>NC_139691.1:50238018-50851768 GCF_964106915.1 Podarcis gaigeae
TAAAAGAATGGGGATGTGCTAAAGAGTATATGAAAAAACATTGTTCTAGAGTAAGTATATCGGTATGTAATAAATGATGCTTTACAGGGTGAAAGAAAAAGAAAAATGGTGTAAAAAAGTACAATGATGGAAGTAATCTACATTAGACACAACAATTTAGTAAGAGTAAAAATTCTGAGGTCTTAGAACAAAGGAAGGAAGTAAATATGTGTATATGTATGTAATGACTAGATTAGAATGACGATACGGTTTTATTTGTAGATGTGCGCTTTTTGTTCTTTTTTGTTTTCCTTTTTTGTGTTCTGTTTTTTTTCTGGTTTGTATGGTATTATTTTGGATTCAATGTTTGTAATTTTTGTTATAATTTTGCATTGAAATAAAAAAAAAGAGAGAGAGAGTCTTTAAACCTCTTTTGTTGACCACCAGCATTACACTTTCTATTTTTAAGTTTGGAATAGAGCAGTTGCTCTGGAAGACAGTAATCAGGCATCCACACAACAGGACCAGTCCAACGAAGATGATGATGAAGAACCATTGCTTCAACACTGGTGAGCTTTGCTTCTTCCAGTACACTGATATTAGTTCGCCTGTCTTACCAAGTGATGTGTAAAATTTTTCGGAGACACTGTTGATGGAATCTTTCGAGGAGTTGGAGATGGTGTTTATAAGTTGTCCATGTTTCACAAGCATACAGTAAGGTAGTACAAGCATTTTGGTTTCAATGCGAATGTCCCAGTCCTCAAACATTCTGCAGTACAATTGGGAGAAAGCCGCACTCACAGAGCTCAGGCTATGCTGGATTTCAGCATCAGTGTTGGCCCTTGTGGAAAGATAACTGCCCAGGTAGAAGAAATGATTGACATTTTCCAGTGTTACACAATTGAGTTGGATTTGTGGTGCTGAAAAGGGGTTGTTTTGTGCTTGTTGGTGCAGCACTTTGGTTTTCGGGATGTTGAGCGATAGGCCAAGCTTATTGTAAGCTTCTACAAAGATAATTAGGATGATTTGGAGGTCATCCTCTGAGCGTGCACACACACAGCATATTGAAGCTTTATGACGGAAGTGGCAGTAACCTTGCTCTTTGTTTTCAGCCTACGCAGATTAAAGAGATTTCCATCTGTTGGATATTTGATTTCTACTCCAGAGGGGAGTTTCCTTTCGACAAAGTGTTGGATCATGGCAATGAAAATGAATAGAGTTGGGGAAATAACTCTTTTTAACACCTGGTTCCACTGTGAATGGTTCACTTTGAGAGCCATTGCTATCTGTGATTGTTGCTGTCATATTTGATGTTCACAAATTTATCTGGGCAGCAAATTTTTAGAAGGACAGTCCACAGGGCATTATGATTTACAGTGTCAAAGGCCTTAGGTCAATAAACACCATATGTAAGGGTTGGTTTTGCTCTCTGCATTTTTCTTGAAGCTGTCGAGCAGTGAAAATCATGTCCACTATCCCCCTAGAAGGTTGAAAACCATTTTAGGATTTAGAAAGGGTAGCCTTGGATATTGTAAGGATACTTTTTGCTAAGATCTTTGCAAGAATTTTGCCAGCCGCAGCTAATGAAAAGATGCTTCAATAGTTTCTGCATTCTGTTCTATCACCTTTTTTTAAAGAGGTTGATAATTTTGGCATCCCTAAAGTCTGCTGGGATCTCCTCTCTCTCATGCACCCCTTCTAAGATGATACAACCTTCTACCATTATACAAGTTTAATATATAAATAATAAATGAACACAAGAACCTTACAATTATACAATATTAATCATTAGGGGTGCATTGCAACAATCATTGCAGATCTCCTTGTGTTGCCTTTCGGCCAGATCTTGCACAATGCTCTCTTGAAATCGAAGCACTCTGCATTTCCAGTGTTTCTGAGAAAAGGAATTAGCAGGGCCTCTCAGGGTGACCTTGAGCCACTTGCTATCTCAATCCCAGCCTATCTGCACCTGTGAAGGCTGAACAGCCATACACAGATTGTCCATACTCTACAACTCAGTTGAATGTAAAACATAGTAATATCAGGAGGGTCGTGGCTCAGTGAGAGAGCATCAGTTTTGCATGCACATGGTCACAAGTTCAGCCCTTGGCCTTTCCAGGCAGCATGGGACTCAGGGGAGACCAATGCCTGAAATCCTGGCACGCTGCAGTCTTGGCTCATGAGGGTGTTTTCCCTAAACCACATCCAGGGCAGGTGAGAGAACAAAGCAGCCTGAACCAAGCAAATTTCCTTCTCCTCTTCCCCAACACTTGCTTAAAAAAGCAACCCAGAGATGCTTCAAAGAGGACTTTTGACAAGTGCTTTAAGACAGTCTCCCAGCAAAAGCCCTCTTTCAAAGGGTGTTTAGGGAGACAACAGAAATCCCTGGGTGAAAGCTGACCAAAGGTCCAGAGGTAGCACTATTATCAATTTACAATGGGATGGAAGGAAGGTTCACAGGCTAGGAAGGACTTGCTCACAAATTTATCGACAGCTGCACACATTATTCTAGCTAGGAAGTGGAAGGGGCAAGCAGAATATAAAATGGAAGAATAGTATAAAGAGGTGTGGGATATAGCTATTAATGATAAATTAACATGTGCTATTTGGGGCATATGTCAGGGAAATGATTTTGAGGAGATAAAGAAGGTGTTTGTAGAATTTGTAGTGTTAAAACGGAAAGGGGTCAAACCATCACAAGAGGCGTTGAAATTTTGGGAGGTCGGATAGATACAATAAAATGATCTCAGGGGTGGGGTGCACATTTTATTATTATTTGTTTATTTTTATTACTTTGTCAAAATAATAAATAAAATAAAATAAATAAAGTCCTCTTTGAAGCATACTCCCCGCACCCTTTAGACGTTGCTTGATTCTTTGCCAACCAAGTGCCCTCTAGATGCTTTTAACTACAATTCCCATCAGCCAGAACGACTGAGACCAAGATTTGCTTACCTTACAGTTGCATGCAAAATGAGCCATGGTGGGGGTTCCCTGATGGCAGAACATGGGCAAGAGCCCCCTCTGAAGCTCTTAAACACTGGTAAATGGAGAGGCATTCTTTCAGGTTCTTGGACTTCCTAAGGTGGGCTCTGAAGCATGTTCAAGGAGAGAGCTCTTAACTTCCTCATTCAGAGTGAAGGACATCAGAAGCCTGTCCTTTCTGTCTGCTGCTCTCCCTGGGTCAGCCTTTGCTGGTGCCTGGTGTCCTGCAGATTTTTTTGACTGTAACTTGCACCAGTCCCACCAGGGAACTGTGAGAGTCCAAAATATATGGAGGGCACAAGGCTGATGAAGGCTGGCCCACAATGAACTATGATTAAAAAGGTAAAGATAAAGGACCCTTGGATGGTTAAGTCCAGTCAAAGGTGACTATGGGATATGGTGTTTATCTTTCTTCAGGCTGAGGGAGCTGGTGTTTGTCCACAGACAGCTTTCCGGGTCATGTGGCCAGCATGACTAAACTGCTTCTGGTGCAATGGGACACCGTGATGGAAGCCAGAGTGCGTGGAAATGCTGTTTACCTTCCTGCCACAGCAGTACCTCTTTATCTACTCACACTGGTGTGCTTTCAGACTGCTAGGTTGGCAGGAAATGGGAAAGAGCAAAGGGAACTCACCCCGTCGCAGGGACTCAAACCGCCGACCTTCTGATCATCAAGCCCAAGAGGCTCAGTGGTTTAGACCACAGTGTCACCCATGTCCCTTTACTTTACTTGAACTATGGACAAATGGGCAGATCTCTGGTGCAGAAAAGGCTAATCCAGCAGAGGCTGGTTGGAAGAGAAGGCCATGTCTTATCTCTGCTGCTGGAATCAGGATGCCTCTGAATACCAGTTGCAGGGAATCACAAATGGGGAAGAGTGGGGTGCTGTTGTGCTCATGTCATGCTGGTGGGCTTCCCATCCTGGCATCTGGGTGGCCACTGGGAGAACAAAAATGCATGCACAAGTCAAACAACCAGGTGTTAAAGAAACCTCAGGGATGGGGATGTTGTGACTCTCCAGATGTTGTGGGGCTGATGGGAGTTCTGGTCCAACCATGCTTGGGAGGCCACAGACTAAGCACCCCTGCTCCAACACTGCATACACAGCACACAGGAATCCATGGAACTGCAGAGCTGCATTTACCAGCATCCTTAGCAAACTTCAATTTCCAGGATTCATTCTCTCTCTCTCTCTCTCTCTCTCTCTCTCTCTCTCTCTGTCTCTCTCTCTCTCTCTCTCTCTCTCTCTCTCTGTGTGTGTGTGTGTGTGTGTGTGTGTGCTTTAAATGTATGGTGTGTATGTAGCTGGAGGCTACAAAATCTGTGTTGCAGTGCAACTGCCTCAAGATTACAACTGCATCTGGGATCCAGAGCAGGTCTCGAAACTGAGAAAGAAGTGAGGTATAGATGTACAGAAAGCATCAAGTAATTTTTTATTTAAGCAATGGGTTTTCTGCAGAAAGCTATTGCATAAATGAAATGGGAACATATTTCTTCCTTATAGGACCCACATGGGACTAGATCATACAGTTTCAATACGAATCCATCCCAACAGACATGCATAATGGCACTGCCAAATATGTCTCTCTTAGTCTTCACTGAGACATTTGCAATCTAAAACGTAAGAGCTAAAAGCATTCCTGGAAGGGGGGACTGGGGAACCTGTGGCCTGCAAGGGGGTGCGGAAGAGAGGGGTATCAACCCAAGTAATAAAGTGACTGTAATCACAAAATTGTACAGTTTGCACTATTTGGGATGAGCAGTACAAGTGTGTCTTGGAAGAGAGAAAGAACTGGTACATAAAATTCTGCATGTTTCAGGCAATAGGTTATGGATATACACAATCCATCCATGGGGTAACTGGATGTCTCCCTTGTTCTCTTATAATGGCAGTGGTGCTTACCTGAGATGTGCTGGAACTGAGTTCTGGTGAGTTCCAGCTGGGGGGGGCAACCATTTCATCCTCGCAACAACCCTGTGAGGTAGGTTAGGCTAAGAGATGGCAACAGGAGCTCCATGGCTGAGTGGGGATTCAAGCCCTGCTCTCCCAGGTCCTAGTCAGACACTCTAACCATTGTGCCCCCACCTTGATATCTGCAGCAAACAAACACAGTTGAGGAAACTGTTGCACATTTTTACACTATCAAAACAACTCATTGTAATGTTTTCTCATCAATGATACATACGGTACATATTTCAAAAGAAACATTACTATCTTCTGTTATTTAATAGAGAAGAATACGCATCTTAACATTTTTCATCTTTTTCTGCTGTCTTCGTTGCGTGCAGAGCTGCCAACTTGAAAAAAAATTGGGGGTGCAGGTAAGCCCCATCCTGCATAATTGATCACAAGACATGCACATGAACACCATCTGAATGGCAATGCCCATTAAATCGGGGGGGGGGAAGCAGCCCCCTCAAATATGGGGGGGCAAAGGGACCTTAACCCCCAAGAGTTGGTTCCTAACGTTGGGTGACTCTTCACACCTATTTTCAGGTTTGCTGCTTTAAAAAAAGAGTATCTGCCTTTCCCCACATCTTCCACATGGTAACATCCCTTTACTATGTAAAACTGAATAGGTCCCATTTTAGTTTCCTGTTACTTTACATAAAATTACAGTCTGAACTGTAATGGGCTAGCTGCATCCAGGATTTTTAAATAAATAAATAAATAAATAAATAAATAAATTTGAGAAGCTGAAGGAACATGGACATAGGCAGGATTTGGGGGGCAGGTCTTTTGCTGGGGGGGTGAACCTCAGTTTGCTGTGCATTTTTATTGATTTTTAATTGATTATGGGGGGCAGCTGCCCCCCCCGCCCCCCTTGCTGTGCCTGTGTAAAGGGACAAAATAACATTGCTGAGAATGTGTTGAAGTGCAGAGTGTTTGAGGACCGGGACATTTGCAGGGAAACCAAAATGCTTGTTAACAAAGCTATTGTACTACCAACCTTACTGTCTGCTTGTGAAACATGGACCACTTATCAACGCCATTTCCAACTCCTCGAAAAATTCCATCAACAATGTCTCTGTAAAATTTTACACATCACTTGGGAAGACAGGCGAACTAATATCAGTGTACTGGAAGAAGCAAAGCTCACCCGTATTGAAGCAATGATTCTTCAACATAATCTTTGTTGGACTGGTCATGTTGTGTGGATGCCTGATGATCGTCTTCCAAAGCAACTACTCTATTCCGAACTTAAAAAGGGAAAGCATAATGCTGGTGGTCAACAAAAGACTCTCTCAAGGCAAATCTAAAAAAAAAGTAGTATAAACACCGACAACTGGGAAGCACTGGCCTGTGAGTGCTCCAGTTGGAGAACAGCCTTGACCAAAGGCGTCCTGGACTTTGAAGACACTCAAACTCAGGACACAAGTGAGAAACGGGCGAAGAGGAAGGCACGCTTGGCAAACCCTCACCGTGGTCAACTCTTGCCCGGAAACCTATGTCCCCACTGTGGAAGGACGTGTGGATCCAGAACTGGCCTCCACAGTCACTTATGGACTCACTGTTAAAATCCGTCTTTATGGAAGACAATCTTACTCGGCTACGTGGGTCGCCAAAGAAGTCTTCAACTAGCTTTTTCTCAGAGTAGACCCATTAAAATTAATGGACTCATTAGAGAAGGTTGGAAAACGTTTATTGAATATATGGGAAATTACTGAGTACAAGTGAAAATGCGGGCAGCATTAAGAGAAATTTAACAGTGTAGATAAGTTTTGATGCATGTACAGTAATAATGGAATACTGAATGGTATAGTTTCCGTAAACCATCCAGGGATTTATGCTATGTAAAATGAACCATTGAAAGAGAAGGGGAGTCATTGATGTTGTAAGGATGTAAAAATGAGTACTTTAAATTGTAAAACAGAAAATTTAATAAAAAATATATATCTATATGTATATGTTAATGGCGCTTTATCGTGGTCCACTGCGCCTTTGTAACCAGCAGGGAAACAAAGAAAAGCTGCAGGACGCACGCCGCCCCTTTCCAGGCCTGTACTGGAAAAGTAATCATATCCATTTTCTGCCTTTTAGTAACAATAGTTTTCTTGCGATCCAGATGCGCCGAGAAGGGAAAGTGGGAGGAAGGAGCGGTGGGAGGGAGGGAGAACCGCCCACTTTCTCCTCTCATTGGCGGCCGCTGCACCGCGAGCTCCACCTTTCCCCGACGGCTCCGCTGACTAAAAGAGCGGTGGGAATCTCTGCTCGCGGCAGTTGTGCGCGGACCTCAGAGCGATCCAGAAGAGCGCTTGGCAGGTACATCAGAGAGAGAACTTGCCGCCGGGACAGCTGCCGCGCCTGCAGGATGCAACGGAGCACTTCGCCCGAGAACCCAGGCTCCGAGTCGGACGTGCCTGATTCTTCTCTGCCCCCTTGGACACCCTCGAGCCCTTCGCCCTCCGCGCCCCCATTACCCGCTCCCACTCCTGCCGTGGAAGGCGCTGCTGCCGCGGGGCCGGAAGAGTCGGGGTCCCGGGAGAAGTTTCGCGGAGGCGCAAAGCTGCCACGCTTCTCCGTCTGCCCTCAGCGTACTGCAGGGTCCGGGCTGGAGACGGTTTTTGTCGCCGCGGCTTCGGCTCTGAAGATGGCTCTGCCCTCGGAGGAGAAAACATCTCCGGGCGGAGCAGCTTCGGCTCTGGAGATGACTCTGCCCTCGGAGAAGAAAACATCTCCGAGAGGAGCTGCTTCGGCTTCTGGTGGCCAGTTTCCAACCAGTGTAAGTGCAGAGGGAGAGGCAGGAAAGGGGTGTTAGGCTGTAATGCCCAGCTTGAGTCTCTCCAGCTCAAGGTGGGCATTATACCTGGAGGGCACCGGGCTGGGGAAGGATGTGGTAAGGTGAAAGGCAAGAAGGCGAACTGATTCGCCTGAATCAGTTAACTGAACTTTGCAGAACTTTCTGAGTGAAAACCATAGCTCTCTGTTGCTTTAGGCAACAGCTCTAAGAGTGCAAAACTGAGTCCAGCGTGTGGCTTGTGCAGACAGGTGCAATCCACTCTTTTCCAAGAGGCTGCCAGTCAATTTAATGTCTACTTCTGGTGTAAATGTTTCCCAATCCCCTGTTCTCTCCAGGAATATGAGGCACTGAAGAGGGCAATCAAACGACTTGAGAGGGTGCTGGACAGACTGTATAAGAAGAATGAAATACTTCTCAGAAGGAAACAGCTGATGGAGCTAGAAGGTAATTTTGAGAATCCTGTATTTGCAAATCCAGGGGGTGTGGCCCTCCAAATTTTGTGGGGCTACGAGTCCCATCCTCCATAATGACTGCTGGCCATGTTGGCAGGGGCTTCTAGTAGTGGGAGGGCTACAGCCCCCACCTCCCACTCCCAATGTGGAGCACAGCTCAAGATGCCTTTGTGGGGAGGAGGCTGACCTTGCCAGGGTTGCCTTTGCTGGGCGGATGTCTTGGCAGGGGTGTTGTTCCTCCACGCAGGAGGCCAGTAGCAGACTGCGCATGTGCCTCTGAAGGGCACAAAGGTTTGCTGCCTCCTTGTGGCCCAGATTTCCTGTCTTCCTTGTGTGCCCATTTTTTTGCCAAAAAGAATGAACCTACGGCATAATGAAACTGCAGCACATGTATCACATACCAATTTTAACTGGTGGTTATTTGACTTTTCCCTCAGCTTTTGCTTCGGATGAAGAAGAGAAGGAAGAGATGGGAGAGATGAAGGAGCCCCCACAGAAGGAGAAATAAAGAAAACCGAAGATTGGGAGAATACTGCTGTCTATGTATTTCTACATATTTCATTAGATCATTTAAAAAGATTAACAGCAATATATGTATTTGCTTTAAATAAAGTTTCTGAGAACATTCTGTGAATATGTCTTCTTAACAGTTTGAATGAGACATGATAGAACTAACATCAGCAGGAGTTGGCTTTAACTTCCTTCTAATAAACTACTGATTATTATTATTATTATTATTATTATTATTATTATTATTATTATTCCTTCTAATAAACTACTGTTTCTTTTGCCCGTCCTACTTCACTTTTTTATTGTAATCCTTGGCATAGCTGTCCACAGCAGTTTTCTCACGATCCTGTTGAAGTTTCTTCCCCACCCCCCAAATTTAGACTCTTAGCTTCCCAAGTATTCTGTATGATTCTACAATTCTGTATGATTCTACAAAATTGCCCATAACGCTTCCCCCTCCGTCACAAAGAGGAAACATCAAATGTTTCCCTAGGTATGGAACTGTTTCTGTATGCGATGTCTCCTACCTGTGAGATCTCCATGGCTCCTAGTCACCTGGAATTTGTTGTGGCTCTCATATTGAAAAGATTTAGCTAAATTAAGGACAAAGCCCGGAATAGAGTTGTTATGGAATCTGGCACCACAGTCCTTATCTACCCCCTCCTACATGCATATGGGGGGGTGCGCCCGCGTGCAAAGAAAAGTGTAATCATTGAGCTTTTGCTGAAATTCCAAGGATTTCGCAGTCCAAAGAGGAGTAACCTGCTTTGCACAAGAAAGTCTTCATATAATTCTGCAGAAAGGGGCATGACAAAATGTTAAAGCAATTTTTTTGTAGTATGGTGTAGATCAGGCATGTCCAAAGTCTGTTTTGGGGGCCTAATCCAGCCTGCCGTTCGGTTAAATCCGGTCCCTGCAGCAGTTTATTTCCTGGGGTACAATCCTAAAAAAACTTCAACAACTTCAATCCTAAAAGAAGCTCAACAACTCCAACCCTAAAAAAAGCTCAGTCCTAAATTTACCTACGTTCTTAAAAAAGGTCAACAACTTTGGTTGGTGCTTTGGTCAACCCCCACAGCCCTTCACTTCATCAAATTTGGCCCTCTTTGAAAAAAGTTTGGGCACCACTGGTGTAGATAAACAGGAGCTACTGATTAGGTAAAAGGTAAAGGAACCCTGGATGGTTAAGTCCACTCTGGCGTCACTCATCTCGCTTTCAGGCTGAGGGAGCTGGTGTTTGTCCACAGACAGCTTTCCAGGTCATGTGGCCAGCAGGACTAAACCGCTTCTGGAACAACCAAACACTGTGACGGAAACCAGAGCGCACGGAAACGCCATTTACCTTTCTGCTCCAGCGGGACCTATTTATCTACTTGCACTTTGACGTGCTTTCGAACTGCTAGGTTGGCAGGAGCAGGGACAGAGCAACGGGAGCTCACTCTGTAGTGGGGATTTGAACCGCTGACCTTCCGAATGGCAAGCCCAAGAGGCTCAGTGGCTGAGACCACAGCGCCACCTGCTCCTAGCGCTACTCATTAAAGGTAAAGGTACCCCTGCCCGTACGGGCCAGTCTTGACAGACTCTGGGGTTGTGCGCCCATCTCACTTAAGAGGCCAGGGGCCAGCGCTGTCCGGAGACACTTCCGGGTCACGTGGCCAGCGTGACATCGCTGCTCTGGCGAGCCAGAGCCGCACACGGAAACGCCGTTTACCTTCCCGCTGGTAAGCGGTCCCTATTTATCTACTTGCACCCGGAGGTGCTTTCGAACTGCTAGGTTGGCAGGCGCTGGGACCGAGCAGCGGGAGCGCACCCCGCCGCAGGGATTCGAACCGCCGACCTTTTGATCGGCAAGTCCTAGTCGCTGAGGCTTTAACCCACAGCGCCACCTGCGTCCCTACAAGCGCTACTCATTAGCTCATTGCTATTACTCTGTTTGCCAAGTTGATTTTCTTTTTCTGTTTTAGTTTTTACTTAGATCAGTTTCTTTTAATGTATTACGAAAAGGTTTTAATAACATCTTATTGGGGGGAGGAGAAATATGTCCCTGATTTTTTTATTTGGGAGAGTTAAAAGAGTCAAGGGAAGAAGAATGGGGCACAAGAAGGAGAGCACTGCCAACAAAACTAAAATAAAGCCTGAGTTTATTGCACCTTTTTAATAACCTGGGGCTGGGGGAGGAGGGGGAGCATGTTCAGTGCCAGATTTAGGGTGGTGTGGGGAGTTCCACTGCACAGGGTACCAAGCAGAGGTGGGGTATAATAATAATAATAATAATAATAATAATAATAATAATAATAGAAGTATATATTTATATGGGTATCCACTGAGAAGATCCATTAAAATTAACTGCACCAAAAGAAATTATAGTGAAAATAAGGATGGGGAGGCAAATTTTCTCCTCGCTCTGAATGCCATATTACCAATGTCTGCCCCTGGCATGCGCTTTCCACAAAAAATGCACCCCCAGCTTGGAGCCAGGGGCTCTTAATTAGCTCATTTTGCAGAGTGCTTTGAGAGCAGATAAAGATCTGGCATCCGTCTCACCCACGCTCTGGCCTTGCCAGCTGCCGAGCCTCTTGTTCCCTCCTCTGGCTCCAGAGGCAGCCCCATCACATGCGCTCAAGGGCGCTCTGAGCCGGGAGCTCTCTCTGGAGTTAGCCTCTTGCTGTCTTCCCAGCAGGATAAGGCTCCCTGCTCTGGAAAGCAATACAGCGAAAGCAAAGGTTCACCAGGCGCCCTGAGTAGGGACCCCCTGTTGACAAGCGTCAGTTTCAGAGCCGCAGCTTTTAATAATAATAATAATAATTTTTATTTATACCCCGCCCTCCCCAGCCAAGGCCAGGCTCAGAGCGGCTTACAAGCAATAATAAAAACAAGTTAAATGATTACAAATGATTAAAAACAAAATTAAAAATACAACATTAAAATATTGAAACATTAAAATATTAAAATGGAGCCTCATCGCAGGAGAAGGAAAAGAAAAAAAGAGAAGTGGGTTCTGCTTCTTGTCATCATCTGCCTGAGACTTCCCTCTCCATCCTAACATTGGTCAAGAACAGGGTTGTGAGCTCCCAATTTCTTTCTGGGGCAGTTCACTAGCCAAATCCAGGCCCCGTCTTAATTTCTGTTGCACTGATCTGTCTTTGCTGCACTGGGTGATATGTGACTGGGAGGAGCAGCAGCAGCAGCTGATTCCATTCACTCTCACAGGTTGTTAGGTTTTCAGTAGGGAACGGGATGCCTATTTGAATGCAAGAGGTGAAAAAAGCAGCAACCTGTTTGGCTTTTTCACCTCCTAAGACCTAAAGGGATCAACAAATAAGCCATGGCAGGGAAACTGCATCATTTTGCAAGTCATTGTTGCATTTTGCTACTTTTCCCTGTCAAGGATGGGTTTGTTCAGGGAAGTTTTAAATGTGTGATGTCATATTGTGCTTTTATTATTTTTGGTTGGGAGCTGCCGAGAGTGGCTGGGGGCAACCTCGTCAGATGGGTGGCATATTATTATTATTATTATTATTATTATTATTATTATTATTATTAGCATCATCATCAGGCTGCATAGGGTAGACTTGAAATATTTCCCATCATAAGGAGAATTATTTTTCCCTAACCATTAAACAGTCAATTTATACAGCTTGCAAAAAATGTGAAAGTGTTAAGTAGAGTGAAGACCAGCAGGGCCATTGTAGTAAAGATTTCAAGCATGCCTTGTTATTTGTGATGCTGTGCAATGCACCATCATTTAAAAGTGCTATAGTAGCAAGAAACTGGCTCTTGCCTCAAGCTGTAGAATGGTTGGCTTGTCCTGGGCAGGGAGGGTGGTTTATTCTGCCATTAAAGCACCGCCAAGTTTGCTTTACCAGTGTGGCCTCTGGCTAAGAAGCGAGCCTGGGTAAAGCAACTGAAATTTGTGAGACCCTGGGATAGGTCTCAAACAGCCCCGAACCAAACCTCTGGCAAGAGGAAAGATGTTCCTTTGCAGTGGAACAACATCCATTCAAGTGCTTCTGCCCCAGCACTGCATTGGACTACTGAATGGCCAAAGACAAGATTGCCAGAAGCCCCGAAATAATTGTGTGTTTTATGGAGGCATGTATTTTAGCTCTTCTTGAAAAGAATCACCTAAAATTGCATATAGGGGAAGCTATTCTCCTAATAGGGACGCGGGTGGCACTGTGGGTAAAACCTCAGTGCCTAGGGCTTGCTGATCGCATGGTCGGTGGTTCGAATCCCCGCGGCGGGGTGAGCTCCCGTCTTTCGGTCCCAGCTCCTGTCCACCTAGCAGTTCGAAAGCACCCCTAAGTGCAAGTAGATTAATAGGTACCGCTTTCTAGTGGGAAGGTAAACAGCATTTCCGTGTGCTGCGCTGGTGCTGGCTCGCCAGAGCAGCTTCGTCACGCTGGCCACGTGACCCAGAAGTGTCTCCGGACAGCGCTGGCCCCCGGCCTCTTAAGTGAGATGGGTGCATAACCCTAGAGTCGGACACAACTGGCCCGTACAGGCAGGGGTACCTTTACCTTTATTCTCCTAATGGTGCAGCATTAAAACTGCTAGCATGTTTGGCAAAGCTAAGCAAGGTCTGGTATGGTTCTAAATGGGATGGGAGACTGTGTGTTGAGATTCCTGCATTACAGCAGGGTGTACTAGATGGGTCTTTCTCAACTCGATTAATAAGAAAGTCCATTTGGCATGAAGTACAGCCAATGTACTTCATTGAATGTACTTCAGCTCTTCTTGAAAAGAATCACCTAAAATTGCATATAGGGGAAGCTATTCTCCTAATAGGGACGCGGGTGGCACTGTGGGTAAAACCTCAGTGCCTAGGGCTTGCTGATCGCATGGTCGGTGGTTCGAATCCCCGCGGCGGGGTGAGCTCCCGTCTTTCGGTCCCAGCTCCTGTCCACCTAGCAGTTCGAAAGCACCCCTAAGTGCAAGTAGATTAATAGGTACCGCTTTCTAGTGGGAAGGTAAACAGCATTTCCGTGTGCTGCGCTGGTGCTGGCTCGCCAGAGCAGCTTCGTCACGCTGGCCACGTGACCCAGAAGTGTCTCCGGACAGCGCTGGCCCCCGGCCTCTTAAGTGAGATGGGTGCATAACCCTAGAGTCGGACACAACTGGCCCGTACAGGCAGGGGTACCTTTACCTTTATTCTCCTAATGGTGCAGCATTAAAACTGCTAGCATGTTTGGCAAAGCTAAGCAAGGTCTGGTATGGTTCTAAATGGGATGGGAGACTGTGTGTTGAGATTCCTGCATTACAGCAGGGTGTACTAGATGGGTCTTTCTCAACTCGATTAATAAGAAAGTCCATTTGGCATGAAGTACAGCCAATGTACTTCATTGAATGTACTTCAGCTCTTCTTGAAAAGAATCACCTAAAATTGCATATAGGGGAAGCTATTCTCCTAATAGGGACGCGGGTGGCGCTGTGGGTAAAAGCCTCAGCGCCTAGGGCTTGCCGATCGAAAGGTCGGCGGTTCGAATCCCCGCGGCGGGGTGCGCTCCCGTTGCTCGGTCCCAGCGCCTGCCAACCTAGCAGTTCGAAAGCACCTCCGGGTGCAAGTAGATAAATAGGGACCGCTTACCAGCGGGAAGGTAAACGGCGTTTCCGTGTGTGGCTCTGGCTCGCCAGAGCAGCGATGTCACGCTGGCCACGTGACCCAGAAGTGTCTTCGGACAGCGCTGGCCCCCGGCCTCTTGAGTGAGATGGGCGCACAGCCCCCGAGTCTGGCAAGACTGGCCCGTACGGGCAGGGGTACCTTTACCTTTACCTTTTTACAGCCAATGTAACAAAAAAACACCTTTGTTATTTTTAGGAAAAGTTTCTTTGGAGTTTTAATCATACAAACTCCAATATTTTAACAGCATTATACAAACAAAGGAAAAGAAAGGAAAACATGCTCATAGATAGAGGGCACAGAGACCCATTCTTGGACCATAGACAACAAGACTCTGTGGACTATAGAGAAAGGCAACCTCTAGCTAATAAGGCCCAAACAGGATAAATATAGACATTCTAAAGCTAGACAGTACTGTCTTGGAATTCAAGTTGAAAGAGAAGAAGACGGTTCATTTCTTCTTAGCCAAAAGCAAAAGATTTCTGAAATGATCTAAAGCATGCAGATGCAGGAAGCGTACCCAGTTGTCACACCCATGACTACTGACTTTTTAAAGAATCAAGATGATTCAAAGCCATTGCCAGACAACAATGAGTGCAGGTCATTGGAAAGCTTGTGTGTCTTGTTACTACATGTAGACCTGACTTAGCCAGTGCCATGGGAATTCTAAGTAGAAAAGTAAATGCTCCCACTGAATATGACTGGATGGTTCAGTGGTTTGGTACTTACGGGGTCCAATAAACTGTAAATTAAGATTACCAGCTGTTAATAATCCTAAAATGATTTGTTTTACTGATGCCGATTGGGCTGGATGTAAAACTGATTATAAATCCACAGGTGGATATGTATTTATATTTGGAAATGGTCCCATTTCATGAGGCAGTTATAAACAGAATTGTATAGCCTTATCTTCCACAGAATCTGAATACATTGCAGCTACAGTAGTGTGCAGAGAGATGGCCTGGTCAACTTGGTCAATTAACCAAGGACTTTGGGTTGGTGAGAAAGGGGCCTGTTAGCCTAATGGAGGACAACCAGAGTTGCCTAAAGCCTTTTCCCCAAGAGCAGAGGAATTGGCACTCCCTTGAGTCTGCCCCACCTCTGCAGCCACTCAGTTAGAATTGTATCTCAGAAGATGAACACCTTGTGACTTGAACGTTTTGGCTCCCAAATGCCGCAAACCCAGAAGTGACTGTTCTGGTTTGCAAATGTTCTTTGGAACATGAACGTCCGATGCGGGTTCCGCGAGTTCTGATTGGCTGCAAAAAGTCATGCCTTGGTTTCCGAACATTTTGGAAGTCAAACAGACTTCTAGAATGGATTCTGTTTGACTTCCGAGTTATGACTGTACTTCTTGACTGTACCTCTTCCTGGCCTTCTCTCTCTCTCTCCTCTGACCTCTCCAAACATATCATCACTCTGTCTGTTTTTCTGGCCTCAGCAATATATAAAAGTCAAGGCGGGAAAGCAGCAGGCATGGCACTGGGATGTCAGAGCTGGCCCACAGATGAGGTGGGGTGAAGCAGCCACCTCAGGTGGCAAGAAGGAGACCCCCACCTGCCCTGCCACAGGCAGAACCCACCACCCGTCCCCACTGGACAAGATGAGTGGAAGCACTTTATAGAATGCCCCTCCTCTCGCTGAGTTTGGTGACAGGATGTCAAGCAGCCCTGACACAGGAGGACACACTGACACATTGCATTGCTCCTTGTCTTCCTGCCCTTGAGGTGGCAAAGGCATTTGGGAATGCTTTGCTGAATGCCTTGCTGAGTTTAGCGGAAAGGGGGACATGTGCCAGTGAAAGGGGGGGCAGGTCACAGCAGAGAGGCCGGAGGAGCCACATCCCTGTTTCCCCTCAGATGGTGAAAGATGCTGAAAGAAGAAACAGAGGAGCAGACTCCAAATCGCAGCACCAGCAGAGGGAAGGAGACGGATTCAGAGATGCCTGCACTGGGGGGTGATGAGGGAACTGAGAACCGGTGGCTCCAGAACCCCTTATAGTCCCATGCGTAAGGAGGGACAGAAATAAGGAGAGGGGTTGCAGGAGACCACCTGGCAGCTGGGTGGGATGTCACAGGTAAAGGTGCATTTGGAAATAAGAGCAGAAGCGAGAGGCAGCTCTTCAAAGCACCAGATGCAGTCTATGCCAGATGCAGAAGGCACCGGGGAGCCAGTACAGTGGTACCTCGGGTTACAAACACTTTGGGTACAGACTCCACTAACCCGGAAGTAGTACCTCGGGTTAAGTCAGAACCTTGCCCCAGAATGAGAACAGAAATCATGCATTGGCAGCAGCAGGAGGCCCCGTTAGCTAAAGTGGTGCCTCAGGTTAAGAACGGTTTCAGGTTAAGAACGGACCTTTGGAATGAATTACGGTAAGTACTTAACCCAAGGTACCACTGTATAGTCATTTGGTGGGAGGAATAAGAAGCTTTGGCTTTGGAAGACCGTGGCATGATCATAGCTCATTGGTAGGGAGCGTACATGTCTTACAGGCAGAAGACTTACTTCTGGGCATCTTCAGTGAAAAGGGTGTTGAGTAGCAAAGTGTCTGCTCTGTGACTTGCTGCTATTCTTATTTATTATAGTTTAGAAATTATTTGTTGTAATTGTTAGTGGTGAATTTCTGTTTAATTGTTATTTGCTGATATTTAATTTTATTGTGTACTATTATATACTAATGGATTGTTGAATATCACTTTGATATAAATTGTTTATTTTAAAGTTATGTTTTTATTATGACATTTTTGTTTTGGATCAGATTGTTATAAGGTCTTTGTTGTTATAAGGTCTTTACTGTTACTGTCAACTGTATAGTATAGTATAGTATAGTATAGTATAGTATAGTATAGTATAGTATAGTATAGTATAGTATATAGTAATATAGAAAGGTGGTATACAAATTAAAAATGAAATGAAATACATACATTCTTTCTTTCTGTTTTCTATGAAGTTTCCTTGCCATCATGGTTGTACTTTATTTGTCCATTAATCTCACTCACCTCTGTTTACCTGAAAGAGCATCTCCACCCCCTTCGTTCAGCTCAGACACTGAGATCCAGCTCTGAGGGCCTTCTGGCGGTTCCCTCCCTGCGAGAAGTGAGCTTGCAGGGAACCAGGCAGAGGGCCTTCTCGGTGGTAGCTCCCTCCCTGTGGAACCCCCTCCCGTCAGATGTCAAGGAGAGGAGTAACTACAGTATATAACAACTATCTGACTTTTAGAAGACATCTGAAGGCAGCCTGTTCAGGGAAGTTTTTAATGGTTGATGTTTTATTATTTTTTTTGTTTTTTTATATGTTGGAAGCTGCCCAGTCAGATGGGTGGGGTACAAATAATAAAAGTATGATGGTGATGATGATGATGATGCCGACTAACTTTTAAGATACCTTTACCTTCTAAGCAAATGTGGTGTAGTGGTTAGAGTACAGTGGATGTTCGGGTTGTGAACGTATCTGTGTGGGATGCATGTTTGCAACCTGCAGTGTTCGCAACCCGCAGCAGCACGTCTGCGCACATGCAGGTTGCGATTCAGCGTTTCTGCACATGTGCAAAGCTTGATTTAGTGCTTCTGCACATGCACGACCACCGAAACCCGAAAGTAACCCGTACTTCTGGGTTTCGGCGGTCCATAACCCAAAAAAAGGCAACCTGAACCGTCTGTAACCCGAGGTCTGACTGTACTGATAAATGAGAAGGAAACACTTGGGACCCAAAGATTATGTTGGTTTGGAGGACATAGGGGAAATTTGATTTTATTTCAGTTAGTTACCTAATTTATTTGTTATATTGGTTCTGTGAGTGTTTGCAGAGTTTGCCAAAGTATCACAGTGTAATGCAATTGCAACAGACTATTTCATTCACTTCTCGCAGGGAGGGAACCGCCAGAAGGCCCTCAGAGCTGGATCTCAGTGTCTGAGCTGAACGATGGGGGTGGAGATGCTCTTTCAGGTAAACAGAGGTGAGTGAAATTAATGGACAAATATAGATAGATTAATGGACAAGTAGAGACATCACCTTGCCAACAAAGGTCCGTATAGAAAAAGCTATGGTTTTCCCAGTAGTGATGTATGGAAGTGAGAGCTGGACCATAAAGAAGGCAGATCGCCGAAGAATTGATGCTTTTGAATTCTGGTGCTGGAGGAGACTCTTGAGAGTCCCATGGTCTGCAAGAAGAACAAACCAATCCATTCTTAAGGAAATCAGCCCTGAGTGCTCACTGGAAGGACAGATCGTGAAGCTGATGCTCCAAGACTTTGGCCACCTCATGAGAAGAGAAGACTCCCTGGAAAAGACCCTGATATTGAGAGAGATGGAGCGCACAAGGAGAAGGGGACGACGGAGGACGAGATGGTTGGACAGTGTTCTCGAAGCTATGAACATGAGTCTGACTAAACTGCGGGAGGCAGTGGAAGACAGAAGTGCCTGGCGTGCTCTGGTCCATGGGGTCACGAAGAGTCGGACACGACTAAACGACTAAACAACAAGAACAATTTCATTCCACTGAAGTCAAATGGGCCTTAGAAAGCACTGCTAATAACAAGGCCAGTGGAAGTGATGATATTCCAGCTGAACTATTTAAAATTTTAAACGATGATGCTGTTAAGGTGCTACACTCAATATGCCAGCAAATTTGGAAAACTCAGCAGTGGCCAGAGGATTGGAGAAGATCAGTCTACATCCCAATCCCAAAGAAGGGCAGTGCCAAAGAATGCTCCAACTACCGCACAATTGCACTCATTTCACACACTAGCAAGGTTATGCTTAAAATTCTACAAGGCAGGCTTAAGCAGTATGTGGACCGAGAACTCCCAGAAGTGCAAGCTGGATTTCGAAGGGGCAGAGGAACCAGAGACCAAATTGCAAACATGCACTGGATTATGGAGAAAGCTAGAGAGTTCCAGAAAGACATCTACTTCTGCTTCATTGACTATGCAAAAGCCTTTGACTGTGTTGAGCACAGCAAACTATGGCAAGTTCTTAAAGAAATGGGAGTGCCTGATCACCTCATCTGTCTCCTGAGAAATCTCTATTTGGGACAAGAAGCTACAGTTAGAACTGGATCTGGAACAACTGACTGGTTCAAAATTGGGAAAGGAGTACGGCAAGGAAAAAGGCGATGGCAAACCTAGACAGCATCTTAAAAAGTAGAGACATCACCTTGCCAACAAAGGTCCGTATAGTTAAAGCTATGGTTTTCCCAGTAGTGATGTATGGAAGTGAGAGCTGGACCATAAAGAAGGCTGATTGCAGAAGAATGTATGCTTTTGAATTCTGGTGCTGGAGGAGACTCTTGAGAGTCCCATGAACTGCAAGAAGATCAAACGTATCCATTCTGAAGGAAATCAGCCCTGAGTACTCACTGGAAGGACAGATCGTCAAGCTGAGGCTCCAATACTTTGGCCCCCTCATGAGAAGAGAATACTCCCTGGAAAAGACCCTGATGTTGGGAAAGATGGAGGGCACAAGGAGAAGGGGATGACAGAGGACGAGATGGTGGGACAGTGTTCTCTAAGCTACAAACATGAGTCTGACCAAACTGCGGGAGGCAGTGGAAGACAGGAGTGCCTGACGTGCTCTGGGCCAGGGGGTCATGAAGAGTCGGACACGACTAAACGACTAAACAACAACAACAACAACATTTCATTCCACAGGCAGGCATCTGCTTCTTATGCACCTTCTTGTTCTTGAAAGCCTAATAAAAGTTATCCCCCCAAATAATGAAAAAGAATCATCTTATTATGATCCACAATGGGGAAGGAGGTTTATATATTTATGGTTTTATTTCACTTGTCTGTGTAAAATGCAAAAATAATTTTTATATATATAAAAAAGAAGCATCTTCACTTCAAAGAGAAGGCTTGAGCAGTTGCTTGTTTTGTCTGCATATAACCTTGAGCTTCTCAGAGAAATGTGGAGCAGGCAGCTGATAAACTGTGGGTTTCTTCCCCCAAGTGCAACATTGACCTACAGTATTTTTCATCTGGTAGAGAAACACTTGCAAATATTGCACAGCTTTGTGATCAAAACTACGCAATCGGCATTTAACAAACAGTGTCATAATAAAAATGTGTGCATGGGCACAACAAAGAAGCATGACCAGGGGAACTGGTGTTGTCCCACACACTTAAAGAAAAGATTCCTTGTTGCTGGTGGTTTTGTGTGCTGTTCAAGAACTGCAACAGAGAAGATCAAAGTCTCAGAGAAGAGTGACCAAGATCATGAAGTGCCTTAGGATGAATGGTTGAGGGAAGTGGGTATATTTGTTTAGCCTTGGAAAGAAAAGAAGAAGAGGTGATATGAGAGCCATCTTCAAAGATCTGAAGAGGAAGCAAGCTTGTTTTCTCCTGCTCCAGAGGGGAGCACCCAAATAACAAGAAAGGTGATTCAAACTAAACATTGGGAAGAACGTTCTGATGGCAAGATCTGTTTGACAGTGGGGTGGACTACCTTGGAAGATAGTGGACCCTCCTTCAGTAGAGGTTTCTAAGCCGTGGTCATCTGTCAGGGATGAGATTGAGACTGAGATTCCTGCATTGCGGGGGCTGGAATAGATGACCCTTGGTGTCCCAGCTGCAATACTATAATTCTATGACCAGCTAATTCAATCTTTTGTGTTGCTTACAATGGCTTCTTGAATGGACCTGACTGCACCAGTGTACAAACATTTTGAGATTCAAAGGTTTTAAAAGAAAGTTAAGGAATGGTTTTCTGACCTGGGTGTGGGTGTGCAAAGGAAATAACAAATAGTGGTTTCTTTGGTGACCCCCCCCCCTTTACTCCTTGTGAGCTTAGACATACCTCAAAAGCCAATGTTTATTAAAGTTCTCTTAATCACGACTTGGTTTGTGTCTTCTGAGTTGCCCTTCAATGCCACCTCTGTAGGTACTTTAACATCTTTCGTCCTCTAGCCCCCTCCCCTCCCAAATCAACTCTGAACACCTCCTGCCCTTGGAAGCCTCATAAGAAGCTGTTGCAGGAGAGGGACTGTGAGGAACATGAGGAAGAGAGTACAAGGGATCTTTTCACAGGTTTTGTTCTTTTTTCATTATGAATACAACCAACCAATGACGACGAAGGCAGCAGTCATCTCCCCAAGGTTTCACTGCTGATTTCCAGATTATATCGGAGCTTTCGCAGGACATAAAAGCCACTTCCACTAATGGAAATCTGATGCCCACTTCCATGATGTTTTATTCTGGGGGGAAATCTGTTAACAGTTTCCCCCTCCCAAAAAAATCTGGAAAATCACAGGAGTAAAGTGAGGATAGTGAGGGCAGTAGATGAGGGCAGAGTGAAGTGAGGGCAGTAGATGAGCAGACAGTTCTTTCCTGCCCTTTCCTGGGGGGGAGAGGGTAATGGTGAGGGGGAGACAGAATCCCACGTGTGGAAAGGGTAGGGGTCCAATGGGGCTCATGGCTGTGTCACACCATAGCCACTGGTTGAATGAGAGCGCCACATGCTGCTCTCTCAGCCAGAAAAGCCACAATTCCATAAAGCAAGAGTTGCTGTAGTGTGAAAGAAGCATCAGAAAAGTACAAGCATTATACTCAGGAAAACTAATGAAACTTGAATGCCACTCATTAACTGAATTTTGTTTACTGCTGGAGATGTGTAGCAGCTCCTCGCATTATCCTCAATGAATGGGTTGCCTTACTCCTCATCAGTACAGAGGGGGGAAATAAACATAAAAATAATAGATCCATATTTCATTTCCTCTCTGTGGCTTTTTTATTGCAAAGTCTGTGTGCAGTCTGCCAGAATCTGATTATAGGGGGGGGGGACCTGGGTGGCTTATTTAAAGTGGGGGAAACAAACTGAGAGAGAGAGAGATGAGAACTCCCACTGGTAGCATTGCAAAGGTTTGTGTTTGTTAAGGCCGCCCCCAGCTGGGTGCTTCACAGCTTACAACTAATCTGCCTAAGAGTTTCCTTCAGCCTGAAGGGTATATACTGCCTCAAGCTGTCTCTTTAAACAAATAGCTGAAAATACCAGGAATCAAGCAGCAGCCATAGTTTATGCATGTCACCAGAAAGTCCATGAGTGAAGAGAGTCCTCCTCCTTTTCTTTTGCTTTTGGGAACTCTACAAAGCAGGTAATTGTGGCAGGTGCATTTTTTAAACTCTACAATTCAGCCACGCTGGGTGAAGCTGCACTGTGTGGAAATTCCCTCCTCCCCTGCCCCACCCATCTTCATCATTGCTAGAGAGACAGATTCTCCACCTCCCCCATGTTTTGCTTTTGATTTTTTATTGGGTTTTATAAACAAGAATATTGTTATACAAATAAGTATACCAAGATTTATCATGTCATTTGTATATCACAAAAATAGCATAATATCAGCACTTTGCAAAATTCAGAGCATGGGAAGTCACCCAAAGATATAAAATTCGGCATTTATATTTGGATTTTTTTAATTGTATTGTAATTTGGAATATTTTAATGTGGCTTTTATTGGATTATTAAATTGGAAAACTTAAAAAAAATAGCACCATAAATGTGGAAAAATATCTACAACATATATTTCATTATTAGAGGTCAGTATATAAGTTCTTGGTTCATGAATTGGATTAAACAATTAGGAAGAGGAAGAAAAAAGGGGGGAAAGGGGGAGGGGGAATGGCAAGGGGTGTGTGGTCGGGTGGTTATGCTTCTATTATTCAACTTGGGGGGTGTCAGCGTTACTTGTATGTGTTACTATTCACTTGTATTTCCTTGGTGGTGAGAGAGTTGGGGGTGGCTTAAGGTGTAGTTGGTGGCTGTAATGAGAATTATTCTTTTGTGTGAGAGGGGTTTGGGTGTATATTTTTGAATTAGGTGTAATTTTTTTCTGCCATTTGTGAAGTTGGGCTAGGGGAATCCAGATTGGGAGGATTTGAAAAGGAAGGTTAATTTTGGGAGGGTGATCATTTGCCTACAGGTAAATTTTGCAAAGTCTGAGGCTATGTGCTTCAACACGCACGCCTCCAATACAATTCTGCTGCAACAGGGAAACTTAGCTACTTTCACTGTAGCTGACTTTTGCTATGTGCTTAATGCTCCTTCTATGCATTGCAGAAGCCATAACTGCTGTGGTGCTCTAGCAGCATCTAATGGTTGAACACTTACATGATAGTGAAGTAGTTCAAGTTTTATAATTTTATTGTTCTACCCAAGGGCCATGACAATGTTTTAACAATAGTATTAAAATAATAATACAGAACATACATGTGTAATATAAGCCTTAAGGCTTTCTGGGAAATGATATATAATGAAATGAAAAAGGTATTTAAATATACCTTCCTGAAGAAACCTTTCTCCTGGGTATGGTCGGCCAATTGGTGCCAAAGACGGATAGAACATTCTTTATGTATGCTACAACAGCAGCAAGAATACTCATCACAAAGTATTGGAAGACACAAGATCTACCCACCTTGGAAGAATGGCAGATGAAGGTGATAGACTATATGGGACTGGCAGAAATGACTGGCAGAATCCGAGACCAGGGAAGAGAGACGGCGGAAGAAGATTGGAAGAAATTTAAGGATTATCTTAGGAAACATTGCAAAATTAATGAATGTTAGAATGACGTTGGTTTAGAAATTAAGTGGTTTTCAGCTGTAATGATTAAGTAAAAAGAAAAGAAAGGCTAAAAATTAAATGAAAATTAAGGGAGAGGGTTTGCTGAACTAATAATTAGAAATTGGAATACAGAAAGGGGAGGTATGAGGAGGTCGGGGAAGTAAGTTATAAGAAAATAAGGGATTGAAATTATACTTGGTTTTGTTTGTGTTTTGTTTGTATTATTGTTTTGTTTTTATAAAATTTTTGAAACTTCAATAAATATCTTTTAAATATATATATATAAGCCAACATACTTTTTCCTTATATGTTTTGCAGCTCGGGCCACTCTGTGTTACAAAGCCATTATAGGCTGCCATCGTGTTTCCAAACCATCCATGCCCAACCCTTGGTCCTGCACATGCACCCCATCACCAGTCCAGAAGACCCTCCAAGCCCAGGACATCTGCTCCTCCTAGTAGCAATATTCTGCCCACCAGAAAGCAAAGTTTGGGTGAGTTTTCAAGCAAGGGATGAAATTCTGCTGTAGAAAAGAAGCTGAAGAAGTTGGGACTTGTTCCTGGGGGAACTTTGGGGAATCCTGTGGAAAAACCTACAACTTTTCTTTTTAAAAAATAGAATCCTACCATTACAGGAACACATGTTTTAACTGACTGTAAAAGCGTCTGGGTGGGGGTGAATGATCCAACCAGGAGCATAAAAAACATTAAAATTGTTCAGTAGAGCTGGTCATGTAACACAAATGAATTGGATAAAATTGCACTGGCTTGTATTCAACGCAGCACTCCCTAAACCTGTTCTAGTGGCTCCCTCAACTACCCGGAGCAGATTTGGGGAGGGCAGGTGGAGCATCTGTAGAGAGGGGAGTGCGAAAAATTCCCATGGCGCAAACTGAAATTGCTCCACTCACACCTTCAGTTGAATACTGCCCACTGCACTGAATGACTTCTAAAAAGAAAAGATTATATGGATGTGCAAGCTCCACAATACTGGCTTTGGGAAGGACATGACTGAGGAAGTGCTACGTTTACCAATTTTTATTTATTTTTATTTTATTGGCAATTGCCAGCTATACCAAGGTGAATCTTAGGGAATGCTGACCATGATGAGGGTTGTGTAAACCATCAGAAAAAAGAAGCTTATTTCTATACTAGGCTAAACTCATTTACCTCACAAGGAAACAAGCAGATTCCACAACTTGCATACATTTAGGCAAACATCCACATGTATTTTGCCAATGACCATCTGCACACCAAATTAAAATCTTACTTAGGCCTTGCTTCCAATTTTTATCAGTAATTTACAGTCATACATTATTATCTAGAACAGAGGTTCCCAAACTGTGGTCCATGAGCTTCATTCAGATGGTGTGCCTTAATATTCACTTAATTTTTTAATTGTAATTGTTGTTGCTTCTTTTATTTCTCATACTGTAGTTTATTTGAGTTCTATGGAATGCAAACTGTAGTACAATGAAACACAAGAAATAAAAGCAACAATAAAAATGCAATTAAAGATCATACATTGTCTCATCACAGCATGTTACAATTGCTACAACAGGCAGAAAAGCCATTAAATGGTCCACAAAGACCATCAGCAATTGTGAAGTGATCCATGGAAGTTTGGAAACCACTGATCTAGAAACTTTAAAAAATATGCATATGTTTTGTCTATGGCGGGCTTACCAACGGGACCCTGGAAGCGAACATGTGCTGCATAACTCACCACTTGGTAACCTTGAGTTGCCTGTCTTATCTCAGATTTAGACTTCACATATTTTTACTTCTTTAGAGGAAGGATGAACCAGTATCAGTGGAGCTGTCATTCCAGACAAACACTCAGGACAACAGCTTCTTTCTACCACGGGTTTAACATCAGGAAAAGCATTTGTAGCATGCACAAGAGGCTATCACCTGTCGTGTAATAGGGGGCTCACTTGAGAATACATGAGGGGATCGTGCTGGATACGGACATAGCCATCTCAGCTATGTGAAGGGCCCTATGCATTCATCAATGCGCACGCATGGAACTCCTCTTTGTGAAGGGGATGCTGGGATACTCAAGACCATCTGTTGCATGAACTGGCAGGGGAAACTGATGGATTTTCCTTGCTGTGGCAAGTGACTGAGGTGATAACAAGGCTTTCAAAGCTAGCATAGAGGAAATGGGGAAATATTTGAGCAGAGGCTAGAGACTTCCTTTAACGGGATTTCTGCTTCATGCTAACCATTCAACACTTTGCAAGACTGCTTTCTGGCTGAAGACCTTTGTTTAAAGCTCTACAAGCTGAGCCTATGTTATTCAGAAGCAAGCACCGAGTTAAATGGAGCTAACTCTCCACAGAACAGCGCACAGGGGTGTAATCATAATAACCCAAATCCAGGCCATCTGATCCAAATTCCAGCATGCTGTACCTCGGGTTACAGACACTTCAAGTTACAGACTCTGCTAACCCAGAAATAGTGCCTCGGGTTAAGAACTTTGCTTCAGGATGAGAACAGCAATCGAGCAGCAGCGGCGCAGCGGCAGCAGGAGCCCCCATTAGCTAAAGTGATGCTTCAGGTTAAGAACAGACCTCCAGAACGAATTAAGTTCTTAACCCAAGGTACCACTGTACCAGCTTTTGCCAGCTCAGGGATCAACTATAGCTTGTCATGATGAGCTCACACACATCTCAATTTATCTCTATACCATCACACTTTAGAAAGATGACTTCCGTTTCAACAACAGAAATATCTGTGCAAATGTTTTTAATTTCTTCTTTTAAATAAGTGTCCTGAAGTGAAAAAGTGAACAAGTCATCCTTATAGGCTTGCCCACAGATTCCACAAAATATCAAGATTGCTGCTTAAAATTTGTCTGTTGCTGTGTTAGTGGACTGGACACTGAAGACTTTGTGTCTGTTGGAGAAAAAAATACCGGTAGTTGGCCTTTTAAAATAAAAATGGCTGCAATCAAGTACACGTTTTCAAGACATCTGTAATTATTAGATACAACCAGAAGCAAAACCATTGTTCAGAAGAGAATGACCATTTGTGGGTAGAGGCCTCTGGGCCTTTGTCTAAAGCGTAGCACAAAACACACCATTAATTGCTGTGATAACTGAAGCTCATAAGATGTACTATGGTAATTCAAAATGGCAATGAGCTGAACTTGTGTCATTTAAATTTGTTGGTTAGAGTAGAGGTGGCTCTGCTGGATGGACGAAGCCACCTACCTGTCAATCACCTGACAGTCATTATGAAAAACTTTGCCCACAGAGCAAAAATGAATTCTAAACCATGCCTGCAATTGGACAAAGCCAATGGGAGAATTCCTGAGAGCCGCTGATGCCAGTGGGGCTTGCCGAGTCAAAGAACAACCAGGAACACAGTTTGAGCTTCTGGCTGGTCCTTTCCGGCTGCGTCTGTCTGCCCCTGATCCAGTATCACATATGACACTGGGTGTGGGACATGTGGCATGGCTTGAGGAAAGACAGCCTTGAGGGCCAACCAGGGAGCCCTGCTGGGTCTGATCTGACCTGCGAGGCAGAGGTTCCCAATGCCTGAGTTTGAGTGCTGGCTTTGGACCAGGGAGATAATTGCAGGGAATCAAACCCATAGATTCTAATGTGTTTGTAGCCATGCCTGTACTCCTTAACATTGTTTCTGTTAAAAGAGTCACACAAGCAAGACAAAATAACAACCAGCAGAGCAGTGATAAGGAAAAAACACACATTTTATTCACACCCCTATCAGCAAGGATGTGGGCTTAAGCCTGAGATAAATGGTTATGCAAAACACTAGGATATGCCCAGGCTTGTTCCAAACAGGAAAAACAATTGGTGCCTCCAGCAGGCTTTACACACAAGAAAACCACGAGTTGCCTCATGGTATGCTTGTTATGAACACTTACCTGCTAAGGTAAGGCTGATATTAATAACTTTGTTATTACACGGCCCCCGTACATAAGAGCAGCCAGTACCACCAAATGATCACAGAAGTGCCACTGATTCAATAACGTGGGTAGACCGCTAGTGCAAAACACTGTATTCAAAATGATCTGTCAAGCTTTGGCCAATCAAAAGTTAGCAGCCAGCGCCACTTGGGGTACAAATCACTGGTACTGCAGCCTTACATCACACTCCTTTCCATTCTACCTGTTCTTGTCAAGGGAGAAAATCTTAGCAAGCCAGCAATGCTTCACTGTGGGAACTTTTACTAATTACTTCCTGTCTAGGACAAGGCATTTTGCAGATGGTTGCAGACTAAGGTAAACTAATATAAATTCACTAAAAATCAATGTTTCAACAGATCTTCTCCATTCCACTTTGTTCCACTCTGAAAAGGGATTGGGAAATATGACTCTAGATGCCAAGGATCCCAAGGCATGAAGTCACAGACTCAGTGAACTTCGCCCTAGAGGGAGTGTCAAGTCCAGCTGTCCACCCATCACAATCACAAAGGTGATGTGGTGAACCAGGAATGGATTCAGACCAGGACACAAAGAGACTGTGATTTACTTAGCTCGAGGGTAAATAGCTTTGTTTTCTATCATCACTGGGTGTCTGGTGACTGTCAGGAGGGAGGGGCAGGTACCTGAAACTCAGGTTACAACCCCTGGACCTCCCCTTGTGTGACAAACTAGTGATGTAGCAATGATGTATTGATGATGATGTCTGAACTGTATTCTGGGATATGGGGAAAACTTTTAAAAGTCAATGTCTTCTTTTGTTTGGGGTCTTGCCTCTCCCCATTGGATTAGGTAGGACCCTGCTATAGTACGGCTACAAGATATTTTTCAATGAATCCGGGGTCTTTTCAATGTCAATGGATTTTGTATGGGGACTGATTTGTAAATCCAGGGACTGTCCCCAGGAAACAGGGTTGTCTGATAACCTTATGCTATAGCAGTTTGCTTTATACCAAATAAAGGTCAGGCTTCTTAAGCCACTTCGCTTCAAGTTATACTCTGGTTGGTGTCCGTTTTTACTCCTCTCCGACCGCGGGAACCACACAAGGATGCACGGGAGAAACGTACTGAAAGGAAGGCACATCCACACCATGATCAACGCTGCCCAGAAACCAATGTCCCCACTGTGGAAGGACATGGGGATCCAGAATTGGCCTCCAGTCACTTACGGACTCAATGTTAAAACAGTGCTTATGGAAGATAATTTTACTCAGCTACGAGGGATCGAAGAAGAAGAAGAAGAAGAAGAAGAAGAAGAAGAAGAAGAAGAAGAAGAACCGTGAAGAAGAACCGTGAAGAACCGTGAAGAAGAAGAACCGTGTCCCGTAAGGGCCAGAAGCAGTTATTGCCGTGTCTTTTTCAGTGGGAAAGGTTGTCCAACATCTGGGAACCCAAGGTCAAGAAAGGCTGTTCTCAAGTTTTCATTTCAGCACTGCGATGAGCGTTCTAGGAATAGACTGCCATCGTGTGGCAGAAAGGAAAGAGACCTTGAAGGGAAAACACACTTGTAAGGCATCTTTCATTATTTTAAACAATGGTTTGACTTAAACTTTTACATCTTCCTTCCAATTCCCAGTTCAGAAGTTTGCTATTTAAAATGTAATAGATGCAGCCTTCATATTTATTTTCCCGTTTGTTTGTTTGTTTGTTTGTTTGTTTGTTTATACATATACACACATATTCAAATACTGTAGGTATTATAAACAAAACACATTCTTCAACTTTAACATTACAAATTACATACAGTCGTACCTCGGGTTACATACACTTCAGGTTACATACACTTCAGGTTACAGACTCTGCTAACCCAGAAATAGTGCTTCAGGATGAGAACAGAAATCGTGCAGCGGCAGCAGGAGGCCCCATTAGCTAAAGTGGTCTTCAGGTTAAGAAGTTTCAGGTTAAGAACGGACCTCCAGAACGAATTAAGTACTTAACCCGAGGTACCACTGTATTCACATTAGTCAAGTATTTATACACATTTCCCTTTCCACATATTCCCTTGTGACTTCTCCCCCCTGTGCATGGCATCTTTAATTCTATTTTATAATATTACTATTGTGTTTATATTTATTATCTAGCACATTCAAAATTCCTTCTTTCATTTCATAAATCTTAACTTTGTGAGGTTAATCTATACTTATCAATACGGTAAATTACTGTTGGAACATCTTTGTGTCATGTAGTCATCAACACATTTCCATTTCTTTCTAAGATTCTGGTTGGATTGTATTGATTATTGCTGTTATTTTTGCCAATAAATAAAATTCAAGTTGCCAATCTATCACTGAGGGTATTTCTTCACACTTCCAATTTCTAGCAACCAATAATCTAGCGGCAGCTGTAGCATACAAAAAGATTCTAATTTATCTTTTGGACTGTCATTTGAGACTATCCCTAAGAGAAACACTTCTGGTTTCTTACCAAAATTTACTTTAAACATTTTTTTAAAATTCCTCATATATGTTATTCCAGAATATTTTTATTTTGGTACAATCCCACCACAAGTGGTAGAGTGATTCTTCTGATACTTTACATCTCCAACACAAATTTGATGGTAATTTATAAACTTTTGCTAATTTAACGAGTCATGTACCACCTGTAACACATCTTCATATATTCTTTAATAGTGTAACAGGTGGTAAAATTGGTATGTTTTCCAAAGCTTTTCCCATTTGTCTAGCCAAATCGCATAACCAAAATCCTGTCCCCATTTAATCATGACTTCTTTAATCTGCTCATCTTTTAATTCCCATTCAAGTAATGTTATACATTTTTTATAAGATTCTTCTTAGAACTATTCAGAAATTCTGATTGAAATTTGGACTCTTGGACTCATGCAGAAATGAATTTATCATTAAGTTTGTAATATTAACTCCAATTTTTCCCCATGTTTTTCTTTTTAACTGAAATAATTTCAAGTGGTGCTGCCCACCAAGGGGTCTTGGGTTCTAATAAACTTTACTTCCTCGAAATTTTTATTATCAAGTTCCCAATTATATGATTCATAATCATTTGTCTTGTACCTTTGTCTTGTTATCTAAATGGCAGGCATGCCACCCATGTCTATTGTTGTCCCTCTAGATCTAATATATCAGTATTGTCCAATGAAATCCATTCTTTGATCCAGCAGAGGCAAGAGGCCTTGTAGATTTTCAAATCCAGGAGTCTGAATCCCCCCCCCCCCCTTTCTATCAGTAAGTTATTTATATTTGCTACGAGGTCTCTCTTTTCCGTTTTAAAGGGTGTGTTTTTATCCTATTGTTTTAAATGCCCTGGTGCTTCTTTAGGAGGAAAGTGAGAAATTAAAAATGTTTACTTCTATCAGTTAATGAAAGCATATCCTATTGACAGGTGGGTGCTTACACAAACAGGACATACAATGACCAGTCATTGCAACTGCCATTCTGCTTGGGCATTTTCTTTACTGCTAGGCTGCTGTTTAAAGCAGAGCTTTCCAAACTGTGTTGCAACGCTGTGTGCAGGTGTGTTGCACAATCGCTCCCTTCGCTTCTCCCGAAACCTGCCGGGTTGCTAGTAAAACTGAATTACTGTGTTGCAAAATGATGAATGTCTAAAAAGTGTGTCACCAAAATGAAAAAGGTGGCAAAGGTGCAAGCAGAGCTGTGCATCCTGTGAACCTCTTGAGAGACCTGTGGGTATCAGGGGAGCTATACAAATTGAATGATTAAATGGTTAGCAAGCAGCCAAACGATTGCAGCTGTCAGTTAACACAACAGATTTAAAGATGCAGGACATCTCGAATTTAAAGAATTTACTTGCACCTTCTCCAAAACTGGCAAACTTCTACTAGATCAGTGAAAGGCATTGTGCCACCATTGCAAAGTCCTCTGCAAGGTTTATCACATCTTGGCACCTTCATTTTTAATCTTCCAGTGGCTTGAGATGGCAACCTCCACAAGGATTAGTCCTGAAATGGTAGAATGCACTGTGCCACCTAGGAAGAGCATCACCCTTGTCAGGAAACTAGAACCTTTATTAGGACCAATGAGAATATGTGGTAATATAGTATATGCCCCAATAGCCTCCATGTGAAAAGATGTAAAAGAAAAAAGAATGTGTCTGCCTTCAGCAAGCCTGATAGAGGGTGGACCCCCCAGTTCTCCTCTTCCAGGTCGGATTCTGGAAGCATGCTTTTCCTCTGAGAACATTGGTTACTTTCTATGCATGTCTAAAGCCAAAGGAAATGTCTCTGCATAAGCCTGTGTGATTTATAGGCAAGTGGTTCCCCAGCAGCCCAAGCTGCAATGACAGAGTAAACCCATCTCAAACATCAGTGCTGTAGTTGCTAAAGAAATCCACTAGTCAAACAAGCTTTCAGATTCTGCAGAACTCTTCAGCAGCCTGCCTATGATGACTGCACTGAAAAAGAAGCATCATGCAGCAGCAAGTCTCAAGCAGCACAGGCCGACTGTTCTTTTCAACACCTTCACTTCTGCTGGACATCAATGCAGTGCTCTTGTTCCAAGAACACTCCCAACTCCTATCAGTCCCTGCAACCAGGGCCAGCGGCCAGGAAGAATGGATACACTGGAGCCTAAAAATCTTAAGGGCACCAGGTTGCATAAAGCCGATGGACGGTTTTCTTTCTGTGCAGCTCTCCTCTTGAGGGGGTTTTGATTTCTAAAAATATCAGCATTTCAGAACACATGCAGCCACCAACTACATGGAATCAAAGACGTCAGCAGGAGAAAGTTTCTGTTGCCTCCATCCCTCATTCAACATCACCTATTCTGGGAGAATGGAAAGCTTTAGGGATGGCGCCCTTTGATTTGGTAAGCTACCCCCTGCTTCAAAGTTACAGATCCCAGCTCAAATTCAACAGGCAGAAACCATTTTTTTAATCTCCACTTTATTTTTTGCAACAAATAACCACATGCAGCAGTCTTACAAATTCCTTTCTGATATTTCAGCAGCAGCACAGCCATTGCTGCAATTTGTTATTTTTTTATTGGATTTATATCCCACCTTTTCCTCCAAGAACCTCAAGGTGGCATACAAGATCTTCCCCCTTCCTCACCTAATCCCCACCAACAAACCTTGCAGGTAGGGTAGAATGAGAGGTGGTGACTGGCCCTAGGATACATCCACCAGTGGGTTTCATGGTGGAAGGGATCTGAATCCAGGTCTCCCAGATCCTAGCCGGGATCCCCAACCGCTACATTCCACTGGCTGTCAAACACATTCAAGCCTCTCTCCAAGGACAGCCCTCAACTCCTCTTCCCCCTTCCACCCTAGAGAAGACTAGAGAACACCAAAGGTCCTGCGGTTTACAGATGGATACCGTGCAATTTTCGTCCTGCTAGTCTAATCAAAATTGCATCGTAATCCACCCGACAACAGCAGAACACGGGCTCCCGGTCCTCTCCTCCCTCTTACCCTTCTGCTCCCGAAGAATTTCTCTCCCTCTCCACAGGCCGGGACAAGTGCAATACTGTCCAGAGAACCCACAAGTAATGCAACAAATCCCAACCCAGGGAAAAGCCAGTTTTCTAAAGCTGCCTTTGAAAGCAAAGCGAGAATAAAGTGGACAAGGGGAAAAGCCTGTCCCTCCCAGCCCTGGGGGGACGGAGCTCCTCTCTGCTCACACCACCACCGTCAGTTTTGCATGGATTTGCACAGCAATGGAAACCAAGCTGGGATGCAAACCTGCAAAACGGACTGTAGATCAGCACACGGTCTTCTCAGGCGCTCCTCTGCCCGCCACCGGCCCCAACGTGGCGTTTGGTGTCTAACAGTACTGTAAGTGCCCATATTACAGTAGATCTGGATGCACAACTACCTGCACTATGAGCACTTTGCCACTGCTAAGACGAAGCAGATTGCTGGGAATCCTTTGGGAAAGCATTTTGGATAGGGAGGCTCAAGCTTAGCAAGGGCAAGAACAAAGCAAAAGTCAACAGCACCCATCTGCATTAGTCCCTACTGAACCAGCATGATGCAACAGGTCCCAGGTTCAAATCTCTGCCATTTGTCATTAATCACTCTTTTGGCGCTACAGAACCACCCTTTGGAACACCCTGCCTCTTGACAACAAGCAGGTGACTCCACTAGTCTTCTCAGCTAAGGCTTTGTTTAGACCAACTTACCCAGACACGCAGACATGTATTTTAATCTGGTGTTTCACTTATCACATGATTTTTTTAGTACAGTGGTGCTGTTGTTGTTTAGTCGTGTCCGACTCTTCGTGACCCTCTGGACCAGAGAACACCAGGCACTCCTGTCCTCCACTGCCTCCCGCAGTTTGGTCAGACTCATGCTGGTAGCTTCAAGAACACTGTCCAACCATCTCGTCCTCTGTCGTCCCCTTCTCCTACAGCGGTACCTCGGGCTAAGTACTTAATTCGTTCTGGAGGTCCGTTCTTAACCTGAAACTGTTCTTAACCTGAAGCACCACTTTAGCTAATGGGGCCTCCTGCTGCCGCTGCACAATTTCTGTTCTCATCCTGAAGCAAAGTTCTTAACCTGAGGTACTATTTCTGGGTTAGAGAGTCTGTAACCTGAAGTGTATGTAACCCGAGGTACCACTGTAGCTGTTTTAATTGTTCTTATTGAAAATTTTATGACATTGGGTTTTTTTGTAATTCACTTCCGAGGTTTTTGGGTTGTTGTTTTTTACAAGGGAGTAAATTTTATGAACAGGAAAAAATCACCAGGCAGGGCTGGGAAGGACCAGATCTGAAACTGAGGAAAGCCTGTTACTCAATGCAGACCATAGTGAGCTGGGGGGGCCTTTTGCCTGACTTGGTGAAAAGGTCTTCCTGTGTTCCCAAGATACCAAGGCACTTTTAAAAGCTAGCGTGGAACATGGAAGCCTATCTGCCTGAGCACTGTGGCAAACAGGATGCTAGATGAGCACTGAGCCCTAAACCTGAGAACACAAGAGTGACTTCTGAACAGGCCAATGGCTCATTCAGTCCAGCCCAGGGGGAAGCCCTCGCGTGGTTTCCGGCCAAGAAGCCTTGCTGCCTCCAGCCTCTCCTCCCTCCAGAGATTCATCCAAGCCTCTTTCAAAGCCATCCAAGGCAAGGGGGTGGCCATCCCTGCCTCCTGCTGGGGGGGGGGGTAACTACGTACTGTGTGAATTAAGACTTCTATGTATCCTGAATCTTTCAACACTCAGGTTCATTGCCTACCTGTGAGTTCTACTGTCAAGAGCTCTTGTGCTTGGCAATTCGTATCAGTAAGCCTTCTAAATCAATTTTGGGGGACCTGTGGCCCTCTAAATGTTGATAGGCTCTAAGCTCCCTTATGCCTCACCCAGTGTAGCCAGTAACAGGGAAAATGGGAATTGTGGTACAGGAAAATCACAGGTTTCCCTATCCCTGTCCTAAATGGGCAGTGATGTGTTTTAAGTCCTCACCCTATGCATCTTGAAATGAACCAAAGGTTTTTTTTAAGAGTGGAGAAAGCACACTTTAGTTATTTTTGCTTTCCCCCATATGAATTATGGAAAGAGTTTTGCAGACTTGAATTTAAACACCCTAAACCATGGACCTGTTTCAGCTTTATATGGGATATGTTTGTGAATTCTGCCAGGCAATATTACTGTTTCCATTCGCATATGTCCACGTATTTGAAGGCCACAGTTCAGCAGCAGAGCACCTGACTTGCATGCAGAAGGCCCCGGATTTGATCCCCAAGGGCATCTCCAGGTGGGGCTGGGACAGACCCCCTGCCTGAACCCCAGAGAGCCATTGCTGCCAGAGAATGCTGAGCTAGGTGGACCAATGGACTGGGGCAGCATTAAGGTAGCGTCCTATGTTACAAGGCAAGGTTTTGCAACAATTAAACGATATATAAATTTCATTAAATAAAATATCAAGTGAAAGGGGCAAAATTGTTTCGATTCAGAGTTGGGTAACCTACACTGCAACACCAAAAATGACTTTTGCTATCCCACTGGATATTAGACTGGATTATTGCAATGCTCTGCATGTGGGTTCTATGTGGGGCTTCAGCTGGTGCAGATGACATGAACATGTTTCCACCAACGCATGGCGCCAAGGTTAAAAGATCTGGCACTGGTCACTGAGCCAAGCCCACTGTCCCCATGTCAATGAAGAGTCAAGCCTTCGGTGTTGTGGGTTCAAAGTTATGGCATGTCCTCCCACAAGAAGTTAAGCAGGCACCACCCGTGAGTTTCACACACCTGGTCAGAACTGTTTTGTTTCAGGAGACTTTTGATCCCTAAATGGTTCTCAGATGTTTTATGTTTATTTATTTTTAAACAGATTTTAAATTCATTAAGTTTAAAATTTTGGAGGTTTAATTGGTTTTAATTTTTGTATATTGTGCAATTTATTGTTGTAAACCAATTTAAATTTAAATTGGAATATAAATCTTTAAATAAACGAAACAGCATTCGTTGTATCAGAAAGTGCAAGTGGTATCCAAATACCATTAACTTTTCATACTCCTGAGAAGCTAGGCATACCAGGTTTAAAAAAGAAAAGTGCACACCCAATAGAATTTAGGCAAGCTGGTGAAGAGTCTGAGTTACTGCAAAACTCCCAAGGGGCTGAAGCAGCTCAGATATAAAAGGTCTGCAATACCAAGTTCCCAGTTTATTGCATAAAACCATGCAAAACATCACACAAAAATACAAACATAAATAAAAGAATGCTTTTTTTAAAAAAATCAGCCCTCCGTAACCATTTCAGAGGCGAGCAATAAAAAGGGAGAGCTCATGGTGTTGCAGTGGTTAGAGTTTTGGACTAACCTTAACTCAGCCATCAAGCTCACTGGGTGACCCAGGGCTGGTCACGGTCACTCAGCCTAACCTCCCTCACAGAGTTCTTGTGAGGACAAAATGAAGAGAGCCACGTGACCACCTTCGGCTCCTAGGAGGAAAGGTGGGGTAGAAATACAGTCAATCTACAGAAGCCACAGAGAAACCAAACAGGGTCCAGGACGCAGTTTGCAAGTTAAGGTGCATTTCTACAGGATATGTGGATAGGAGCAATTACTGCTTACAGTTTCTATTAGGCAGTTGTTGTTCTGCAAGAAAAGTGAGAACATGGTGCATATCGGGTAGGGGGCAGATGTGATTTCGAACCCAGCAGGTTGGAGTGCCAAAGGTTCCCCACCCTACTCTTTTCAATAACCTTTCATTCAGCATTCAGAATTCACCAGGCACATTTTCCATCTGGCTACTGGCCACTTGCAACCAAGTGAAGATGACTGGGCACCAGAATGGCACCTGCCATCTCCACCATGCCCGCGGATCCTTTTCCCTGTTTGCACCCATCCTGTTAAATTCTATCCATTCTATTTTATCTGCACAATCAGCATGAATTTCAGGAACCAAACAGTTGAAAAATACGACTTTCAAGCTGACTGGCCCCAAAATGGCAACTAGGCATTCCGTTTTGGAGAGTGTAACCCTGGTTTAAGGAGCCATTTGGCACCTGGCTTATATACCTGAGTTTCTAACAGTGCTTCCACTGGTGGAGTAATGCTGCACTCCCACATTTTCTGCAAGGTTGACTTAAAGGCTTCTGGTTGTGCACAAGGCATTCTGAAAGAGGCAGCTCTCTTGCTGTCATTGTGACTTCAGTCCAGACTCACTGCCAGCTGCGTGTGCCAGAAGGCGCATCCAGGGCAGTAGATTCTAAGCTATTCCACTCACTGCACTAGATGCACCTTAGCACAAACAGCCTTAAGAGTATCCCCAGGCAGATGGAAAGGGAAAGAGGGCCAGCCTGCTCCTCCACCTGAGGAAGGGGGGCAGCCATCACACAGACTGCCACAGTGATGCTGAAGTGCAAAGACTGCAGTAGGTGATGAAATACTACCTGCACTATAAGCACTTTTGCACCACTGATGGCTCATGCAGAATGCAGAAGACTCAGAAACTTCCTTGCTGCAAAATTCTTCTGCAAACACTGATAAACTGGCATCCTTTGGTTGTCCGAAGGACCATTGCTGCTCTATTCCAGGGAATATCTGTTGGGGGTTTTTTTAATAAAAAAAGGGAAGGTGAGAGAAGAGAGAAAAACAGAACTAAGTTAGCACTAACTTGCACTAAGAAAAAAATGCCCAATAAACTCTCAAAGACCCTCTCCCCCACCCAAATACAAATTTTCAGTAAAAGGGAAATTTGCAAGAAATTGGGTGCAAGCAGTTTATCAAGGGTCTGAGCTCAGTACAGTGGTACCTCAGATTACAGATGCTTCAGGTTACAGACGCTTCAGGTTACAGACTCTGCTAACCCAGAAATAATACCTCGGGTTAAGAACTTTGCTTCAGGATGAGAACAGAAATCATGCTCCAGCAGCGCGGCAGCAGCGGGAGGCCCCATTAACTAAAGTAATGCTTCAGGTTAAGAACAGACCTCCGGAACGAATTAAGTACATAACCAGAGGTACCACTGTATCAACAGGCAGCTCATCACACTTTGACTGACCTTCTCCTCTCTATCAGCAACTGATTTTCGACTGCAACTGGTCCTGCAGCAGCAGACCCCTTGCTGTTTTTTTAACAACTGTTACCAGGAGAAAAATATAGGATGGTGGTACTCAAGGTTTCCAGTTGAGTTGTTATTTATACATTTCACAGGAGATAAACCAGGTTTACAAATCATTCTGGAGTCCTGAATGTTATTTTAGGCTAGGATTCAAATCCCCACTCCTGCATGAAACTCACTGTGACCAGGTCCTATCTGCAACAATCCCATGAAACTGCCCTGTGCAATTGGGTTCCTAATCAGAGTCTCCTTCTCCTGACCCATTTTTTCATTGTCTATAACAGCTTCTAATGGTTAGCAACAGTTGTAAGCTTGTGCCTTCCTTAGGGGCAAATGGCAGGTACTGATATTATATTATAATCATTGAACTGGCAATCGTGTCATTAAGCTGTGCCAAAATGCAAACACGCTTTGTCTTGGAACATGCCCATTTATAGTTAGATGTTTCTTTGCAAAAAGAACTAGATGAAAGCTTCCACTTTCATTGTAAGTTTAGTACAAGCCAAATGTCTTTTGTTCAAGGCTTCACAGGCACCTTTTCCAGCCTTTATTCCAAGTTATGCCTGTGCTCTCCAAGGCTCAGTTTCACCATCTTCTTCAGAGAAGTGGGAGTCAAGGCAAAAAAGAAATTCAGAATTATTCTGCACTACATTTTAGCTATAAAGCATCACTGCACACTTCTAGTATTTTCCCTACAACATGGAGATACGGAATTGCTTCTTCTGAAAAGATTATAAAGTTTCTTGCATACAATAATTAAAGATGATGCCAAAGACCAAGCCAGCTCTCAGATCCAAAACACCAACATCATATTCTTCTGCTTAGAGAATATGAAGTCTACAGATCAATGAAGGGGAGTTGCATTTTAGGGAGATTATAAACCCAATCACAAACTCCTCTTCACCCCACAAGTAGCATTCTGCCCTCTTAATGCTGCTAAATTTGTTCTTTTTAATATTGACAAGGTGCATAATTCCAACAATAGCTGCAACACACCCAAGCAAGAGTAAGCTCAGTCCTTTGAAAAGGCTGCCTGAATTAATCAAGCAAGATTCATAATTGTACACCCTACTAAGGTTAATTGAGCTGCGTTTCTGGGCTTCCTTCAAAGATTCACATAATGAATCAACAGAAAACCTAAACGAAAAATACATCAACTCTGCCTTCTTTCCTCCCCCCCCCCCCCAAATCAAACTGCAATAAAGAAATAAAAAGCTTTTGCAGCTTTCAAAAATGTTGAAGCTTCACGATCTGAGAAGTTAAGGAAACTGTGAGGGGAAGGGAATTAAAAGGTCAGGCAACCCTTTGCAGCCCCCTCCGCATCTGGCCAGGTCCTTAAACGATGCGGACAGGGGCAGATTCATTATGAGGGGCTCTCACCGCTAGTTCCTGGGAGAGCTTGGAAACAGTTTTTCGAGGGGTGGGGGGCATCCGTAGCCCTTTCCTCCAAGCCCACCACGTGCAAACGGGGACGGAGGGCAAGAAGAGCGCGCGCCCGGGCTTGCGCCCCTCGTGCTGCGATTAAAGAGAAAGGGGCCGCCGAGGCATTGTGGGAAAGGGAGCTCGCTATTCAAAGTGCCAAAAACGCGCCAAGCCCGGCCTCCCCCGCCTCGACAGCCCACAGCTCACTCGCGCGAACCCACGCGAGCTAAGAGGCTGCGAAACCCACCAACCGCCCGCGCGGCTGAGCTCAGGAGAGCCCCCCTCGGACCCCCCGCCCCTGCAATCAAACCCCGCCGACCCTCGCTGCAAACTTCCACTGCGCCTTCCTTTCCTCGGCCCCCCCCCCAGCCGAAAAATGAAAGGCCACACCATGCACGAGCTCCCTCTGACTCTGAAGAGGTGACGGGCGCATCGCATTGCCCTCAGGAAGGCTCGATCTCGTTCCTGCCGCCCTGGAAACTCCGAAGCGCGCAATGCTAAAATAAATAATTATAAACTTCCTCGGGGACTGTCGCTGTACAGCGTTTGGTTTTCGTTTTTATATATATATATATATACTTTTGCAAAAGTTTCCCGGCGCCGATCCCTGCCTGCCTTCCTTCCGCAGGGCGATGCAACTCCCGCCCCTGACCCAAAGCCGTAGCGAGAGAAAGGAGGGCGCCTCCGCGGCCAGGGGCCCCTTTGTCTCCATGCCTGGGCTGCAGACGCGGGCGGCAGCGTCGGTGCGCCAGCCCAGCTCTCCTCCTCCCTCCCCCCGCCTTCCCAAAAAAGTTTGCGCACCCTTTGCGCTGTTACCCCGCAGGCGAGATGCTCGGGGCGGCGGAACGACGAAGACACCGGGTGCGCGGCTGCCTCCCCTGCGTGCGCGGTGCGTGCGCGGTGGCTGCAACCTGGGCTCCTCGAGTCCCGGGCGCACCGCTTCCTTCGCCTCCAGCGCGTGGTGCTACGAGTCTCCTGCCAGGGAACTACAAGCCCCGGCATACCTCGCGGGAAAGCACATGCGCGGAGGGGCAGACGTTCTTCTTGCTCCCCCTCCCCCCCAGAGAAGGAGGGGAAACCTCCCTTCCCACCCACCCCCCGACCCCCGCCATGTGCACGAGCAACAATGCGTCTTTTAAGAGATGCAAAGAAATAACGTTTTTAAATGATTTTTTGTTGGGGCGGGTGGGAACCTGCAGAAGGAAGCGATGCGCTCCTCGGACGCGTGCACGCGTAAAAACAATTTAACACCCCTCTCCTCCCATCTAGCCGGGCTCCTCTTTTTTTTTTTTTTAGGGAAGGATCCCAGGACAAAGGGAAGGATTTTGCAAAGGATGGAAGGGGCGCTGGGAGGATCTCGCGCCCTCACCCTGCGCAAAGAAAGGCAGCGCCTGCATTGTTGCAGCGCTTGCTGGAGATGGCAGCCATGAGCGTCATGCGAGTTTTGCAAAAGTGGTATCCGCCGCCGCCGCCGCCCCCCCGGACCTTGGGCGGCTGCACTCGTAAGAACGGACTTTGCAAAGAAAAGCACCATCCCGCGCCCCCCAAAGCCAGCAGATCCACGCGCAAAATGTGTGCACGCGCTCACTCCCACTCCTACAGGTGGCTTTTCACACGAAAGAGGCGGCCTTTGCAAAAGGCTGGATTTTGCAGCCGCTTTTGCAGATTTGCAGGGAGGAAGCTGCAAAGTACGTGTAAGCGCCAGAGATCAAAGGAAGGAAGGCGCTTTAAAATCAAAGGTGCGCGCGCGCTTTGCACCACCTCCCCGCTTGTTCTGCTGGAAAGAGCAAGAGAGGAAGATAAACACGTTACCTTTAGGTCCTGGTGCAAAAGGCTGCTATTAAAAAAGAGAAGAGAGATTTACGAAAGTGGCGCGAAGACAATGTCATGTGACCACCACCCGAGGCGTCCCCTTTTGCCAGACAGCCAAATGAAGAAGAGGGGGAGGAGCACATCCGCTCCCCACGCAATCAGCATAATTAATTGTGTCCTGCAGTTGAGCGCACTTGGCCAATAGGAGCCCAAGGAAATCCAGCCCCGTCCGCGCATCTTGGAGGAAGAACAACTTTTTTATTTGGCGGCACATCGTTCTGTGCAATGATACAAGCATTCTGCAAAGTTTTCAGCAGCTTCATTCACAACCTTGTGGCCGAAGAGAGATTTGAAACCACGTCTCCCTCGTGTATTATGATGATGATGATGATGATGATGACATTTTAAAAACTTAGTTTTTGATGCTACTTCCCAAGGTAAAAATGTAAAGCCATCTTCATTTAAAATTCTCTAACTGGATATTTTAATAAGGCTGCAATCATAAACTTACTAAGTTGTGCCAAACATTTTGTCATCTTTATGATCACAGTACAGACTTATTAAAATCTCCAGTTAGAGATTTAAATGAAGATGGCTTTACATTTACTGCTTAATATGTAAATGAAAATAAATGTATATACAGCATTTAAAACCAAGAATACAAAGAAATACGTACGAAAGAACAGAGAACCCATCAACGGAACATTCAGTTTAATATAAATAGACAATTAAACAGAAGTGTGTAGTGAACCTTGTAAGCCCGGGAATGCCTGTTTAGATAGATGGGTCTGTAGAAGGTGTTTAAAGCTTTTCAGTTTCTGCCTCGTGAACAGAGTGTAGGAAGGAGGGTGTTCCAGACTGGATGAGACCCCAGCAAAAGCTGTGCAGTACCTCTGAATAAACACACTTGGGATTGAACTGTTAGTGCTTTTCGTTCCTTAGACGTCCCTCTCCTTTTATGCCAATATAATTTTAAAGTAGGGATTGATTATTATTATTATTATTATTATTATTATTATTATTATTATTTTGCAAACACCTCTCCTTGTCAGAAGGGATTGATACATATAGTGGACTGATCCACTCTGCAGCCCAAAGTCAGTCTGGATTTATTTTCTATTTCTATGTATTTATTTGGGAAGCTTTGCATATCAGATAATCAAACAGCTCTCTAAGTGGTGCACATGATAAAACTTTCATCACAACATCTCACAATATAGATAGCTAAATTATATGTCCGGACAGGCTTACTGAAATAAGAAGCTTAAGCAACAGAGGGAGGGGTCTTATGCCAAGGGTCAATAGGCAGAGGGAGAATGTACATCCTCATAGCAACTTTGGGCTGCGAGAGAGTAGCTGGCGCAGGGGCTCACCAGGTGAAGCTCATGTATGAGTGGGGATTTGAACCCAGATCTCCCCACCCCATGTCCAACACTTGAACCACTACCCCACAGGGACACAGGGGCTGTGCACATAATGAGGAGGGCATTTCACACATTGGATGAAGTAGTAGGCTCTCTTACAAATTGGTTAGCCTTTAAAGTGCTACAAGACTATTTGTTGTTGTTCTTAATAAAGGAGCAATTCAATGTTACCTCCACCTCGATTGCCTGAGTCCTCAGCACCTTTCGCCACATTTCGTGGAGTTTCACAAAGATCTAACATATTCAGAATGTACACCACTGGTGTCCAGATCGATTTTTATGCTAGACACAGATTATTCTACTTCACATATTTTATGTTTTGTTTCATTTTTAATATACTGCATAGCACTCAGAAAATATTTGCATTAGCAGTCTGTAAATTATAATAAATAAATTTGTTTTGGGTTTTTTAAATTCTCTTATTCACACTGAAATAAAAAAACTACAACATATTAAAAAAGGAGGATTAGATTATTTCAGGGAATGGAGATCTCTACAGAACAAAAGGTAGCCTCTCCCTCCACATTCTCTACCCTTCTCCCCCCCCCCCCAGAACAATGTGTTCAAAACAGCTACAGCCCGCAAAAAGCACGTGATCCCCTCCTGTTCTTTTTTAACCAACCCTGTGGTCAAGCTGAGGCTAAAAGCTAAGAGCTTGTGACCCCTCAGTCTCTCCCCTCCCTCCTCCCAGGCCACTACTGCCCTGAGCTCCAAAACGAAAGAAAAAACTTAGTGATGGTTGTCTTTTAAAAAAAATGTTAGGCGAACAATGCTTAGCTTTTGCTCTCTCCCTCTCCTGCAGTGCAATCCTATATACGTATACTCAAAAATAACTCTCACCAAGTTCAGTGTGAATTCCTCCCAAGCCAGGGCATGGAGGATCACAGCCTTAGACCACCACCCACCAGAGGGAAGAAAGGGGCCTTGTTTAACCAAAATGTGTTAGAGGCTGTGGAGTCTTTGGGGTATAGCTGGTGTTCCCCTCCAGTTTCCAGTGCTAAACTGCATGAACATTTTCTTTCCAATCTAGTCTTTGCTTCTAATTACCCACAGTGCTTTCAATAAATGCATTTCAGGGGTTCAAATTATTTTTCTCATCTCACTGTATCAGGAATTACCTGAGAAACAGTAAATACCTAGGAAAGTGGAAGCAAGGAGGCCACAAACTACCTATTCTCTTTAGATCAAAAGTTTTTTTAAAGATCCCATTCACCCTTTTTCCTGAGAGGGACTTCTAAACCTGATTCAGATCACAGGATCTGAAGAAGGAATGCCAGCTCAGTCAACAACATGAGAAGCATATTTATACAGAAATTTGTGTGCATAATTTGCAGCTGACCTTAAATGTGCATTGGCAGGCATTGAAAGAGGATTAGATGCAAGCAATACATATATACATGGTGTATTCAGTATTCTACGATTAACAAACCTCCCATTTGATTCTGAAATAAAATTAAGTACCTCTTCTAACCTCAACTATTGGCAACTTAGATTCAAACAACAGCAAGGGGGGGGGAGTCAGTCCCCATGGAAACCAGCAAGCTTTGTTTGTTGCACAAGAAGAAATTAGCTTTTGTACAACTGTTATTTACTACAGTTTATTTACAGTTTGCTACTGTTATTTACTACAGTTAGTTTCTCTTTTTACAGTCTAGAGGGCCAACTTAATTTATATTTTAAGGGAGAGCCTTCTGCAGTTCTATTATAGTTGTTGTTTTGGCCAGTGTGCATATCTGAGATTAAGCAGAGGGCCCTGCCTAACAGGCATCAAATACAGCAGATTCCACAGATGATGTGGGAACAGGCTATTTTGTCACTGGATACATTTGCAAAAACGATCTGCGTCCTGAAACAATTTGAGCAGACATGTTCCTTTGTGTTGCTCAGAGTGTGGTGTTAGATTTCTCACAGCTAGATGAAATGTTTTCTTGCTGCCTTATACACACACCCAAATATCTATGTGTCCTTATTAAGTGAAGTAAATCATTTAGGGAGCCCAGAGCCCCAAAATGGAGAAGAAATTTAAACACTGAAATTGAAAACTGTATTTTTAAAGTTATTTTCATTCATGGCAATTTGTCAATTTTTGAGAAAATCAGCATTGTGGTGAGCAAATGGAAACAAGCATTATATTTGCTACAGTGGGTGTTTTAAGAATGTGCAGTAGCAAACAGAAAACTACTTTAGAAGTTAGGTGTAGTTATTTACCTGATTAAATAGTTAATTCGGTTTTTAAAAAGATAACACCCACTAAAATATTTCTCAGAAAGATGTACATCCCAGGAAAAAAATATTTGTCCCCTGTACAAACTATTTGAAGATATTTTAGAACAATGCTCTGCACGTTTCAAGAGATAAATTTTCTGGCTGCATTTAAATATATATTAAAACAGTTTATGCAGTACAATTTAGGAATCAATTAAGCATTTGTTTATGTCAATTTAATAAAGACAGCATGTGTATTTCTGTAACTTTATCTGCTTCCCAGACCCTTTTGGCTTCTAGTTCAGCATACCATCCTCTGGGTTTGCAAATGAAATGGAACCTCAGTTTAAAAATGTGTTTAATATAAATATAAGTTACCTCTTGTTTTTACCCAGTTAACAAGTTAGCAGAGAAAACTAAGTAATTTTACTAATCTATGCTAATTTTACTAATCTATGCTAATTTTACTAATCTATGCTATGTGAAGGGTTTTTCAGAATGCATAATTTGCACTCTTTGTAACCTTTCAAAGAACACTTAATGATATTAACACATTAAATTTTAAGAAGTTAAGGGATATATACACAATATACATACAGATTTTAAGCACCTTTTCCCTACTTATTTTCTAGTTATTCTGAGTGTCCCTTTTCTAGTTTTTAATGTGCTTTTTCCTGCTGGATTCACACTCTTTTAAGTATTGTCTTGAGTCTTCTTTTCCAGTCTCAGAATGAGAAGAATATATTGACAGTTTTTGTGCTGGGGAGAACTAGTCTCGGTGAAATCTTATTCATATTAAGGGAACGAAAGCATATAAAAAGCAGCAAAAATAAAGGCAACCTCGCCTCACTATCACAATATTGCAGGGAGGAAAGTTTTTCATATAAAAACCTATAAAGATTCCTTATTCAAAGAGGGGAGCAGAAATAACCCCCAAAGCTCTAGAACCCCGTGGGAATCTTTGCTGCCATTAAAAATAATTTAGAGGTTCAGAATACTGTATGAAGTCAATGGATGAGCAGCTACTAGAGGGTATTCAGGATTGTGTAATGTAATTCTTTTTAAAAAAGTGAATGTCATTTTCTTGAAGCCTTTCACATTTGATGGGGGGGGGGGAGAGACCTTCTGGCAGCCACTGTATGTATTGCTGACTCCAGTAAAATAGCTGGTGAAATCACTTCCCCACCCCCTGCCAATTAAATTAATTTATCACAGATCGCATAAACAGTATCTTCAATGTCAATAGCAGAATAGTGTTCTAATGTCTTGATGACCTATGCATTGTGTAAAGTTCAAACATGCAAAATGTTAGCCATTATTTCCATAGGTTTAAATATTTATCAACACATTGCTTTTGTTAAGACTATATTTGCAACATGTAGAGTTTATTCTCCTTGTGTTTGCAACAGAGTCCTATCATTTTAATTTTTTCACTTCTGAGTCATTTTTCTTTTTTGTTTACTTATAATTTCACCAGTAAAATCAAATTCTTTCCCTGCACAAATTTAGGAACATGATAGATGTCCTTTCCTAGAGCTCTTTCTCGCAAAGCAAAAGGAAGAATTAAGAAATATCTTCTTATGATTGCAAAACATAACCTATTCATATGTTTTGTAAATTAAACCTTCTGCAACTGTTTTGCAAATGAAAAACTGAACCAGATTTATTTACATACATGTAAAATTGGCCACACCTGCACCAATGTAAAAAAAACAACACCCCACAGACTTGTTTTCATGAACACATTGGGCAAACAGTATTTTGCAATCTGATATATTATTATCATCATCATCATCATCATCATCATCATTTTATTTATACCCCGCCCATCTGGCTGGGCCTCCCCAGCCACTCTGGGCAGCTTACAAAAAAATATTAAAATATAGTAGTCTGCTAAACATGAAAAGCTTCCCTAAACAGGGCTGCCTTCAGATGTCTTCTAAAAGTCTGGTAGTTGTTGTTCTCTTTGACATCTGACCAGGGAGAGTTCCTCTGTTCCTATTCCTCATAAATTCCCATTTTGTCTTTTTTGTTGTCATTTGGGTGATGCCTTCTTAACATTTTGTGAGTGTAAATTCCCATAGCCGTCCTCCTTCGGTGTTCAGTTCCCTTTTCGCACGGGCACTGCGGGTGGATGCCTTATGTCTCTCATGCACATGCGTACAAATGAACTCTTAAGTCATCACATAGTCCACAGCCTGCCAGGCCACGTACACATTAACAAGGCTTATTTGGAATGGTTCATAACAGAATGTTATGTTATAAAGCATAACAGAATGTTATGTTATAAAGCCACTCTCATGGCTTTATGAGAGTTTGAAGAAAACAGAAACAGCAGCAGGGTAAAGATCTTCAGCAATATTTAAGGTGGCAAGGTAGCTGTGGTATCCAGCACTATTCCTTGCTATGCAAATAAGAGTGTTGCAAGTGTGTATCTGTGAAATTTGGAGGGGGTGGTGCCCCCCCACCGCCAACTGGCACTCTGTGGGAGCACCCAATATGCTCTTCCCCTAAGACCCCTCCTGTCTCAGCCACCTCACATTTAAAGATACAACTACCTCTCTGAAAATACTTTATATCTGTCCACTCCCAGAAAATGTACCCCCCCCCAAAAAAAATCCCCTCTATGAGGATTGAATGGGGGCAGTACAGAGCACATGGTGGCTGGGAAAGAGCAGCATTAATAATCCAGTCCATCCAGACGTTCAATAGATAGCACTCACCAGCAAATAACACCTTCCCCAGGCTTTTACCTGTTTTTGGATCACAAAAAGATACCAAAGCAGTTTACAACAATATCTGTGTACAATATAAACCATACTGTATAAACATGTAAAATCAGACACTGTCAACTAGCAGTTTATTGCCTGCATAAGCCTTGCAGCATAGACAAGTTTTTGGCAGGTGTTTTAAGGCTGAAAGAGAAGGCATCCAGTGAATCTCTAGCGGCAGAGCCTTTCCCAGGACTGGGCTGATGATGCTAAAGGCTTTATTTCATGTGGTCAAATAAGCCTCGTCAACTCAGGGGGGTCAACCAACAACAGTCCTGCAGTTGTTCTCAGTGGTGGGACATAAGGGTCCAGGTTGCCCCTAAGGTACCCTGGATACAAGTTGTAGAGGGATTTGTAAATTAAGGCAATTATGCAATTTTTAATCTGAACCTATGCTGGACTCAAGAACACTCTTGGGAGCAGATGCCTGTGTCACACAACCAAGTCTTGAGAAGTCTCAGTTAGCTGACATCCACTTCCCTGGCTTTTTGCTTACCTTGTTCTTAGACATTTCGCATCTTTAAGAATCTGTGCATTAGGAGGATATTCCATTTATCTTGACGGTTTTTTCATGGAAATGCCCAAGTTTTCTTGCAAACAGGGATGTTATTGTGGAATCCTGGCGCCCCTTGCAGAAGCTCATTTGGTGGGACACTGGCCTCCCTTGGTGTCACCCCCCCCCTTTTGATTTCCCAGTGGTCACAGGATCCAAAGGTCGCTGGAAGTGCATCCTTTTGTTACAAGGAATCAAGAATGTTGTGGCAAGGAGGGAAAGGGGAAACAAAGGTCTCAAAAATATTACAGAATTTGGGTTAGTAACCTGAAACTATGGTTAACTTGTACAAATCCTACTCTGCCTATAAATTACATGAGTACAGCTAATTATTTTAATTTTAACTTTAAAGCAGTTACTGATTTCTGCCCCCTCCTGGCCATTATAAAAGGACTGTAACACACACAAAAACCCGCAATGCCTGAAAATTTAATTTAATAATCAACTTAATAATCATCATTATTATTCATGTAGTGTCATCCATGAATATGATGCTTTTCAAATAATGAGAGAGCCTCTTGCCCCAAGGGGCAGAAAGCAAAGAAGTGTTGGGAAGACTTTGCTCTGGATGCCTCTGGGGGTCTTGAAGGGTGGAGCTGGGGGCTGCTGTTTCAGCAGTGATGCAGCTCGGACTGGGGTCTTCTGCAGGAGCTGTGGGGGTTCCCTTGCTCCTGGCTCTCAACCTGAGTGAGCAAGGAGCACCAGGAAGGCTTTGTCCATTCCTCCCTCAAATGCATTACATTAAGCCTGCTCCTCATTCTCATTCCCCTCTCTCTGGACACCTGGGTCCTTCATTCATCCCTCTAGAGACTGAAATGGAGGGTTGGAAGTGGCCTTCTTGAACACCCTGCCCCCCACATTCCCTGAACATTTGTAAATTTCCACCTGTTTAGTAGGGCTGTGTCTTTTTTTATCCTACTGGGTGTGGGTTTTTTATTTTTATTTTAAATACTTTAAAAAGATGGTTGTTGGTTTTCTTAATGTTCTTGTTATTAATACCTGTGTGTATGTATTTGGGGGGGGGGGTGCCTGCACATGTGTGAGCCACTTCAAATGTTTTTAAGAGCAAGAGGTTATAAAATAGTAATGCTGCTTTAATGACAGTTGTTGTTATTTTCCTAACTGGTTTTTATATTTTATAAACTGCTTTGAGCACTCTCTTTTTGGAGGGGACAACCAGGGTATAAATAGTATTCCATAAACAAGCTGCCTTCTACTGACTCAGAGCCGAGGTCTCCCTGCCCCTGCATTGTATTCCCTGACTGGCAGCCACTCTCCAGGGTCCCAGGGGACGGGTCTTTCTTATAACCTGCAACCTACATACACACAGCTTTTTAAAAAATACTGTTGTAAAAATTGATACGATCAATAAAAGGAGAATAAAAGCACAACTTGTTTACAACATCTTGGATATTAAGAAATGAACATGGAACGATTGGTCAGGGTTTAAATCACTCTGAAATAATTCACTCTGAAATAAGATCAGGCACTACAGTGGTACCTCTGGTTACGTACTTAATTTGTTCTGGAGGTCTGTTCTTAACCTGAAACTGTTCTTAACCTGAAGCACCATTTTAGCTAATGGGGCCTCCCACTGCCGCTGGAGCACAATTTCTGTTCTCATCCTGAAGCAAAGTTCTTAACCCGAGGTACTATTTCTGGGTTAGCAGAGTCTGTAACCTGAAGCGTATGTAATCTGAACCGTCTGTAACTCGAGGTACCACTGTATTAGCAAGAAAATTAATTGGCTGAGGAAGGAAGCTGTTTGCAGGAGGTCTAGGCTAGGCAAAAAGGAACTCCCATGAGGGAAGACAATCGCCTCCTCCAGAGGGATGCATGAATCAATGGAGGTTTGTACAATGCACTGTTATTGTTTATAAAAGTTATAAACGGGAGCCACACTATGTCAAGGTGATAGTGATAGTCAACTCTGTGATAGTGAGTCGAATGTCAATGTAGCGCCTTTGAGGTGAACTTGTGGACTTAAGCATGGGGGAGTTCCCTGGGAAGAGGGAACCAATTTAGAAATTGTAGCTCTGGAAGGAGAAGAGGGGCTGCCTAACAACTCTCAGCACTCTTAACAAACCACAGCTCCCTGAATTCTTTGCGGGCAGCCCTTACTGTTTAAGCTGGCATAATAGGGCTTTATATGGATGATGTGAATGTAGTCAGTATTAGGTGGCTTCCTATAGAATATGAGGAGACACTCCTTGTTGTACAGTAGAAGTAACTGCATGGACTTGAACTGAATCCTAAAGCTAATAATTGTCAGCTAGAATTGCTAGAATCTGCAAAATGCACTACATGCTGGTAACAAGCAATTTTGAAGATTTTTGCCTATGAAGCTTCAGAGCCATCTTCAAGAGTAGTCTCTATTGTAAAGCACTTTACATGATGTAATCAATCCTTGAAGTTACCAAGGGAGGGGTGGCTCTGTCAAGATCCCTCCTCTCCAGCAAATGACAACACTGAAAGGCAATTTCCAAATATCAAATAAATTTTTTTTAGTCCATTGCACGCTCCCCTTCTAACTAAATACAGTGGTACCTTGGGTTAAGTATTTAATTTGTTCTGGAGGTCCGTACTTAACCTGAAACTGTTCTTAACCTGAAGTACCACTTTAGCTAATGGGGCCTCCTGCTGCTGCTGCACCGCTGCTGCGCCATTTCTGTTCTGATCCTGAAGCAACGTTCTTAACCCGAGGTAATATTTTTGGGTTAGCGGAGTCTAACCTGAAGCGTATGTAACCTGAAGGGTATGTAACCCAAGGTACATTCCAAGAGTGTGCTTCATAATTTTCAGGCTGCATTAACAATAGGATAATTTCAAAGTTGTGAGAGAAATAATTCAATGTTATTTTGCAGGCATGAACTCCTCTTCTGGGATAGTGGCGTCACTAACTAACTCTCTTTTTCCCTATCAGCAATTTTTAGGCATCCTAAAGCACCGTGAGTCCCAGTGAAGACAGAGTTTTTGCAGGAAACGCTTTCTTCCCACCCTATCTTAAGCAGCAAAAGAAGAATTGCTATGGAGCTATCTTAATGCTTGAGGCAGCACCGGAAAAGCAGCAACAGATGATGAAGAAACAGGCCCAACAATGGCCCAGAAATCTGCACACTTTTCTAAAGAAAAGTGTGCCTTTCTAAAACATTGTGAAGCAATTCCAGAAAGAACACTGCATTCAAGGACTTCGAAAGCAAGACCAACATGGAATGGAAAGACCTAACCATAAAGTTCACAGACCTATCAATAACCTTGGCTAATGAAGCCCTGGAAAGAGGAACGTGGCACCAATCTGCCATTAAAAAACTAACCAATATGGCTTCAAATCTGCAAGTTTGCATGGAGGCCTAGGAGGCCTGAAGAACCAATTTGCGGGTAAGAGGACCTCCATAACGTGCTACAGGGTGCAACATGGCATAAACAGTTGTGAACTGGTTAAACCAGTAATTTCCCACTCCAAATGTAGTTCTATATGATGCAGAAAGTGTTCACAGAGCGCTGGTACTTCCACCTCCAAGATGTCCTTGTGATATTTAACTGAAAATTGTGCATTCCTCACAAAAAGAAGGAGTTAGGAAGGCAGCCAGAGAATCAGCAGGTGTAAAGGGCAAAAAGTTTACATTCTTAAGTATTTATGTGCAGAAATACTGCAGAAAAGAAGAGATATTTAAAAATATATATCACTCTGCTATGTGATGCTGGAGTGAGATATAGATGGGGATTCCCATTTAATTTAAGCTGATTATACACAAAGGCAACAATAGCAACTATTCATGCAGAAGCCAAATAAACATTGGAAAAGCTGGGAATTCAAGGCACAGAGCAAGAAGACAGTCAGAAGAGACAGGAGGAGGAGGAGGAGGAGGAGTAGGAGGAGAGCAATGCCATGGCAGCACAAGTCAAAGAAAAGTAAGAAAGCCATGAAAAGCATGGACAACATTCTCCTATATCCTGACTGTTTGGGACTATTTAGTTTGTATCGCTATAGTTTGCATTATATGCTGAAACCTTCGACTGCAGTTGCTAGAAGAGATGGGGAAGAGGACCCAGGTAAGCTATCTCATTTCTTAACGTTGCTGTATAAGTTGAACTGCTTGGATGTTGTACAGGGGTGGGTGGGCAAGTAGTAAACGTGATTTTTATCATTTCCTTTATAAACTTCTTACCCATGGACACTTAATTAGGATCCACACTGAGTCTCTCCCGAGAGGCTCCATGGAGGTCTCTGTCTTGGTTACTACAGAGTTTGTTGCTACAGACTTTTTTTGGAGGCGGAGGGGAGGTAGAGAACAGAACGGAGACCAAACAATTTTTGCTTATGCCACCACAAAAATAAGTTTTTGAAACCAAGGCTAAACAGTTTTTGCACGTGCAGCAACCCAAATATTTTTTATGGAAACAAGTGTTTAATATAAAAAGCATTCGTCCAAAATGTTTGCGTTGTTAAAATAAAAGGAGAATGGTATGGAAATCCATTTTAAAAAGCAATGAGAGCCAGCCACTGATAAGCATATCCAAAGGGACCTGAAAGTCAGCTGCAGGTTTAGCACAAGCTGCTCTGTCAAGCCTCTGAAAGGGAGTGGGGCTGGGGGCGCCGCTGTGAGAAGAGCAGAAGGGAAGGAGGGGTGAGGGTATAGAGGGGGCTGAGATGTAAAGGGCAGGGGATGGGAGGGCTTGGTCAGGTCTGAGAGAAGGGCAGCTGGCAAAGGGGTTGGCAGATAGAGGGGCTGGGGAGGAGGGCGGGCAGTGTGTTTGTTTTTATTCTTGCAGTAGACTCTGCAGTCCACACATTTTGAGCATGCTGCTCCCCTTGCTAAACCACAATGACAGCAAACTACTTTGCAAATGGGACTCTTTACATCCTGTGTAGATCCACAGGATCACTCCTGATCAGCAAATGCAAAAGTAATTGCACTTGGGGGGGTTATCTTTAGGCCTCGGGACATTGCTGCTGCTGCTCTACCTGTGAGTATTGGGGAGGACTGCTCCTCCTTGAAGCCCGTTTTCCACCCTGGGCCTGGGAGCGGGCCCCATACTCACCACTGCAGCCTATAAGGCTCCAAGGAGGCCTCGGGTGTGTGGGGTGGGATGGATGTTTAGTCAGGTGTAGGAATTTGTTTAATTTTGGTGAGTTTGTAACTTTTACTGGTTTTGGTTTTTATTTTGTTTTGTTTTGTTTTGTTAGTTTGTTTTTTTGTATAGGTTTTAATTTGATTTTAAGGGGAGGGGTCAGGGCTGCCTAGGAGTGGGTCCCAGTCAACAAAATAGTCATGGCATGTTCCACAGGGGGGATGCACTGGGACAATCAGTAATCACAGGTAGGAGGAGGAGTTACGCTAAGACCAGACCATGTCATTACTGAAGAGGCAGGTTTAGTCATTGTTTGAGGATTATCCCTGCCTCCAGGTCTGGTCTTGTCCGGACAGATACTGGAATCAGCAAGGGATAACCATACGACCTGAAGGTGCTGCTGTGCAATGCCAGGTCAATGATCCATAAGACCACTGCCATCCATGACTTGATCATGGATGGAGGACTTGACCTGGCCTGTGTAACAAAGACTTGGTTGGATGATGTAGATGGGCCTGTCCTTGCTGCTGCTTGTCCACCAGGTTTCTCTTATGCACAGCAACCCAGGCATAGTGGGCGGGGGGGGGGGTTGCAGTGATTTTTAGGAAGTAAGTAGTCTGCACTAGGCATCCTATTGGGAAGACCCAGTTTTCTGAGTGCATGTTCTGGAAGTTCGGCAATAGGGGCAGTACAGGATTCCAATTGGTGTACCGACCTCCCCGCTGCACCAAGGATTCCCTGCCTGAGCTGCTTCAGGTTGTGGCAGATGTTCTCCTGGAGACACCTAGTTTGGTGGTCTTAGGGGATTTTAACATCCATGCCGACACAACCTTACAAGGGGTCACTTGGGACTTCGTGGAAAGCATGGCCTCCATGGGGCTGTCCCTGAATAAGTCTGGCCCAACTTATAGCCGTGGACATGCCTTAGACCTGGTGTTCACCTCTATGGATGTTGGTGATCTGACACTAACTAAAAGTGAAACAAAAGAAGTGCCATGGTCAGATCACTTCCTGGTGCAACTGGACTTCTCTGCGACCCTTCCCCTCTGCAGGGAGGTGGGACTGATTTGGATGGTCCGCCCCCGCCACTTAATGGATCCAGATGGTTTCCAGAGAGTGGTAGGGGATGTTTTATCCCATGTTGATGGCCTTTCAGCTGATTCCCTGGTGACCCGCTGGAATGTGCAGTTAAACAGTACTATTGACTCTCTGGCTCCGAAGCGCCCTCTCCGACTGCATGGAGCCCGACAGCCCCATGGTTTTCCATGGATCTGAGGGCAATGAAACAATCACTGAGACGGCTAGAGTGCCGCCGGCAGATAACTCATTCTGAATCTGACTGGACATGGGTTAGAGCTCAATGTTGAGCCTACCCAGTGGCGATAGTGACGGCAAAGAGGACTTTCTTCGCCGCCTCTATTGCATCTGCAGAAAATAACAGCAGGAGACTCTTTCAGGTGGTTTGCCCCTGCTCCATCGGGGCCCAGTACGGGTCACATGATCTTCTGCAATGATTTTGCAAAGTTTTTTTGCAGATAAAGTCACTCAGATTCAGGAAGAGGTAGACTCCACCATGGGAGCAGGGCCAGGGTGGGAGAGTGCTAGAGTCCTGTCTAGTCAAGTTGCGTGGGATCAATTCCAATCTCTTACCTCCGAGGATGTGGACAGGCTGCTTGGACGAGTGAAACCAACCACCTGTCTCCTGGATCCTTGCCCATCCTGGCTTATAAAAGCTAGCCAAGAAGGGCTGGGAGACAGGCTTCATGGGGTGGTGAATGCTTCCCTCGGTGAGGGAGCCTTCCCAGACCCGCTGAAAGAGGCGGTTATCAAACCGCTTCTTAAAAAAACATCTTTAGTTGCGGCCAATATGGCCAACTATCGCCCAGTCTCAAATCTTCCATTCTTGGGCAAGGTGATTGAGCTGAACAACTCCAAGCACGCCTGGAAGAAGCGGGCCATTTGGATCCTTTCCAGTCGGGATTCAGGCCTCATCATGGGACTGAAACTGCCTTGGTCGCACTGGTCGATGATCTCTGGTGAGCTAGGGACAAAGGTGAGAGCTGTTTCCTAGTTCTGCTGGATCTCTCAGTGGCCTTTGATACAATCGACCATAACATCCTTCTGGACCGTCTAGAGGGGCTGGGAGCTGGGGGCACTGTTATACAGTGGTTCCGCTCTTTCCTCCTGGGCCATGTTCAGAAAGTGGTGGTGGGGGATGAGTGTTCAGACCCCTTGTGGGGTGCCTCAGGGTTCCGTCCTCTCCCCCATGCTTTTCAACATCTACATGCAGCCGCTGGCAGAGATCATCAGGGTGTTTGGGCTGGGTGTCCATCAATATGCGGATGATACCCAACTCTACTTCTCTTTCAAATGAGAACCAGTGAAGGTGGTGAAGGTCCTGTATGACTGTCCGGAGGCAGTTGGAGGATGGATGGTGGCTAACAGATTGAAGTTAAATTCTGATAAGACAGAAGTACTGTTTTTGAGGGACAGGAGGCAGGCAGGTGTGGAGGACTCCCTGGTCCTGAATGGGGTAACTGTGCCCCTGAAGGACCAAGTGTGCAGCCTGGGAGTCATTTTGGACTCGCAGCTGTCCAAGGAGGTGCAGGTCAATTCTGTGTCCAGAGCAGCTCCATCTGGTACGCAGGCTGAGACCCTCCCTGCCCGCAGACTGCCTCGCCAGAGTGATGCATGCTCTGGTTATCTCTCGTTTGGACTACTACAATGCGCTCTATGTGGGGCTACATTTGAAGGGGACTCGGAAACTACAACTAATCCAGAATACGGCAGCTAGACTGGTGACTGGGAGCGGCCGCTGAGACCACATAACACCGGTCTTTAAAGACCTACATTGGCTCCCAGTACATTTCCAAGCACAATTCAAAGTGTTGGTGCTGACCTTTAAAACCCTTCAGGCAGCCCTGTTTAGGGAAGCTTTTAATGTTTGATGCATTACTGTATGTTAATATTTTGTTGGAAGCTGCCCAGAGTGGCTGAGAAAGCCCAGCCAGATGGGTGGGATATAAATAATATGGTAAATTATTATTATTATTATTATTATTATTATTATTATTATTATTATTATTAATTCAATGCCGACAAAGCCTTCATCTGCAGAGAATTTGGACCATATGACCTTTACATGTGTAGAATGGACCTCTTCTCATTAGATGTTCATGAACAGTACATGAAATGTTCTGCAGATTACATATGGAAAAATTGCCATCTGCAAAAGGTTATTTTATTTCCTTCTCTCCAGAAAAAAAAACATTTCTGAATTCCTTTCAAATCTTATTGCTGACAGGAAAGTATGTGGAGGAGGCATGGTTCCACTATGATGTTCCTGGGGAACCGTAGTCATAAAATCTCTCCCTGAAGTGAGCACAGGAGATCAAAGTTCCTCAGAGGCGCCATCTGCCACGCCTGTACGCTTAGTTCCTGAAGATGCAGTGGCACCTGCAAACATTATACTTTCTTGAGGAGACTGTACGTCTTTAATTTTTGTCATAGGAGGGTGCAGCAGCAGAATCCTGATGACACAAGTCACAGGCACGAACAGCTACACAAAGAGCGCTAGGTTACATTGTGAGCTTCTGGTGCCCTTTGAGGACCCTTATTGGCCTGGACAATAGCCTTCCTCCATGCCCCCACCCTTTGGGTCCCCCAATGGCCACAGAGTTCAAAGGTCAGGCAGAGTGCAACCTTTTGTTGCTTTCCCTTAAGTATCCTATATAAAAAGGCAAGCTTGAAAGGACGCCAAAGGTGGGTAAGAAACAGATACCATTTTGCTCTGCAAAAGTTTGCAAGGAGAAGGACTTTAAAAGCAGTTACAAGCCATTAAATAATCAGTCTATATTTGCCACAAATGCAAATTTTGGCAGAAGAGTCAGTAAATGTTTGGTGCCTTCTTTTGCTGAGAAAACTAAAGCATTTAATATAAAACAAGTTTGAACTGCATTGAACAGTATGCTTTTCTCTTTAAAAACCAACACTATGTTAACTACACAGGAAAAAACTTATAGAAGTGCAGGTGTGCAGCTAAAAACTGCCATCAGGTTTTTGCTCATTTCAGATGTAACAACGGCAGGCATCTAGCAGCGGGAAGAAGAAGAAGAAGAGTTTGGATTTGATATCCCGCCTTTCACTCCCTTTAAGGAGTCTCAAAGCGGCTAACATTCTCCTTTCCCTTCCTCCCCCACAACAAACACTCTGTGAGGTGAGTGGGGCTGAGAGACTCCAGAGAGGTGTGACTGGCCCAAGGTCACCCAGCAGCTGCATGTGGAGGAGCGGAGACACGAACCCGGTTCCCCAGATTACGAGTCCACCGCTCTTAACCACTGCACCACACTGGCTCTGCAGGGTATGCAGAGTAAACAGGATCATTTACATGTTCTGGCCTCCAAATGACCAACTAACAAAAAATCAACAGAGTGTGCCCCTCCCAACACACCGAAAAGGGACAAAAATAAGGGGCAGTGTTGATGGGGTCAGGAAAGAGTAAAACGGGGACAAGCCCTGTTTGCATTTGAAACACATTCATAGCCCTAACCCTGACTTTATGCAAAGCCTCGTTCACAACATACATTTAAAGCTTTCCACTTTCAAAAGCTGTTCAGGGGTCAGCACACTTTTTCAGCAGGGGGCCGGTCTACCGTCCCTCAGACCTTGTGAGGGGCCAGACTATATTGGGGGGGATGAACAAATTCCTATGCCCCACAAATAACCCAGAGATGCACTTTAAATAAAAGTTACAGATAGGTAGCCGTGTTGGTCTGCCATAGTCAAAACAAAAAAAATTCCTTCCAGTAGCACCTTAAAGACCAACTAAGTTAGTTCTTGGTATGAGCTTTCGTGTGCATGCACACTTCTTCTACTCAAGTAAAAACACACACACATTCTACTCAAGTAAAAACACACTGATTCCCGGACTGTCCGCAGGCTGGACTGAGAAGGTGATTGGGACGCATCCGGGGCCCCTGGGCCTTAGTTTGCCTACCCATGGTTTAAAGAGTCCTGAGAGCTTAAATTTGTTAAGGGTGCTAAGAGTTGTTGAGAGACACCATCCCCACCCCCAGCTTCCTGGAAATAGAGATTGACAGTTGGACGAGACCACTCTGAGAATTGCCATTCTGTGAGGGAAATGGGCCTCCTAACAATTCCTGGCACCCTGAAGAGACTACAGTTCCCAGGATCCTTTGGGGGGAAAACCCTGACTGTCAAAAGTGGTACCATAGTGCTTTAAAACCATCCCTCTGGACCAGACTTTGCAAAGCCCCAGGGGAAGGAAAAGGCTGCTTTGCAAAGGCAGGCAAGCAGGCAGCGGGGCTTCACTTCAGAGCAGGGGGTGCTCACTCCCTGAGAGATGGGAGGCCCTTCCTCTCTCAGCACAGCCTCAGCGCTGTTGCTAAGGGAGCCCTAGCAACCATTTGCAGCCTCTGGGGCAATGGTGAGAATGGAAGCCAGCTCAGGGCAGCAGGTGAGTCCTTTGAGGTGGGTGGGGGCAGGATGGCGTTAGGGCATCTCTTTAAGTTTACACCTTTTATTTGCCATAGCATCATGTGAACCGCGATCCTACCATTCTTCTCATTTCATCTTTTTACTACTCCTTAGCAGCTGCAGCGTTTGGGCTTGACACAATATCATCCCCTTCAGGACTCTCACCAGCGTTGTTAGAATGCCCTTTTGTTGAATATTGTTGTTGTTTAGTCGTGTCCGACTCTTCGTGACCCCATGGACCAGAGAACGCCAGGCACCTCTGTCCTCCACTGCCTCCCGCAGTTTGGTCAAACTCATGCTGGTAACCTCGAAAACACTATCCAACCATCTCGTCCTCTGCCGTCCCCTTCTCCTTGTGCCCTCCATCTTTCCCAACATCAGGGTCTTCTCCAGGGAGTCTTCTCTTCTCATGAGGTGGCCAAAGTACTGGAGCCTCAGCTTCACAATCTGTCCTTTCAGTGAGCACTCAGGGTTGATTTCCTTCAGTATGGAGAGGTTTGATCTTCTTGCAGTCCATAGGACTCTCAAGAGTCTCCTCCAGCACCATAATTCAAAAGCATCCATTCTTCGGCGATCAGCCTTCTTTATGGTCCAGCTCTCACTTCCATACATCACTACTGGGAAAACCATAGCTTTAACTATACGAACCTTTGTTGGCAAGGTGATGTCTCTACTTCTCAAGATGCTGTCTAGGCCTGTCATTGCCCTTCTCCCAAGAAGCAGGCGTCTTTTAATTTCGTGGCTGCTGTCACCATCTGCAGTGATCATTGAGCCCAAGAAAGTAAAATCTCTCACTTCCTCCATTTCTTCCCCTTCTATTTGCCAGGAGGTGATGGGACCAGTGGCCATGATCTTCGTTTTTTTGATGTTGAGCTTCAGACCATATTTTGCGCTCTCCTCTTTCACCCTCATTAAAAGGTTCTTTAATTCCTCCTCACTTTCTGCCATCAAGGTTGTGTCATCTGCATATCTGAGGTTGTTGATATTTCTTCCGGCAATCTTAATTCCGGCTAGGGATTCATCCAGCCCAGCCTTTCACATGATGAATTCTGCATATAAGTTAAATAAGCAGGGAAACAAAATACAGCCTTGTCATACTCCTTTCCCAATTTTGAACCAATCAGTTGTTCCATATCCAGTTCTAACTGTAGCTTCATGTCCCACATAGAGATTTCTCAGGAGACAGATGAGGTGATCTGGCACTCCCATTTCTTTAAGAACTTGCCATAGTTTGCCGTGGTCGACACAGTCAAAGGCTTTTGCATAGTCAATGAAGCAGAAGTAGATGTCTTTCTGGAACTCTCTAGCTTTCTCCATGATCCAGTGCATGTTTGCAATTTGGTCTCAGGTTCCTCTGCCTCTTCTAAATCCAGCTTGCACTTCTGGGAGTTCTCGGTCCACATACTGCTTGAGCCTTCCTTGTAGAATTTTAAGCATAACCTTGCTAGCGTGTGAAATGAGTGCAATTGTGCGGTAGTTGGAGCATTCTTTGGCACTGCCCTTCTTTGGGATTGGGATGTAGACTGATCTTCTCCAATCTTCTGGCCACTGCTGAGTTTTCCAAACTTGCTGGCATATTGAGTGTAGCACCTTAACAGCATCATCTTTTAAAATTTTAAATAGTTCAGCTGGAATACCATCACTTCCACTGGCCTTGTTATTTGCAGTGCTTTCTAAGGCCCATTTGACTTCACTTTCCAGGATGTCTGGCTCAAGGTCAGCAACCACACTACCTGGGGTATACGAGACATCCATTTCTTTCTGGTATAATTCCTCTGTGTATTCTTGCCACCTCTTCTTGATGTCTTCTGCTTCTGTTAGGTCCTTTCCACTTTTGTCCTTTATTATGGAAATCTTTGTACGAAATGTTCCTTTCATATCTCCAATTTTCTTGAACAGATCTCTGGTTCTTCCCATTCTATTGTTTTCCTCTATTTCTTTGCATTGCTCGTTTGAAAATGCCTTCTTGTCTCTCCTTGCTATTCTTTGGAAATCTGCATTCAATTTCCTGTATCTTTCACCATCTCCCTCGCATTTTGCTTGCCTTCTCTCCCCCCACTATTTGTAAGGCCTCATTGGACAGCCACTTTGCTTTCTTGCATTTCCTTTTCATTGGGATGGTTTTCGTTGCTGCCTCCTGTATAATGTTACGAGCCTCCATCCATAGTCAGGCATTCTGTCCACCAAATCTAAATCCTTAAACCTGTTCCTCACTTCCACTGTGTATTCATAAGGGATTTGACTTAGATTGTATCTTACCGGCCCAGTGGTTTTTCCTACTTTCTTCAGTTTAAGCTTGAATTTTGCTATAAGAAGCTGATGATCTGAGCCACAGTCAGCTCCAGGTCTTGTTTTTGCTGACTGTATAGAGCTTCTCCATCTTTGGCTGCAGAGAATATAATCAATCTGATTTCAATGCTGCCCATCTGGTGATGTCCATGTGTAGAGTCGTCTCTTGTGTTGTTGGAAAAGCGTGTTTGTGATGACCAGCTTGTTCTCTTGACAGAACTCTATTAGCCTTTGCCCTGCTTCGTTTTGATCTCCAAGGCCAAACTTGCCAGTTGTCCCTTTTATCTCTTGACTCCCTACTTTAGCATTCCAATCCCCTATAATGAGAAGAACATCCTTCTTTGGTGTCACTTCTATAAGGTGTTGTAAGTCTTCATAGAATTGGTCAATTTCAGTTTCTTCAGCACAAGTAGTTGGTGCATAAACTTGGATTACCGTGATGTTAAAAGGTCTGCCTTGGATTCGTATCGAGATCATTCTATCATTTTTGAGATTGCATCCCAGTACAGCTTTCGCCACTCTTTTGTTGACTATGAGGGCCACTCCATTTCTTTTACGGGTTTCTTGCCCACAGTAGTAGATATGATGGTCATCCGAACTGAATTCACCCATTCCCGTCCATTTTAGTTCACTGATGCCCAGGATGTCAATATTTATTCTTGCCATCTCATTTTTGACCACCTCCAACTTACCCAGGTTCATGGTTCTTACATTCCAGGTTCCTATGCAATATTTTTCTTTACAGCATTGGACTTTCCTTTCACTTCCAGGCATATCCGCAACTGAGCGTCCTTTCGGCTTTAGCCCAGCTGCTTCATCAGCTCTGGATCTACTTGTACTTGTCCTCCACTCTTCCCCAGTAGCATGTTGGACGCCTTCCGACCTGAGGGGCTCATCTTCCAGCGTCATATCTTTTATATGCCTGTTGTCTTTGTCCATGGAGTTTTCTTGGCAGGGATACTGGAGTGGCTTGCCGGTTCCTGCTCCAGGTGGATCACGTTTGGTCAAAACTCTCCACTATGACCTGTTCATCTTGGGTGCCCTGCTCGGCATAGTTCATAGCTTCTCTGAGTTCTTCAAGCCCCTTCGCCACGGCAAGGCAGTGATCCATGAAGGGGTTTGTTGAATATATATATATATATATATATATATATATATATATATGACAAGATGTTATGTCGCAGCCCAGCTATGACATCCATGTACTTTCTTGTAAAAGGATTGATATAATGTATCAGCGTGGTGGACAGAGATAAAGCATCAATTTTTTTTAAAGAAAAGAAAAGTGGAAGACAATCATTAAAATGGCTGGCCAATCAAAAAAGGCTTCAGGTAGCTGCGTAGGCTTGTAAGCTTTTTTTGTGTGTGTTTATCACATGCCTCCTCCATTCACAGAAACAGCTGGATGAGTGCAGCATTATTTTAACAGTAACAGGAGCATGCAGGAAAGAGGGGCTCAATCATCCCCCCTGCCACTGTTTTTAAAAGCGCTACATAAGAATATATGATCAGCATAAATGTCTGTAATGAACATTAACTTACTAGGTTGCCAAATACACAAGTTGGCCCTAGTGCTTCTGCTTCTTAGCATTGGCGACTTACTAAAACGATGTTTAAAGGTACAAGATACATTTTAATTATGACACCACCCCTTAATCTCTCCTCAATCCGGAGTAACAACCAGTCCTACTGGTTCTGAGAACCCTAATCCCTTCTCTAGCATTAAAGCAAGGGCCAAGCTAGAGAAGACATGGAGCTGCACAGTGAGATCTCTTGTAGAAAGCTGTGGGGCGAGGGAGAATGAATCAGGACTGTGACGCCGGAGAACAAGGCAAACCATCTGGCCCCCACCCCTCTATATTCATGATGAACACCCCAATCCCCAAAAAGCCGCTTCCCCCATGCACCTGAAAGTTTCCCCAGACTGGGGAGGAGTGTGAAGTGACACTCCCCAAAGTGTTGCAGCCCTGAACCAAATCACCCTGTCCTGGGGCACCATCTGGGGGTGGGGGACCCTCCCCAAATTCTACAGTGATCCTCAAAAAGATGTGCCAGGGTGAAGGATCTTCATCCCAACACATCCCTTTCACGAAGGTAAGGTGGTGGGTGGGGGCCCAATTTGGCCTGGCCAGGTTGGGAGGAGGGGGTGGCGCACATGTGATGTCATTCATGCATGATGGCCCCTTCCATGTCCGGGGCAACTCAGCACGTCTGCCCCCATCTCTACTGCATATGCTAAAAAAAATTTTTTTAAAGGGATCAGAGGTCTGACTTTGGCTCTCTGTCATCTCATCTAATTTGGCCCTCAAGACGCATGCACACAGCATGAATTAGGAAGACGTGTGAATGAGAGCTCCCTCAGGCGGTGTGTGACTCTGTGTTCATTCACTGGCTTGTAGTGGGAGAAATGCCCAGGGCCAGAGCTTGCCGCTGGCTGAGGGCCTCACTGCCTCCAAAGGTTCCCTCACCAGCTCAAACCCCTTAATGTGCTCATTTCAGCAGTGTCTCTCTGTGTGTGCTCCCATCTGCCTACTACAGTGGTACCTCGGGTTACAGAGGCTTCAGGTTACAAACTCCGCTAACCAGGAAGTGGTTGTTCCAGGTTAAGAACTTTGCCCCAGGGTAAGAACAGAAATCGTGTGCCAGCAGTGCAGCAGCAGGAGGAGGCCCCATTACCAAATGCATGCCTCAGGTTAAGAACCGTTTCAGGTTAAGAACGGACCTCTGGAACGAATTAAGTTCTTAACCCAAGGTACCACTGTATTATTGTGGCAACGTGCTCAGTGAAGTCATTTTGAGAGTTAAAATGTTAAGCAAGGAAGCCATTTTGTTGATCTAGGCCAGGCCCATATCCGGTACATACACTCAGACACCCACGACCCAGAGACACACAGAGACAGGCTGATAAGGATTACCAAGAAAGGACAGGGAAGGCTCAGGTCCAACTCCTCATGCCCTGTCTCTAGGTTGAACCTAATGTATCTATCTGGAACATACTCTCCAAGCACTAGGGGCCTGGAGATGAGGGCAGTTAAGTGGGGTTTCTGCCACTGCCGTGATGGCAGCAGCTAAAGAAAATAAGGGTGGCTGGATTGGAGCAGGATATCGGTGGCCCCATGCCAAGGGTTCTTCTAAAAGGGTTTTTTTGCAGGGCCTGCCATGTTGTTTTTCAGGCAGGACTTTTGTGCCTTTAAAAGACGCACCTTCAAAAGTTGCTCTCCAGTGCTAGAAAAAGCTCCACCTGTTGAATGTGCAACTGTCAAAATTCTTCTAGGAACAAAGAGGAAGGAAGAGAAGGAGCTGCCTTAATTTTTCTGCCTTTGTTTTATCTTGTGGCTTAGAAGAGGGGGAGGGGAGCCACAGAAAATACTTTACACATAAATTTTTAGAGGTCTTTAGCAGAAAATAGGAACAACAAGGAAATAAAACAAAAGTTTAAATTTAGTCACTGAAGAATCAGTCTGTGTCACTGGGAAGATTCACAAAACTCACAAGGTGAAGAATTGACAGATACACAGAGAAAGAGAAGAGAAACTATTGCATACGGATTTTCAGTTAAAGGACCTGGTGAGAACCTCTTGCTCTCCCCTAACCAACAGAACAAGGGAATAGTTAGTCCTGGGAAACCTCCTCTTCTGGAGCTGGAATTCATGCACAACACACACACACACACAGAGGGATGTCCTGCATTTTAACCTCTTGAATCTGGCAAGCCAGGTGGTGCTTGAAAATCATAACCTATAGGCATCCCATACTATATGACTCAAGGCATCATATTAATTCAAATTGCTTCCCGCCCCCCGCCCCAGCCCCTTCCAGATATATTTACTGCTAGAAATAAATAAAGTTGTTCCTTAGACCAAGGCTCCCTGGAAAATGCAACTGAAATATTCCTGGCTTCCCACAACATCTAAAGTTCAAATTTTGAGCTCCTTAACAATAGGAAAAGCACAGCTAAGCAGACAATTTTGTGAGTAAATGGCAAAGTGGCTTAATCTACAACTCTTTCCATTCCAGAGTGGAGAACGAGGGGAGCACGGGGGGGGGGGTAGAGGAGGAGTTATTGTGTCCTTAATGAACATGGAGTTCTCGTCTTGCATACATAAGCCATCTCTGCCCAGTTGGGAAGCCAGTGATCAAAAGAGGATCAGGAATGGAATATGATTATTTCTGTAAGTCAGGCTGGACTACTGGCAGCATTGTGGTAAAACTCTGAATACACTGCCATTTGCTCTCACTGACTTCTACTATAAATTTTGTCTCTTTGTCTGTCCATTTGTCAGTCCGTCTGTTCTCTATGGATTTGGCTGCCTCTCGAGATATTGTTGCCAAACTCAGCACGAGAGTTCCTAAGGTGGGGGAGATGATAGGGTGCTGGGTGTCATATAGATTATGATGCCAGACCAAAATGTGACGGTGCCCATTGTTTCGACACAGGTGCAGCTGCCACTCGAGATATCACTGCCGAACATAGCATAAGGGTTCCTGGGGTGGGGGCTGGTGCTCTTTGCCTAGATACCAGGTGTCATTTTGAACTGACATGGTGGACCAAAACATGACTCTGGGGTGGCTTAGCCCAAGGCCTTGCCTGCCAATGAGAAGGACCAAGTTGGTTGGTACTGGGGAATGTGCATAGCTGTGTGGGCATTTATAACCATTTTTTCCAGACCACCTAGCTCAGTATTCCACTCACTACACCATGCAAAACATATTTTTTAAACAATTAATTGACCCCAAAGCCTCCAATCAGTTACTGATTTAATTTTATTGCTTTTCTCTTTTATTCCGTGCAGAGGCAGCCTTTGCGATGGAGAGCTCAAACCAACTTTGGCTGGAGAGGCTGTTTCCTCCTCATTTCAGCAAGGAAGATTTCTTCAGTGGTCCCATCAGCCAGAACCTCTGATTTGTGAAAAGTTTGCTTTGGAGAGGGCAAGAAGGACTGAGCAAATCTACAACAAAACAGCTAAGGCCAGTTTTCATGAGGATCAACAGTTTCAAAGTTAAGGATCTCCCTCCAAACTCCTTGTGAGCGAGGAGTTGAACTTATGGGGAAGAAAGAGAGAAAATTCAAAGGAGTTTAAAGATGGGGATTCCACCCGCAGGGGATCTGCTAATTTAGATGTTGAATCAGGAGAAAGGATAGCTGAAACAGGAGGTCATTGTACCTGGAATACAAAGGAACTGGCAGTTTTAAGACAAGAGGTGTGCAAGGAACACTTGGAAAATATCTCTTTAAAGCTTCAGGTGTCCCTTCTCAAGGCGGAGCTGGTGGAACTTAAAGCCAAATACAAAACATTAGTGGCAGAATCTGAACAAGCGACGCAAGAACTGAGCGACTACAGAACAGAAGCTTGGTGTAAAACTGTCTGGCTGGAGCAAATTCAAAGGCAAAGGTTCGAAAGAGATTCCAAGATTGAAGTGTTTAAACAAGGCCTACTTGAGAAATCAGACAGCACCAGAAGTTTAAAGGAGGAACTGAAACAAACAAGAGGAGAAGTCACACATTTAAAGTTGCAGAAGAAGGATTTACAAGAAGAGTTAAAGGAATTCAGAGAGCAGCAAGATTTTCAAAACAAGTTACTCACAGAAAACATGAAGCTCTGTCATGATATGGAAATGAGAAAAATACAAAAAGAGCTGGAGGATGCTAAAGGAGAGCTGGATGCAGAGAAAGCCTTGAATACAAAGAGTGCTAAAGATCTAGAGATGCTGAAAATACACTTTTCAGGCCAGCCATCACATGATTTACTTCAAAATTTGAGAATTTGTTTTATTTAATGCAAATCCATATTAAAAGATTTATTTTAGTTAACTAATCTATTGTGCTCCACCTTTCCTCCCCTGAGTTCTCCCCATTTCTCCCTTTTATCCTCATAACAACCCTGTTAGGTAGTTCAGGCTGAGAGAGCATGGCTGACCCAAGGTCACCCAGTGAGCTTCCTGGCTGAGCAGAGGTTTCCATTTGGGTCTCCCCAGTCCTAGTCCAACACTCTTAACCACCATGCAAACTGCTTGCAAATCCCAGGTTTAATGCCATGGTCAGTCTCTCCTTTTTTCCTCTAGCCTGGGGAAATTTTTTTAAAAGGCAGTCATCTGTGATGATAAAATAGTGCATCTTTCATTTAGTAGAGTTTTGTTTGGGGGAGATTCTGGTTTGATTCCATCTTGAGAGGCACAGACCTCTGTTACGTCGCCCCTGTTTGCAATACTAGGCTATGATTTTCAACAAGAGAACAACTTTGCCAATGAACCCTCATTCTTATTGAGGGAATCATGTCTGAGATACTGAGTTCAAATGCACCATTTTATATCTCTCATTGTCTATTATTGTGTGAATTGACAAAAGGATGGATAAACTTGATTGTAACATGCTGGAATTTGCCTGTAAATTAAAGTCGCGGTAGTGGAGAAATTGCCCCAGATTAAACAGCTGCTAAGTGATAATAAGGGACGCAGGTGGTGCTGTGGTCTAAACCACAGAGCCTAGGACTTGTCGATCATAAAGTCGGTGATACGCATCCCTGCAATGGGATGAGCTCCCGTTGCTCGGTCCCTGCTCCTGCCCACCTAGCAGTTCGAAAGCATGCCAAAGTGCAAGTAGATAAATAGGTACCGCTCCGGCGGGAAGGTAAGCGGTGTTTCCGTGCACTGTTCTGCTTCGCCAGTAGCGGCTTAGTCATGCTGGCCACATGACCTGGAAGCTGAACGCCGGCTCCCTCGGCCAGTAAAGCGAGATGAGCGATGTCGCTTTACTAGAGTCGTTTACGACTGGACCTAATGGTCATGGGTAAAGGTAAAGGTAAAGGTACCCCTGCCCGTACGGGCCAGTCTTGACAGACTCTGGGGTTGTGCGCCCATCTCACTTAAGAGGCCAGGGGCCAGCGCTGTCCGGAGACACTTCCGGGTCACGTGGCCAGCGTGACATCGCTGCTCTGGCGAGCCAGAGCCGCACACGGAAACGCCGTTTACCTTTCCGCTGGTAAGCGGTCCCTATTTATCTACTTGCACCTGGAGGTGCTTTCGAACTGCTAGGTTGGCAGGCGCTGGGACCGAGCAACGGGAGCGCACCCCGCCGCAGGGATTCGAACCGCCGACCTTTCGATCGGCAAGTCCTAGGTGCTGAGGCTTTAACCCACAGCGCCACCTGCGTCCCATGGTCAGGGGTACCTTTACCTAAATGATAATAAAGCAGGCCACCATTATTTCTGTAACCTGATTTCAGGCCAATCTTTTTTCTTTTTGCAGTTTTTAGGGTGTGTTGCTGGAGTGTGTTTGGCAGCAGCACATGCAATTTTAATCCTTACCCAGTAGGGGGCAGTCCTTGCCCAGCTGTTTTTGGTTTTCATAATGTGCTTTTAGCCTCTGGTGCAGACAAATGAAATGAGAGTCTGTGGATATGCAGGTTTTAGACTTACACAGAACTTATCAGCCAGAAGTGGTAGGTAAAATAACTGAATCCTGTACAACTAATTCCAGTGAGCAGGTTTATTATGGCAAAATCTTTTGTAGACTTCATCATCTACATGGAGTGTTACCCTTGGATGCGGGAATTGTGGGTCTGTACTTGTTGCTGGACTGCAACTCCCATCATCCTTGATTACTGGGGCCAAGTTGGCTGGGACTGATGGGAGCTGGAGTCCAACGGCCCTTGGAGAGTCAGATACCAGTAAATAGTGGCAGGGGCGCCGACTTCTAAAAAATATTGGGGGGGCCCATACCGGGGTCCTGCCCCGGGAAGTTTTCTAAATTTTAGATGAAAATTAGTGAGTTTTAAAGTTTTTTAAAAGTATTTTAGAGTCATATGATCAACATTAGAACCCCGAAAACTCGACTCTCTATAACTCCACACTCCGGGAAACTCGACAAGCCTGAAACACTTTTTGGCTTTGAAAAAAGAAACAAAACATAAACACGCACGGTTTTTTCGTAAAAAGCTAATTTAATTTACAGTAACAATTATGCTTATAGACTATTAAAGAGCAGTGAATATATAGCTCTGAAAAGACTGAAATGATATTTAAATAAATCCTAAACTATCATTAAAAGAATAAAACATAAAATATTGCTGTTGCACAGTAATTTGAAAATAACAAGTATTTGAAAATAACTAATACAGTACTATAGTAATATAGAAATACAGTACTAAACTAGTACTAATATTTCGAAACTGACAATTTAACATTCTGTATGTATTTAATTCTCTATTTTATAAAGATTTTTAATATCTGACAGTGAGTTTGGAGTAGCCCAATGCAAAAATCCTGAGGATCCATGTGGATCCGTGCTTTGTAACCACGTTTTTGCACCATTGTGGCCCCAGGCCACAGTGGGTGCGTGATTTTTTTGGTGCAGGCTGTAGCCATGGACATGCTATGTTATCTGATGGTGAATTTGGGGTGACCCAGTGCAAAGATCCTGTGGATCCATGCTTTGTAACCACGTTTTTGCACCATTGCAGCCCCAGGCAACAGTGGGTGCGTGATTTTTTTGGTACAGACTGTAGCCATGGACATGTAATGTGATCTGATAGTGAATTTGGGGTGACCCAATGCAAAAATCCTGAGGATCCATGTGGATCCGTGCTTTGTCACCACATTTTAAATGGGGAGGGAAGGAAAAACACAGAAAAGACAAGAAGCACAAGAGGGGTGTGCGGAGAAGCAGCTGGCTAAGAATGCAGGGGAGGAGTTTAACGGGGTGGGGGGAAGAAAGGAAGGCAAAAGTCCCCCCCCAAGGCAGCCCTCTCTCTCTCTCTTTCCCACCTGCTTGTTTTTCGGCTGCCTGCGAGTCCCTAGAGCACGGAGAGGAGGAGGTGGTGGGCTGGAGCCTGCACGCAGTGTGACTAGGAAAGAATTAGAAGGAAGGACTCGATCCTTTCCTTAACCCTCTGCTTGCCAGGAGGGCAGGGGATTCCCTGCTCTTTGTTGAGTTTGAGCAAACGCAGCAACAGAAGCGGGTGGGCAGTAAGACCCTGAGGCAGAATGCAGGAAAGCAGCAGCTTCCGCCTTCCCTCCGCCCGCCCGCCCGATCTTATTTTTGCCTGATTTTTGCCTATTTTTGCCCCTGCGCTCCGGCGAGTCAGCTCCAGGGACCACACATTCGCTCAATAACACGCACAGACATTTCCCCTTACTTTTTAGGAGAAAAAATCTGTGTGTTATAGAGCGAAATTTACGGTAATAATTTTCTTAAATTATCGGGGGGCTGAGCCCCCCCAAACGAATTTTTGAGGGGGCTCGGGCCCCCTCAGGCCCCATGGAGTCGGCGCCTATGAATAGCAACCAAAGGCAAAGTGTGCAGTTGTCTGTGACAATTCACTTATAGCTCAGATATATGCAAAGTAGGCTTAGGGAACATTTGCACTAGCAGCAGTAATGATAAACCGTGATGATAAATTAACAACAGTGGAGCAGGAATCCATCTGATCTGTTTTCTGTCTAAGGGAGCAGCTAAGACAATGCATTATCATGTCATGTGTGTGCTGCCCTTCCTCTAGAGATTTCAAGGTGGCAAGCTTGGCTTATCCCAATTTATCTTCCCAACTGCCCTGTAAGGAACACTGAAATGAGTGACTGTCACAAGTCACTGAGGAAGTTTCATACACGAGTGAGGAATGTGACCCAGACCTTTTAATCCAAATCTTCACCCACTATTATCTCCTGCAATAGCATATTTTCACCCTCTCGTCTTTTCTTGTTGTTTAGCACCCAGAAACTTCATCGTTTTCAAGGGAGTGGGAAAACAGGCTTAATTTGCTGGCTGCATTGTCTGTGGGTCAGCTTGGTTCTAATGGGAAATTGCGGGGCAGGGTGTGAGGATGTCCTTGCTTTATACAAAGACTTCTGGAGGGTGCTGGATATTCCAGCTCTCCTGTTAAGACTTGGATACAGAGTGTTGTGACGTGGGGTTTGTGATTTCAGCTCTCTTGACATAATATGCTGGAGACAGTTCTCTAGTAACACTTCTTTATTAAAGCAAACAAGACTGAGACTTGAGGAGGGGAGAGCTACATTTATAGGGACAGGGAACAAGCTAGAAAGGATACATTTTGGAGGGAACAATCTCAGGCAATCACAGTCCTGCCTTTTGGAGGAAACCAATAAGACAGAGGATCCAAATACAGCAGCTTAAATGAACCAATAGTAGCTGTACCCTCTGGAACCAAAAGGCAGTTACTTTACCCTAATGCAATACAGACAATAATAATACAGATATAAAATCCTTTGACTCAATACACAACACAGAGCAAAACAAAAGAAAACAACAAAACACAAAAAAAGGAGCAAACACCTTCCCAAACTACTGTATTTGGTCAAATGTGTATTGTTATTTATTCTAACTTGGACTAAAGAAGAATGATCATGCTCCCAGAAGGAGCAGCTGCATAGCTTGGGGAGCTCCTCAATTTCAAACGATCACTGCAACCTTTTGTAGCCTCTGATGCGAGGGTCACTTTTGCCTGGCTACAGCTGATTCACCAGCTATGGCTGTTTTGTAGTCCCAGCACCCCATGGTAACTTCTGGGATAGACTGCTGCAATATGTTTTCTGTTGAAGATGGCCCAGAAGCTGGTGCAGAATGCTGCAGCCCAGCAGGTGGCCCAATGAGGGTTCATGCCCGGTGCTGTTCTGGCTTGCTGGTAAGCTACTGGGCCCCAATTCAAGGCCTTGCCATTAGCAGGTAAGAGCCTAAACTGTCCGGGGTTGTCTGCCAAGATATTGACCCGCCTGCGCACTGCGGTCATCAGGAGCGGCTCTGCTCGATGCCTGCCCACCATAAAAAGCCACGAGGCAGGGAGCGCAAGGGGTGCCTTGTTCAGTGGTGGCTCCTCTCCTATGCCGTCTCTCCTCTGAACATGCACCAGAAGCCTGAGAGTCGCCTTCCTTTTTTGTCCCACTGACCGGTGATAGGTAACACTTCTCCCCTCCCCTCCCCCGCGCCTTCAGGGGCCATGATCCGATAGTTCACAGTCCTGGTTATTTTGTCCCTTGGAGAGTGAGATTTTGCTTTTCTTTTCTTTTCTACAAAACTTTGGCTTGGCGTATTTTTCTGAGGGGGGGTGCGCAAACACATTCCGTGCAACCAGTGCTTAAAACACTCCCACATGCCCCTAAGCGCTGACGGGCCCAGCTGCGTTATTCCCACTAAATGTCCGGGGTGGAATTAAACAAATACATTTATAATCGGGAGAGGGGCGCATGCTCAAAACCGCTCAACCCTTTCAAACAGCCGGACGCGCCGCCTCCTCTTTAACAAAATCAAACGAAACAAAACCTGCAGCTGCGGCAGCAGCGCATGCGCGGGACTCCTCTATTGGAAACGAGCGCGCGCTAGCCACTCCGCATCTTCCCGCTCCCTTTTCTGCGCAGACGCGAGACTGGTTAACCCCTACTACTCCTTCTATCCCGCCCCCAAAGGCGCGTGAGGGAAAGTCGAGTCCCTCGCAGTCGCCATGTTAGTTGGGTTTTTTAAAAACCACCCCAATCAGGGCGCATGCGCAGTAAGCGGCCGCCGCGGCGGCCAAAAGGGCAGGCGAGCCGCTTAGTTTGGCTGAGGGCGTGGCATAAAACGCCGGTCTCGCGGGCGTCAGGCGCCGTTCGTGCGTGCTTGCGTCAAGCTTGGCGGCGGCGGCGGCGGCGTCTTTTTCCTCCTGCTGCTGCTGCTGAGCCTCCGGAGGAAAAGGGCGGTTGACGCCGAGCGAGGAGCTGCGCCCCGCCCGGCCGAGAGGCGCTCCTTCCTGCCCAGCCGACCGGGTGAGTCCCACGCCCCACGCCCCCCTCCCGGAGGGCCGGGTTGCCATGGGAACCGCTCCTCGCTGCCCTGGGGTGGGGGCCGGGACACCCGCTTCCCTCGGGGGGACCTGCCGCCCTCGCCCCTCCGGCGGCCCTCAGAGGAGCCGGGCTGGGAGGGTCGCCCAGGGGTCATCTAGTCCAGCCATCCCGAGGGGGGTGCTGCCTTTCCCTCCCTCTCTCCTTGCCCAGGAACTAAAGGGGGGCTGCTCTGCCTCCCTCCCTCCCCCCCACCCGCAGCCCCAATGGCCATTGCGTCCCGTCGCCGGCCTTTCCAGGGGGCCCTGCAGCCGAGTTGCGGGTCAGATGCTGCTGCTGCTGCTTCGCTGGGTCGTTTGCTGAGGTTGACCGCGCACTTTTCTCTTCCAGGGGCTCGCCGCCAAGTACAAGGTTCCTCTCCCGCTCTTCGCAGGAGCCTTGAGAGATGGGTCTGTAAGGGGAAGGGGCTGCTGGGCAGGGGGCGGGGGAGCGGTGCAAGGTCAGTCAGCTACTAAGTCCCACCTGGGCGGAGGTGGGCCCACGTGCCCTAAGTCTTCGTGTCTACACCTGGGCGCTCTAGGCCTAAACTCGCGGTTTGGGGATGGGACTGACTGACAGGGAAACTGCATTGAGGTCGCTGGGGCTTGCTCCCAAGCAAACCTGTACTGAATTCCACCGACACATACACATGCACAAGCAGAATATCTGACTAGTAGAGCTGTTGCGTTAAGCACCTGTTCTTGGAAGGAAAACCCATAGCATTCAGTGAGACTTATTCCTTGATACCATGCATTGCCTTGCTGGCTTCATAAGGATGTCATCTTAAAAACAAGAGTTCATGTGTTTGTAATACAGCAATGCTTCAGAATTCCAGTACTGTAGATGGAAACCACAGGAGGTGGAGAGCGCTTTTATGCTAGAATCCTGCTTACAGGTTTCCCACAGGCATCTGGTTGGCCGCTGTGAGAACAGGATGCTGGACTAGATGAGCCTTTCGCCTGATTCATAGAATCACCAAATTGTAGAGTTGAAGGGGACTCCTGAGGGTCATGTAATGCAGCCTGCTGCAACGATTCAGCATGCTCTTATGTTCACAATAGCTTCATTGTTAGCTGCACCAAGCTAGCACATTTTCAGATGCCCAGGGTTTTGTGTGTTATTCAGTTGTCCTTGCCCTGCACGGCCAGTTGGTTTCCCCCTTGTTGCAAATCTGAGTGTTAGGGCACAGTGGTTTGCTTTAAGCTGTCCACCCATGTATGTACCTGTACCTGGGAATAAGTCCTGAGATGTTCAGTGTAGTTTACTTTCTAGTAGATTCTCAGGATTGCATCCCTAATGAGTTTGTGGCTGAGGTGAGATGAATATGGGACTTCCAGCTCTTAAAATGTGCCTGCTGTCTCTGCTGTAGAAGGGTTGGGAAGGGCTGCAGCTTTGCAGTATAGCTTCTGCTTTGTATGCAGAAAGTTCTAGGTTCAAGTCCCAACAACTCTGGGTATGATTGGGAAACATTCCATGTCTGCAGCACTGGATGGATGCTACCAATCATTATAGACAGCACTGAGCTGCTAGAGGCATCAAGGATCTAACTGTACAAGGCAGCTTTCCTATGCCTGCGATTACAAGTTATCCTATTGCCCTCTGCCAGCCAGCCACTATAGGAATGAGTGTTTAGAAACTGGTGCCTGAGTTTTAGTTGTTATTTTCCTCTTCCCTTCCCATCCTTCTTCCCTTGTATATCACGTTTTTTAAGATTCCAAGCCTGGTACTATGGACTGCCTTGTTTTGGTTGTATGTTAGCTGCTCTTTGACTAAAGATTGGGGTACAAATTCAATAAAAAATCCTCTCCTGGTTTCAGGCATAGTCTATTGGAAGTGCATTTATCTGTAAAAAAAAAGGTACAGCAAGGAGTTTGGTGAGATGATGTTGCTATAGTAACATTTCTATCGGGGCACATAGTGTCCCATGTTGGTTGTGGACCAGGGGAGTTCTGTTGAAATGAATTTTTCTGATCACCCTGCCTGTTTCTCTTTTCATTTCAGTATTACTTTCCTGTAGCTATGGTGTGTTTGCAGAGCAGTCAGGAGGAGAGACAAGTACATTTCCTGAGATCTTGAAAAATATGTATGGATATGAATATGAAACTTCTTAATGTTCTCTATAGCCTCTTCACATTTGGGTTTTGTTTCACTGGCCTTTGGTAGAAGACAAACACCTTTGGAGAGCTTTGACCAAGTGTCACCGATTCTCTGAACATTCTGAGTCTTGAGTAATTGTCTTGCTTCATCTTGAATAACTAAAAGCTCATTCCTTATGGGACTGACAGTAGTTGTCACTTGTATTAAATTCTCGTAATGTGTAAAACTTGAAAGGGGCTTTTTATATAGAGAGATGTTTGGTTCCCAGGCCATCTCCTAAAACTTTAAAAAATCAAGCTTTTGTCATCTGCCTCCACCTCCCCAAACCTCTGGGAGAAATTTCTTGGTTTGATATGCACACAGGTATTGGTGAGAGCAGTTAGAATGCTTGTACTACTGTATTCTGTCTTAAGTTCCGTCAAAATGTGAGTATCCCATTAGAATATGCCCTACTCAAACTGCAAGGGTGTACTATGTTGTGCTCAGCTGATGATCTTAGCTGAGTGGATTTAGCAAACAAATAATGGAAGGTAGCAGTTCCCTAAAATATATTGTACCAATGCCATTTAGGGACTTCAAGGTTGAATTGTGCCTGACTGACAATGGAGAACAAGCACATATGTTGAAGAGCTGGCACAGAGTGTGCCTGGCACAGGTGCTTATTTGCCTGCTTTGGATATCTGTAGCGCTCTGGCTTGTGATTTGTGGCTCCCATTGCTGATTCACCCAATAAATACACCCCAAGTGTTTGAGACCCATTGCATATAATTGTTTTGGGTGTGCAAATAAAAATTCTGCACATACTTGTGAAGATATAAAAGCATACCAGTGGGCAATGGGTGTCTGCCAGCTTGTCTATCAAAAGGATGAACATGTTAGCTGGGATTGACCAAAGTTCCCTGTTGAGTGCACTGTAACAAAACTAGGGTCTGTTGCACAAATATCTTTAAGTGGCAACACAGTTTTAAAGTCTACTATTTTTAAATAGGGCTGGAAGCCTAAATCAATGTGACTTCCATTTACTGCTTTGAATCTGACTATTAATCTTTTCCTACAAACACACACACACAGCAGAATCCAGGTCAAGTTAAGCACTTCTATTCTCTATTTTCTAGTATTTTGTTACAGGGCTTTAAAGGGGAATGCCATAGTATTCACAGTTGGCACCATGGATGCTAACCCTTTTCAGACACATTCTTGGAGCATTAATTTGCAGTCCCAAAAAGAATTTTGCCATTTGTTCCATAATTACTTTGTTTACATTTCTGAAAGCCAAGCATAAAGATTTCCAGTGATCAATTTCAGAAATAATGCTAGTGCCGCAATTTTTTTCAGTCCAAAAGCACCTGCTCATTTGCCTACATTCCTCTTTGTATGTTGCTACTGCATTACTTCTCAGTTGCAAGATCTCTTGCAAACCCAGGAAATCCTAAGCATGTTTTTGTTATAACGTAAATGTGAAGTATACCCAATCATACTAAAATGTTTGGCCGTTTTGAGACCTCTGAAGCCCTGTCCTCTTGGAGAAATGACAGGCTAGGACTTGACTCTAGCAGCTAAATGGAGCATGAAGACCAGCTCTTGAATTTCCCTCCTTTCCATGGCTTAGGTGACATCACTGCTGCTTTTCCTCCTGTACTTAATAAATAGCCTGCTGGTTGAAGCTTTTTTTGAGCCAGCCTTTCCCCCCATGCCTTAGAAATGAGCCATTTAGAAAAGTGCAGTGGGGCCACAAGAAGGGCTTAAGACACAATAGGCATTTATAGGGGAAATGGTCACATTTCTATCTTTGTTTGTACCCATAAAGCCATGCTATGGAGAAATAAAGCCTTGAATATTGTTTTGAAAGGAGGTGGGGTTCCCTCCCCAGTTTTATTCTGCTAAATACATCATGGTAGTTATCAAACCTTCATAAAGAATCCATAAAGAACATATTGGTGATGCTTAAGGCCCTGATTCAGTAAACATACATGTTTAACTTGATTCCTGAGTACTCTTGCAAGTAAGAAGTTGGGATTCTGGGTTGGCAAATTAAGTATCTTTGGAATGCATTTATAGGCAGTGGCAATCTTTAGTCTGAAACCATTGTGTTGCTACTGTTGATGTTTCTGGAAGAAACTTTTATGCTGTGTAAAGTGGCATGTGACTTCTGTTATTAGCTGGGAAATTGTCAGAAGAGTTTCCAGTTCAGGAATGTGTGTGCATATTCAGGTTTCTATCGTGCATTGACTTTTTAAAGTTGGTGGTTCCTGTTCAGTTGGTGGTTTTTTTCAGATTATATTGCAGGAAAGCTTGAACTAAAACTGGATTTTAAAGAGAAAAACATTGTAGGCCATAAACATAGGAAACTGCCTCATACAATGTCATACCACTGGTCTGTTTAGCTCAGTACTATGTACACTGATCATAGCATCACTCCAAGACTTCAGAGAGCAACATATCCTAGTCCTACTTGAATATGCCAGGAGATTGAACCTGGGGCCTTTTTTGCATTTAAAGCTGATGCTCTACTTCCACTGAGCTCCAGCATCTCCCCATAAATCAAGGACAGTGTTGTGAGGACAAGTAAGGCAACTATATTGCAAAGGCCAGTGAATACAGCAGCCTTCCCCAACTTGGTGTCCTCCAGATATTTGAAACTTTCTTCAGAAGGAGTGCATTGCTATTGTTGCTTTTATACAAGGAAAGGTTGAGGAGGTCACTCTGAGGGATGGGCATGAACCAGTAGTGAGGAACCTGTGGTCCTCCAGATGTTGCTGGACTATTTCTGGCAACCCCAGTTGGCATGGTCAGTAGCCAGGGATGATGATGATGATGATGAGTCCAATGATGTCTGGAGGACCACAGGTTCCATGCCACTGCCTGTTTACTGCCGTGGTGGCACCACCCAATCAGAAATGGATCTGTGTCTATCTGCATAACTGAGGCATTTATTGATTACACTAGAGTGCAACAAGGATTGTTCTCAAAGGTTCAAAGTGGTTTAGACTAATATTTAAGTTTTCATTTTAAAAAATCTCAAAAGCATGGAAAATTTTACTGCATTCTGAACAAGGGTAGTCAAACATCTCATTCTAGAAAGTTTTGCCTGATTTTTATAAATGTCAAATGGTGTTAGAATTATGATACTTTGAAGATTAAAGGCACTAACAAACTAAATTTTAAGTAAAAAGCACAAACTTAGCAACAGTTCTGTTAGTTTCATTAGATGCCTTAGAAATTGTTATGTTGGAAGCTGAAGTATTTTATTAAATTTCTTGCCTCATCTTGCATTTTGCTGTGCTTGCATTTCTGAAGTGTGAATATACTCAGTATTCATTTTAAAATATGATACTGATTGTAAGCTTGGGGGGCATGTTTTGAAAGGCCCAATATAAACCCTTCAACAATAAATAAATATTTTTTTTTTTGTTCTTCTGTTAGCCTATTTTTTTGGTAGTGAGCTGAGCTCCCGTTACTGGGTCAACAAATGACCACATATATTGTGACGAAATAGGGACGCAGGTGGTGCTGTGGGTAAAACCTCAGTGCCTAGGACTTGCCAATCGTATGGTCAGCAGTTCGAATCCCCGCGGCGGGGTGAGCTCCCATCTCTCGGTCCCAGCTCCTGCCCACCTAGCAGTTCGAAAGCACCCTTAAGTGCAAGTAGATAAATAGGTACCGCTTTATAGCGGGAAGGTAAACGGCGTTTCCGTGTGCTGTGCTGGTGCTGGCTCGCCAGAGCAGCTTCGTCACGCTGGCCACGTGACCCGGAAGTGTCTTCGGACAGCGCTGGCTCCTGGCCTCTTAAGTGAGATGAGCGCACAACCCTAAAGTCGGACACAACTGGCCCGTACGGGCAGGGGTACCTTTACCTTTATTGTGACGAAATAAAAGTAGTAAGGGTGACATGTTTTGCCAGAGCTGGCAAAAAAATCACTTCAGTCATTTGCCACAAAACTAGTTATCGGTCCCTAGAAATTTAACATACTTTTTCCAGCTCCAAAATGTTCAGTTATTTTGTGGATATGTAGAGAGGTGGAGAAACATGTACACCAATGGTTCCCAATTAGCTAAGTATTGTGGACCCGTTTTTCTAAAGCCAAGCTTTTGAAAAACCCTACTTTTGAAAATTTTGATATCTCTATGGTAGTTTTTGTTATGTGAATGGTGCTATGGACCCCCTGGGTGGGTTACGGACCCCCAGTTGGGAACCACTGGTGTACACCACCTGGAGGAGTAGTGGGATATAACTGAAGAAGATGATGGTGGTAGTATGTTTGAAGTCATCCCATCTCAAAAAGGATACATTAGAGCTGAGAAAAGGCAACCAAAATCATTATGAAGCTAAACCCACTCTGGTAAAAGGAAAGGTTCCAAAATCTGATGCTTTCCAGATTTTTTTGGGGGGGGGGGGCACCCGGCCATGATGCTGTGGGGAAAGTGAGTGGTGGTTGTCGTTGTTATCTGCACCTGTCATAATACTAGAATAATACTAATAATACTAGACTGGAGCATCATAATACATAATACTAGACTGGAGCATCAAAAGAAATTGATTCAGGCTAGACAAAGAAGCACCAGTTCTTAGCATCTGACTCAAGAGACAATAAAGTGTGCCTCCAGGAGTGAAGTCAATCTGCTATGTTAGTAGCACTGAAGTGACCTTCCCAGGCACAAACCTGGACAGTGGACATGGAGATCCTGGGCCGCCCAGGCGACAAGACACACACACACCGGCCTCACTGATGTGGTCCAAAGGAAAGCAGAGCAATACATTGCACAAGCTGCCACAAGCTGTGGTGTTGATGGCCTTAAAACAGGGTTAGACAAAATAATGGAGCATTGTGTCAAAGGCTCATTAGCCCTGGTGGCTACAAGTCTGCCCATGTCCATATGCAGGATGCCACTGGACCTTGTTGCAGGGGAGCAACAATGAGAGGGCAGTTGGCTTCAAGCCCCAGCTGTAGGGTTCCTGGAATGATCTGCCCAGCCATTGTGAGAAGCAGGATGTTGGATGAGGTAGGCTCTTGGTATGATGCAACAAAGAAGTTACTTTATTTGGTGGGGGGAATAAAATGTGTGTGCGCGCGCACACACATGCATGTGCACATACAGCTTCTGGATGTTGCTGCAAAGAATGGTTGACATTCTATGTTCTTCACATGATTACAAATGTGCTGTCAAGACCAGAACCACATGCACAGCTTCCGAAGACCAGAGTGTTACCTGCCCAGTGGCATAGCGCTGTGCTGCTGTTAGTGTTTGGTTCATTCAGTCTTCTGGCCAAAACTCCTGTAGCTCTTTGCACATGCCATAGTGCTGGTCTGTATCATACTGCACAAGTTTATGAGTTTGTAGCTGCATGTGTGACTCTCTCAATGAGGCAATGACACTTGGAGGCTTCTAATATTCTTATTTTAGAATGATTGGGAAATCTGGTTGGTACCAGATAGCCACATTTTAACTAATTGGATGAACATTTCTACCTGACAAGCTCAGATGTTGATGCTTTCTGTAATGTGCATACCCCATGGATGAGCAAATTAATTCATTCATCAGCAGTTTGCCATAAGATACATTTTGATCCTCTGTTATTTACAAGCTGAGCCTGCAAATGAGTGCAGTGTTGAGTGCTTTCTATTAAAATATTTTCTAAAAATTTGTATTAAAATACAGTTGACTTTCCTAGGGCAGCTTAAAATAAATCAATAGCAAAAGCAGGGTGGGGCTCAAGACTGATTCTAAGTTCAAGATGGTATGATATCCATTCTTCTCAAATGCTCTTTGTCGTTTTTCAACTTTCTTTATTTGGGCACTCTTCCTGTTGGGGTTTTTGTCAGTTTTCATTCCTTGCAGAAGGGCTGCTTTGGCAACATGCAGATTTACTTGGAAGCACCATGGTCCACCACCAGGCATTTTAAATCTTGAAGATGCTTTTGATAAGGAATGCTAAATAACTGGTGAACTAGAGAGTGGCTAACATGATTGTTTGTACCCTCTTTTTTGTTGTTCTGTGTTGCATTGGCAAGGCTTGAAGTAGCATTCTTCGAACTGCTGTAAGAATCATGTCGGCAGCAGCTGGACAGAAAAAGGGACCCGGCAGGCAGCGCAAGTGCGGCTTCTGCAGATCCAACAAAGATAACGAATGTGGGCAGCTACTGCTTTCTGAAAACCAGAAGGTGGCAGCACATCATAAGTGTATGGTAAGTGCTCCCAAACACTGCTGGAAGCTGCTCTTAGGGCAGAACACTGCTGCTGTGGGCTAAGAGGAGTTTGACAGGTGGTAGGGGGCACTTGAGGCTTCCTCCACCCTGATAATTCTCCCCTCAATTGCCTCTCATTGTTATTTTTAGTGTGATCCCCCCCCCCCAGGCAGGCGTCAACATTGTTGAATTCATAGGACTGATGTCCAAGTAAGCTTATGCATAGGATCATACTGCCCATTAAAAGGCTTTAGAACAGAACATTATATATTCATAATTTCCTATAGTACTGCATGTTAAGAAACCTCTCTCTAATGTAGAAGTTCTGATATTGTTTTTAATTTAATCAGTTCTGAAGTCACAATTAGCTCGTTCTCTCTTTTGGTCTCTTTTTAGCTTTTTTCATCTGCTTTGGTATCTTCACACTCTGATAATGAGAGTCTTGGAGGCTTTTCCATTGAAGACGTTGAAAAGGAAATAAAAAGAGGTACCAAGCTGGTAAGATGGCATTTCTATCTCTTGAAAGTGAAAAAGCTCAACTCGAAATGAATTTTTGTTCAGTAAGTTGATAAAACTGCCAGCAGAGAAGCAGCAGTGCCAGTTTCCAGGAAGGTCTCACTGAAATCTTGTGAGCTCTTCCAGAGATTGTGAGATCTCACAAGGTTTTGCTGGAAGGTGATACCACTGCTAACGCTTTGCACCAGCATGCAATGCAGGTAAGAGAGACATGACGCGGGCAGCAGGAAGGGGGCAGCACATTTCCATTTCATCTCCAGTTGCAAAATGGGATGCAACACCCCTGGGTCTTTCTGCTCCATCCTGTGAATGTATTTTCTGGCACAGCAAGGTCTAGGGAGCTTTAAAGTGAATTGCCACTGTTCTTGAAGAAACCCCCTCCTTTGTGTGTGTGTGTGTCTATACCACTGCACTGTAATGTATTTGTGTAGAAAGCTGCCATAGGAGAACAGCTACTGCAACAAAACAGTGTTTGGAGGAGGCAATAGGCACACTCTCTTATGCTGCTTTTGTGCTCAACAGTAGTTTTGCAGCTGTTTTCAGTAACAGAATTGTCTGCATTGCCAAACATCTGATCTTGAAAAGATTTTAATAGAAGTTGTTTTGTACCCTGATAAGTTTTCTAAAGTGATTGGATTGTGTTGCAAATCATGGATTAATTTGGCAGCTACTTAAATACAACTGTTTCACTTCTTGCCTAATATACAAAGCTAGTTGTATTTGGGGCTTCTGCATTTCCTCTTGATTTCAGTGGAGTGTCTGAAGATCATGTGTGTGCCAGACAGATTCACACAGTGTAACTCAGAAGTGTAGCTTTGCTACTTATCCGAGTTAGTAGGTGATATATAAGTGTAGAATATCTCAGAGTCTAATGGCACCTTAGACCAACAATGGCATAAGCTTTCATGGACCATAGTGCTCAAAAGCTATTATACCATAATTAGTTGCTTTTTAAGGTGCCTTTAACTTAACAGACTTAACATGGAAACTGAAGTACAGTATAATCCCTGTTTATTCGGACTGAATACACATTTCCTCTCCCTTTAATTTGGTGCAGCTTTCTTTTCACATTCTAAAGTATCATGCAAAAGAAATAGCAGTACCAATTCAGTACAATAAGCTTTCTTTCCCTCAGTTCTGCTCTAATCGCCTTGGCTGGTAAGAAAAAAGGTTCCAAATGTGTGTCTTTTTCCTGCTTTCAGATGTGCTCCTTATGCCACTGTCCTGGAGCAACTGTTGGTTGTGATGTAAAAACCTGCCACAAGACTTATCACTACTATTGTGCGTTGCATGATAAAGCTCAGATCCGAGAGAAACCTTCTCAAGGCATTTACATGTAAGGACCACTTGCATTTCTCCACCATTAAAGGAACCAGCTTTCGTACTTAAGCAGAGATTTTCTGAGGTGGATTTCTCTCAGTGCAAAGTGCCTTGAAATCTTGTTAGTGATGGTATAGTTCTAAGCAGATATAAAAGCTTTTCCTTTGTGGCTGACTTTGCTCTCTCCAATGTTCTATCCCTAGGATATTATGTCGAAAACACAAGAAAGCACCACACAATTCTGAAGGTAAAATTATTCATAGCTCATTGTTTTAAGTAGTTCCGCATCAAAAAGTACACGCTTTCCAGTCAAGAGAAAATAGGATGAGGGCAGAAGCATATTAATAAGAAATAAATTACTCTTTGAGTAAACCTTCCTTGAACACAAGCATAAGCAAAGAAGAGTCCTTAAACAAGCCAAAAGCCAGCTCAGCTAATCAGGGTTTGAGCCAGAATCCCTGGGTCCTATGACATGGCAAGTCACTATTCTTCTAAAGTGAGACTAATCTCTGCTGAAGTGGTAGAAGGAGGAGAATGGGAGGCTTGTCCACGGATCACTAAACCAGAGCTTTCCAAACTGTGTCGTGACACACTAGTGTGTCAGTTACAGTGTGTGGGTGTGTCGCATGAATGCTCCCCACACTTCTCACTAGGCTAGAAAGGGGTTAGTTTAACCTCCAGTTTGCTAGCAAAACTGAATTACTGTGTCGCAAAATGATGCATGTCCAAAAAATGTGTCACCAACATGAAAAGTTTGGAAAGCTCTGCACTAAACCATTGCCTCTGAAAACTGAGGTTGCACATGGGCCTATCATCCTCTCTGAATTTGTCTTTTAATGCCATTTAAGCAATCAGCACATCTTATTCTAGCAACCAGTAGCACATTGTGTGATGGTCTAGTATTATGGGAGTAGGAGGAAAAAGTTCTCTTCACACTTTCACCACTATTTGCAAGAGTTTATAAACCTTATGATGTGTTGCTTTCTTTCTGAACTAAATCCTAACACTACAGAGACGAGTTACAGATAGGTAGCCGTGTTGGTCTGCCATAGTCAAAACAAAAAAAATTCCTTCCAGTAGCACCTTAAAGACCAACTAAGTTAGTTCTTGGTATGAGCTTTCGTGTGCATGCACACTTTTTTGTGTGTATCTGAAGAAGTGTGCATGCACACGAAAGCTCATACCAAGAACTAACTTAGTTGGTCTTTAAGGTGCTACTGGAAGGAATTTTTTTTGTTTTGACTACAGAGACGAGTTCCTCAGAGTTTATCTGCAGGTGTGGTGTCTAGCTTTGTTTCTGATTTGAATGCATTAATTTGCACACTAATGTTGTAAAAAAAAAAAAGGGAATTGGCTGTGTATAACATGTTCCATAAAGCGAGATGAGCGCCGCAACCCCAGAGTCGGTCACGACTGGACCTAATGGTCAGGGGTCCCTTTACCTTTATCTAACATGTTCCATTATCTGGCCTAAATTCCACTGTGAATTCTAACCTGTCTGCACACGTGGAATTACTTTTCCCTCAAAAATACCAAAAAGGCTGTTCCCTCAGCCTTTGGTGTGTTCCCTCACTATTGGTGTGTGGCTGAAGTTGGGCTCATTGAAAAAGTGTCCACATTTTTAATCAAAACTCCATGAGCAGAGTGTGCTTTGACCTCTAGAGAAATGGGAGCCTGTATGTTTTCTTGTCTCAAAAGACTTATTAGCAAGAACAGAACAACAATCTATTCAGTGTACAGTACATTGAACAAGCAGAATAAGCAAGCCCTAATGGTTTGAGTAGACATTCTAATAACTGCACTGTTTAATTCAAGGAACACTGTAAGAAAATACTTGTTTTTGCTCTTTGGCTGCTTATTCTGGGAATCTGTTATGTATATTCAGAAGTAATGGGAGAAGTGAACATGGGAGAACTTTAGCCGTATCAGTTCCTCCCTTCCTATAACTGGAAGTGAGCTTACATAAGTTATTTGGAACTTGATTTCCCAGGTTATTGTGATTATGGCAGTGGGGAACATTGGGGTCTTATAACACAGGTTTTCAAATAATTAAAAAGTAGCCTGGGTTTAGCCCAATAAATTGCTGCTGCCATGTCAAAGCAAGCCCTGCTTTCTTCCCCAGGCAATCTTTTGTGCCAGTGGGGGTGTACCCTACAGGAGCTTGTGAAAAACCATTCTAGCCTTTTTATGTGTGGGGGTTTTCTTCCTTCAGATTTAGGAGAAGGTTTAAATGAACTAAATGAGTTGGAAACATCCCCTCCCAAAAAGAAGGGGCGCAAAGGAAGGCCCAGAAAATTGAGTCTCAAAGGGCAGCCAGAAGATACTCGATCCACATCTTCACATGGCACAGATGATGTAGAAAGCAGTTCTTATGTAAGTGCATTCTATGTTTGTTTATAAACCTCTCAAAGAAGTCTAGGTCTCTTTTTTATAATGAACTTACTTTGTTGCCTTGTGTTGAAACCATATTTCTTGTTCTGGCACATTTTAGAAAAGTTTTTTTCTTCCAGAGAGACAGATCGCCACACAGAAGCAGCCCCAGTGATACAAAACCTAAATGTGGATTCTGTCATGCAGGTGAAGAAGAAAATGAAGCTCGAGGGAAGCTTCATATATTCAATGCCAAAAAGGCAGCTGCACATTACAAGTGCATGGTGAGAAAAGTCATTTTGTCCTTATTCTCTGGGAGTTCAAACATTTTCAGTGAAACTTTTCCCATAACATAGTATCATAAGCTGGATGTCCACCTCCTCAGAGCTTCACATTAATTTGAAATATAGCCATCTACCAGCCAGGGCTTGCACACTTCACGGTGCCACCTAGTTTAATGACATAAAAAGTGCTTCAGGGTCAAACCAAAAGTTCATCTAGTCCAGCATCCTCTTTCCCATAGTTACCAGCCAGATGTTTCCAAGATGCCTTTATAAATAAGCCTTGAAGCCAAAACTTATCCCCTCACTGTGAACTGCCTCTGAACCTATATAGCTAGCATACTTAGTAGTCATTGACTGATCTCTTTTGCCCTCAGTGAATGTGCCCATACCCCTTTTAAAGCCTCAGCACATCGCCATCTGCCTATCACATGTCCTTTTTTGATGTCCCACACAGCCAAGTTTTCCCACATTCCTAATATTTTGCCTCTCCTTTCTTCTTAGCTGTTCTCTTCTGGCACTGTACAATTGACAACAACTTCAAGGGCAGAGTTTGGTGATTTTGATATTAAAACTGTACTTCAAGAAATCAAACGAGGGAAAAGAATGGTATGTCCTTCTTGTCTGAGCCTGACCTATCCACCCACCTTGCTTTTACCCTGCCTCTTCTCCAAAGAGCTGAGTGCTGCAGACATGATTCCTTGCACCCTTTCTTTTCACAGCAACTGTAGACTTGAGAACAGTGACTGACCCAAAGTGACAGAATAAGCTTTGTAGTAAAGCAGAGGTTTGGAGCCAAGTCTCCCCTGGTCTCTCACATTAGCCACTACTGCAGATAGAAAGTAATGCATATTGAGCGGCTGTATCTACTTTTAAAAGTTTTAATAACATGAATTCCCGAGCAAACTGTTTGCATGCTGTTGAAAAATGTTACCAGAAATGAGAACTTTAAGAATATGAAATTTATTGTGAAGCAGGAAGATATAGATTAATACCTCTCTCTCTCCCCCCTACCCCTCTCTCTCTCTCTCTCTCTCTCTGTGTGTGTGTGTGTGTGTGTGTCTCTGTCTCCTCCCTCTAATGTCTCTGTGTAACAGAAATGCACCCTTTGTAGTCAGTCTGGTGCAACTATTGGATGCGAAATCAAAGCCTGTATCAAGACTTACCATTACCACTGTGGAGTGCAAGACAAAGCAAAATACATTGAGAACATGTCACGAGGAATTTACAAGTAAATGCATTCTCTTTTACTTTGCCACACACTTTACTGGAGCATAGGGCAGGCTGGCCATGGGGTTATCATTTCTATGTAGTTGAACTGATGTGAATAGAGAGGCATGTATGTTTTGGCCAACAGGAAACTCGCATGAGGCAGTATATTTCAATTTGTTCCACTGAAGACTGTAGACTTCTTCACTATGCTTAACACAGAATGTTTCCAGTAAGCGTTCTGTTTTGAAATTAGGAAGGCATTCTGCCAAAGTTAAACTTGTGTGTTTTAATGTATTAAAAAGCATCCTTTTGAAACGTTGCTCTACAACCATGTTCTTTGTGTTCCTAAATGTAGTGCAGGGGTGGGGAGTCTGCAGTCCTCAGTTGTAGGTGGCTTCTAACTTCCATCAACCCTGCTGAGCATGGCCAGTGGTCAGGGGTGATGGGAGTTGTAGCCTAGCAACATCTGGAGAGCCACAGGTTCCCAACCTCTGATTTAGTGGGTCTGTATTAATAGCGTTTTCTGTACCTGGGATGGGGAACCTGTGTTCCTTGTAGCTGAACTACAACTCTCATCATCTATTGGCCACGCTGGCTTGGGCTGAATTGAGTTTACTTACATCTGGAGGGCTACAAGCTCGCCACTCCTGTTTATAATTAGCTGAATAGTTCTTATGCAGTTATTTCTTCGCGCACGCCCCTCCCAAAGCAAATAGCAAGTGGAAGCTGAGAAGGGATTTGCTGAAAGTGATGGCCAAAGTGAGATGACAGCACATCAGGCTGTTTGTCCAGCCCAGTGTTGTCTCTCTGGGAGCTCAGGCCATCTGACCCTTTCTAGGTGGTTTCAACACCAACTGCAGTTTCCTATGACAGTTCTTCTTACGGATGACTGCTCTCCAGCACCCCAGGTTCACACCCAAATTGCCTAATGGCCTTATTGCCATTGTGTCTGACCCCAAAGGTTGGTCACAAAGTGGCATTTCCTGAACAGTGTGGTGCAAGTTCTGTCTCTTCAGATTTGGTGGTTTGGCTTCATGTTGCCTTATTTGTTTTTCCTTCTTTAAGTGTCTTAGCTTGATTTACCTGGAAAGTGCCTTCAGATGTCTTGAGCACAGTCTTGTTGGATTGCTTTGCAGTGCAGGGAGGATAGAATGATACTTAGTTCTGGCTTTTTGTGCCCAACTGATTCAGTTAGTTCCTCCTAAAGAATTTGCAGTATTAGGAACCTGGAAGGAAAGCCATGGCCAATTGATTGAGTTCAACAAGTGCTTTTCACACCCAAAAACAGCATCTTAACAAGCAGTGGTGTGAAGCAGAAAAGCTCCCACAAAGCTTTCAGCTGCTATGTATTTTTTGTTGGGACTTGGAAAAAACATATTCCCAATATAAAATTAATTAATAACTTAATAGATTTTTAGTTGTATGCTTATTGCTATTGTTAGCCATGCTGGGAACAAGAATATGTACTGAAGTATTCATTGGGGGTATACATTATGTATGTAAATAAATATATCTGTACATGGACAGCTTGAGAATTGTAGTGAACTTTATTCAGGTGGCTGTGATATGTGTGTGTGTGTGCGCGTGTGTGTGTGTGTGTGTGCTTAGGGCTTTGTGCCATGTTAGAATTAGTACTCTAATGGTTTTCGGTGCCTTCATTCTGCCCCCCCCCCCAAGCTCCTTAATTTAAGCCACATAAACTAACACATGCCATGAGTTGACATGGCTTATAATATTTACAAGTGTTTCAGTAAAATGTGTTTTATAAATAAGCTTTGAATTGGATTGAGTATAACGCAGAGTGATCATTTTTGTATCTAATTAGAAGTAAGATTCATTAGGTTGTTTCTGTACACATTTGATGAAAAATAAGTCCCATTGAGTAAAGGAGCCGTTTACTTCTGAATAGACATGCTTGGATTGGGCTATTAGTGTAGTTCAACAGTGCTTATTTTTCTCCCTAATCAAATATTCCAGTACAAATATTTTGGCTACTGGAAAATCTTGAGAGATTTTAAATAGCATATAAAATTTAAATGCTATACTTCTTTTAGTTTTGTTGATTAAATCAGTGCTAAGTAAGTGCTAAATGAGATTCCAGTAGACATAGGGCACTGGAAAATTTTCAGGGGAAAAAAAGATTTAAAATATTAATGTACATTAATTTCAGTTGGTTAACTGTGAGTAGGACTTGTGTGAATACCAAATAGATGCTAGATATTTATTGTCTCCATTTCACCCCTTATATGCTACTGAATACTGAACAGAGATGAATACTTTCCACACTCCTTTATATAACTACCCAAATAAATGGCAATGGTCCATTGTATTTCACAATTGCATATTAGGCTTTTAGATTAATCTGGCTGCTCTGAAGGGGTTAGGAATTATTGTGGGATCTGCATGTGACCTTATCTGTATGTATAAGAGACCCATGAAGGACCAGCAAGAACTGGATTAGCACAGATTTGGTCAAACACTCCAAAGTCTTTTTATTCTCTGGACAGTAGTTTGGTGGAAGATATTTTGCTGCAAGGGAAGAAAGGGTTTTGGTCAAATTCAGCCTCACTACTAATACCTTCAGAGATCAGTCCCATCCTACTCTCCCCCCCCCCCCATTAGCTTTACAGTGATTGAGGAACCTTAGCCCCATTTATAGATAGTTGGTGAAAACAGCAAGGAAGCAATGCACAAGTGAGAGACACGATAGCCTTGCGTATCTCAAATTTAGAACCACTAAATCTGTTTGGCTTGCCCTAAGGCCAGAATATTTACCCATTCATTTTGGTTATTTAAAACATTTCTATCCCTGGTCTTAAATTAAACATTTTCAGGTTGGTTTTACAATAGCTCATAAAACGCAACTGGTGAAATACATTAAAAAGCAAACGTAAACATAATCACAATGGCACGCACTGGACTAGATGAACACCCTGTGACATGGGTTGTCCCCCCCCCCCCGCCCCTACTTTGTATTGTCTTCTTAGGCTTTACTGTAAAAACCACAGTGGAAACGATGAGCGAGATGAAGAGGACGAAGAGCGAGAGAGTAAAAGCCGCGAGAGGTCAATAGCTGACCATAGTGGAGTTTCGCAGCAGCTCAATGGAAACTAGGTATGGAAGTTCTCACCTGCCAGCCCTCCAGGGGTGCCACAGTTAAAATAGTGTAGTTATTTGTGGTATATTTTAAGTTGAGCAATTGCCAATGATTAGGTTAGTTTTTGTTACTTTAAAAAAAAAATCCTTTTACTTTTAAAAAATCCCTGTTGCAAAAGAATCCAGGGATATTTCTCAACCTTAGCTAACTTTACGAAAAACTCTGCCTTTCTGCCAGTAAACGTAGCTGTCATGTTCAGTTAAGTAACCTGCTTTTCTCTATTTATTCTGTACTATTTTAAAATCTGCTCTCTCCCTCCCTGTCATCTTTTAAACAGGTTCAAGTTAAATGGAATGAATAAGACATCCATGATTACTAATTTTTGTTTTTGTTTTGTTTTGTTTTTTTAAAAAAGGCTTTATAAAGCCTGAAAGGGGTTGGGACCCCCCCTTCTTTCTTTCTTTTTTTACTGTCTGACTGTTAGAAATGTCATTGAGCTGCCAGAAGTGTTCTCGTGTGAGCCTTCGATGAGTGGCATGTCAATATTATGTAGCTAGTTAGTCTGCAGTGTTTGGAGAGAACAACACACCTACCCTGAAACACTATACAAATGAGATGTAAATGTGTACAGTGTCAAAACAACAGCAAACATTGAAATAGGAAGCATGGTTTCTGGACTAAATGAATCTTCCAACATGCGGAATATGTTAGGTTCAATGATTTTGTGCAGCAAGGGAAAGACAGAAGGTTTAACGTGCAAAGCAGACATGACTGTGCCATAGGAAGACTGTAAAGAAGTACATTTTGCATTTACCTTCACTTAAGAACCATGGAGGGAAACTGTTGTCCTCTCTTTTGCAAAAGCACACAGTGCATAGGAAAAAAAGAAAAGAATCCTGCAGCTCCAAGAGCATGTGCTGAACCATTTGGATCTTTATTCCTGTTAAGATGGTTTCTACTGCCTAGCATTCCTTGCTGGAGATGACTCAAGCTGCTGTTGACTATAAGCTGTGAGCTTCAGTACTCATGCCAAAGGGCTGTGGTTCATTCTTTCCCCCCTGCTCCCACCCACTCACCACCTCTTCTAGACTCCCTGCTTTACCCATGGCTAATGGCAACTGAAAACCAAGTCTTCACTTCTGGAGGCTGCAGGAGTGGGGGGAACACTCAACCTGTCTTAGATTTAAGAGTTCCTACTTAACTCTCACTATGGAATTTAGCCACCTTTATTGGACATCATACCTCAATTGCTCTGTGCTGCGTGGAACACATCATGTTTTGTCCAAAAATAAAATATGTACAGATCCCGTATGCTGTAACAAGAATGCAGAATAAGATTCTGGGTTTTGGTTTTTTTGTGTTCTTTTTTTAATATAGAAAGAGGTCAGTATTTATTTTGAGTCTTGTGACCACTATATGAGAATGTTCTAGTATTTGATTAAGGCTTCCTGGCATATCAACAAGTTAAATGCTGTTAAAATCTTCCAAATGCTCTGCTGGAGCCTAATTTATGCCAAGTCTTAACATCCCAGTTATGATGTCATTGAATCTTGGTATTTCTATTCATTTCTTCTGTTGTCCTAGTAAAGCCTATTGTTTTCAACACAACCAAAATATATATATATACTTGTTTGCAAGCTAGCAAGTTCACTCTAAATGTTATCTCTTTTGAATTCAAGGCAAAACTGCAAAAGGAAATATACTATTGGTCAGAAAACCAGAAAGGTTCACTAGCCGTGGATGTGGCAAAAAGCACTCCATGAATATGATTTATGTTTCTGACTTCCGTTTCTGAAGCCTTTTTGAGTTTCATTTTATTTTTGATTCTTTATTGGTTTTTTAAATGCATTTAATTGATGTGTTGAGGGACTTAACTATTGTGTATAAGAACAAATACTCCCTCAAATTGAAATTCAATCCAGTTGCATTTGAAAACTTCCTGGAGGAATGCAGTTTTCGTAGAAAAGTTGTGTATAAAAGTTAACTGCTCTTATGCCATTGACCAATTTTTATTATTATTATTATTTTGTATTGTAACATTTAAGATTAAAGGCGCAACTTGTACTGAAATAGATTTCCGCCAGGCTCTGCGCTCTTTCAAAAGCATGAGTTATGTGTGTTTGTTTATTCCTGTAATCGTTTTTAAATACACTCATAATTTATTATATTAGACCAGTGTTAGGGTTATTTTACTTCTTTTGGGAAGCAGTTTCAAAGTCTAGTGTGAGTCGTGATGCATTCAGAATGGACATGAAAAATGCCAGCAAAATTCCAAACAATTCTTTTAAAAAGCCTGCAGCCACACCACTCTGAAAGCACCCAATCCCATCTGATCTTGGAAGTTAAGCAGGGTCGGGCCTGGTTAGTACTTGGATGGGAGACAAAGAAAAACACATGCTGCTGTCAATCTCCAACCTCTGTAATGACACCCAGGGACAAAGAATGTTGACCATGTCAGGGTTCAGAGTGCCTAGGAAGGCTCATCTATTGATAAATGGGAATAAGCTTAAGTTGATACCCATGATCATACTCAGCCTTTCTGTGAAATAAAGGGAGAAGTCTTGGAAGTAAACAAGCTGTTGAAGCTTTCACTCTGCTCGGGAACAGAAGCACACTTGTTGGCAGCATCTGTTTGCTTTTCAGTCAAAATTGGCTAACAAACCAGCTTCCACTGAAGAGGTACAGCATATTTGGTGTGGGGGTGGTGGTCTCTTCTGAGCCTAAATATACCATAAAGGCACTTTCCTCTAGAGCAGGGGAAGCTGTCGTGTGGTCCCCTTGGATATTGGGACTACAGCTCCCATCATCCATTGTAATTTGATAGGAGTTGGTAGTCCAAAGCAGCTGGAGAGCCTGTGTTAGCCACTCCTGCTCCTAAAGGGAAGAAACAGAAGAATTTAGGTACTGGCTGATCAAGATACCAACTGAGGAGCAACGCTTCATTGATCTGGGCAGTTGCTGATACCATCCAGTTTCTAGAACGTGGGGACAGCTCTGTCTCGCTTGGGGAAGGTTTAAAGCTCACACAGGGTATGCCTGCCAGTTCACTTATTTCATCCCTGCAGCTGAATTTAAAGTGCTTTCCCCACAGCATTAGCTACCCAAGGGCCAAGTATCTGGCTGTGGACACCCAGAGACATTTTTATGATTGTTGGAAACACGAATTGCCATGTATTAAAGGTAGCCTTAAAAAGTATTTTTGCTGGATCCTTCAGTGTGTGAGAGAGATCTGGTTCCAAGTGCTTTTTGGGAATACAGTGGTACCTCGGGTTACATACGCTTCAGGTTACAGACTCCGCTAACCCAGAAATAGTACCTCGGGTTAAGAACTTTGCTTCAGGATGAGAACAGCAATCGTGCTTCAGTGGTGCGGCAGCAGCAAAAGGCCCCATTAGCTAAAGTGGTGCTTCAGGTTAAGAACAGTTTCAGGTTAAGAATGGCCCTCCAGAATGAATTAAGTACTTAACCCGAGGTACCACTGTACAGACAGTATATTCACACAGCACCACCCCAAGGGTAGCAGTGATAGGGTTAATATTTAGATGTTCTTGAGCAGAGTTTGTCTCATATCCAAAAAAGCAGATCCATTTCATTAAAAGTATTTGTGGTTTTAGGGCTGCCTGTATATCGTAACTCTACCCCTTGGGGTGTAGGGACGCAGGTGGCGCTGTGGGTAAAATCTCAGTGCCTAGGGCTTGCCGATCGCATGGTCGGCGGTTCGAATCCCCGCGGCAGGGTGAGCTCTCGTCTTTCGGTCCCAGCTCCTGCCCACCTAGCAGTTCGAAAGCACCCTTAAGTGCAAGTAGATAAATAGGTACCGCTTTCTAGCGGGAAGGTAAACGGTGTTTCCGTGTGCTGCGCTGGTGCTGGCTTGCCAGAGCAGCGTCGTCACGCTGGCCACATGACCCGGAAGTGTCTCCGGACAGCGCTGGCCCCCGGCCTCTTAAGTGAGATGGGTGCACAACCCTAGAGTCTGACACGACTGGCCTGTACAGGCAGGGGTACCTTTACCTTTTACCCCTTGGGGTACAGCTTTCTCTCTCCTGCCTCCTTTAACAAGCACGCCACACAGTTTATTTTTAAAAACACAGCATCTAACAATTTAGCACAATGTTATATGGGGTGAAATAGGCTGCTGTCACTGTAGAAATTTTATTTACGTCTATAATTCAGTAACTCCTTTATGCACAAGCTATAGGCCAAGGGTGAGAAACCTGGTGTCCCCTGTGTGGACTCTCATTTGCACAAGCACTCCAAGGTAATGGGAGTTGGAACTGGAGGGGTGTAGGTTCCCTGTCTCTAGTTGGGACCAGGAGAGCACTGACTATACCTTTTTAAAAAATAGAGGTAGGCAATAAAGTATAGCAATCAAGATAGCATATGAAAACCAAAGTGGGAGGCTGTATCGGTGACCTTGTAGAGGGGAGTGCAAATCAAAATAAAAATGCCATTACTGTGCAATGTGGAGTGGAAGGCAGTGCCAAGGCCTAGGTGGTACTGTGGAGAAAGCTATTTCTCATGTCAGTGTTAACTGGTCTGTGCTTATCACTATCAAATAAGGGCTGGGAGGCAGCAGTGCTTCTGAAAAACAGTTGCTGGAAGCCTGGGGAGGGGAGGGGGCCGCTTGCTGTTTTCGCAAAGGCAACTGTCCAGCCACTCTGAGAGCAGGATGTTGGACTAGATGGCCACTGACCTCATCCAGCAAGGTTCTTCTGATTTATGTTCTTAATCCTCTGTAGATTTTAATTGGTAGGCAGTTCTTCAAGCACACTATTTTCTCAAGCCTTTAGAGCTTATAATCAGCATTTTCAGTTGAGCTTTGAAAGCAATTGGAGCCCAATTATATTCCAAGTAACTGGTACCTGATAATGCTGTCTTGCCAGCAGCATTCTGAAAAGACATTTCAGAATCCATGTTTCCCCAGCTTGGTGTCTTCCAGATGTTTTTGCTGGAGATGATGGAAGTTCTTAAGCAGGTGGGTGTCACCCAGCCAGCAAGGGTTGGTCTAAGCCAGGCTTACTCAGCCTCCGCCCTCCAGATATTTTGAGACTACAATTCCCATCATCCCTTACCACTGTTCCTGCTAGCTAGGGATCATGGGAGTTGTAGGACAAAAAACATCTGGAGGGCCGCGGTTGAGGAAGCCTGGTCTAAGCTGATGAAGAAATAGATGGTGCTAGGAAGTTCAAAAGTTCCTTAAAAGTTAAAATTATCAATAATGATTAATTTGGAAGTTTGGAGACTACCAGCAAATAAAAGGTGGGAACCATTTTCTCCAAACTAGCATGCCTGGATATCAGAATATGTTCCCTATTCCCGCATAGGTGGGTTCAGAGGAAAGCTACTTCTAAGCAATTGCTCTAGGCTTTATGTGGTGTAGAGGTTTTTTACATTTTACCACATGTAATATGTAACATGTAACATGTAATATGTAACATGTAATACCACCATAATATCACAGTAAAACCATTTGTAAAGGACAAGTCATTAGCAAATGTTGATATGCAGTATTTAAACTAGGATAATTGAGGTGGTTTTACTTTTTCCCTCAATCCCTACTTCTGCATTCTTCATAGTGACAAGTGATGCACTGCTGTTTTGGAAATGAGGATTGTCCAGAATTGCTGCATGTGTGGCCTTTTAAGCAAAGCAGCTCAATTGCAACTGAAAGGCACCAAGGAATGATGGTTCTAGCTGTAGCTGTTATTTAAGTCAGAGCTTTCCAAACTTTTCATGTTAGCGACACACTTTTAGACATACATCATATTACGACATAGTAATTCAGGTTCACTAGCAAACCAGAGGTTAAACTAACCCCTTTCCAGCCCCAGGAGGAGCGCAGGAAGCATTTGCACAGCATAATTACACATTGCAGCCGACACACTAACATGCCGTGAGACAGAGAGTCATCCTCTTGTTCACTCCAAAAAGCTGTGTGGCCTGCCTATGTGTAGATGGCCTGTGCTGTCGCTTACAGGGACATTTCTTCCTCTGCAGAGTTGTTGTTGTTTTTTATTCGTGTCCAACTCTTCGTGACCCCATGGACCAGAGCACGCCAGGCACTCCTGTCTTCCACTGCCTCCCGCAGTTTGATCAAACTCATGCTGGTAGCTTACAAAACACTGTTCCACCATCTCGTCCTCTGTCGTCCCCTTCTCCTTGCGCCCTCCATCTTTCCCAAAACCAGGGTCTTTTCCAGGGAGTCTTCTCTTCTCATGAGGTGGCCAAAGTATTGGAGCCTCAGCTTCACGATCTGTCCTTCCAGTGAGCACTCAGGGCTGATTTCCTTAAGAATGGATCGGTTTGTTCTTCTTGCAGACCATGGGACTCTCAAGAGTTTCCTCCAGCACCAGAATTCAAAAGCATCCATTCTTCGGCGATCAGCCTTCTTTATGGTCCAGCTCTCACTTCCATACATCACTACTGGGAAAACCATGGCTTTAACTATATGGACCTTTGTTGGCAAGGCGATGTCTCTGCTTTTTAAGATGCTCTCTAGGTTTGTCATTGCTTTTCTCCCAAGGAGCAGGCGTCTTTTAATTTCGTGGCTGCTGTCACCATCTGCAGTGATCATGGAGCCCAAGAAAGTAAAATCTCTCACTGCCTCCATTTCTTCCCCTTCTATTTGCCAGGAGGTGATGGGCCCAGTGGCCATGATCTTCGTTTTTTTGATGTTGAGCTTCAAACCATATTTTGCGCTCTCCTCTTTCACCCTCATTAAAAGGTTCTTTAATTCCTCCTCACTTTCTGCCATCAATGTTGTGTCATCTGCATATCTGAGGTTGTTATTTATTCCGGCGATCTTAATTCCGGCTAGGGATTCATCCAGCCCAGCCTTTCGCATGATGAATTCTGCATATAAGTTAAATAAGTTAAATTCCTTTCCCAATTTTGAGCCAATCTATTGTTCCATATCCAGTTCTAACTGTAGCTTCTTGTCCCACATAGAGATTTCTCAGGAGACAGATGAGGTGATCTGGCACTCCCATTTCTTTAAGAACTTGCCATAGTTTGCTGTGCTCAACACAGTCAAAGGCTTTTGCATAGTCAATGAAGCAGAAGTAGATGTCTTTCTGGAACTCTCTAGCTTTCTCCATAATCCAGCGCATGTTTGCAGTTTGGTCTCTGATTCCTCTGCCCCTTCGAAATCCAGCCTGCACTTCTGGGAGTTCTCAGTCCACATACTGCTTAAGCCTGCCTTGTAGAATTTTAAGCATAACCTTGCTAGCGTGTGAAATGAGTGCAATTGTGCGGTAGTTGGAGCATTCTTTGGCACTGCCCTTCTTTGGGATTGGGAAGTAGACTGATCTTCTCCAATCCTCCGGCCACTGCTGAGTTTTCCAAACTTGCTGGCATATTGAGTGTAGCACCTTAACAGCATCATCTTTTAAAATTTTAAATAGTTCAGCTGGAATACCATCACTTCCACTGGCCTTGTTATTAGCAGTGCTTTCTAAGGCCCATTTGACTTCACTCTCCAAGATGTCTGGCTCAAGGTCAGCAACCCCACTACCTGGGATGTACGAGACATCCATATCTTTCTGGTATAATTCCTCTGTGTATTCTTGCCACCTCTTCTTGATGTCTTCTGCTTCTGTTAGGTCCTTACCACTTTTGTCCTTTATTATGATAATCTTTGTACGAAATGTTCCTTTCATATCTCCAATTTTCTTGAACAGATCTCTGGTTTTTCCCATTCTATTGTTTTCCTCTATTTCTTTGCATTGCTCGTTTGAAAAGGCCTTCTTGTCTCTCCTTGCTATTTTTTGGAAATCTGCATTTAATTTCCTGTATCTTTCACTGTCTCCCTCGCATTTTGCTTGCCTTCTCTCCCCCGCTATTTGTAAAGCCTCATTGGACACCCACTTTGCTTTCTTGCATTTCCTTTTCATTGGGATGGTTTTCGTTTCTGCCTCCTGTATAATGTTACGAGCCTCCATCCATAGTTCTTCAGGCATTCTGTCCACCAAATCTAAATCCTTAAACCTGTTCCTCACTTCCACTGTGTATTCATAAGGGATTTGACTTAGATTGTATCTTACCGGCCCAGTGGTTTTTCCTACTTTCTTCAGTTTAAGCTTGAATTTTGCTATAAGAAGCTGATGATCTGAGCCACAGTCAGCTCCAGGTCTTGTTTTTGCTGACTGTATAGAGCTTCTCCATCTTTGGCTGCAGAGAATATAATCAATCTGATTTCAATGCTGCCCATCTGGTGATGTCCATGTGTAGAGTCGTCTCTTGTGTTGTTGGAAAAGCGTGTTTGTGATGACCAGCTTGTTCTCTTGACAGAACTCTATTAGCCTTTGCCATGCTTCGCTTTGATCTCCAAGGCCAAACTTACCAGTTGTTCCTTTTATCTCTTGATTCCCTACTTAAGCATTCCAATCCACTATAACGAGAAGAACATCCTTCTTTTGTGTCACTTCTATAAGGTGTTGTAAGTCTTCATAGAATTGATCAGTTTCAGTTTCTTCAGTACCAGTAATTGGTGCATAAACTTGGATTACTGTGATGTTAAAAGGTCTGCCTTGGATTCGTATCGAGATCATTCTTTCATTTTTGAGATTGCATCCCAGTACAACTTTCGCCACTCTTTTGTTGACTATGAGGGCCACTCCATTTCTTTTACGGGATTCTTGCCCACAGTAGTAGATATGATAGTCATCCGAACTGAATTCGCCCATTCCCGTCCATTTTAGTTCACTGATGCCCAGGATGTCAATATTTATTCTTGCCATCTCATTTTTGACCACATCCAACTTACCCAGGTTCATGGTTCTTACATTCCAGGTTCCTATGCAATATTTTTCTTTACAGCATTGGACTTTCCTTTCACTTCCAGACATATCCACAACTGAGCGACCTTTCGGCTTTAGCCCAGCTGCTTCATCAGCTCTGGATCTACTTGTACTTGTCCTCCGCTCTTCCTCAGTAGCATGTTGGACGCCTTCCGACCTGAGGGGCTCATCTTCCAGCGTCATATCTTTTATATGCCTGTTGTCTTTGTCCATGGAGTTTTCTTGGCAGGGATACTGGAGTGGCTTGCCGGTTCCTCCTCCAGGTGGATCACGTTTGGTCAAAACTCTCCACTATGACCTGTCCATCTTGGGTGCCCTGCTCGGCATAGTTCATAGCTTCTCTGAGTTATTCAAGCCCCTTCACCACTGCAAGGCAGAGATCCATGAAGGGGTCTGCAGAGTTAAGACCTTGCAACAATGAAATGGAAAGGGTAATGGGCTGCATGGCCCAATCGTAGGAAGGTTTCCTCGGAGGCAAGTCCCACTGTGGGCAAAATATTTAAAAATGGCATGGGGAAATGGGAAGCTGCAGCCTTTGAGGCACAGTTGGTGGGATTTGGGTCCCAAATGCACACCTCTGAAGCCTGCCTTTCTAGCTGTAAAAGTAAGGAGAGCTCCTGGAGGTAGAAGTGGCGCCATGGCCAAGTAGTAGCATGTCCAGAACAAGGGAGGCAGGGATCCTTTGGGCATATGGGGGTCTGGTTCTCACAGGATGCGGTGCAAGCAAAGGCTTCCTTGTGGTCTGTAAGGAGAAGCCCAGGAGCAGGCACTGAGGCAACAGCCAAGGGGCACACCTCCTGATCCAGCAGGAGGACACAGCATTCTTCATGGATAGGAGAGAATGTGGAAAGAAACCTGTCCCCATTTCAAGAGATACTCTAGATCCTGGCTGGATGCACCAGCTCACCAACCTGATGTGTGAACCAGGCTAAACAGAAGTCAACAATGCTATGCCCAGACTGCCCCCACCCAGCTCTGTGGGTGACGCCCACTGAGCATTTCCTGCTCAACAGTTTTTTTGTGGGGAGAGGAGGAAAGTTCAGGATGAAGCCTATATTAGCCAGACCCAAAGAAAAGGTGAGATGAAAGGGAAGATTGCAAAGCTGATAAGGACCAAGGCCTCTTGAGAATCGCTCTGCAGGACACTGGCTCAATAGCTGCTGTTTGCAATCAAAAAACAATGGGAGGATGACATAGGCTATGAGACTAACCCCACTCAATGGACCAAAATATGGTCTAAACCCCCCTTTAAATCCATATCAACGAAAAGAAAATAACTCTCTCTAAAACTCACCCACAGGTGATACCTAACACCAAGAAAACTAGTGTTAATACGCCCAGGAACCTCACCAAAATGCTGAAGAGGGTGCACCTCCACAGGCACATACCTCCACATTTGGTGGGAGTGCCCCAAAATCCAACTATTCTGGACAACAACCATACAATAAGTAAAATAACCAAGTAAATATTAGAAATCACCCCAGAATTGGCCTTACTAAACATCTTCCAAGACAATAATGCCCACTTACACCACAAAGAACTCGTAACCCACCTACTTTCAGCAACCAGAAGCAGCATAGCCAGACACTGGAGAGACCTGTCAGGAGTAAGCATGGACCAATGGTACCAAATAGTATGGGAAACAGCCTTATTAGAAAAATTAACCAATAAACTGAAACTGACACAGAAACAAATATTTTTTTAAAAAGATTTTTATTAAGGTTTCAACAGATTTATAATAACAAACAAGACAAAATAACACAACAAACAATAAACGATAAAAAACACAAAAACCAAACAAAAATATGTAAGTTCAACTCTTAATTTCATATAACTTACTTTCCTGACTTCCTCACATCTCCCTTTTCTGTATTCAAATTTCCAATTTAGTTTCAGCAAATTCTTCCTCTATTTTGACTAATTTTAATATTTCTTAATTTCTTATAAATTAACCATTCCCACTGCTGTCCACTTATCTTCTAATCCCCCATCATTTGATTAATTTAACTGTGTTTCTTTATTTGTTACTCATAAAACATCTTTGCACATTCCTTTCAGCTTTGTCACTAATGCCACATTGTCTCACTATCCTGGATCACTTTAACATTAAAATAATTTACAATGTTTTTGCAGATAATCTTTAAATTTCTTCCATTCTTCTTCTGTTTGTTCTTCTCCCATGTCTCGGATTCTGCCAGTCATTTCTGCCAATTCCATGTAGTCTATCAATTGCATCTGCCATTCTTCCAAGGTGGGCAAATCTTGTGTCTTCCAATACTTTGCGATAAGTATTCTTGCTGCTGTTGCTGCATTCATAAAAAAGGTTCTATCCTTCTTTAACACCTTCTGGCCAACAATGCCCAAGAGGAAGGCCTCTGGTTTCTTAAGGAAGGTATACTTAAATACCTTTTTCAGTTCATTATAGATCATTTCCCAGAAAGCTTTTACCTTTGGGCACGTCCACCAGAGGTGAAAGAAAGTTCCCTCAGTTTCCTTACATTTCCAACACTTATTGTCAGGCAAATGATATATCTTTGCAAGCTTGACTGGTGTCATGTACCACCTGTAAATCATTTTCATAATATTTTCTTTCAAGGCATTACATGCCGTAAATTTCATACCAGTGGTCCATAACCGTTCCCAGTCAGCAAACATAATGTTATAACCAATGTCTTGTGCCCACTTAATCATAGCTGATTTGACCGTTTCATCCTGAGTATTCCATTTTAACAGCAAGTTGTACATTCTTGACAGTACCTTAGTTTTAGGTTCTAACAATTCCGTTTCTAATTTTGATTTTTCCACCTGGAAACCTATTTTCTTGTCCATATTAAAGACCTCTCTGATTTGGTAATAGTGTAGCCAGTCTCACACTTTATCTTTTAATTTCTCAAAACTCTGCAATCTCCATGTATCTCCATCATGTTCTAATATCTCCCAATATTTCGGCCATTTGGCCTCCATATTGAGTCTTTTCAGAGCCTTAGCTTCCATAGGTGACAACCACCTTGGGGTCTTGTTTTCTAATAAATCTTTATATCTTGTCCAGACATTAAAAACTGCTTTCCTGACAATATGGTTCTTAAATGCTTTATGAGCTCTAACCTTGTCATACCACAAATATGCATGCCACCCAAACGCATTGTTGAACCCTTCCAAATCCAGAATGTCAGTGTTTTCAAGAAGTAGCCAGTCCTTTATCCAGCAGAAAGCTGCTGATTCATAATATAACTTCATGTCTGGCAGGGCAAACCCCCCTCTTTCTTTAATGACACAGAAACAAATAGAAGAAGACACCTTCACCCCGGTATGGCTCCCCTTTATCACATACACAGCCCAACAAGACAATGACAAAAACCCACCAACAGCATACAAATCAATATGGCTAACCTGATCCAAAACACCCAGCCACCACACTCACACATGAAGAAGTGTGCATGCACACGAAAGCTCATACCAAGAACTGACTTAGTTGGTCTTTAAGGTGCTACTGGAAGGAATTTTTTTTGTTTTGACTATGGCAGACCAACACGGCTACCTATCTGTAACATGAAAACAAAGACCACCACAGCCAACCACAAATGAACAACCACATCCTAGGCCAACCCCAACCTTTCCCCCTTTTCTTCCCAATGTCTCAACAAATGAAACTGATTTGTAAAAATGTTACATGGGGGAAAAAATACGAAAGAGACATTGCAAACACTTCTGTAAAACAAGAAAATCTTTAATATATATATTTTTTAAAAAAAGCTGCTGTTTGGGGCTTCTGGGTGTTGCAGCCCATAACATCTGGAGCCAGCCCCTAGAAGACTATACTAAGGCGAAATCCCTTTGATGTTTGAGGGGGTCACTAGAACAGTGACAGAATCCTTCCCATGAGGTCCATTTTTATTTTTGATTTGCTAGAGGCATGGGCGTAGCCAAGGGGGAGTGAGGGGGCAGCAGCTCCCCTACATCAAGCAAAACAATATAAATACTAAACTAACTGACCAATCATGTCAGTTCTGTCCCCCACCTAACAAAACTCCTGCTCTCCCCCCAAACAAAAAACCTGGCTACGCCATGACTAGAGGCCTTCTGCAAAGCAATCTCAGTGCTACTCACAACAGTGTTGAACCCAACAGGAATGAAAACAAAAAATGCAGGAGACAAAAAACCAAGTCAAAATGCAAAACTGTCCTTTTGCTCAGAAATAAAACTCGCCACCAACTCGCCAGTTTACAAATACCGCCCCCGACCACCACCCATTCAGAAAAATATAGTACCTGGCTGGCATCCCATCAAATGCTTTTCACCAACAGGGTAATAGTGTTGTGCTTGTTGGACCTCCACGGTCAGTCTCTGGTGGGGGGTGGAGGTCAGAGGGTCACAAACAAAAAGGTGTTTGTTGCCACCTTACAAAAAAACTTTCTCCTGAGGGCCCTCCAGAATGTGTTTTGTTCCGTATGGAAATAGCTAATGAGAAAGGTGATAGCAATCCTAATTAGACACTGGCAATTCTGACTTCTTTTTTCAACCAGTTTGAAGAGTTTCTCTGTGACAGAAAAATAGGCAGCAGAATTGAAGAAACATCAAAGTTATGCCTCCACTTAATGACTTTTACTTCAAAAAAGTTTGCAAAGAGTTTCTCTGTGATAATAGAGTTGAAGAAACATCAAAGTTATGCCTGCACTTAATGACTTTTACTTCAAAAACTTTGGCATTTGTCAGTGAAAAGAAGAACTACATCAAGAGGGGGAGTGCTTCAACATTTTCTGCAAGAAGCAGGTTTTGTTCTTGTGTATTAATTGTACTGGTTCCCTTGAGTATTGTTTTCAAAAGGGGGGAATGATATGCTCAGTTTCTGTATCTCTTAAAGCCACAATATTCAACAATTGATTGATGTTGTTAGCTCCCATTTTTATTAGATTTTGAAGAAAAAGACTTGTTAGAACACTGACATTCTAGGTCCTGTGGACCTGAAGGCCTCACATCTTCACTGTAATTCAGCTTCCTGTTTAATTAGTGCTCATGTTCGAGAGAAGCTGACAGCAATGGAAACAGCTTATTGTGGACTAGGTTAAAAATAGGGTGATGTTATACATGCAATTTCAGTAGGAAATTATCTTCCCATCCCCATTTCAGCCTGCAGTAACTTTCCATCATGTGAACTTCATGAAGTCTGGTTTTCAAAAGGCCTGCTTCTGTTCTTTACCTGAAACTTCCCACACTGGAATCAACATATGAATATTAATCACTGATCTTTTGCCTTGAAACAAACAAACAAACGTGCTCAATACAAAGTTTGTGAAAATCTGGGACCCTGATCCAGGAACACAACCCATAGTATGAGTTGTGGAGGTCTTCTAATAATAACAGACAAAGTGACAGGAGCGAGCCAGCAGTAAATCACACAAAGTAAGTGGAGTTAACTCTTTATTAGCAAAAAAGTGTTCTGAACAGGAGTGCCTGGCTAAATGAGCACAGCAACTCATCTCCGACAGGTCTTGCCCCCATTAAGCAGTTGCTGGGACTGCCTTCCCACAACTGCCTAAGTCCCCAGGGTTTTCCCCAAGCAATCTGAGACTGTGCTTGCATGATGCTAATTTCTCCTCTGCCATATTCATGCCTCTACTGGTTCTGGGAGACCAGGCGGGGGGGGGGGGGAGCTTGTCACAGCAGGAAGGATAGACCCCAGTGCATCTTCACCAGCCTGACTCATCTCTGCCTCTTGGCCTTTCTCCTCCCTCTCTCCTGCTTCTGCCTCTGCTTCTGGACTTTTCTCTGCTACAGGCTCCCCCTGCTCACTAAGCCCTCTAACCTCTTCAGCTTCTGAAACCTTTTCCCAGTCTTCTCCCTCTGACCACTCATTGTCATCCCACCACCAATCCCTGGGCTCTGACCATTCTTCCCTTGGGGCCTCCCCAGATGGTTCCTGCTGTCAATTTTATGCATCCAACCAGTCTCTGACACCCAGCAGTTTTCTTGCTTGTGCTGCGGATTCTTAGACTAAGGCTACCCCTACAGCAGAAAAACAAGGTGGTAGGAACCTGGACTGCACTCCTTCAGACTGCAGCTGGAGCATGGATGGGGAACTTGTGACTCCCATCATCCCTGGGCATTCACTGTGCTAGCTGACAGTGATGGGAGTTGTAGTCCAACAACATCTGGAGGGTCACCATTCTCTATTCCTGAGCTTGGTAGATGGCATTTTTTTAATGCTCACCCACATTTAAAAAAAAAAGAAATCCCTGTATGCACACTCCCTGCTGTACATGTGTTCTGTTCTGCATGTGTTTCCATAGGGCACCTTTCAAAATTGTGCTTCCTTAACTGCCCTCTGAAGTTATATGTTGAATGGATTGAAAGTGCAAGGAAGCAAATGCCAGCAACACAAAAGGAAAAGCTTCCTAAAGGTCACGGGGTCTGGCAGATACAGAATGCCTTGGAGGCAGTGGGTTCTTCTTTGCTGGGTGGTGGTCTGCTTGGGATGCTGCACTGAGCAGATGGCTGCTGCATCGGTCAAGCCTTCAAGCAACGGTAGCTGGTGCACATTAGCACTGGTCAGGCAGAAGGCAGGGAGCCCAGCACTCAGTGGAGCCAGAGCCAAAACAGGCTTAGCCAACTAGCTCTCGTTTTGTCCGTCTCCTCCCTGCTGAGCTCTACAAGGGCAAAGCAGGCTGAATACTCACCAAACCTCTAAATCACATATGTCCCCTGTATGGTCACTGTACCTTACCCCCCTTACCCCTCACAGAGTTGCAATATCCAGCAACCTTTAATACACTTCAGTAGCCCAGAATTATTTGAGGGCTATGAATATACGGTACTTTAAAGGTACAGTGTGTACACAGTCTAAGGGGGAGGGGGCGAAGCTGACTGCTAGGACAGTCATCCCTCAGGCTAGCTGACAGACAGCTGTGGCCTAGATGAGGGCAGACTGAGATTGGTGGAGCAGACTCCATTGCCTTCAGAGTCTCTTCCAGCTCTTCCATGATTCTCAATAATGATCAGGTTTCAGTTGGGAGCTGCTTTACCCTGTCAGACCAGCCAGCCACTAGCTCAATAGTGACTATACTCCGACACGGCGTGCCTCACCAGATCTTCCCGAGCCCTACCAGGAAATGCTGTGCATTCAAAAGGTGTTGCACCCGCCCCAAAGTCTGCTTTTAAAAATTGTTTTATTTTTAAATGTATAGTTCTGCTGGAAGAACTATACAGGATACTCCCCCACCGCTACTCTTGCACAGGGCTTTGTATCTTCTGGAAACATGTTTTTGGTTCTTCAAACAACCTACAGGCTTTCATGTTTTTGTTCCAGTTCAAGCCACAGAAGCATCTCATCTTAGAGAGCTGCTCCCCCTCATTGGAACACAAGAGGAATGCTCAGTTCATTACTAGATAAGCTCTTCCTCCCTCCCTCTCCACGTCCTGATTGCCTGCTTATCTAATTACTACAGTGGTTAGGCAAAAGCAGCTTTTAATTGTGTTTTGCATTCTTTATTATTAAAAACAAGCCCTTATCAATACCAGCGATGTCAGTGCAACCTTGTAACTAAAGATCCCCTTAGCAACCGTTCAAGAAAGGAGGAAGCCTGTGCTATTTTTTCTAGGGCAATATTGATATAGCAGCTGTACTCTACTTGCATATCAGTTGAAAACACACTCAACAGGAATCTGGAGGAGAGCAGTATAAAATTTTAAATTGCATCTGGCATGCTGCAGAGCAGGGAGCTGAATCTACTAGCAGGAAATAGAATAAGAGGATGGGGAAAGGACAAGATGTTAAAGGTTTTCCTGTCCCTTTGCAATGTTTTAATTATAACTAAGGAATTTGTGTTCCAGTCTTCAATTTTCCCCAACCTTGAGTGGCTTTATGACATGTAATAATAAAATACAACCAGTTAGTAGCCTGAATAGCTGGAGAGGGTGCATAGCCCTGATTTTCAGCTGGCCCATCTATCCTCCAAGGTGACCATGAACTCCTCCTGCATGCAGTGACAATGAAACCTGTGGCTTAGGGCAACTTTCTTCAGTTTGCTGCTCTCCACATGTTGCCTATCAGCCCCAGCTAGTACAGCTGCACTCCCATCAGCCCCAGCATCATCCCACTGTGCTGGTTGCAACTGTCCAAAACTACAGGAGAGCACCTGGCTGGGGAAGGCTGCTTTAAGGCATGCAGTAAACAGACCACTATAAAAGGTAAAGGTAAAGGTACCCCTGCCCGTACGGGCCAGTCTTGACAGACTCTGGGGTTGTGCGCCCATCTCACTTAAGAGGCCAGGGGCCAGCGCTGTCCGGAGACACTTCCGGGTCACGTGGCCAGCGTGACATCGCTGCTCTGGCGAGCGAGAGCCGCACACGGAAACACCGTTTACCTTCCCGCTGGTAAGCGGTCCCTATTTATCTACTTGCACCCGGAGGTGCTTTCGAACTGCTAGGTTGGCAGGCGCTGGGACCGAGCAGCGGGAGCGCACCCCGCCGCAGGGATTCGAACCGCCGACCTTTCGATCGGCAAGTCCTAGGCGCTGAGGCTTTAACCCACAGCGCCACCTGTGTCCCCACAGACCACTATAAGGCTTCCTTAATCTGAGTGTCCGGAACGTTTTACTTTCTATAGGAAAACAATGTTTGCTGGTAGGGTGTGTAGATTATAATCTGGGGCAACCTCTCCTTGGGTTGATTCAGTTCTGTGACTTTGGTCATTATAGATGCAAACGCTTGAGCAAGGAAGACGCAACACAGAGGAGACAAACTGCATGCTCTCTCCACCCAAGGAGACCTTGCAATCTATATTTGCTCTGCCAAAAGAAGTCCAAAAGAGCACATACAAAGAAAATAGTAGCATTGTGTACAACTCACGCCACTAGTTCCCATGGGACTCAAGCTACAGAAGGTTGTGCTGGCAGCAGACCAGTTTCCTCCACTCATAGGTGCACCTTCTCCTTTAAAAAATAAAATGCTGTAACACAATGTTCTCAATAGTTCAGTACAGAAGGATGGCAGAAGAATGACCAGCACAGCTCAGAAGGATGATTGTTCTGTTCTTTCCTGATTGCCCATTCACCTCCCAGTTGAACTTTGGTGAGGCAGGACAACTACTTCTACCATCTGAATCTACCTTCTACTGCAGGACTGGGAAACAAGATCCAAGCAGCGGATTGTAGCCTTATCTTCCCTACCCGCCCTACAGGCCAAGTTTGACCAGTGAGTGGGACTGCCTACCTGTCAATCACTTGACATCACAATCACCTGACAATCCTTTTCCCCCCTTCATTAACAATCCTGCTGATCACCAGGCATTTCTTGCATAACACTGTACAGAGCTATGCAATTCCTGACAATAAGCTGGTAGTTGGGGCTTGCAATGCACTGCCAACCAGCTAGTTGGTGGTCCCTGCCACATCTCTTTGATCCAACTGCATTTTTGCCACAGAGCCTACAGAGCTGTGTCTTGCCCAAGACAGTTTTGCTGGCTTCACCAACCCAGCAGAATTAGAGGTAATCTCTACATGGTATATGACTCTTCATCAAATACTAAATTGCATGCAATATGCTGATATAAATTGAAGGGGAGACCCCCACCAACCCAAGAAATTAATGAATGTCAGAATCCAGCTAATATTTGGAATAGGAAGAGAAAATGCAAGCTACAGAACTGTGCCACACAAGAAATCCCTGGGCTGGCTCATGCAAACTAGCCTAGATAGGCTAGTGAAGTACAGAGCCCTTAAGAAACAATCATAGGCCATTAAGGGCTATTGGCAATACAAAAGAACTTCCAGCTATGAGGAACAGAGACAAGAGAATTGGCAGGTTACCAAGGTGATGGTGGTGTGTGTGTTGACAGAAAGAGTGGGAACAAGAAAAGAGAACAAAGGCCAGAAGGATCTTGGCTGCCTGACTACAGAGGCTGCAATCCAGAGACTGGACCCAAGCTGCCTCAAGCTGTGAGAAAAGCAAGTAAAAACACTCTGAATATGTAAATGCTGTGAACTCTCTTCTTCATGTAGCTCCTGGTGTATATAGGTGTAAAACAAATCATATACCTTAAAACACTACAGCTTCCACTATGCCCTGAATTCAGAATGCCCCTGGGTGAGCATCTGGAACCCTTGAAATTTTGCTACTGCTTAGAAGAGAATGGGACGGCATTTAAAAATATATTATATAGCTGTCTCCTCAAAAGATTCCATCAACGGTGTCTCCAAAAATGTTTACACATCACTTAGGAAGACAGGCGAACTAATGCCAGTGTACTGGAAGAAGCAAAGATCATCAATGTTAAAGCAATGATTCTTCGACATCAACTTCATTGGACTGGCAATGTTGTGCGGATGCCTGATTATCATCTTCCAACGCAACTACTCTATTCTGAACTTAAAAATGGAAAGTGTAATTCTGGTAGTCAACAAAAGAGGTTTAAAGACTCTCTCAAGGCAAATCTTTAAGAATGTAGTATAAACACCAACAACTGGGAAACACTGGCCTCCAATTGGAGAACAGCCTTGACCAAAGGTGTCATGAGCTTTGAAGACACTCAAACTCAGGACGAAAGGGAGAAATGCGCTAAGAGGAAGGCATGCTTGGCAAACCCTCACTGTGATCAACTCTTGCCTGGAAACCTATGTCCCCACTGTGAAAGGACATGTGGATCCGGAATTGGCCTCCACAGTCACTTAAGGACTCACTGCTAAAACCGTGTTTATGGAAGACAATCTTACTTGGTTACGAGGGATTGAAGAAGAAGAAGAAGAAGAAGAAGAAGAGGATATAGCTGTCCATACAAGGATGCCACAAACATTTCCCTTTTGGCCCATCACAGGATGGCACCAATTAAAACATGTCTTCTTGGCAAACACAGGGGCTGAAACTACTGGTCCTGTATGCACAGTCTGGAGTTTTTGGCATCAAAGCGCTTGCATGCATGTTTACTTCTTCCCATTCCTTTCAGCACCACTCCAAGACCTTTTGCTGCCTGATGCAAAGGACAATGGTTAAAATTTATTTGTGGATGGGTTACCGCACATTGCCCGTCTAGAGTTCAGGGCAGGGTGCAGTGATTATAAAATCACTGCAATCAAAAGCAAAAACAACGGGAAAAGCAATATTGGAAGTGAGCTGCCAAGAAGGAGTCAGAGTCTTGTGTTGTTTCCGGCAAGCAGAAGACTCAAGAAAGAGACATTATACTCTCGCCTCCTAAACCACTGCAAGAAATGGCAGGACCAGTAGGGTCCCCACCTGAGCTTTGTTACAGGAAAAATCCGAGGGCTCCCTTGGACAAAACAAAGACACCAACCAGGATAACTTGGAGCAAAACAGCAGCCTGTAGGCTTGGTCTTTATTGAACTGTTGCAACAGGGTATTCCCCTCACTTGCAGGAGAGAGGAAAAGACCCAGAAGAATAGTGTGCAAGGTCTTATAGAAACTTTTGAAATTCCCCTCCTCTAGGTCTAGCCCACCCCCAGAAACATCATGCATACATTACAGAAAGGAGGAGTTGAGGGAGGAGTTGTGGTGGTAACATCATGCATACATTACAGAAAGGAGGGGTTGAGGGAGGAGTTGGTGCTAACCCGAGTGTCTTGTCACCTGGCTGGTTCCTCCCTTCCCCCCTCCCCCTGAGTCACTTCAGGAGACAAAGGGGAGTTTGCAGTTTCCTGCCCCCTGAGAGAAGATCTGATCATTGTCCTTTGTTTCAGTCCATGCTGAATCCACTCCCATATGCAAGTTCTTTGTGATCTTGATTGTCTTCTGTCTGGGATCATCAGGGTTGGTATGGGCAGAGCTCCTGTGGATGTGCTGAGACAGTGAAGGGATTATGGCTGACCAGGACTAAGCCACCCCCCTTTGTTAGTTCTTGTCATATGGAGTAAAAATAAAAATGGAACAGTGCAAATCCGATGTATGGTTGATTTTCTATGAATTTATAACAGAAATGTGGCGTATGTAGTGTGTGAGTGTGTAGTTTATACAAACAGAATGATTGGTGTGGGGGGGGGTTCCTGCTACAGTTTATAGGGAGTCACTACTAGTTACTAGTACTTTGGCCACCTCATGAGAAGAGAAGACTCCCTGAAGAAGACCCTGATGTTGGGAAAGATGGAGGGCACAAGGAGAAGGGGACGGCAGAGGACGAGATGGTTGGATAGTGTTTTCGAGGTTACCAGCATGAGTTTGACCAAACTGCGGGAGGCAGTGGAGGACAGAGGTGCCTGGCGTTCTCTGGTCCATGGGGTCATGAAGAGTCGGACATGACTAAACGACTAAACAACAACAACAACTAGTTATATCAGGCAATTTTATCTCACCTTTCCTCCAAGTAGCTCAGGGTGGCATACATAGTTCTCCCCTTAAAATTTTAACCTGTGGGGCACATCAGGACAAGGGAAAGTGGCAAGCACCTGATGGACCACTGTGGATAACAGGATGCTGCTCTCAATAGGCACATGGTGTGATCTAGGAGGGCTGAGTGGGGGTTTCCTCCAGCACGCTATCCTCTGCTGCAGAAAAGCAATATTAGCCTAGATGGGGCTTGGGGAGCTTCTTGACCTCTGACCATACTGTCTGGGGCTTTGAAAAGCCACAGGTCCCCCTCCTACAAGCTCTGTAGAAACCATCTTTGCCATCTTCTGCAAAAGTCAAAGGCATTGCCTAGTGAAAGATCAAAGTGGAACACACACACACACACACACACAAATGCCAGTTCTGTATAACAGCTAAAAATATTTAGGGGTGGGAAGGAAATAAGGCAAGAAGCAGCCCAGGGAGAACTCAACATGCTCAGTGGGTGTGGAATACTGACTGATAGTCAATGTGGAAGAGGAACAGGACAGGGTATCCTGGAGCACATTCCACACTACAACATTTTGCTGCAGTTCCTTTTTGTATGTTTTTTAAAAAAACACCTGATTAATATATGGCTATCCTACTTAGTTCTCTGATAAACAGTGCATGCCTCCTATTCCAAACATGCTGAATATAGATTTTCCCATTACCCTCATATAACCACTGCAGAGGGCAAACACAAAAAATTAATATATGGATGTGCCATCTGGAAACACTGCAATCATTTGTTTGCTTTTTGGTGGTGGGAATAGAGAGACTTGCTTTTAGCAACTTTTATATCTGCCAAATGTTGCTGAAGCAGTTTTAAAGAAGTGCATACATCTGAATCCATCACCAGGTGATACAATGTTTTTTTTTGGGGGGGTTGCCCTTTCTGTTTTGTTTCTCTTAAGCATCTCAAGTATAGCCAATGGCCTTTTTAAAACAAAAACATGCATTTTGTGCTTCCTTTGTGACAGCATTATTATTATTTATTAAATTTGTATACTGCATTTCATCCATAGTTCTCAGGGCAGTTCACAACACAAAAATACAAGGATATAGGATGTTTTAGTCAGTCAAAGGCCTGGTTGAAGAGGAATGTTTTCACCTGGTGCCTAAAGGTATATAATAAAGGCACCAGGTGAGCATCCCTTGGGAGAGAATCCCACAAATGGGGAGCCACTGCAGAAAAGGCCTGTTCTCCTGTTGCCACTCTGGAGGTTACCAGAGCATAGACATAACATAGACAGAGCATAGGCTGTTCATGTCCAGATTTGGGGGGGGGGGGGAGCTGATCCAGCAGCCGAAGATGATGGAGGGCACTCCGCATCACTGAAGCCAACTGAGCCTCAAACGACAGCAGAGAATCCAGAAGGACCCTCCCCCCCAAGCTACCAACTAGTAAGAATAGAGTAATAATAATAATAATAAATTTTTATTTATACCTCGCCCTCCCCAGCCAAGACCGGGCTCAGGGCGGCTAAATACCACTAATAAAAACAAGTTGATTAAAATACATATTAAAAGATTAAGATACAACATTAAAACAATTAGGGAGCAATCTCATCATAGGAGGAGAAAGGAAAAAGAAAAAGGGGGAGGGAATCAAACTGATTCTAAGCCAAAGGCCAGATGGAACAACTCTGTCTTACAGGCCCTGTGGAAAGAAGTCAGATCCCACAGAGCCCTGGTCCCATGAGACAGAGCGTTCCACCAGACTGGAGCCAGTGTTGAAAAGGCCCTGGCTTTGGTTGAGGCTAATCTGACTTCCTTAGGGCCCAGGACCACTAGGGTGTTGCTGTATATGGACATTAGGGTCCTCCATGGGGCATATCGGGAGAGGCGGTCCCGTAGCTACAAGGGTCCTAGGCCGTGAAGGGCTTTAAAGGTCAAAAGCAGCACCGTAAATCTGACCCTGTACTCCACCGGGAGCCAGTGCAGCTGGAAAAGCACTGGGTGAATATGCTCCCATGTCAGAGACCCTGTGAGGAGCCTCGCTGCAGCATTCTGCACCCGCTGGAGTTTATGGGACTGCTTCAAGGGCAGCCCCGCGTAGAGCGAATTACAGTAGTCAAGCCTGGAGGTGACCGTCGCATGGATCACTGTGGCCAGGTCGGGGCGGGAAAGGTAAGGGACCAACTGCTTGATGCGGCGAAGGTGGAAAAATGTCGCCTTGGCTGTTGCTGTAACTTGCGCCTCCATGGAAAGGGAGGCGTCAAGGATTACACCCAAACTCTTAACGGAAGGCAATGGCACTAATTGGGCCCCCGCAAGAGAAGGGAGTTGGTCCCTCATCCCCATGCCATCCCGACCCAGCCAGAGGACCTCTGTCTTTGAAGGATTTAGTTTCAATCGGCTCCCATGAAACCATCCAGCCACAGCTTCCAAGCATCTGGTCAGTGTGTTCGGGGCCGAGTCAGTGTGGCCATCCATCAGCAGATAGAGCTGAGTGTCATCAGCATATTGGTGACAGCCCAGCCCAAAGCTCCGGATAATCTGGGCAAGGGGGTGCATAAAGATGTTAAAAAGGATTGGGGAGAGGATTGCGCCCTGCGGCACTCCACACACCAAGGGGTGGCGCGACGACATCTCCCTCCCTAGTTCCACCCTCTGTACCCAACCAGAGATAAAAGAGCACTGGCACCTGCTGCCATACGGGCACCTCTTTTTTCTTTTTTGACCAAAAAATAAAGCGCTGCATATAGTTATTGAGGCTCCAATGATAAATATGTTTTCTAAAGAATAAAGAAGCCTAGTATTGGACTGGAGCAGAATCACAGAACTATAGAGCTGGAAGGGATCATCCAGTCTGACCTGCTGTAGTGCAGCAATCCTGGCCACAGCTGTCCCTGAGTGAGCTTGAACCACCAACCTCCTGGTTAACAGCTAAAATACATATAATGGTGCTTCCAGAAATTGTAAATAAGTGGCTGAGATGTCACAAAGCAGTTGTTGGCAACATGTACCTTTGTTCTTTTTAGTTTATCAACTTTCCCCCAATTCTAGATTCAGGTAGGTAGCTGTGCTGGTCTGACGCAGTCAAAATAAATTAAAAAATTGTCCAGTAGCACTTTAGAGACAGTTGGTTTGTTCTGGATATAAGCTTTAGTGTGCATGAACACTTTTTCAGATACACTGAAACATGCACACAAAAGCTTATACACAGAACTAAGATGCTACTGGACAATTTTTTAATTATTTTATAGCTTTCCACCAAGAAAGTGTAAATTGGGGTGGAATTGAGGGAGAGCGGGTACAGGGTGGCATTCTGATGGCAACCACACTGTGAAGATGTTGCAGAAACAGAAGAACATCAACCCCTTGCCTGCATGAGGCATACGTATCTGGAGCAGACCTGCCCCTTGCGCCCTTTCAGGCTTACTCATGAGCAAACTGGGAGGGTTTCTTATCAAAGCAAATAGGCGGAGGAGGGAAAGGACCGCCAGGGCTCTTGTGGGGAGGAAGAGGGAGTTGCGGGTTGGGCGACCCCAGGAGCCTTCTGTGGAGGGGGGGGGGCGATGAAGAAACGCTGTCCTGGGGGTGTGTGTGCGAAAAATAGGGGATCTTAACAGAAAAACACTACCCCACCCCGCCCTGTTGATCTCGGCGAGGGTTACTTTGGAGTAGCCACATATAAAATGGTCAGCTGAACTCAAAGCAAGCAGGCTGTCAATAAGGGGCAGAGTGCTGAGGTCCTTCCCATTGTTATTAAGAGAGGGACAAGTCTCATATTATGTATATATATAATAAATGAATAAATAAATCGAAAATAAGTACTCGTAAAAAAGGAGGGTGCTGAGATATACAAATACAGATAGAGATAGATAGATAATCTCAGCACCGTTAAGTGCAAGTGTGTGTGTCAGTACCCTCCTTTGCGAGTACTTACTTTCGATTTATTTGATTGTTCGTTTGGTATTATTTATTTGGGGTGGGGACCGCCCTCGTTTTTATACGGGGGTGTTGAGTTTCCCTTGCCCTCCTCTATGAATACACACACACACGTGTGTGCTTCATCTATGGGCGCTGTTGTTCTTTTATATCTATTTATGTGTGGCGGGGAAGGGGGGCGTTGTTTCCCCTCACCTTATGTGGAGACCTATGGGGGTGACATCCCACAGGGCTTGTTTCTCGTGAGGCCTTGAGGCGACGACGACGACGCCCCCGCACCCCCTCCCTTGGTGGTGGCGGCGGCGGCGGCCATGTTGCGCGCGGCGGGCGTCGCGGGAGGCGTCCTCCTCACGAGCAGCGCTGGGCTGGGCTGAGGCAGTTGCTGCCAGCGCGCCGCTCCTTCTTCCCTCTCTTCTCTCCGGAACGTCTCTCCGCACGCCGCGCCGGCAGCCGCCCAGCAGCCCTTCCTGGCTGCCGGAGCCCCGCGACCGAGGAGGGACCGAGGAGAGCCTCGCCGGCCGGCCGGCCGCTCCCTCCCACGCCGCCATGGCCGGGCACAGCGGTCACCCCCGCGCCAGCGCCGCCTGCATCGTGGTGAGGGGCCGAGAGGGAGGGGGCTGGGGGGGCTGCGGACATAGCCCCACATGAGGCGGGGGGCGACCCTCAAACCCCCGCCCTGCAAGGCATGGGGGCATCGGGGCTTTCTCCCCCCCCGCCAAGTGGGTAGCTGGGGTGGGGGACCCATAATGTGGGAAGGTGCTGGAAGGCCAAGGGCAGGGGGCCTGGAGCCTGCGGTGGGGGCCCTGAGGGTGTCTGGAGATGTGGGGTCCGCTTAAAAGGAGGTAGGGGGAGAGGCCCTTGTGGACCTCCACCTCCCCCGCAGTTATCCCCTCCACACGCCACCCCCAAAATGATTGTGATGGTGTGCATATATTATTTCATAAAATTCATACACCAATTGATGGCCCCATAAAAGAGAAAAACACATTTAAAAGCCTCAGATCGGTTTACAAAATGTGATAAAACTCTAAAATCAGGGAAGGGGATGATTGCAATGCATTATAATGTACAAGAAGTTTAAAACACTCAAACAGATAAAGAGGCACACCACCAGCATTTCTAAGAATCTGGCTATATACCGTAATTCCAGGTTTTGTTAAGGGACAGTTGGTTGACATAGGAAGAGTGTGCTGCCTTTGGGAGTGAAGCCTTGGAGGGTTTCAGCTTTTGGCTGCAGAGCCCAAAAGGGGAGAGGCATGTTTTGTTGCAGGCAGGGCAGGCGAAGGAGCGTCCAGTTGGGGAGGCTGATTTGGACCAGGGTCAGCCCTCCTCCCCACATCCCTACTTTTTGAAGGGGTGCTGGGGGAGGGCAGGGTTAGCGCCTCCTCAGGAAACTCTGGAGAGGAGAATGATAACCTGGAACAGAAGGAAAAAAGATTTTGTTACATTCAGAGAGTTGGGGGAATTAATATGTACCCCCAGCTAATAGGGTTCAAAGAGGAAGGAAGGAGAGGGTGAATGGCTTTAAACTGGAGGTTAATCTGGGGAGGGTTGAAGAGTTTAAAGTGGAGGGGGGATATTCATTTGGTGTCTCAAGGAAAAAGAGGTTTTTAAAGGGGGGAAACGACGTTTTTCAGTAGTGTTACTGATAAGGGATAGAAGGCTTAACTTGTACAAGCACTCATGACCCTGACCATAATCTGTATTTCTAATATACTAGGGTTGATTTTTTGAGGTATAAATAATCAGGTTTATGGGCATATTCAGAATGCCTTCATCTCAAGTTATGCCTTTTGCATCAAACCATTACAATAATTTATCTGTTTGTATATGGATATTGCCAGACTTAATATTTACAAAAGTATGCAACTATTTTTTGTGTTCTTAAAAAAAAAAATTAGGCCTACTGAGGTCAATCAGCTTATTTCTAGGTAAGTGGTTTAATGTTGCAGCCTTAGACATATTTGGGCTGCAATCCTAAACCCACTTGCCTGGGAGTAAGCCCCACTGAATTCAGTAGGACTTACTTCTGCATTTACATGGTTAGGATTGTGATGTGTAACCTATTAAACTCAGTGGTGCTTACTTCCTAGTAAATGTGCATAGGACTGTGCTCACCAAGCACATGTGAAGATGAGTAATTTCCTGTTCAAGGAGTCTAGTTCTGAAATATGTTTCTTGTGTGTCCTTGACTTCATTAGCTTGAGCTAGCCATATTTGGGTTTGATGCAAATAAAAAGGACTTCAACTGATTTCTGTAACTGAACATGTCAGCATGTTTAGTTGGATAAGAGTTTACACCATAAGTTTGAACATTTTTCATTAAATTAACCCAATGCCCTACTTACTATGAATTTCATTAAATTAACCCAATGCCCTACTTACTTATTTTGAATTTCAGTTTTCCTCATCTCAGGATAGTTATTCTTTCTTTCTGCAATACATAAGTATACAGTATACAACTTTATACAATACTTATACCTATATTATATTATATTATTATATTATATTATTATATTATATTATAATTATAACTTGAGGGGTAGAATTAAGGTGGGGTGTCAAAAGCCAGATTTAGTAGGGAGAGAGAGAGGCATCACCACAAGTCAGGGAACCTCAAAGTTTCCTCTGGTGAAATACTTTGAAATGTCAGCAACATGGCATCTTTTACGTTATCATTTGAACCCAGGCTTTCTAAACTGATGTTCATAGAGGAACCGCTACCACTGCCTGACTCCTACTTCTTGAATTGAAGAGGTACAAAAGTCTGGATTCATCAGTTGCTGTTTAACGCTGGTCAAGTTCTATGCAAGGAGCTTGGCTCCCTGATATACTGCAGAGCTTAGGGCATAGACAAGCTTGGAGGTGGCTTGAACGCAAATGAATGAAAACTCAAGTGGAATGCAATTGAACACTGGCGAGCGATCATCATCAAGCTTACTTAGTGGCAGTGAATGATAGCAAAGTATGCCTCCTCGCTGTGCTGTCCAGTACAGAGCTTTTCTGGGTAGTACCGGACCTTTTACAGTTGGGAGCAAAGGAGGTGGGAGAACAGACAGTAGCTCACTGTGATTTGGTTGCAAAGCATTGGATAAAACTGATTACATCTGCCAGGATCTTGACGCCACTGTTACAGCAGATGAATCTCGAGGGGTGTCCAGAGCACAGTCTAGTCCTGTTGTGTTGGATGAGTTTCCGTTAGTAAGGCTCGAAGACATGGACAAGGTGCTAGGATCGGTCAGGGCACTCACTTTCGCTCTGGACCCTTGCTCCTCCTGGCTGATAGAAACTAGCAGGGGAGGGACAGCTGGCTGGGCCAGGGAAGTGGTTAATACCGTCTTGCGAGAGGAGGAGGTGGTCCCTGCCCGCTTCAAGGAGGCAGTGGTGAAACCACTCAGCCAAGAAATCCTCCCTGGATTCAGAACATTACTTCTGTTGTCTATGCTCTGGTAACCTCTAGGTTTGATTGCTGTAATGCATTATATGTGAGGCTTCCTCTGAAGACAGTTTGGAAACTTGGTGCAGAATTCAGTGGCCAGGTTGCTCACCAGGGCAAGCCAGTTTGAGCATATTATACCAATCCTGGCCCGACTGCACCAGTTGCCAATTATTTTCCAGGCTCAGTTAAAAGTGCTGCGTTTTGACTCAGAACTACAATACCTCAAGGACCACCTCTCCCCATATGAGCCTACCCGGACCCTTCTTTGTGTGCCTCCTTCATGAGAGGTCCAGAAAGCCACAACATGAGAATGCCTTTTCTGTGGTGGCTCCTTGTTTGTGGCATTTAAGGGAGGCTCACCTGGCACCTTCATTATATATCTTTAGGTGCCAGGCAAAAACATTCCTCTTCTCCCAAGGCCTTGGCTAGTTTAGCAATCTACAGCCTTTTGAATTGTTTTTGTTCTTTACTATGTTATGTATTTGGCCCTTCACCTGTGATCCTCTGCTGAAGTGCAGTATAGAAATTTTAATAAATAAATAAATTCTCTCATAGTAGGCACTGCAAGTAGGGGAACCCAATCTGGGGTCTTCCAGACACCAGTAATGCCCACTGATAGAACCTCTATCTCTGGCAGATGAACTGAAATGCTCAGTTCAGTGGAAAGATGAGAAAATGTTATTTGAGGAACCTAATAATAAATGCAGAGCCAATAGGGTTCTGCACAAGCCTTCTGATAAATCTAAACATTTGCTGTTTATGGATTGCTGCAGCATATTTTATTCTAGCCCTTCACAGTGGCGTAGCGTGGGTTGTCAGCACCCGGGGCAAGGCAAGTAATTTGCGCCCCCTAACCCGTGGATTTGCGCCCCCTAACCCTAACCTCCAGATGTTGTGCCCGGTGCGGCCAGCCCCCCCTGCACCCCCCAAGCTACGCCACTGGCCCTTCAGGTGTTTTTGACTAGAGGGTACCAGTTTGGGAAAGGCTGTTCTGTTCCAAGTGCTACAGTCTCCGTGGAACATTAAGACACATTTTCAGCATCTATTTATCACAAGCCGGGTTCAGTTTCTCTCTGCCATGTGGGTGTTAACCAATTGGTTTATGAAGAGGCAAAGGAGCATGGTGTTCCTCACAAGGCCATTGCATAAAAGTGCGTCTGGCTTGCTGCTGCAATCAAATTAGTTGTTTCTACCTGCAGAATGTTTCTCACGAGACTATAATTCACAACGAGGGATTATTTAGCTGTATTGCTGCTCAGTAGCATACAGGACAGCCAAGTGTGGTTTGTAGCAGAAGCAATTAAAAAACCACACACACATAATCAGTATGTTGATCTTAGCTTTGATAAGGGGAACATGCACCTCTCCATGCTTTTAAAAGTCGCCAAATGTATCTCTAGGACTAATAAGGTCTAGTCACTTACTGCTGTTTGAAACTGAGGTTTTCAGTATTCTCTAACATATTTTAAACATTCCGAACAGTGTTTTGTTTTTGATATCTTGGGGTTATATTATTTTAGGAGCTGCTTGTAGTGGAGTATCCTGGCTTTTTCTCAAACTTTTAGGTTTTTTAAATCAAATTCCACCTCCCCCCCCCAAAAAAAAACTTCTGCTGTTGCTGTTTTCAAAAAAGCCTCAGAAATGTGGGAACTGAAAGGGTCAGCATAATGTTGTTGAGTCGTTTAGTTGTGTCCTACTCTTTGTGACCCCATGGACCAGAGCACGCCAGGCACTCCTGTCTTCCACTGCTTCCCGCAGTTTGGTCAGACTCTTTGTAGCTTCAAGAACACTGTCCCACCATCTCGTCCTCTGTCGTCCCCTTCTCCATGTGCCCTCCATCTTTCCCAACATCAGGGTCTTTTCCAGGGAGTATTCTCTTCTCATGAGGTGGCCAAAGTATTGGAGCCTCAGCTTCACGATCTGTCCTTCCAGTGAGCACTCAGGGCTGATTTCCTTAAGAATGGATACGTTTGATCTTCTTGCAGTCCATGGGACTCTCAAGAGTCTCCTCCAGCACCATAATTCAAAGGCATCAATTCTTCGGCGATCAGCCTTCTTTATGGTCCAGCTCTCACTTCCATACGTCACTACAGGGAAAACAAGGTCAGCAACCACACTACCTGGGGTGTACGGGACATCCATTTCTTTCTGGTATAGTTCCTCTGTGTATTCTTGCCACCTCAGCATAATACCTAATCACAAATACTGTATTGTCCTCCTCAGGGTCTACTTCTTCCCCAAAGCCTCTCCCAAACTACTTCCTCCCCTGCCACTTGATTCCCCTCAACCCTTCCCCACTTTCTCTCCCTGGTCCCTGGTCAGCTGTGCGTTCTGTGCAGTGCCCAGCATTCTCTTGGTGCTAAAGTATGCCTGTAGCAGAATCACGATTCCCAGTTCAAAGATGGGAGGAGATTGTAGTTGTCTGCAGTTTTCAACTGGTGCATTCCTCCCAGAGTCAATGAGTCTCTGAGTAGGATGTGAAGGCTGTGGTGGCAGATAAACCCATGAGTAGTAGCAAATATACATCATTCAGCTTGCCTTCCTGGAGGAGCCCTCTTTGCTGGAGGGTGGGGAGGAGAAAACTTTACTTGCATGCTCTGCTGTGGAGCTTTGCTGTCATGTATTTTGAGGATTCAAGTCAGAAATGGTGCGCCATTGTCCTCTGTTGATCCCACTGACTCTTCCATAGCTCTGAAAGTTCTCATTGCCTTGCCTAGTCCTTAGATGATATTTTCTCAATATTATTTTTATTTAACTTTTCCCATTTTTCCATTATAAATGATAACCCACCCCCAACTGCACAAACTATCTTTGCATCAAAATATTTTTCCTTCATCTCAAAGCTAATTAACAGAATAAAATCCATTCCCCAATATCTTTTTCACTGGAAATATCATAGTTGAAGCCCCCTGGAGCCTCACGCAGGCAAAACATACACTCTGCCAATAGATTATAGCTTTGAATTTTTGAGTAATCCCAGATTATGAGGCTTTTTAATATATTTTTGTTCTCTGGGAGGATATGTAACACATTGTACCTGACCTCACCTTTTCTGTTTTCCTTTTAGATTGGAGATGATGAACAAGGATATGACCTAGACTTGTTTTGCATACCAAAACATTATGCAGAAGATTTGGAAAAAGTATATATTCCTCATGGGCTTATTATGGACAGGTTTGTTTTACTCTCAGCAATATTCAAAAATGATTATTTGCATGCAAGCCTCTGCATGTTTGTTCTAAGGAGGTTTTACTTTATGGTGGCTCTTGCAGCTTGCTTGGAAGCAGAGTCTGGTTTACTGGAGTGTAGATAAATTGCCCCTGTACACAGTAAAGGCAGTTGCTGTGGAAGGGAACATCTCCTATGCCAGTAACACAATGCTCTGAGGAGCACACAGCTCCTCCTGGGTTGGACTTCCTAGTTCAGTGGAACCCAAATTGTGGTCTGCGGATGACTGCTCCATTCAGCCTGTCTACAGCATTTATGTAGATTGTGGCTGAAGACAGGAGATGGCACATCCATCACATTAAATATTGATACTAATTCGTAATAGTATTTTTATTGTGTCTTTTAATTCTTATATTGGGTTTTAATTTGTAATACAAAAAGTACAATATATAAGAAGTAAAAATGCAATTGCAAATCAAATGGCTTCTAGTGGAGTACATTACCATTGCTACAGCAAACAAAAATCCTTATGTGGTCCATCAGCAATTTTGAGGTGGTCTAAGGGGGTGGTGAAGCTTGGGAACCATTGCTCTAATTTCCTGCACCTCTAGCAAATTGTTACCAGTTCCTGACCCATAAAAAGACAGGTAATTTGCCCATAATTCATATGTTAATGAGAAAAGGGATATAAGGACATACTGTAAATTAAGTGTGTGCATGTGTATATATTAGGTAACAAGTTTCCTCACTGACACACTGGTGTATAAATCTTGAAAGCACAGAACTTTAAAAATTTGAACAGCTTTCTGTTTCCTTGTTTCTGAATTTCCGGAGTGTATTGTTGGTGCCTTACTAATCCAAGCTGCAATATGCTTTAAAAAGTGAATTAATTTACCTTCTGAAGACCTGTATGCTTCATATCTTTTGAAAGTTGTCCAGTAACTAGGCAGAGACTGAGATTTACTTTGGCACATGCTGCCCTGTAAAATCAAGGGAGTTTGGCAGTACTGCTATTAGATTAACCTTGACAAGTGAGAAAAAGCAGAAATGTCACTGACCAGTAAATAGCCCTATTTTGTCAGATGGGAGATAAATACAATATCAGGGAAAGATGCTCTGTTAGCTTTGTCTTTGCATGAATGCTTACCATGGTTTGTCCAAGCCAGTGGGGGTGAATAATAACATGATATAATGAGAATAATTTTCAGTCTCAAGTCCTTGAAGGAGGGCCTCTCCTGTTACTTGTCAGTCTGGGTGTTGAAATCTTATTGGGACACCCTTCTTGCAATCCCACTGGTGATTTCTACTCAGTGGGCAGTTGTGTGGGGAAGAGTCTTAATAGTCTTAAGGCCCCATCTGCATATATTTTTTCTCCTCTCTCCAGAACTATGGCTGACTTCTTTCTTACTGAGTTTTCCATGTGGTGTGAAGACACATCTTTTTGGGCAGGCCTTATTGTAGCAGTTTGATTTTAACTCATGTTCTCACTGTTGGTCTTTTGGAATAGTTTTATATTTTTATGTTGTAATTTATTATTCTTATGATATAGATTTGTATATGCCCTGGAATCTCCTTGGAGGAAGGCTGGTTTAGAAATGGTACAAATAAGTGTGTGTGTGTGTGTGTGTGTGTGTGTGTGTGAGAGAGAGAGAGAGAGAGAGAGAGAGAGAGAGAGAGAGAGACCTGGCACTGGGCTCAGTGTGGCAAATTAGTTTGTTTCTCTTTCCACAGAACAGAAAGACTGGCACGAGAAATCATGCAAAGTATGGGAGGGCATCACATCGTGGCTCTCTGTGTACTTAAAGGGGGATACAAGTTCTTTGCTGACTTGCTGGATTATATCAAAGCCCTGAATCGAAACAGTGACAAGTCTATCCCTATGACCGTTGACTTCATCAGGCTGAAGAGCTATTGCGTAAGTGTGTCTGCAGTCGCTCATGCAGAGGGCTATCCAACCACTGTTTAAAAGCACCAATGAACGAGGGTCTGCCACCTTCCAAGGCTGCCTGTTCTACTGTTGAACGGCTCTTACTGTCACAATGTTCTTCCTAATGTTGTGTCAGGGTCCCCTTTCTTGTAATCTAAACCTGCTGGTTCTGGTTCTGCCTTCTGGAATAGGAGCAAACAAGCCTGTTGCATCTTCCATGTCCTATTCAAATGGCGCTGAAGGTTTTAAAGCAGAGGTTGGATCTGACAGGGATTCTTTAGTTGTGATTCCTCCATTGTGGGGGGTTGGGCTACATGACTCTTGGAGGTCCCTTCTGTGGGGATGTTTGAGGGGATATATTATTTTATGATATCCTTCCTAACTTGCACCAGCAAGTTCCATAACTTAGCAGAGTTGTTAAACAATCTCCCTTTTAAATTACACAGCAGTTAGCTAGTTGCTTGTCTGAGCCTCACTATTTAGGATTCCTGGTTTCCCTTTTATATCCCTCCTAAAAGAATAGACACAACCATATGATTAAAGTTAACATAAAACTAGTTTACTTACAATCATCCAATTCACAATAAGATCCCTGAAGGCAGACTTAATTTACAGAACAGCCTATAACAATGTGAACTATCCCATAAGGGAAATAGTCTCAAGTGGCTGCGATTCAGCAGTTACTTCTCCTAACTCTTAGGAACACAAAAAATGGAAAACAAAAAAGGCGGAACATGGAGGCTGTGTGCTCATCTGTCCAAGAACAGACCACACCCACACTAAGTCACAGGCAAAGGAAGTCTGTCCCAGCTCAGGAGGAACTAGCAAGTTTTCTCCTGAGTGATACATTGCATATGTGCATTGTGGGAATGTTGTATTGGACTGCAATACATTTTTACATCCCACACCTTCCAACTCTACAGTTCTGTGATTCTATGAGGAATACCATTGATGTTAACATTTAGCTGAGGCTTAGGTCCAAGGCGGATAACAACTTGCTTTTGGAAATTATGTGCTTGGTTTTATTTTTTGATTATTAAAGGTTTTTCTTTTACTTTAAGAAGGTAGGTGATTGTTCAGTGTAACATTTATCATTGAGGAAACAGAAAATACTTGGGAGTTTAAAGTCATATAAGAAAAACTTAAACTAAGAATTTGAAAAGCACATATGGAGTATATTATTTCTGTGATCAGGGCACTATACTTCTGTGATCCCATTCCCCTTAACTAAGGACCTGATTAAAGTACACAAAAAGGAGGGGAGATAAGTAGAAACAACCTAATTGGAAACATAAATTTATAATTTGCTTGAGTTGTCTGTGAAATTAGAAATTAAATTGTTTACAGAGTTTTGAGGGTTGGGATTAGGCAAGTTTACAAAGTAGGGTATTGACATCACATGAGTGATAGTATATTTCTTTTTAGACATCAATTTTTAAAGGCAATTCTTGTTTGCTGTCAAAAGCACAGATACAAGTATGATAGCTTCCTTCTTCTTAAAACTACAAATGGAAACATTAAGTGCCTTCTTTTCTAGATGTTTTGTACCTTTACACTTTGGTATGTCCTCATATTTAAAAATAATGTAGATGTACTTTCAGCTATCCATTCTGTCAATCGCCTTTTTAGTCCCTGGTACATCCTTGACTGTCTCTTCCAGACAGACAGCTTTGTGTTCCACTGTGGGTGGGAGTGATGTTTTATGTTCATTTTTAAGAGGCTTAGTCAAGGTGGGGGAGAAGCACTCCTGTCTTTGTAAGTCGCTTTGAGTTCACATTTCTGAAAAAAACCTGATGGGAGGAGGAGGAGGAGGAGGAGGAGGAGGAAGAAGAAGAAGAAGAAGAAGAAGAAGAAGAAGAAGAAGAAGAAGAAGAAGAAGAAAGAGGGAGCCTTATTCTGTGCAGGATTGGGAAAATTTTCCTCTTCCTCTGTTGTATGGTGAATGTTGCCAGCCAGGATTTACAAACTTTTTAAAAGCTTCATTTTTCGAGTAGGGCTTTTGGTTGGTTGGTTGGTTGGTTGGTTGATTTGTTTGTTTTTGTGTTTAGTGAAGATTCACTTTATTATTATTCTCCTCCAAACCCTTTCTTTTTCTTTTCTCTCTAAAATCAGAATGACCAGTCTACTGGTGATATAAAGGTAATTGGTGGGGATGACCTCTCAACCTTGACTGGCAAGGTATGTAATAAATGGTGATATATAGATAGAGATAGATAGATAGATAGATAGATAGATAGATAGATACGGAAATTTCTGTGAAGCACTTTTGTATGCTACTAATTTTCCATCACCAATTAGTTACAATTAAAGACAGAGTACAATTGAATCCATTCTGTGAGATGCAAATAAAGGTGAGAGTGCACATGCACCAGGTTGCAAGGTCCTCTTCTCTCGCTGGCTGTATTTTGCAACAGCACAATTGCTGTGTATGTTTTTGTTGCCCCTTCCTTAGGGGCTTAAAAAAAATCATAGAGAAAAAACACATCAATTCCTATTAGCTGTTATAGTGAAGTAGAACTTCATTATACAGAAGCAGCAGAGCTCTCTATACCAGATGCTGGGGACAAAATCTGGGGAAGGTTATTATCCTCATGGCCAATTTGTAAGTCCCCAGAGGCACCTGAGAGTCACTGCTGGAATGAGGACTAGGCAAGACTAGGTACTATTTCTGGGTTAGCGGAATCTGTAACCTGAAGCGTATGTAAGCCAAGGTACCACTGTATCTCCAATGTGGTATGTATATTTGTCCCCCTAGCCCAGCATTGTTTGCTCCAATTAGCAATGGATATCTGGCAGCAAAGAGTTTCACCTGATCACCTACCAACCTGACCCTGGAGGGGCTTGGAGGGTGTTGAACTTTGGGCCTTTTGTATGCAATGCAGCTGCCCTACCACTGAGCCCTTCCCCTTATCTTTACAGTATTGAGAAGAATACAGTATATTCTTAAAATATAATTCTGGGGTGGGGAGCTTGTGCCCCTCCAGATGCTGCTGGATTACAACTCCTTGTGATCATCCTTGACGGTTGGCCGTGCTGGCAGTGGCTGATGTGGGTTGGATTCCAACAGTCTCTGGAGGCACAGGTTCCCCCACTCCTGCACTCGAACATCTTCTGAAGTGCATCTTGTCTTCTTTGTAGTGCTGCTTCTGTCTAATAGCAGCATTCATCTCATCCTCTATTTTGTGCCTACTGCTGTATAGAGCAAGAAATGTCCCCCAAAGGCTGTTGCAATATTCTGTTACGTCTCCCCTCTCCTGGTTCTGCCGTACAAACAGAGCTGCTTGTCAAGACATTCAACTTTCATTTGTCATGTAAGGTGTGAAACGTTTCACTTCTAACAGTAAATATTAATGACAGTAGCAAGTAATGCTATAAGGATCATACAAAATTTTTGAAAACCTTATCCCCTCCCCTACTATCAGTTATTCTCTAAGCTTTCACAGAAGGCTTCCGATTGTGCCTCCCAGTAGATATAGAGATGTAGGATTGCACAGGACGTCTTGAGGTTCTGTCTGCAAGTGACCATACCAATGATGCCTCTAGGGCCTTGGGTGCTCCCTTACTTGCACTCTGCAACCTCTAGGCTTTTTTATGTGGGGGTTGGGGGGTTCACCCCCTACTCAACTTCTTCATGGATAGATAGCACATTCACATTTAGGTACATTATTCAGTTCTAAATCACTCTCTACTTTAAATATGAAGACAACTCATGAAAATATGAATGAGTACTCCCTGTTCTGAATTCTAATGTGGCACTAGTTATAAACTGCCTTATACATAGTCAGGCCATTGACCCATCAAGCTCAGGATGGTCTTCCCTGACTGGCAATTTCTCGGCAGGGTTTCAGATGGAACATTTCCAGCCCCTCCTGGATAGCCAGGCATTGAAATTGGGACCTTCTGCTACTGATCCAGGGCTGTCCTAATTTTTACAAAGCTGTTCTGATGATGAATGTTCAATATTTTTGTTGTTGTCAGCTTGCCCTTGAGAAGGTGCCTAAACTAGCTAAGCAATATCAGTGCATTAGAAAGAATAGGATGTGGCACATGTTGTATTTCCTCTGGTACTAATGCTTCCCCGCCCCCTCAGTTGGTTCTGAAACTTGTTGCATTGAAATTGGTACATTATTTCCGAACTATGATAAACTTTCGATTTTGAGTTTGTGCTAATGAGCAGTAGAAACCTGAGTCATTTAACCACAGGGCATAATTTTGTAGCCATTTTCTGCTGGTCTGCTTCATAGTTGAAGTATCCACCTATATTTCTGTGCTGGTTAATCAGGGAAATGAAAAACAGGCATCCTGAAAAGGTTTGGATAAATATAAATTGGAAACCAAGTGTTGACTTAATTAAACTCATGAGCAATTACTAATGAGTTTCTATTTTTCTCTTTCTCCTAGAATGTCTTGATTGTAGAAGTAAGTACAACAGTTTACATTTTCCTTTTTTAATAGGTATGATTTGAGGTAATGCTGTGAAACCAGTACAAATAATGTAGCACCATTTTACTCCAGTACAATAACTATCCCTAAGCTAAAGTATGGATTGAAGCTCTCTCAAAAGAAAAAGCAATTTCTCTTGTGCGAGCAGCTGCCATCAGGGGGACACTTGATTCGCATGCAGTTTTTTTTACTACTAAGATGGATAGCCAAGAATGCATTGTTGAACTGATTCTGCTTAATTGCATTGTGACTTAATTCAGCTGGAGCTTGTTAATATTTTACACAAAAATGCTCTTGTTCTTGTGGAGACCATGTAAAGAGCTGATCAAGTATTGGTGTGCACTTCAAATTCTGGGACCATATCCATTTGCAGATATGTTCCCTTCATCCCCCCCCCCCTTTTATAATTACTGACAGACACAAATGAGCACCAAATGACCCTGAATTTTATTCCTCCTCGTATGTATGATTTAGTTAATTATGAACCTGTAAGAGGTACTTGGCTGCAGCTTCACTTCACAAGGCTCTTTTTGTTTTAAATGTCAGGATATAATTGACACTGGTAAGACAATGAAGACTCTTCTGTCTCTGCTTAAGCAGTACAACCCAAAGATGGTGAAAGTAGCCAGGTATGTTTAATTCCTGCATTTGCTACAATTTGCTTTCTCAGGAACTTTTGCAGAATGATGAAAAAAGGTGGTACAGTTAGACATCTTTTTGTATCCTTTTGAGGTCAGTTACGTTTAGGAGTTAATAAGTGCAAGGTTGGGGGTGTTAATTTTTCTCCATTGCTTGTGCTGGATATTGATCATTACCCTTGTGATGAAGGTGCCCATAGTTAAAAGCAGTGGGCTCTCAATCCACCTCTATGCTTCAGCTGCCCAAGACTGAATGTTGTTAACAAAGAGAACTAGTCTAAGGGAAATTGCTTTATTAAAAGTTTTAACAGTTTAGTTTTTGGTCTAAAAATGAGTGTCATCTTGGATCACTTCTCTCTTAAACACCCACATATTATACTTACTCTTAGTAGACCTTCTGCATTCTTAGTACAATGACTCTTGCATCTCATCCAGTAGCTAGCTTAAATACTAATTTTTAACTTTAATTATCAGAGTAACTCTGCCTTCCTAAACAAACTTCTTTATTTATTCTGTATATTTTGAGGAAAGTCTCCCACTGTCCACAGTATATTTTGAGCATAGGTAAAGTCACTTTTCTGCTGCACAAGTTTCATGGCAGTGCAGGGGCCTAGGCAGGGGGGAGATGCTTCTGGCACAGAATGGTGATGTGCTGAATTTCCCCTTCTGCCACCACTGAAGGAGGAAGAGAATACTTTTCAGTGCCTGCTCCTCCTCATACACAATTGGTCAAAGAGCAGCCTTTGTTGTTGTTGTTTAGTCGTGTCCGACTCTTCGTGACCCCCTGGCCCTGAGCACGCCAGGCACTCCTGTCGTCCACTGCCTCCCGCAGTTTGGTCAAACTCATGCTGGTAGCTTCGAGAACACTGTCCAACCATCTCGTCCTCCGTCGTTCCCTTCTCCTTGTGTCTTCAATCTTTCCCAGCATCAGGGTCTTTTCCAACAACCGCACAATCGCACTCATTTCACACCCTAGCAAGGTTATGCTTAAAATTCTACAAGGCAGGCTTAAGCAGTATGTGGGCTGAGAACTCCCAGAAGTGCAAGCTGGATTTCGAAGCGGCAGAGGAACCAGAGACCAAATTGCAAACATGCACTGGATTACGGAGAAAGCTAGAGAGTTCCAGAAAGACATTTATTTCTGCTTCATTGACTATGCAAAAGCCTTTGACTGTGTTGAGCACAGCAAACTATGGCAAGTTCTTAAAGAAATGGGAGTGCCTGATCACCTCATCTGTCTCTTGAGAAATCTCTATGTGGGACAAGAAGCCCGGGATGTCAATATTTATTCTTGCCATCTCATTTTTGACCACATCCAATTTACCCAGGTTCATGGTTCTTACATTACAGGTTCCTATGCAATATTCTTCTTTACAGCACTGGACTTTCCTTTCGCTTCCAGACATATCCGCAACTGAACATCCTTTTGGCTTTGGCCCAACCGCTTCATCAGCTCTGAATCTACTTGTACTTGTCCTCCGCTCTTCCTCAGGAGCATGTTGGACGCCTTCCGACCTGAGGGGCTCATCTTCCAGCATCATAATTTTTATATGCCTGTTGTCTTTGTCCATGGAGTTTTCTTGGCAGGGATACTGGAGTGGCTTGCCGGTTCCTGCTCCAGGTGGATCACGTTTGGTCAAAACTCTCCACTATGACCTGTCCATCTTGGGTGGCCCTGCACGGCATAGCTCATAGCTTCTCTAAGTTATTCAAGCCCCTTCGCCACGGCAAGGCAGAGATCCATGAAGGGGAGAGCAGCCTTTATGCTCACTTAAAACTTGGCAATAGAAAGAACCCTCTAACTGCCAGTGTAATCCAGATTCAGTGTTTCCATTGTGATATAGCAGTGGGGGAGTACAGAACTTAATGGCTTGGCATGCAGGGAGCATGGAGTGCATTTCATGAGTTAATTTCTACCCACAATTTACTTTTTTTGCTTTGGGGTCTTTTTAACAGCTTGTTGGTCAAAAGAACACCTCGAAGTGTAGGATACCGTCCTGACTGTAAGTGAAGTGTTCAGTGCACCTTAAAATATATACATTTTTAAAGCAATGTAAAAATCTCTATATTCAGATTGAAAGTAGATGAAATTTGACTGCAGGGAGTCACTGGCCTAAAGAACAACTGTAATGTTACAAAATGTGGAGGGAGGGATAAATGAGGACAGAAAAGAATTATAGGAGCTGGAGCAGAATTAAGGAGAGTGACCTGGCCTCTGTGGATATGTACTGTACTTGGTTTGCAGTGTGTTTAAGTAGAGATACCTGAAGGACTTGTGAAATGGGTAACGGTGCAATCCTGGGCATATTTACTCCAAACTGTGTTCAGTGGGGCTTTCTCCCTATTAAATGTGTTTAGGATTGCAGCTTAAATTGCAGCTTTTGCAATAATTTAACTCCTTTCAGTGGTATGTGTTTTTCCACTCATTTGGGGCCTTGTCACCTAGTCCCTACTGTGACGCGGGTGGCGCTGTGGGTTAAACCCCAGAGCCTAGGACTTGCCAATCGGAAGGTCGGCAGTTCGAAACCCCATGACAGGGTGAGCTCCCGTTGCTCGGTCCCTGCTCCTGCCAACCTAGCAGTTCAAAAGCACGTCAAAGTGCAAGTAGATAAATAGGTACTGCTCCGGCAGGAAGGTAAACAGCGTTTCCGTGCGCTGCTCTGGTTCGCCAGAAGAGGCTCAGTCATGCTGGCCACATGACCCGGAAGCTGTACACCGGCTCCCCCGGCCAATAAAGCGAGATGAGCGCCGCAACCCCAGAGTCGGCCACGACTGGACCTAATGGTCAGGGGTCCCTTTACCCTTTACCTTTTACCACCTAGTCCCTACTGTCTCACTCCTTTGGACATGGTGTAGCTTTTCCCTGTATCAAAATGTACTGTCAGTTTTATGTCTCCCTGTTTTATCCTTGTTACATTTTTTAAACAATGCCAATAGGCAGCATTATCAAATAAAAAACTGGTTATGAATAATCCAAATAATGTAATATGATTATCTAAACATTGCCCAAATTTAACATACTGATGAATTCTGGCTCTTTTTCAGTTGTTGGGTTTGAAGTACCAGATAAGTTTGTGGTGGGATATGCTCTAGATTACAATGAATACTTCAGAGATCTAAATGTAAGTAATGAACAAAGATTGTCTTCTGTATAAATTGAGGAAGAGTATTCCCCCCCCCCCGCTCCCCTTCTGCCTGATCTTTACTGTCAAGTAGGAATGTAGGAAACTGGCTTATGCAGAGTCAAACCACTGGTCCAGTATTTTCAGTGCTGACTGACAGTGCTGACTCCCTGGGTTCAAGGCAGAAGGTCTTTTCCATTCATAACTGGGGATACTGGGAATTGAGCCTGGGGCCTTCTGTATGCAAAACAGATGCTCTGCCACTGAGCCACAGCCCCCCTTCCCCTTGGTGCAACATTTCCTTTGCTTCTTTTACCGGTGGGTAGAGAAATGCCAGAATGAGATTTTCGGCAGACGCATATTCTGCTCTTGGGGAACCCCAGGCTCTGCTGGCCATAAACTTTACAGGCACATAATGGGGTGGAGGGGGCTTACGCACACTCCCCACGCAGAAGGGCTGTTTCCTGTATTTCCCACCCAGATCCGTTGGGCTGCCAAACAACCCCATTAACCTGACAGCAGTTTAGGTTCTCCTCCAACCTCAATTCTATATCCTTAAGCCTTATTGGTCAAGTGTGACATTTCCCAGGAGAGATGGGCAGAGAGCCTGTCTCAAAGCAGTTTTTGCAAGAAAGGCTAACTAGTATTTACTGAATTTCTATTTATGTTTTTAATTATTTTCTTATATATATTTATATTTTATTATAGTTTGTATGTTGTAAGCTTCCTTGGTATACTTTATGAAAGTGGAGTGTGTGTGTGTGTGTGTGTGTGTGTGTGTGTGTGTGTGTGTATATATATATATATTAATAATAATAAATAAATGGCCATTTTAGAATCTACTGAGGTAGGCAGGTGAGACAGCTGACATAGCTTCTGTTGTTTTAAATATCCATGCAGCCAAGCTGATGCTAGTGTTACAGAATATCATAATTTTGTGGCTTGCTGTAATTAGACTGAATAGCTACCCCTTCAGGTTCCGTTCCTGATGATAATGAGGTAAAAGGAGCCCTGCAGCTTCGTCAGTGAAAGGACCATTTCTCCATCACCCTGTTTCACACAGTGGTCTGTCTCTAGGCTTCCTTCTGCAAAGCCCACCAGGCACTAGGCCTTTTCTGCTGTGGCACCACCCCTCTCACCACCCCAGGCAGCTGTAACTCAGAGATGCGCTGCCTCTGAACCTGGTTATGATGGTGAACTGCCATGGACTTTGCCTAACCCCCTTCTAAAGCTGTTTGAGCTACTTGCCATCCCCATATCCTGTTGCTGTGTATTTGGAAAGTTAATTGTGTGTTTTGTAAAGAAGTCTTTTACTTCTTTGTCGGTCCTGAATTTATTGTCAGTTTTATTAGGGGATCCGAAATTCAAGTATTATGAGCTATGGGGAGATTTTCTGTACTCCAAGCTTAATTTTATGAACCTCTCTCACAATGTTGTGTTTCCCCACCAACACCACAGTGACTTTTTCCCCTAAACTAGAAATAAGAACAGAAGATTAAAAAAAAAAGTACTGTCCTTTTCACCCCTCCTGTGTCAGCTTGTCCAGAGTTTGCAGCTGCTGTCTCTCAGACTAACAGGTTCTGTGCTTCACTCTCCACCATTTCTTTTTATCATGAGCTGTCAGGAGTCTTTTCCATTACCTTTTTTTATTATTTTACAGAAGGGTAGTCAGTGCTTGAGGGGTAAATTTATACACATTAATTAGTCACGGATACAATTCTAAAAGAATGTGAAATGTTGCAGTTGATTTGGAAAAGAGTAATTCAGAATCAAGGACTTGTGAAGCGCTCAGTTGCTCCTGAATACAAGTTTCAAGAGTTGGAAATGTTGGATTCTTTTAAAAACTGAAGGATTAGTTATTTGGAAATAAATTCACCAAATAATTTGTCATTGCAGGGAATAGAGCTACTTACCCTGGGAGTCATTAGTGGCTGATAAGATGGTGGTTATTCTGTGAACTCTTCCTGTCAGCAAAAGGATTACCCTAGCAAAATGGGGCTTCTCCCCCACTCCTCCCCAGATCTTCTCCAGAGGGTTGGGAAAACCCCTAGAACTGATTTAGGGGACTCATGGGGGAAGGGAGAAGTTGTGTTGCAGAAGAATAAATCTTTGTGCTGATTGAACTTACTGTTATTCTTATTATTTATTAAATTTGTATACTGCTCTATACCTGCAGGCTACATAGCCCTACGTTGAATGCATCCCAAGAATTCTAAGGCAAATCTAACATAGAAAGGAAAGTGTATGGTGACAGGGCTTTATAGTGGGAAGGATAGGCCCTTATTTGAAGGACCCCCTAGAAATGCAGTGTTGGAGAGGAGAGGCGCAGACGTGCTGGGGCAGGGAAGGAGCTATGCCAGGACTGCAGCAATGCCTCCACTCACTTCCTTTTCTCCTTCCAAAAAAGAGGGTGCTCTGCTTGGGGCATCTACTGGGGCATTTCCTCGCGCCCCCAGGGTATTTATGAAGAACGGGATGAGCTTCTCCCCTGGGTCCTATTTCTTGGTCACACTCAGTGGTAACAGGCTCTGCAGAGTGTTTGTTCATCTCCTAGCTGTTAAACTCCTAATCCACACAGTGCTTTTACCCTCTCTCTTTCAGCACATTTGTGTCATAAGTGAGACTGGGAAACAGAAATACAAGGCATGACAGCAGTTGCTCCAGCACCACAGTTACAGGACTTTGAAATGTGCATCCACAGTGTCCATTTTCCTCTGCCTTTGGCTCTGGTCACCAGCTTAAAATTGTAGAGTTCTCCAACTTTGTTGTCATTTGCTTGCTATAACTTATTGCATGTACAGTATAATAACCTCGTCTTGTTCATTTACATTTGAGAAACAAAAAGGGGGTGCCGTTGTGTGTTCTCTCTTTCTCTTTCCTTTTTTAAGAAAATTGCACTATGAATCTACTGATTCTAGCTCCTTTCCTAGTGGGATTTGCTGTGTGTTTGACCCCCAAACATATTCCTCCCTCCTCGCTTTTAAACTTCAGAACTCAAATAGTTTTAAGTACTGTAAATGTATAAGGCATTTTAAGATGGGAAATTATATTAGTAATATTTTTTTAAAAAAACCCAAGTAATTTAAGTTTTATATAGTAATGAAAGCAGAAATTAAGGTGATTATTGGATATCCAGGGTGTGCCACCACCCTACAACAGAGGCATGATGCTCTTGAAGGAGTATGGATAATGTTATGCTAAACTGCTTTCTCTGTAGTTGCCTTACTTGCCTCTTACAGGAGCTCTGCACAAAAAATAATGCCATTTCAGCCTGAAAAGAGAGCAAGTGACATATAGAATGTTGAAGCAGCTACCAGGCTTTTCACCTCCTATAAAATTAATTGTATAGTCCACCTGGAACTTCTCTTACACAAACCCAAGGGGAGAAGAAAATGGGAATTGATTCACATCAGGATTGTCCCCTCCCAGCTCCAGGTGGATTCTGTCTTAATTTTCCTTTCCCTTCTCCATCAGTTGAGCAAAACTGCCTTTCAGAACTATCTTCCTGTATTTCACCTCAATGAAAAATGATTGTAATGTTGACTGTATGCACAACCAACATACTTTTAAATAAAGGCTGTTTCTCCAAAGGTAGCACCTTGACGACTGCGCTGGCCTCTTCCATCTGCCAAAACATCTGCGGTACATATGCCTCCTCAGGGTTCGCTACACCTTCCCTCTCTGCTGAAGGAAGCAAGGTCTGTGGGCCCCAGGCAGAGGGCACAGCACTCTGCACTAGATGAAACCAGTGCAACCAGTGCCCTGGCAAAGATCAGTTGTTCACTAAGCACCCATGTGTGGGCCATCAGAGGATGCTTTGCAAGTTATCCTTCTATTCTTTTTCCCCTTAGCTTGTTTCTTTGTGGGCTTTTTCAAATGGGTGGTTGGTTCTCTATTGCTCTTTCCAGGTAGGAATTTTATTGAGCCACATCAGAAATGCATTGAAGTGCTGGGCAACCACAACTATCTTTTAGTTTACTTCTCCCCTCTCACAGGTAAGGTCATGGTTCTGTGTCTTTTTAAGTCATTCATTTACTGCTGTGCAATGAAGATTTAAAGTGTCGTGTTTTGCTCTTGCCAGGCCATTGCTTCAAAAGAGTAGAGGTGGTGCTTTGAAACTGCAGTTCAGGGTTGCCCCACCTCTGACCCCCCTGCATTTTACAGAGACCTCCGCCTTCTGTTGAACCTTGCAAAAGCAGATTTTAAGCTGATATGTTGATGCATTTGAACGTTGCTCTTGCCTCAGCTGGCAGTAAAGCCTCAGTGGGAAGAGATTAAGATGTTGGCTGAGCATCAAACTTCAGTGTAAACTTAGTAAATTACAGTACAGTACAATCCACATCTCATTGCAGCCAAATTGGACAGGTCAGAAAGGTTAAAAATCTTCACCAAAACAATTGTTTGGTTAATTTAAAGCAAAATTGCTCCTCTATTTGGCAAACTGTATGTCTTCACCATCCATTTGGTTGTCAGTTTGGGTCACTGTTTTTCAACCTAGTCACCCTGTCTTTTGGGTCATGGCCCATTGGTCTTGTTTCTTTACATTTGCATTTTGGCCTTCAGCACTGTGGATTTCTTCAGAGGGCCCTCAGAGTCTCAGTTACCTAGCTTCTGTGCTCTTTTGCTCATCCCTCTTCCAAAATAATAAATTGCCTATTCTGCACTTTTCCTTTGAACTTTATTGTCTCTCCACAATCTGCAACTAGACTTATGAAGCTATTTCCTCAGGCTGTATGAAGATCAAATCCCAGCCTCAGTAGAAGCTGGACTGCGAAATATATCTATGGCTTTTACCTGAGCAATTTTTAAGTTGTTGAACAATCTGTGCCCATCATAGCTGCTCATCAGGTCAGTGTTGAGACCCTTCATGTACCACAAGCACAACTTGTGGCAGTGTGGTGTGGCAGAGTGTTGGACTGTGACCTGGGAAACAGGGTTCAAATCCCAATCGGCCACGAAGCACACTGGGTGACCTTGGACCTGTCTTTGTCTCTCAGCCGAACCCACCTCACAGGGTTGCTGTGGGGATTAAATGCACACTGCTTTAAGCATCTCACAGGAAAATATGTATAAATTCTAGAAATAAATAATAAATGAAGTGTTAAACATTTAAGGGACCAATTAAATTTGAAATGGCTGCTTCTTCCTGCCTAGACCAAATTAAGTGCCCAGAGTATTGTTGATAAATGCAGCATCCAGTTCCCTCCTCTTAACATCTGCAAAGAAGCCTATGATGGGATAAGAGCTGGTATGAAAAAGCAAAGATGAAGAGCCATTGGGTGTAATTATTTGAACAAGAGGAGAGTTGTTAATAGTTCTCTACTTGTGCTTCTTTCAGCCCCCTCTGTGTACTCTCATTTCCATGGCATCTGTATATTGAAACTTGAGTAACCCTCCTCCCCCCCATTTTCCTGCCATATGCATTCTTTTTCTTTTAAATACAATTTTTATTGAAATTTTCAAGGTACAAAAATTCATAATAACAAGACACATTTTTTCCATTTCATTTCTATCTCCCCATTTCCTCTGAAGGGAATATACAGATGCCAAGGTGGTGTCCACTTTCATCCTCACAACCAGTGCTGCTTGTAAATGCATAGAAAAATATTTTAAAAAAATCAACTTGGCAAAGATGCAATCTGGAAGACAAATAAAGATGATTTACCATGTGCATTTTGTGCTAATACAATTCCCTGGAATTAAAATGAATATGTTAATGGTAGGAAATAGTAGTTTGCCCAGCTACTGATGTTCAGGGGAAATTATTAGGACTCCCACAAATGCTAGTTTTCCTGGCTTTACCTGAAACTAGAACCTTGGAGATTGTTCTGCTGTTGCACTTGGGTCCTGCTTTTGAACTTCCCGGAGGAATCTGGCTGACTACCATGAGAGCAGCTTGCTGGTCTAGATGAGATGTTGGCCTTATATTGTTACTAATGGAATCAAAGGCTGAACTGCTTATTTTGTTCAAGACACTCTAGTCGGGGGGCGGGGGGACCAAGAAGGCATATTTCCAAGGTTGTAACCACAAGTTTTTTTCCAGTAAGGACACTGCAGTAAGGTCCACCTGGCCATCCTAGCAAAGCACACCACAAGGTCTGAAACACATCTGATGGCTGCACACAACTGGGCCACTGGGCATGTAAGTTGCATTTATGCATGACCGGCCCACATATAATGGTAGAGAGAGGGGGAAGAGTGTCCTGTGCCACTTCAATCCACAAATGTAAAAACCATGTTTTCGGATGCTATGTTGTCTTTGGAACAAAAACACCCAGCAAATAAGAATTCAGCAGAATTCTTCAGCTTAGAACCCTTTTTGTGGTGCTTGAGTATAATTTCCTTGCAAATGAGAAGCCCACAGCAACTTGACACAAAAGGAAGTTCCAAAGTGTGCTTCTGTGCTCCTTGATAATTGGTACAATTTACTCCTTTGGGGGTCCCCCCCCCCCCCACCGCCATCAGAAATTGCTTCTTCCAACTTGGCCAAGCAGTGACTTACCGGTAAGTGTTTGCTCACCCTTGGGGGAAGGGATGGAGATATATTAAGATATGGATGTAAAGGCCAAGGGGTGCTCTGCTGTTCACAGCAACACCACCTTGGGCTCAAGGGGAGGTGCTGCCTTCCATATGCCTTGAAAGCTGGCAGGGAGGGTTAATTGCAAGGAGCAACTGTTCACAATCCTGAAACTCTTGCTCAGAGAGAGGAGTGAGGAAGCCCACCGGTGCACCACCCAAAAGGGGAGGCTAAGAACGTGGATGGAGCCTCTCAGAGAAAGGGCGGTAGGCCAGTGGCGACTCCTTGCAACCGTCAATCGCCCTGATCCTTGCTGCTATGCCGCGAGGCGAAAGGCTGCGCTGGCGTTTCGGGTTCTTTGCTTGCCCTGTTTCTGGGAGGGAGGCGGGGCTCTACCTGCTCGCTCGCCAGCTCTCGTCCGGGGTGTAGGAGGAGGGATCACGGCCAGGGAGCAGAAGCCAGGACTTCTTTCTACTGACAGAGAAGTCGGAAAAGTTGGGCTCGCGGGACCCAGTCCCCCACCACACTGCACCAGGTACTGGCGAGCAGATGAAAGAACGTGGGCGGCAGGACTCGAGCGAACACCTGGCCTTGTCGACTGGCTCGAAAGTCCTTTCCTTCTGAGTACCGTGGGGGCGTGGATTGAGTCCTCTGCGCCTTTCTGGGCATTCCCCAGAGACCCGACGGGATCCAAGACCTCGACGCAACTTCTGCGGTGGCTCGTCGGCGAGAATTGGGCAGCCTGCGGAGCGAAGAGAAATGTCCCCCACTTCCGCGACCCCTAAACTGGAACTGTCTCTAGCACAAAGCACATACACACACAACATCTCCAACGAAGCGACCTGCGGCAAGAGCCGCAAGACTGGAGGGCCAGTGTTGGGGAAAAGGAAGGCGTGCATTTGCTGCGCGCTCGCGGACGGCGAGGCAGGGGATATTCCTCAGTATTAATTAATTCCAAACTCATGTTTTGGAGAAAGGAGCAGTAAAACAGCACAAATCCCTCTGCGATTTAGCTTTGCTCCCGGCGGGCCAAGGAGATGCTTGCTGGCAGCACATTAAGGAACTGGCTCCGCGCGCGCTTTGAGCACCCGCGGTTTTTCCCACGGTAGGGGGAAAGCGCCCAAAGCTTTTTCAGGGTCCCCAGCCGAGGCCGCCCACCCTGGGCTTCCAAGTTAAGGCGCGGAAAGGCGCTGTGGCGGTATTTTGGATTTACACAGAAAGTATAAAACTGGGCTGGAACGCAAAGAGCCTTGGGCCATGAGGAACAGCCGCCACCGCTTGGGTCCAGGGAGCCGACACGCGGGGCTTGCTTTGCGGGGTTTTACTGGCTAAGGTGCCAGGCGGGCAGGGATCCTGAACGCGGCGCTGAGTCCCAGCCCGGGCTGGCAGCATGCAATGTGCCCGGGAGCCGTTAAGCAGCCTCCGAACCGGCAGGTGCATGCGCAGTCATTCCTCTAAACCCCAGGGGAGACCCAACAGCTGCGTCCCATCCTGGCAGTGCCCAGGACTGCACTGGCCTTAAGCCACCAGGTCGCTCTCTTGGGCGTGGGGCCGGTAGACTAACTTCACGAGGGGAAGCACCAGGAATCCTTCTCGCCCCAACCTAAACACGTGCAGATCTGTTAATGCAAAGAAACATCACGCCCACGGGGATCTAGGTTAGGTTAGAAGATGCGCCCCGCGCCCCGCGAATGTGCTTCGTGCAAGCCCGTTAAGCCAGAGGATGGGCTCGTGGTTGCTGTGCGTATCTTGCGCGCAGGTAGCCCCAGGGTTAGTGTACCGGGCACGCCAGGGAAAGCCGGGAAAGACCCCTGGAGAGGAGGGTCTCCGAGACCAGCCGCCGCCGCCACTCAATGTAGTCGGCAATGCAGAGCGAAATTGACCGAAGGTCTGACTCTGGGAAAGACGGCTTCCTCCGCGCCTAAGCACGGCTTGCAGGGGGGTGTTTGGTTCTTGCTAGCGGGTTTTTAAAAAATTGTTTTAATCACTACCAAGCTCTGTAAGCCCTGGCTCAGAAGTCTGCCTTCTGCGCTTGGATTTGCACACACAGCATCCACCATGTTCATGACATAACGTTCGTTACACACCATCTAGGCGAAGTTTAAAAACGCTTATTTAAATTTGTATTTCTAAGTACTGTACAGGGGCGGGGTGAGGTGGGGGTCATTCAACTGCACAGCAATTTCTTGCTGGAAATTGCCGCGTATACTTGAGTATATATGACTTCACTCCAATTACGGAACATGGAACAGACCAAGAGAGGATGGGACCCCACAGAACAAGAAGAGGGCAGACCGAAATTAAGATGAGGCGGAGATTAGAAGGCTTTCACCTTTTAGCCTACGCTCAAAATGACTTGTTAAAGCTTAAAAAAATATATATAATTTTTTTAAAGGTAACCTCAATGGACTCAATAGGGCTTAATTCTGAGTAGACAGGATCAGACTTGCACTGTAAGATGGCAAGGAGAGGCCCTACAGGATCAAACCAGACATCCTCTTACAGATCCAAATACTCCAGGGCCCTTAGGCCATACCAGATGGTGTAAAGGGATGTCATCAGGGGAATCTGGAAGTCACCAGGTTGGGGAAACGCTGTGCTGGAGATTCTACCATACTATTAATAATTTTGCAAAGCTCTAATCATGTCACACCCCACCAGTTAGTTTTCTCCTGCCCACCCAAGTGAGACCCACATAGCACAGTGGGGCTTATCAGTGCATTCATGTCACTTTCGTTGAAAATGCGCTTCTGGCACAACAGGACACTGTGACAAGTGCCAGAGTGCGCGGAAATGCCATTTACCTTCCCGCCATACCAGTACCTATTTATCTACTTGCACTGGTTTGCTTTTGAACTGCTAGATAACAGGAACTGGGAAAAAGCAACAGGAACTAGTCCTGTTGTGCAGATTTTAACCACCAACCTCCCAATTGGCAAGCCCATGCGGTTCAGACCACAGCGCCACCCGTTCCCAGTCCCTCATAACCCCTAAAATAGAAGATGTCCTCCGCATTGCCTCTCCACATTCTTCCAGGGAGCTTGCTAGATCAGAACAATATCTAAAACCACCACTCAGAGGCAGTACATGAAATTGGTCATTCAGTCCCTGATGGGTTCAACACTCCTGGATGATAGTAGTATTCCTGGCTCTTTTGCAATCTCAGTAGCATCTATGAAAAATTGTTGAAAATCTTCACCACACCTGCAGCCTATAAGGTAATTCTTGGTCACTTGGTCTGCTGAACCAAACTGCTTCCAGATAACACTTAGCACAATCATTGACTACTTAAAGAGTGTAAATAGCAGGGCTATTTGCATGTGCTAAAATGTTATGCTTTATAGCACTGACTAGAAGATATATAATTTCATTTTGGATATCTTTTTCTAGGTAGTGAACCATCGTTTCTTGATCTTTCACTCTGTGCAAATAAATGTTTATTCATGATAGATCAAAAAGGGCCAGATATTCTACAACATTCAAAAAAGTTGAATAGCTAGCACAGCACAACTTTTCAGCTGTACCACAGAATGCAAAGTTTTGCATACCATGAACTCTGAGCAAAGCGATCAAGTGGTCCAAGATTTGTCACCAATATTGTTTTTCTTGCCTAATTTTCTGCTGGTTAGTATCATCAATTATTTTTCCTTTATATAAGTGCAATTCAAGTTCTCTCCAGATCTGATATTTTCCTCTCATGTGAAGACAGAATTACTTCAATGTTCTTACAGTCTTTTGAACCTGTTCTGTGTAGGATTAATGCACCATATTTTTTTTGCTGAACAATAGACAGCAAAAAACTCATCTTTTGAAGCTGAACATGTCAACCATTGATAGCACACTACTTCACCATTTGCTAGTCTCCTCATAGTGTATAGGGGAAACTTATGGTTTTTGAGTGTTTGTGGAATTTGTGTGATACAACCTGCTGTGGTCCATGTTGTATTGTAAGCTGTCACAAAGTTGTGAATTTTTACTTGTTATGTGATATATATATCTCCAATCAACTCTATGGTTAGTCTATTTTATGTATATTCTAATGTATGAATTACTTCAAAAATTACTTCAAAGATGATAAAAGAGATCTAACAAAAAATAATTTGTGAAAAACTGTGCCCATCAAAGTTTGGTCCTGTGCCCTGCTGAGGTCTGTGCTGCAGGCAGCTGCCTAGTAGTCCTGAGCTCATCTCTGATCTCAGGATCCTGTAACAAATACTTCTGTTGTATCTGAAGAAGTGTGCATGCACACGATAGCTCATACCAAGAACTGACTTAGTTGGTCTTTAAGGTGCTATTGGAAGGAATTTTTTTTGTTTTGACTATGGCAGACCAACACGGCTACCTATCTGTAACAAATACTTCTGTTGTTCTACATGTATTTATAGAGGGGTTTCCCCAAACTTCTGAGTTAATTGACCCCTTGATGAGCTTATAAAGTTGTCACCAAGCCCAGCCCAAGGAGTCCAAATGAAGCAAAGCAAAGGAATCTCAGTATATAGCCCATATTTATTGATCAGCAATCACCATTACAAGGAATCATAAAACGTAAAAAAATAACCAAGTAATACAAGTGAAAATAACACTACACTTTTAATATCCTATAATGAGACAGGATGGGTTTTAACTGTTATACTGAGAAATCATTTTATTCAATACAGAGGTTCCTCATTGGCATGGGGCTGCCCTCTGCACATGCCCATTATTTTTGAGGCTTATAGTTCATAATTAAATGATTCACAGCATACCTCATGAACTTCTTTTTCGCCCCAGTCCCCTTTCAATCCCCTTTCTACACTAAGGTGTCCGTTCACCTCTTGCTCAGCTCCACTGACCCTCAGAGGGTCAATATTGAACAATTTTGGGGAAACTGATTAATAGGTTGTTGCGGGGTGGGGTTTTTTTTGTTTTTTTGCCCATAATTTCTCAGATCTTGTAGCCTCAAGAGCGCATCTGATGATAATTTTGAAAAGTTGTAGCCAACAAATCTTTTTAGCACAAGCCCATCTACCCACCAAAAAACCCCAAACTTACCATACTGGAGAGGGAATGTTCAGAACTCAATCTCTGAAACTTTCACCCAGTATCCCCAACATGCTGATACTGGCGCAACAAACAAACAACCCAAAAGAGCTTCTTTTCCTTCGTTTTGAGAGGTGTTCTCTGTGGAGCTTGTGCCAATGTCTAGCTGCGCTAAAGCAGCAAAGCAATACTGGAGGCAATTTTAAACTCCAGTATTTACGTGCTGCTAGAGCACAGCAGACAGATGTTCCCCTTCTTCAGTCATCTCTGTGAGGCTCAAGGATGGCATGATGCTCCCCATCTATCTGAGCAGGTAGTTGTGGAAAAGAAATGTTACAGGTGGCCTCTTATTTCCTTTAGCACAGAAACAGCTGTGGGCAGTCTTCAGACTGAATTCCATGGGACAATTAAAGCAGATTTTGAAATGGCTTTCACCAATTTCAAACGCCCCTTTTTATCTGCAAAGGCTCCTCCCATTTCCTGCCCCCCACCAACATTCTAAACTTTGAAAAAGAAGGCTGGCTCTGTGTCTACGTGAGCATCCTCTAGAGGATTAGGGAATAACATGCAACAATTTCCCCAAGATTTATTCAACCTTTGTGAATGCTAGAACGCTTTTAGGCAAAAATAAACCTAACATGCTTATAGTAAAAATCATTATTTGTGGGGAAAACATGCAACTCAAAAAACAACAACTGTTTCTAAACACACCTGGCTGTGCAATCTACGAGTTCAGTTAGACTGGGAGCATCTTGGCTCCAGCTGTGCTGATAAATGTGTGGCTGGTTTTCTTGTCTTAGCCCTTGAGGTCATGAGGCAGCCCAGAACGGTCTGTATCTCCTTGTCCCTACAAACCATGTCGTGCTGCTACACCTCCTCAAGGAGAATTATTTGGGCAACAGTTCCAGAAGGAGACCCTGGCTGCAAAGTCAAGCTATGGAGCAGGGTTACACAAGTTACTGGTCCTCCTCTCCTCTCCTCTTCTTTCTGCCCCCCCCCCCCCCCATATCTATGGCAAGAGTGTTGGAACTATAAACAGAACTTGTAATTACAGTAGAACAGTTGCAAAAGGAACCAATACACAACACACACACATTCTTACAAATGGTTGCAATACATATTTTAGATAAAAGTGGTGAGTACAGAGGACAACCAAGGAGTGCTCCTACCCTTCACAATTAAACAACAAAGGCAGTTAGAGGAAGTTGCATGTGCTAATTTCTTACTTGGGGAAAACCCCACTCTCCCAGATGTAAGTGTAGTACAAAAAGCAAGAAATGCAGACAGTTCATCACACCCACCCGTTTGTTCTCCACTTTTATTTTATTTAAATAAAAATTAATCTGTCAAAACACAAAAACAGGCAATTGGAACTGGGGTGTAATCCAGTGCAATTTAAGCACCATTTAAGTCCTGTTGTTGCCAATGGGAGAGTTATACTTAGGCTTAATGGTCTTCCATGAAATAAATGAAAATGATTTAGCAATGGGACCTAGAAGTGCTTAACTTTAGCTGAGATGCACCCAGCACACCTGGGGCACTGATTAGCAGTAGGACTGTGTACAGCTGCCTTTGTCAACCTGGTGCCCTCCAGATGTTTTGTACTTCAACTCCCTATGCCCCCAGCACTGATGGGAGGGTACCTAGTTGGCAAAGGCTGCCATACCGTTTCCCAAGCCCTGCAAAGTAACCTCCAAAGAATACTCAACATGAGATAGATCTGCCAGATGCAGGGGCATCTACCTGCCAGTTTCTTAAGAATCCAGAGAGTTCACTCACACACAACGGGGCACAACCTTTTTGCCACGCAAATAATAAAATGACTGTCCATTGTGAATTGGAGAAACATGTTTTGAAAAGGCATGGGAAGCTTCCCCTAGCAGCAACAAACATTCACCTAAGAGCCGCCCGAAGAGAGTGGAATACAGCTCACCCTGTGAATTCAGCAAGAGGCAAAAGAGAACACACTTCAGACACGATGCCTGCTGCTGCCCCCCCCCCCAATTATGCATGGTACTCTCGCTGTTGCGATGGAGATGCAGCCACTGAGTAGAACTGCTGCCTGAAAGTTTAGAAAGAGGAAGCAGACTTAATTGTTGCTGGTGGGGCTCCGTTAAAATTAAATAGGGTTAAATGCAGATTGTGTTTACAGATGTGGAACAGGAGCTGGTACCTCACTCAACCCTTTGCCCAAGGAAAGGGCAGAGAAGAGGCTGTTAGTTATACGCTCTGGCTGCTGACCAGCCCCCACCAAGCAAACAAAGGCTGGTGTTTGTGGCATCTTCCAACTTTCCCTCCTCCGCAGACTCCACAGCAGAAAATACACCATAATGATATAGAAAGAGAGAAGTGTGTGCGTGGGCCCACAGAGGCTCCCTTTCCCCTCACTTCAGAAGGCACAAAAGACCTTAGAAGTTATCAGAGAAAACTAATGGCCATGGTCCTTGAAGTGTTTTAATAATTCCTTTTTAACAGACCGATACTTTAGTTTTGCAAAGTTAATGGCTTGCCTATAACTTTATTTGCATTAGTGAAAGGATGAACCACAAGGTTATATAAATCAGCTGGAAGCAACAAAGCCTGCATTTCAACACGGGATGACACAGCTGCACTTTTGACAAGGGTTTTTGTTACCAAAAATACTTTCACAATCACAAGATATTACAGGGTCAATTCACAACAGCGCTCTCCTAACTCGTGTTGAGAAGCTTGGTCCTGTGAATGGTTCAGCTGGTGAGGCTGCAGGACAACCCAAACCTGATACAACTCTGATAACTTCATGCACCAAAACCACATAAATTTGAGCTTCCACTAGACTGGATCTCCAGCACAAAAAAATGGCTGTAAAGATTCATTAGTGGAAGGTAAAAAGAGTTGTATGAACCCATCTACACATGTCCAGCAGTTGAACCCTATATTTTAATGGTTTTGTCAATCTACCCATTTATTATATAAGTGAACACACACACACACACACACACACACACACACACCCCTATACCTTTGCATGCCAGCTGTAGGGAACTTAAATAATTACATAATACAGAAACCACAATCTACAGAAATACAAGACACATCCTAGCTAGACTATCAACTGGGCACAATCCACCAGGAAAGTCTCCTGTGGACGTTGCACAAGAACAAAGTAAGGTTCTTGTGCAATTCTCCTCTAAATGGAGATTGTGCGGGAGAACTTCCCATTGACTTGCCTATCCCCAGCCTGGAGCCTCTAGAGGTTTTGGACAACAACTTTCATCATTCTCCATTAGTGGCAATCTCCATACTGGAGATGATAGGTGCTGTAGACCAAATTGTCTGGCAGACACCAGGTTGAGCAAAGGTGTCCTATATCTAAACATTGCAGCTACATTTAATATTTCCCATTTATGTGTGTACATGGAATGTTCACTTTAGCACCTACCTCAATAATGCACTGCAGCAAGTCGTAATCATATTTTGAGTGGAGTGGAGTGGGGTAAAATACTATTGATTTGTGAAGAAATACCAAAAACATTATCCTTTAAAAACAACAACAACCTTTTGAAATAACTTTCCTCCTTCCACTTGCAGCTGGAAAACACACTATCTAGATGTGCCTGATTCCTGTCCACCCCAAACTCCTCAGAATGCAACTTCAAGCAATCTCTATACTTTTATTGTTTCAATTTAGGGGAAAGCAGGGTAAACATTTTTCAAAAATAAATCTAAATAAATGGCAGCAAAAATTAGTTTCCACAGTAGTATTAGCTTAAACAACAGAACCAAAACACCAAATTGTCATAAATATTAAAATTGTCAGTTTATTAGCAACAGCACTCCCAATCTGATAGACAACTGACACGTTTTTCAGTTTTTCTCATCCACTCAACACAAAAGCACACACACACACACACAGAGAGAGAGAGAGAGAGAGAGAGAGAGAGAAACAAAAAATGCAGGAAAAGCTATCTACAAGTCAATACTAGGTTAACATTTGCATATAATTAAGTTTACACTTACACTTTAATGTATGGTCCTGCTATATATACACAGCTTAAAGAGGGGTGGGGAAGTCTTATGCTATATTATTCCATGTTAAGAAGCTTTTTTCAAAGAAAAAATAATAACGCAGAGAAAATCAGGGCTGAGCTCACTGGAAGTTAGAATGCTAAAGTTTTCTCTCAAAACTGCTGACGATGAACTGTATCTTACTAGGGGGAGGTGTTTCAGTTTGGGTAGTGTCGCCTCCTTCAGATTTAAAAGCTACACGGCAGACCTGAAAATGGAATTTCTAAAAAACATGAATTCATTATGTACAAGAGGCGGGGGTTGAAATCTGTCCTGCATCAGCGTTCATTCAAAGTCAGCTGCATGCACAAGACTAGAACAGTTTTCATTAAGTTCTGCAACCAGCTTTCCGAAGCCTACAAGAAACCTTATAACTAAAAAACGGTCTCTTTTAAAAATTGTGTACTGTATACACTTAAAATGTCAAGGGCTTTCTCCAGATTTCTCCTGCCCCCCCCTTCAGACACCACTGCACAACTAAAGCAGGCAAATGCTAACTTGCACACAACTGAGCCTTCTTGCTGTAACCCCCCCCCCCGCCCGCCCCACCAGTCATGAAAGGGAATGCCCCCCCTCACTTAACAGCATTTGCAGAGTTCGAAACAAGAGTGGAGGAGGAACTGTCTTCCTAGGCAACCCCCCCAAGATAGTTTTAACTGCTGTTTACACATGGTAAATAGAGTGCATTATAAGACAGTATTCTCTGCTATAAAAAAGAAAAAGTACTATAGTCATGTACGGTATTCAAGACAATGCAAAAGATTGTATGTCAGTCACTCAAATTTCCTGTGCAAAACACAGCAGAAAATATATAGAAAAACATACATTGTTATTCCCGCCTCCTACCCGCAAAAGTATGAAAGTTTTTGGGTTTTGCTGAGCTTTTATACATTTCATTCACACACATTATTATTTCAGTGTTTGTTGTTGAAGGGATGAATATTTGAGCAAAGTGCATCAATGGAGTTCATTTAAAATGTAAGATTAAAGCCATGACAATTTTAAGTAGCATTACAAAATATTAAATTCTATATGAATTTTTTAAAAAACATGACCTATTATTTTACAAATAACCATCAGTACAAATAGTTTTAAATCATATTAAGTAAAGTAATTTTTAAAGCCATAATATAGAAATTGGCAAGTAGTTTTAGTAATTAAAATTAAAGTTTCTAAACATATTAAGTGTCGGCTCTCCAAAGCAGAATAGCATATTTTTATATTCAAAATATAATTTAAGAACTTATTTTCACAACACCTGTAGAATTAATACATATTAAAACACATACATAATTTTAATGTATATATATTAAAATAAAGTATTTCTCAAAAGGCGAGTATTTGAAGTTTTGGTGGAAAATTGTAAGAATGTTGGTAAAGGGTTTTTTTCTTGTGTATTTAGTTTTTATGTTCTTCACTGTAATTTTAAAAACATCCAGATTTTATGTTTCAATTTCAAAGTGTCTTTTGTGTTTAAAAAATGATAATGATATAATGATATTAATTAAACATTGGGCCAACAAAAAGAGAACAATATGTAGTAAAAAATAGAAATAAATTTAAGATATGTTGAGAAACAACAACACAGCACCAAATTAAAGTTTCTGCCCCCCCCCCCAGCCTAGGAGGGTCAGCCGTTAAGTTTATGCTTTCTTCCAAATCCTAAATATGACACAGCAGCTAAAGTGACAAGAGTCCCAAGGCAGCTCAAACTTATTTTCTTTCCAATTCACTTTTGTTGAAGGGCGGGCGGGGAGATGCGGGGAGATGTGTGTTTGGGAAATCTTTTTGGTACAATTGCATTTCTCTTGGGAACGAATCTTGCACCTTTTTAACCCTTTCTCTGCTGGCCAGTGTTGTAACGGTCTGTAACTCTGGAAGTACCCTCCTTTTGCAGAGGGTGGAGGAATGGCGGGGGTGGGGAGAGAAGGGGAGACAGAAGTCAACCAAAAAAGTGGGGAAGGAGCATCCCTAGGCTTTCCGCCAGCTTCCAAAGTGTCCCCCTGGCCATTTCAGAACTGCGTCATTTGCGCTCTCAGAGGCAACCCCCCTCCCACCCAGCTCCGGTGTGTGTTGAGAAAAAGTGGGGAAATTAAGGGAGCGGCTGAACTGGAGACTCAGAGTCAACCTAGGTTGTTGTTTTTAGGAGGAGGAGGAGGAGAAGAAGAAGAAGAAGAAGACGACTGGGGGAGGAACAGAGGGATATGAAATACAAAAGAGGCAGGGAGCGGGGAGGGATTTTGAAGTTAAAGAAAGAAGTTTATTTAAAGAAAAGAAATCCCCACGAAACTTAACTGTAGAGGAAGCTACTTGCAGATCTGAAACGAAATAAATGGTTTGCCGTCTTCTCAACACACACACACACACACAAATAAGCCATTTTTTGTAGCTTCGTTCGCTTGTATCCGTTTTTAGTTAAAAAGTAGCAGGAGGAAGAAGAAGAAAGGAAAAGAGAGCGGGTGGGAAACGGGCCAGCTCCTTTTAAATTCGCCCCCCCCCCCGCCCACATCCCCGTTTCTCCACTTTTAAACGAAAATTATCTCCAGGCTTCAAAAGGGAGCGTCATTTAGGTCCTCAGAGCCAAATTTCCCTATGCTGGAATTGGGGGGGGGGGGTATCGCACTTCTTCCTCCTCTCCAGCTGCTGGGGGGATAAAAACCCCGTGCTACTTTCTGTTATTTTTGCCCCCTCCCCACTTTTCCCTCCCCCCTCCCTTAAAAATAAATTTGGAAAGGGAACCTACCTTAACCAATTGCCCTCTCCGGGGTCCCAAATTTAAAAGTTTTCCCACAGGGGGGGGGGAGGGTACTATTTTAATGATACATCATTTGTTTTAAAAAATTATCCCACTGGTGGGTGAAGGAGAAATTATGCTGGGGGGCAGTGGCCGGTGCGCCCCCCTTCTCCTCCTCCCCCGCGACGCCTCCTCTTCTCCCGGTCCGTCCGGTCCTTTCCCGGCCCTCCGCCGGCCTCCACGGGGCCTCCCCGCCCACAGGGGATTTTTAGGGATTTTTTGGTGATTTTTGGGGCGCCCCCCGCTTGCCCCCCCTGCCTCAGGCGCCCTCCTTTTCCCCGCCCTCCCTCCTCACCTCCGAGTCCACTCGAAAATGGCGCCGAAACCGAAAAAACTTTGCAAATTTCATTGTAGCGAGAGTGCAAAGGCTGCTGGGAGCGGGGGGAGACGGGGAGCAGGCACCGCCCAGAGCTTGGGGGGGGGGGGCATCGACCAGGGCGAGGCCGGGCTTGGCTGAGCTGAGCTGAGCTGGGCGGGGGGCGCCCTCTCTCCCTCCCCATCTCCCTGCGCCCGTGGAGCCTTGCGGAGCTCCTTGCTCTTGGCGCGCGCAAGTCAGGGCGCGTGGGAAGTTTCGCGCGGAGGCTGCTCTTGTGTTTTTTTATTCGGACGGATGAACGGACTGGGGTGGGGGGCGCGTGAGAGCGAGGGAGGGAGGGGCTCTCGGGGGCACTGCCCGAACCTCTTCGCCTTGCTGCGCCCTTGGAGAGGTAATAGCTTCTCATTTATTGGGGACGCGAAAGGCTGAGTTTATGCAACAGATGCTGTCATTCTCTTATTCTCCTTCTTCTTCCATTGCATTATGGAGCCGTGGAGGCAGTTCTGCGCGCGCACCTGCGATACTCAGTGCGGTTGTTTTTGAAGAGGAAAACGTTAAAATAGCACACACTCACCTCAACCATCCCAATAAATGTGTGTGGGGGGTTATTCCCCCCCCGAAAAATGCGAAGTGGGGGTGAATTGCATCGCGTTCTTGTCTCAGGGAAGGGTAAGTTGAGTCCGGATGTTCCGTTTTCATTTTAAGATGTCAGGACTTGTGAGCTTAGCCCTTCAGACCAAAGCCCTTTTTACTGTGTGGCTTATTTTAAATGAGTGCGGAGCCTTGTGCATTGACAGCACTGTACTGTATAAATAAAAGTTAATAAAAACAAGGCGATTATGTGCGTGGCAGGGCATGCAGGAAGGCTGACCAAAGGCTCTCTTGGGTTGAATCATTCTGGCCAGGGGGTGTTCTGCTCTGGAGGGCAGCTTTCGGGAGAGGGAGCTGGTGGGAATCTCTGATATTTTATTCCTTCCTTCTGCACAGAATGGACCACTCCTTTGCTGGGGGAGTCCCGGGAGAGAGCAAAGGGCCTGTGTCTTGTGGGTCCAAAGTGGAGAGCAGTCCTGATTGAGTGTTAATGCTACCTTTCTCTTTTCTGCCTCTGGGGCAGATGTGTGCCATCCATTTAAATCACATCCAACACACAAAACATATTTTTTTTTGCTCTGGTTGTATGGTGTATGTGTTGCACCAAACATTGAAATAACATTCAAAGTGCGTGACTTTACCCAAATAGTCCTGGAAACTGTAGTTCATCCCACAAAGCTACAGTTCCCACACCCTTACCAAACTACAGTCCACCATGTTCTCTGGGGGAAATCATGTGCTATAGATGTGTGCTGGATGTGCCATATGGTGGCAGGGGCAAGGGATAAAAGCCAGGACTGAATGGAAGAGGAAGGTGACTCAGAGAAGGGAAATCCTGTGGTCTTCCAGATGTTGGGCTCCTAGCAGCCAGCAGGACCAGTGGCCAGGGATGAGGGGAGCTGGGAGCTCACCAACATCTCGCTGCTCCCCCTTCCTGCTGTCAGAGATATTGTGCATTTGGAGCAACTTCGATCTGAGACCCCCTGGCTGTCAGCTACGTGGCAGGAGGGACATGGTGCCCTGTGCAAAGATACATTTTTGCTTGGCTGAGAATCATGGATGCAAGAAGTGACATGCATTGCAGGAGTCACAACCTGCTCCTGCAGGGTGTCTAGTTGTTCCTGGACTGCCCCATCAAATTGTTGCATGTGTGGGTCATGATGGGCAGTCAAAGATGAAGCTTCCATGGTGCCCAGAGTAAACTGAAACACATTTCATTTCTTTCAAACTTAATTAATTACTACTATTTTAACACTTGGTACAGATAGGACACCCAGCTCTTAGAATCCAGTGCAATGTGAGGTAAAACAGAGCAGACATAGGTTATGTTGTTGTCAAACCAGTGGTCAGAAATGCTTGGAAGACAAGGGCCTTTTGCGAAATCAGAGGATGCAAGCTATCATCTTGTTTATTAATAGGAACAATTAAGGGGTACCAGGTAATTAAGAAAGGTATTTGGTTTTTTGGGGTCCTGTCTGTTGCGCCCTGTCACTTTCCCTGTCCCTTCCCCCACCTGATCTCCACCAACTCTGGAGAGAAAGGCTGAGCAACATCCACACATTCAGCTGAGAGTAGTCAGGCTCTGCACTGTGGAGTTGCCCCCTGGTGGGGTGGAGAGGGGAATGCAGTTACCTGTACTTTACTGGGATTGACTGGTTCCTGCTTTGCAGGGTCAGATCCGCACTGGAGGGTGGAAGGCAATTCCATTTTTTATTTGCATGTTAATTCATCACTGCTTCTGCTCAGTAAGCAGCAAGCATGCTTGTGGCCTGGGATTTTTAATTTGCAATTGTATTTTAACTGGCAGAGTTACAGGTGCCACAAAGTACCCATTCTACATTTATAAGAATTCAGCCTTTTAGTGTGGCAGCACCTACACTGTGGAACTCCCTGCCTCTTGAGATCAGGTAGGCGCAGTCACCATATGCTTTACAGTATCTGATAAAACATTTTAGTTACAAAGTTGATGTGAGTTTAAGTCTATATTTAGTCTACTGCTATTTTATCTTTTAAAAAATCTAAAATTACTGTATTGTTGTTGTTTTTTCTTATTGAAAGCTGATTTGAGCTTTGTTTTGTTTTGTTTCTACAGCCAAGCAGTGGAAACTTTTTAAGAAATAAGTAAATATATAACTCTGTGAACTGAGGTCACTGTTGTTCCCATTTTACAAATGGCAAATCAAGGCTGACAAGAAGAGAACCATTCTAGGCAGAAAGCCTCCATGTCTGGTGATGCAGGGGCCCGGGGTAAGAAGAGAAGGTTTTATATGCCTTTACTTCTGTGGTAGGAGGGTTGCGTTGTCCTTGATTTAATTTTATGCGCTCTATTGGAGTGCATTGCCTTTTGGGGTTAGCCTTTGTGTAGGGTTCACTGAATTTAGATTCCATCAGAGGTGCGAGGAGGAGTAATTGATCTGACTTAAGGAGGGTAGACAAACAGTAATAAAATGTTATGTTTTGCACTCTGTCGTGGGAACAGGATTTCAGTTCTTATTTGAATTAAAAGCATGTATTTATATGTGTGTATGCCACTCAGAAAGGGACGAAGGTGGCGCTGTGGGTTAAACCACAGAGCCTAGGACTTGCCGATCAGAAGGTTGGAAGTTCGAATCCCCGCGATGGGGTGAGCTCCCGTTGCTCGGTCCCTGCTCCTGCCAACCCAGCAGTTTGAAAGCACATCAACGTGAAAGTAGATAAATAGGTACCGCTCCAGCGGGAAGGTAAATGGCGTTTCCGTGTGCTGCTCTGGTTCGCTAGAAGCAGCTTAGTCATGCTGGCCACATGACCCGGAAGCTGTACCCTGGCTCCCTCGGCCAGTAAAGCAAGATGAGCGCCGCAACCCCAGAGTCGGTCACGACTGGACTCAATGGTCAGGGGTCCCTTTACCTTTACCTATGCCACTCAGAAGTATGGGGGAATCCTACATTGCATCAAATAGTTCATCTCTTCCTGAAACAAAGCCTATTTCTTTCAATTTATTTCACAGGATTATTATTATTATTATTATTTTTACAATTGAGCAACAAAACATTTCTTATGAGTTTTAGACCACCACTTCCGGGTCAGCGCCATCGGCGAATGGCGGAGTTCCTCTGACCGGAGGAATGGGCTCCGTGGAAACTGGGTCCTCCTGTCGCGGCGAAGATGGGGACCCGCTAGAAATCCCAGGTGGAGAAGCCTGGGAACGTGGGGTTCGGCTGAGCACCAAGAGCGCCTCCCCTACTCACGAGGAAACCCCCTTTTCGGGGCGCCGAAGTGAAGTGGGGTGAGCAGCGCGGTGCTGCGAACCGATTGCTACTTTCACGGAGGGAAGCCGCACAGCCATCGCCGGAGAGCGCTGACTTTTTCCTGATGACAATTGGACTCTAAAACAAGTACCCGTGAGTAAAAAACGGAAAATTGGATAAAAAAAACCTGCTAAATTTGTGAATTAGGCAACGAGTGGGAAGGTTTAAACAGGAAGTCCGCCTTCCGCTTTTTGTAAACAGACTGAAGCAAAGACCTTACAACCTAATAGCCTGGAAATCGTTTAAAAGTTGGAAATTTCTTGCATCCATAACTAACAAACCCCCCTGGGAAGCAGGAGAAAGGGGGGGGGGATCTGACTGTTGAATCCTGCAGGAGGAGAGTTAAGTAAATTAAGCTTCCATCGTCCCAAACCTGGGGAATGGGGTGTCAGGACAGAAATTAAATTGAGACGTCCATTGATTGAAAGGGGAGCGTTTTTGACAGATAGCAAAAAAAAAGGAGAAACAAATCAACTTCAACGCCGCTTTCTGCTTTTCTGCATTTTGAGGAAACAAAGTATTAGAAATTGAAAGTAATCTTCTTTGTTGGATACATTTTTAAGACGGATACAAATAGAAACTGTGTCCCCTAGAGGGAGCCTGTCAGTTTGTTGTTGCAGTCTACTTGAGAACTTACATCTGTTTCATTGTGACCGTGGGACCAGACGTTTAACCTTGAACAGAAATGACTTGGAAGGAAGTTTTGGTGCCTGCCCTTGGCAAGATAAGTGTTATGCTGGAGGAGCTGTGTGAGAAAATGAATGTGAAGAATTAAAAGCTGGATTTGATGGCTGCTGTAATCAGCAAATATGATTCAACAAGAAATAAGGATAAAGAAGTTATACAGCGACCAACTCATAAATCTGGTTTGACAAGGCAAGTCCAAGGGCAGAAGAAGATGGAAGAGGTTGGGATTACAACCCAAACAACACAAACGGAGAGACCCAAAGTCCCACAGGAACTAAAGTTGTTGCAGTGGAAGATGGAGCTTGGAGTTTATCTGGAAGTGACTGGAGGCAAGGAAGCTCTTATCTCTGGTGGGGCTAGGAAGCAGGTTGACAACTACTCTTTGGATAAAGTCGATGACAAGATACCACGAAAGAAACCAACAAAAGACAAAGAATGGTATAAATACAAACAAGAACAAGAAAATATGCAGAAGGGGCATAGAAGAGACCTAAGGGCCTCGGACATAAGATCACCAGATTGATGGACTGGATGTAGTGGGTTGAAGGGACTGACATAACCCGTGACCAGGAAAAAGGGACGTTGGACTAGAAAAGTTTATAATAAGGGGGGGGAAATTATTCTTTGGAATTTCTACAACATTAATAGAATATTAGGAACATGCTGAAAAGGAACCAATTGGCTTTAGTAGAAAGGATTTAAGGAGTAATGTACAAATATGGTTTAAACTTTGAAATTTTAAGGTATTTTATGTGTAAAAGATTGAAAGGATATGTGGATTTAATCAAAAAGATTTTTAAATCTTAGTTAAGTTAAATTACTTAAATTAAAATTGAAAAATATGGGAAGAAGTTGCTGGAATAACAAATTAAAGTGGAATGCAAAAAGGGAGGTGTGAGGAGGTCCAAGAAATAAGTAATTGAAAAGATGTAATTTGAGATTTGTACTTTTTTCTTTTTTTCTTTTTGTGTTTTTTTCTTTTTAAATGTGTTTTTATGAAGTTCTGAATAAATATTATCTTTAAAAAAAAATAGACCACTAAACATCCAGAAATCAAAGGGATATACAGAAACTAAATGCAGCAAATAAATGATAAAAATATAATAAAGGAATGATATTCAAAATACAGTTCTGGCTGTGATCAAATTAACAATATTAAACAAGAAAAGCCTAGGTGAAGAGAGCCCACAATTTTGGGAGCCTGGAGGTGAGCCCTGGAGCCTCTGCCCCTCTTCTCCCACTGTGTCTCTGACCTTCAGATAACACTGCTGCTGATTCCGGCCCCCCCCCCCCTTTTCAGGGGTTTTTTGTTGTTAGATACAGTACTTTTTTGTCTTATATTTGCTGCAGAGATGACATTATATAAAATGTGAAATGACTTTTTAGTATGTATTTACTATGTATCGCGCACTCATACATATTATATAATAGTATGTATTGCTTATAATTGTGTTTGCATAACTTTTTTGTATTTGGTGCATATTATGTTATGTGAATGCAGATTTCCAAAGAATAGCAAGGAGAGACAAGAAGACCTTCTTAAATGAGCAATGCAAAGAAATAGAGGAAAGCAATAGAATGGGAAGAACCAGAGATCTGTTCAAGAAAATTGGAGATATGAAAGGAACATTTCGTACAAAGATTTCCACAATAAAGGACAAAAGTGGAAAGGACCTAACAGAAGCAGAAGACATCAAGAAGAGGTGGCAAGAATACACAGAGGAATTATACCAGAAAGAAATGGATGTCTCGTATACCCCAGGTAGTGTGGTTGCTGACCTTGAGCCAGACATCCTGGAAAGTGAAGTCAAATGGGCCTTAGAAAGCACTGCAAATAACAAGGCCAGTGGAAGTGATGGCATTCCAGCTGAACTATTTAAAATTTTAAAAGATGATGCTGTTAAGGTGCTACACTCAATATGCCAGCAAGTTTGGAAAACTCAGCAGTGGCCAGAGGATTGGAGAAGATCAGTCTACATCCCAATCCCAAAGAAGGGCAGTGCCAAAGAATGCTCCAACTACCGCACAATTGCACTCATTTCACACGCTAGCAAGGTTATGCTTAAAATTCTACAAGGAAGGCTCAAGCAGTATGTGGACCGAGAACTCCCAGAAGTGCAAGCTGGATTTAGAAGAGGCAGAGGAACCAGAGACCAAATTGCAAACATGCGCTGGATTATGGAGAAAGCTAGAGAGTTCCAGAAAGACATCTACTTCTGCTTCATTGACTATGCAAAAGCTTTTGACTGTGTCGACCACGGCAAACTATGGCAAGTTCTTAAAGAAATGGGAGTGCCAGATCACCTCATCTGTCTCCTGAGAAATCTCTATGTGGGACAAGAAGCTACAGTTAGAACTGGATATGGAACAACTGATTGGTTCAAAATTGGGAAAGGAGTACGACAAGGCTGTATTTTGTCTCCCTGCTTATTTAACTTATATGCAGAATTCATCATGCGAAAGGCTGGGCTGGATGAATCCCTAGCCGGAATTAAGATTGCCGGAAGAAATATCAACAACCTCAGATATGCAGATGACACAACCTTGATGGCAGAAAGTGAGGAGGAATTAAAGAACCTTTTAATGAGGGTGAAAGAGGAGAGCACAAAATATGGTCTGAAGCTCAACATCAAAAAAACGAAGATCATGGCCACTGGTCCCATCACCTCCTGGCAAATAGAAGGGGAAGAAATGGAGGTAGTGAGAGATTTTACTTTCTTGGGCTCAATGATCACTGCAGATGGTGACAGCAGCCACGAAATTAAAAGACGCCTGCTTCTTGGGAGAAGGGCAATGACAGGCCTAGACAGCATCTTGAGAAGTAGAGACATCACCTTGCCAACAAAGGTTCGTATAGTTAAAGCTATGGTTTTCCCAGTAGTGATGTATGGAAGTGAGAGCTGGACCATAAAGAAGGCTGATCGCCGAAGAATTGATGCTTTTGAATTATGGTGCTGGAGGAGACTCTTGAGAGTCCCATGGACTGCAAGAAGATCAAACCTCTCCATACTGAAGGAAATCAACCCTGAGTGCTCACTGGAAGGACAGATTGTGAAGCTGAGGCTCCAGTACTTTGGCCACCTCATGAGAAGAGAAGACTCCCTGGAGAAGACCCTGATGTTGGGAAAGATGGAGGGCACAAGGAGAAGGGGACGGCAGAGGACGAGATGGTTGGATAGTGTTTTCGAGGTTACCAGCATGAGTTTGAGCAAACTGCGGGAGGCAGTGGAGGACAGAGGTGCCTGGCGTGCTCTGGTCCATGGGGTCACGAAGAGTCGGACACGACTAAACGACTAAACAACAACAACAACAACATGTTATGTGATATTAGAGAGGGTTTATTGTGTTATATGTTGTAACCCACCTTGTGGTGGCATGTGAATTTGAGAAATAAATGTATTGTATATTTTGATTTTATATTGTTTAATAAATGTTTGGGTTCACTGCTTAGAGAGTTATATACTTTTATTTACTGTGAAATTCTTCAAGCTTTCTGGAGAGTAAGTGGTCTATAGATGGAAACAATAATAAAAAGACTACTACTGCTACTACTACTAATAATAATAATCATAATTCAACACTAATCGCCCTTGGGAAGCTGCCAAGCATGTCCCAGTCCAGGGCATTCCTAGGTATGTAAAAGGACACAGGAAATTCACAGGAAATTAGCATATTCATATCTAGGTTTCAGCAAATTAAGATGGTGGGTGGATGAGGACTCACTGGCCCTGTGCTATGCAGCATCCCCAACCATTCCTGTAACCCAAAAATGAAATAATCTTATATGTATATGCAGGGCTTTTTTTCAGCCAGAATTTGCTAGAACTCAGTTCTGGCACCTTTCAGGTGGGCGCCATTGCAAATATAAGAGAAGAAGAGAGGTATTCATGGTGAGTTCCGCTGTTCTGGCACCTCGTGTTCAAGAAAAATAGCACTTGCTATATGATAAAATTGTAAGGATGTCATCATGGTGCAGTTCATGTGGTCACTGACAGGTGCTGCTGCAAACTACAGCATAGTGACCAACTGGGTTCTCAGAGCTGCTGGGCCATCACAGCAGTGCCAGAGATGGAGGAGGAGGATATCCCAGGCCAGTCAGCAAGCGCTTTAAACCCCTGTCCACTGGATACAAATGCCCAGCTCGCACCACTACTGACCTCCTTCCTTCTCTGCGCCTGGCCATGGAATCCACCTCTGTTGCCACTGATTGGCATGAGGAGCAGAAGGAGGAAAGGGCCCAGAAATGGTGGCCACTTGGCTTTTAGATCTGCAGGGGACTGTGGAGAGGCGAAGGGCTAAGCCACCTCTTGCTGATCCTTTCAACGTCCTCTGATGTGTGAGGTTGGAAAGATGAGTGTGGGGCAGGCTTTGCAGCATGGGCATAACGGGGGGGGGGCAGGCCACTCTCAGCCAAAATCAATACAAATTTGAGGTTCTCCCCCCCCAACAAAAGCCTGTTCCCCCCACTCAACAAAAATCCTGGCTAGGCCCATGCTTTGCCGGCTTTCCTATGCACTCCCTGCTGTTGCCCCTGGGAGGCGGTGAATAAAAGGGTGAGTGTTCCCACCCCTAATTGCTGTGGGATGCTGGGGTAGGGAGCCTATAGCTTTTTGGGTGAGGGAGGGGCTTTCTCTTTCCTTTAAAAGTCTGCTGCTTCCATAAGATCCATGGGGGAAGGTGAAACAAATGTAGTAAATGGCAGGCAGAAACCTGTAAGTAATGGAATTGGCAAATGCAGTATTTTAAGAACATCTGCAATGCATCAGCTGAGAAATAATTCCCAATAAATTAAATGGGGCTTCCAGGTAAGTGTGCACATAATTGTGCTCGGTTTTGGTAATTTGGTTGAAGAATGAAAGGAGAATTTTGTGTATGCCTAGATCCAAGTTTGGGACAAGTACTCTTTGATGAGAGAGCCACAGCTAAAATTTAAAATCACAAAACATGCAGAAAAGTAAAGCATGAAAATATAGGCCGTTAGGCATTTAAAATATTCCCTTCTAAGTTATTTCCAAAGCTTCCCATTTCCCTTAGCATAGAAAGAGACCACATTTGGTAAGTTAAACATAGTTTACTCACAAACTCTTCAATGGTCAGATTCATGTGCTTTTCCAAATAGCAGCTAGCAGAGCTGTACCTATGTGCCTCCAAAGTTAGGAGAGAAACTAACAATCAAACTGGCTATGGGGCAGTGAGATAGAGCTCCTTTGGCTTAATGACAGCTGTAGGGAAATAATGCCATGATTTGAGCAATGAAAAAAACGAGTATTTTCAGTGCTGTTTGCAAACAAATAGAGCCAGCTTTGCAAACATAGACTTAACTGGACCAAGTTGTCTCAAGTTAAAGGTAAAGGTAAAGGGACCCCTGACCATTAGGTCCAGTCGTGACCGACTCTGGGGTTGTGGCGCTCATCTCGCTTTATTGGCCGTGGGAGCCGGCATATAGCTTCCGGGTCATGTGGCCAGCATGACTAAGCCACTTCTGCCGAACCAGAGCAGCGCACGGAAACACCGTTTACCTTCCTGCCAGAGTGGTACCTATTTATAGACTTGCGCTTTGACGTGCTTTCGAACTGCTAGGTGGGCAGGAGCAGGGACCCAGCAACAGGAGCTCACCCCGTCACAGGGATTCGAACTGCCAAAGTCCTAGGCTCTGTGGTTTAACCCCACAGCGCCACCTGTGTCCCCTGTCTCAAGTTAGGAAACAGTAAACTTAAAAAGAGACCCCAGTTTCCTCAAGGTGTGGAATCACATTTACAAATCTATGAGTGTTTACCCAGAAGTATGTTTCATTGAGTTCAACAGGGTTGGGTCCCTTCTGTGTTTAGGGTCACAACCTAAGGAACTAGTATTTCAGTTTATTTGTGTATAAATAGAAACAACCATTTTAAAAGATGGAATAGGTAGATTTAAACATTTTTGTTCACTCCATAGTAAATGTGCATTGATTGCAGATTTACTTCTAGTGAGTACAGGATTGAAGAAATGCAGGAGGCCAATCCTATTCAGAATCAAGTCTTCATTTAGTGTGGCTTATACATAAGTTTGTGTAAATTAGTTTGCACAGGTCTCTCATATATTCACACAAGTAAATTTGCCTTGAACTGCCACTTGTGATGCATGCACTCAGTTATTTATTTTCTCCCTTCTCCCCAAACTTCATTTATTGCAGTTTTAGCATGAAACCAGAAGGGGGAAATCCAAGACTAGCAGAACACAGCAAATCCAGGGTCAATGGGAGGAGAAGTGATTCTGGCATTCTGCTGGGTTAATGTGTTTTTTTCTAACTCAAGCTTCGCAAGCCATTCTGGTGAGACCTGCAGGAAGTAATAAATACCAGGTGCCTGAATGATGCGGATTCACAGAGAAGGCAAGAACAGGATGCTGGACTCAGTGGACTAAGTTGCCTTGTCAAGGGAAAGGGTGGGAAACCAACCAACCAACCAACCAACCAACCAACCAACCAACCAACCAACCTGTGAGAATGACAGGCACATACCAGGGAGTAAGTCCTATTGAACTCAGTGGGACTTACTTCTGAGTAAAAATGCTTAGGATTGCAGTGTGAGACCGCACACTCCTTACCCAGTTACCTGGGAGTAAGCTTCATGGCATTCAGTGGGACTTACTTCTGAGCAGTCCTATGAGGCTTAACTTACATACAGTAAAGGAATAAACACCCGCACAGGTTTCCTAAACAAATGTTGGCTGATGAACCTTTGCAATTAAATAATTTAAAGTTACATTTCCCTGCTGATTCTCTTAGATTTCTCATGATCTTCTGGACCACCGCCTCGCAGACATGGGGATACAGGGCATAGCCTGTAACTGGCTGCGCTCTTTTATCTCTGGTCAGGGACAGAGGGTGGCACTAGGGAGGGAGATGTCTTCGCGCTATTCCTTGGTGTGTGGAGTGCCGCAGGGCGCAATTATCTCCCCGATCCTTTTTAACATCTTTATGCACCCCCTTGCCCAGATTATCCGGAGCTTTGGACTGGGCTGTCACCAATATGCTGATGACACTCAGCTCTATCTGCTGATGGATGGCCACACTGACTCGGCCCCGAACACACTGACCAGATGCTTGGAAGCTGTGGCTGGATGGTTTCATGGGAGCCGATTGAAACTAAATCCTTCAAAGACAGAGGTTCTCTGGCTGGGTCGGGATGGCATGGGGATGAGGGACCAACTCCCTTCTCTTGCGGGGGCCCAATTAGTGCCATTGCCTTCCGTTAAGAGTTTGGGTGTAATCCTTGACGCCTCCCTTTCCATGGAGGCGCAAGTTACAGCAACAGCCAAGGTGACATTTTTCCACCTTCGCCGCATCAAGCAGTTGGTCCCTTACCTTTCCCGCCCTGACCTGGCCACAGTGATCCATGCGACGGTCACCTCCAGGCTTGACTACTGTAATTCGCTCTATGCGGGGCTGCCCCTGAAGCTGTCTCAGAAACTCCAGCGGGTGCAGAATGCTGCAGCGAGGCTCCTCTCTGACATGGGAGCATATTCACCCAGTGCTTTTCCAGCTGCACTGGCTCCCGGTGGAGTACAGGGTCAGATTTAAGGTGCTGCTTTTGACCTTTAAAGCCTTTCGCGGCCTAGGACCCTTGTAGCTACGGGACCGCCTCTCCCGATATGCCCCACGGAGAGCCTCAAGGTCCATAAATAGCAACACCCTAGTGGTCCCAGGCCCTAAGGAAGTCAGATTAGCCTCAACCAGAGCCAGGGCCTTTTCAACACTGGCCCCGGCTGGTGGAACACTCTTCCTCATGAGACCAGGGCCCTGTGGGATCTGACTTCTTTCCACAGGGCCTGTAAGACAGAGTTCTTCCATCTGGCCTTTGGCTTAGAATCAGTTTTATTCCCTCCTCCTCTTTCTTTTTGCTTTCTCCTCCTGAGAAGAGGCTGCATCCTAATGTTTTAATGTTGTATTTTAATCTTTTTTAAATTGTATTTTAATCAACTTGTTTTTATTATTGGTTGTTAGCTGCCCTGAGCCCGGTCTTGGCTGGGGAGGGCAGGGTATAAATAAAATTATTATTATTATTATTATTATTATTATTATTATTATTAAAGATTGTAGGAAGGGATAAATACAAAGTGCTTCTTACATCAGCTTTACCATTTCCTTCATTTGTGGCAGGTATTTTGTCCCCAGTATAAACAGGACTTCGTTGTTGTAGTAGAGAAATATGAAAAAGTGAATGGCAGCCTTTTTTTTAAAAAAAAATTATTAAGGATTTTCTTGTTTTACAGAGGTAAGTGTAATGCCTCGTATTTCTTTTCCATGTAACATTTTTACAAATCCGTTTCATTTGTTGAGGCATTAGGGGGAGAAGAAAAAAAAAAGAAAGAAAAAAGAAAGGGGGTGGAGGGAGGGGAGATGGATGGGGGTGGGGTCGGGTAGCGGTGTTTCTATTATGCTTAATGTATAATAGTTTGGTGTCAGCGTTGCTTGTGTTGTTCACTTGTGTTCCTTTGGTGGTGAGAGAGGTTGGGGTTGGCCTAGGGTGTGATTGTTTGTTTGTGATTGGCTGTGGTGATCTTTGTTTTCGTGTGTGAGTGAGGTGGGTGGGTGTTTTGGATCAGGTTAGCCATATTGATTTGTATGCTGTTGGTGGATTCTTGCCATTGTCTTGTTGGGCTGTGTATGTGATAAAGGGGAGCCATACCGGGGTGAAGGCGTCGTCTTCTGTTTGTCCCCGTGTCAGTTTCAGTTTATTAGTTAATTTTTCTAGTAGGGCTGTTTCCCATACTATTTGGTACCATTGGTCCATGCTTACTCCTGACAGGTCTCTCCAGTGTCTGGCTATGATGTTTCTGGTTGCTGAAAGTAGGTGGGTTATGAGTTCTTTGTGGTGTAAATGGGCATTGTTGTCTTGGAAGATGTTTAGTAAGGCCAATTCTGGGGTGATGTCTAATACTTGTTTAGTTATTTTACATATTTCTCATGTGGCTGTTGTCCAGAATAGTTGGATTTTGGGGCACTCCCACCACATGTGGAGGTATGTGCCTGTGGAGGTGCACCCTCTCCAGCATTTTGGTGAGGGTCCTGGGTGTATTAGCGCTAGTTTCCTTGGTGTTAGGTACCACCTGTAGGTGAGTTTCAGAGTGAGTTCTTTTCTTTTCGTTGATATGGATTTAAAGGGGGGTTTAGACCACTGTGGGACGCAGGTGGCGCTGTGGGTTAAAGCCTCAGCGCTTAGGACTTGCCAATCGAAAGGTCGGCGGTTTGAATCCCTGCGGCGGGGTGCGCTCCCGCTGCTCGGTCCCAGCGCCTGCCAACCTAGCAGTTCGAAAGCACCTCCGGGTGCAAGTAGATAAATAGGGACCGCTTACCAGCGGGAAGGTAAACGGCGTTTCCGTGTGCGGCTCTGGCTCTCCAGAGCAGCGATGTCACGCTGGCCACGTGACCCGGAAGTGTCTCCAGACAGCGCTGGCCCCTGGCCTCTTAAGTGAGATGGGCGCACAACCCCAGAGTCTGTCAAGACTGGCCCGTACGGGCAGGGGTACCTTTACCTTTTACCTTTAGACCACATTCTGGTCCATTGAGTGGGGTTAATCTCATAGCCTATGTCATTCTCCCATTGTTTTTTTATTGCGTCTAGGGGATTTGCGGGATTTTGGAGTAGTATTTTGTATATTGCGGATACCGTCCCTTTACTGTTTCCCTTTGTTGTTAGGCAGCCTTGAGCTTTTTCCCAATGAAGCTGAAGAAAGCTCATTTACAAGGTGACACAGGGAGAGGGAGAGTTGGAAAATCCAGAGAGGCTGCATGAAGCAGAAGATAGGATCTTCTGTGGGTTTGCAACTGTGTGAAAAAGTACCGGTAATTCTAGACTAGAGGGAGGGACCAGGGGGGCTGGAAGCTGGGAAAGAGAATCATAGAGTTGCAGAGTTGGAAGGGACCCAACCACCGGAAATATCCATTTTCCTTTTCCCTCTCTTCCACATCTCAGAGATCAGTTAAAAGTGATGAAGAGATCAGATCTCATCACCCTCTCCTTTTTTCTTATAAACAGGAGTCTTTGTCATGATTAAACAATTTGAATGACAAGTTCACAAAATAAGCTATTTGGAGTTTTGCTTGCTTATAATATGTGGCTTATAATATCTTTGTGGGGGGTCTGTTTGGATGAGAGGACAGCATACATGTTTATACCATGTGAATGCTTGTAGCAAATAAAAAAAAGTGATGCTGACATACGAAGTACTTTGTATTTATCCATTCCTGTAATTTTGAAGGAAGCTGTAGCTAATCCATATACACCCAGGTAACTGGATAAAGACTCCAATTTTATACCATGATTCTAAGCACTTTTAGTCAGCAGTAAGTTCCACTGAGTTCAATGGGACTTACTCTCTGGTATGTGCCTAATCATTCTCACAGTTATTGTTACTATATTTATATGTATGTGCTGAGGAGAGCCCAGGAACATGCCTTCACCATATATTCCCCATCCCCAAGAAATAAATATTATATGCAAGGAAATAATAGCATTTCACTCCAGAACAGATACCTAATTCAGTAGTTGGTTTATGAGCATTTAGAAAAGGATGCTGCGATTACTATGACCCAGCATGGGTTTCTCAAAAATAAGTCATGCCAGACCAATTTGATTGCACTGGATCAAGGAAATGCTGTGGACAGAGTGTATCTTGATTTCAGTAAGGCTTTTTACAAAGTCCCCCATGATATTCTCATGAGGAAGCTGGTAAAATGTGGCTTGAACGAGGCAACTGTTAGGTGGATTTGTAGCTGGTTGGTGGACCGAACCCAAAGAGGACTCATTAATAGTTGCTCATCTTTCTGGAAAAAAGTGACAAGTGGGGGGCCACAGAGTTCTCTCCTGGGCCCATTGTTGTTCAACATCTTTATAAACGACTTGGATGATGGAACTGACGGGATGCTCATCAAATTTGCAGATGACACCAAACTGGGTGGCTAACGCTGCACAAATATATGTAGCTTAACATGAGTCAACAGTATGATGCAGGGTCACGGCCACTGCTGCTGCAGCTGTTGAGAGAGAAAGGTGGGAGGGGACTGGGAGAGGCAGGGAGGCCGCGTAGAAGTGCACAGCCCAGTCCAAACCCAGCAGGACGGCCGTTGTGTGGGCCATCCCCTGCCAGCAGAGGGGTGCTATAAAAGCCCCAGACCAGACTGGCTTCACCCCTGGTTGCAGTATAACAGACCCCATCAGGAAACTACTGAATCTGATTGAACACAGCAAGGCAACTAAACTCCCACTGACAATTACCGTATTTTTTGCACCATAACACTCACTTTTTTCCTCCTAGAAAGTAAGGGGAAATGACTGTGCATGTTATGGAGGGAATGCCTACGGGTGACGGGGGGACCTGCTGCAGTCGTGAGCAGAGGATCCATGGTTGCCCTTCCTTCCCTCCTCCGTGGCTCGCTTTGAAACAAAGCGGGAGAAGAGCCGCTGAGTGGAGAGGAGAGAGGGACAGAGAGCCTGCTTCTTTAAAGGAGCAAAGCGGGAGAGGAGAGGAGCCACTTACACGAGTGCGGTTGGTTCTTTAAAGCAAGCAGGCTCTCTGTCCCTCTCTCCTCCCCACTCAGCTCACTACATAGCAGCAAAGTTTTTCAGCTCACTAAGCCGGGGATGAGCGGGGAGAAGGGAGAAAAGCAGAGCCTGCTTGCTTTAAAGGAGCAAAGCGGGAGAGGAGAGGAGCCTTCTCCCCTTATCCCCCTTTTCTGCATTATTAGCAGCATCCTTCTCCACACACCCCATGTGTGCTCCTTGTCCCTTGAGTGCTTTTCCTTCCCTCCCCACTTAAAACGTGGTTACAAAGCACGGATCCACATGGATCCTCAGGATTTTTGCACTGGGTCACCCCAAATTCACCATCAGATCACATAGCATGTCCATGGCTACATCTTGCACCAAAAAATTCACGCACCCACTGTTGCCTGGGGCCGCAGTGGTGCAAAAACGTGGTTACAAAGCATGGATCCACATGGATCCTCAGGGTTTTTGCATTGGGCTACTCCAAACTCACTGTCAAATCACGTGTCTGTGGCCACAGCATGAACCACAAAAATCATACATCCACTGTTTCGTTTAGAATATTTTTTTTCTTGTTTTCCTCCTCTAAAAACTACGTGCGTGTTATGGTCGGGTGCGTGTTATAGAGCGAAAAATACAGTATGTCCCTAGACATCCTCAAAGCTTCTGATTGCTTAGAGTGGAAATATCTATTAGCAGTAGTAATTAATATGAAATTTGGCCCAATGTCTTACAAACAAATATACTCCTGAGCCATATTGTTAGTATTGCAAGACTAACAATAAGGACTCTAATACCATAGCAATCCACTGACACAAAATCCTACACATACACTATGTGGAAGAATAGAAGCATTGCCACCTGACCCCACCCCACTCACCATTCCCTCTCCCCCTTCTTCCCCCCGCTTTTCTTCCTAACCTAACACTGTATGCAACACTAACGTCTCACAACAAATGAAACTGATCTGTAGAAAGCACAACTTGAAAAAATAGATAATGCAAGTATTTTTGTAAACTAATAAATCTTTAATAAAAACATAAAACAACAACAATGTGATGTAGCAGCAAAAAAAGAAAAAAAAGAATCTAATGCTATTCTAGGCTGTATCACCAGAGGTCTAGTGTCCAGACTAACGGAAGTCATAGTCCTGCTCTATTATGCCTTTGTCAGACCACACCTGGTATACTGGGTCCAGTTCTGGGCACCACAATTTAAGAAGGATGTTGATGAGATGGAACATGTGCAGAGGAGGGCAACCAAGATGATCAAGGGCCTGGAACCCAAGCCATATGATGAATGGTTGAAGGAGTTGGGTATGTTTAACCTGAAAAACAGGAGACTGAGAGGCAATATGATAGGTAAAGGTAAAGGGGCCCCTGACCATTAGGTCCAGTCATGACCAACTCTGGGGTTGCGGTGCTCATCTCGCTTTACTGGCCGAGGGAGCCGGCATACAGCTTCCGGGTCGTGTGGCCAGCATGACTAAGCCGCTTCTGGCGAACCAGAGCAGCGCACAAAAATGGCGTTTACCTTCCTGCCGGAGCGGCACCTATTTATCTACTTTCACTTTGATGTGCTTTCAGACTGCTAGGTTGGCAGAAGCTGGGACCGAGCAACGGGAGCTCACCCCGTCGCGGGGATTCAAATCGCCGACCTTCTGATTGGCAAGCCCTAGGCACTGGGCTTTAGACCACAGCACCACCTGTGTCAATGGTGATATGATAGCCATCTTCAAATACCTTAAGGGCTGTCACATGGAAGATGGAGCAAGCTTGTTTTTTCCTGCTCTTGAGGGTAGGTCTTCAACTAATGGCTTCAAGCTACAAGAAAGGAGATTCCAACTAAACATTGGGAAGACTGTTCTGATGGCAAGAGCTGTTTGACAGTGGAATGACTCCTTCAGGAGGTAGTGGACACTCCTTAACCGGAGGTTTTTAAGCAGAGCTTGAATGGCCATCTGTCATGGATACTTTAGCTGAGTTTCCTGCATTGCAGTGGGTTGGACTAGATGACCCTTGGGGTACCTTCCAATTCTACAGTTCTATGATCCTTCAGAACTTTGAAAGTGTTTAAATAGCTAAGGTTGATTCACTTTACATGATCCATACACAGGAAAGCAAGGGGTGTGTGAGCATTTTTTCTGCCAGAGGCAGTTCCCTGGCAAACTCTGGGAGTCCAGGGCATTAGGATTGTAACAAAAGGGCACTTTCTACTTTAGACTCTCAAAAAGCATTTCTTCACCTTACATGGAATCTAAAATGACTACAAAATTATCATTTCCTGATAATCAGTAATCAAACAAAAATAATATGGAAAGGAATCATTTTAAAAGGAAACCAGAGGGTCTTGACTGATCTTATGGAAATTCAGTCTTTTAATGACCCTGTAACTAAATAAATCTAATTCAAAACCTGATTTCAGATAGACAATTACTGCACATGAAAGTTCTGCTTTTGACAAACAATTTGCTTTTACTGTAAGGGATACCCATTTCCCCTTTGGTCATACAGCCATAATACGTCTTAGGATTTTTTTGTATTCAAATGATAGATTTCCTACTTTTTATGCCCCTTACGAATAGATGATGTGTGTGTGTGTGTGTGTGTGTGTGTGTGTGTGTGTATGCAAACACACATTGGGTCTGTGTGTGTGTGCCAAACTGGGTCTTTGACCCGGGTGACAGAAAGTCTAGTTTTGGCCCTGGTATATCCTATGTAAACAAGACTCTGGAGCTCCTTTGGCCTGGCTGGCTTGCTGCGCCAGGGGAGGGGAGGCGACGGGGTGGCAGGATTGAAGCCGAGGAGGAGGAGGAAGAGGCTGATGGGTCTGTCCCAGAGACTGGAGGACTTCTGGAATCGTCGTTCCAAGGCAGTAGCTTGCATCAGCAGTATCTAGCTGCCCTTGAACTTTACCAAGAGAACAGGATAATAACAAGTAGCCACCAATTTAAACAATGCATTCAATCATCATTACAAACCCTACATTTGCTTCTGGGTAAAAACCGACAGCAGAGCCCAGAAGGAAGAGGCATCTTTTTTATAAAAGAAATGATTTCCTGTGGGAAAGAAATTAAGAGTTTCAATCAGGGGTCCATAAACATGCCATACATTTAGAGCCTCCCTCCCTCTGGCCAAGACTATTGGGGAGTGTAGTTTCTTAAGAGATGGGAGTTGTAGCTCTGTGTGGGGTAAAACTATACAGTTCTGAGGATTCTTTTTGTGTGTCTGTGAAAAGTGTTTTAAATTTTTGGTGTGTACATCTAGGCTGCAGGGAAACCCAAGTTCAAACTCCCATTGCATTCCTTTCAGATTTAAAATTGACATGGCACAAACCCTTTCTCCAAAGCCTTTTCCCTCTACCCATTCCAGGACGTGAGGGGAAGGAAAATAAAGTGTGGATAACTTCTTTTTTTGTTGGTTTTTTTTGTTTATTATCCACCCTTCACCCTAAGGCCCTAGGGCAATTACAGCTTTAAAACACATCAAAAACAATTCAAAACAGCTTACAACCACAAACATAAGGTGGGTCCTGAAACATACGCACCTCAAGTGACACTAGGGCTCTCCCAGTTTGTTTCGGGCCCCACACATCAAGCAGGCCACACGCTGGATTTGATCTTTGGCGCCGGTATAGATGTGATCATGTCTCCTTCGATGAAGGTGCCATGGTCTGATCACTACGCTCTGAAAGCCAGGATTGATTTTCCACCCCCACCCTGCTTAGGTGGCAAGCCAATTTGGGCTCACCCGCAGAGGCTGATGGACCCTGATAGATTCCGTCAGGCCTTGCGGGACCTTGCTCCCCCTGGCAACTCATTGACTGAGCTTGTTGAGGACTGGAATATCCAGCTCCTAGCAGCCATCGATGAGATCGCACCTAGGCGCCCTCTGCACCCCCGCAGAAACGGGGCTCCCTGGTTTACCGAGGAGCTTCGGAAAATGAAGCGGGACCTCAGACGGCTAGAGCGAGTATGGCGGGGTGCCCGTGACGGAGCCTCAAGAACATCTTATAGGGTTTTTATGAAAACCTACGAGATGGCAGTGAAGGCTGCTAAGAAGTCCTACTTCTCGGCCTCCATTGCCTCCGCTAGCTCTCGCCCGGCACAATTATTTAGTATAATTAGGTCTTTAACGTCCCTTGAAGGACAGCCAAATTTAAATAACAATTCGACACACAGCTGTGAGGCATTTGCGAGCTTTTTTGCGGATAAGGTCCTGTTGCTCCACCATGACTTCCCTGCCAATTTGGATACAATAAAGGAACTGGAGGCCCCTCGACTGTCCTCGGGTCCAGTATTGGACCACTTTGACCAGATATCCCCAGCCGATGTGGACAGACTCCTCCAAGCTGGAAAGCCCACCACCTGTCCTCTTGACCCGTGCCCATCTTGGCTGATTAGAGCGTGTCCAGACGAGGTGCGGGCCCCCCTGGGTGATATCATCAATTTGTCCCTTGGCACTGAGATATTCCCAGGGGAACTGAAGGAGGCAGTGGTGCGTCCGCTCTTAAAGAAAACATCATTAGATCCTTTAGATCTATCCAATTACCGCCCGGTTTCGAATCTTCCATTCCTGGTAAGGTGATTGAGAGAGCGGTTGCTGAACAGCTTGGTAGGTTTCTGGATGAAACATCGGCTCTCGATCCATTCCAGTCCGGCTTCCGCACTGGTCATGGGACCGAGACAGCTCTGGTCGCCCTAACAGATGATCTCCGCAGGCAGCTGGATCGAGGCGGGTCGGGGCTGATGATTCTTCTAGACCTGTCAGCAGCCTTTAACATGGTCGATCACGAACTCCTGGACCACTGCCTTGCCGACGTGGGGATCCAGGGCACAGTCCTTCAATGGCTGCGCTCGTTTCTCTCTGGTCGGGGACAGAGGGTGGCGCTTGGGGGGGAATTGTCATCACGCCACTCCTTGGTGTGTGGAGTGCCTCAGGGTGCGATTCTCTTCCCGATGCTTTTTAACATCTTTATGCGCCCCCTCGCCCAGCTTGTCCGGAGTTTTGGGCTGGGTTGCCATCAGTATGCCGATGACACCCAACTCTATCTGTTGATGGACGGCCATCCTGACTCGGCCCCAGATACACTGACCAGATGTCTGGAAGCTGTGGCTGGATGGTTACGTGGGAGCCGGTTGAAGTTAAATCCTTCGAAGACAGAGGTCCTCTGGCTGGGACGGAGCGATATGGGATTGAGGGGGCAACTCCCATCTCTTGCGGGGGTGCAATTGGTGCCAGCACCATCCGTTAAGAGTTTGGGTGTAATCTTCGATACCTCCCTCTCTATGGAGGCGCAGATTACAGCTATAACAAAGGCGGCATTTTTTCATCTCTGCCAAGCTAAGCAGTTGGCTCCTTATCTCTCTCGCCCTGACCTAGCCACTGTGATCCACGCGACGGTCACCTCCAGACTGGATTATTGTAACTCGCTCTACGTGGGGCTGCCCTTGAGACTGACCCAGAAACTCCAGCGGGTGCAGAATACCGCGGCGAGACTCCTTATGGGGTCTTCGCTACGAGATCATATTCATCCGGTACTATACCAGCTGCACTGGCTCCCGGTGGAGTACAGGATCAGGTTTAAGGTGCTGGTTTTAACCTTTAAAGCCCTATACGGCCTAGGACCCTCGTACCTACGGGACTGCCTCTCCTGGTATGTCCCACAGATAAATTTACGGTCTGCAAATAAAAACATCCTAAAGATCCCAGGCCACAGAGAGGTTAGGCTGGCCTCAACTAGAGCCAGGGCTTTCTCGGCCGCGGCTCCAATCTGGTGGAACGCTCTGTCACAAGAGACTAGGGCCCTGCGGGACCTGACATCTTTCCGCAGGGCCTGCAAGACAGAGCTGTTCCACCAGGCCTTTGGTCAGGGCGCAGCCTGACCCCCTCCTCTGGCAATCTGCACAGAATTTTGTTTGATGGTTGCCATTAATTTGATTTTAATTTGATTTAATTTTATAATGAATGTTTTTAGAATGTTGAACTATTTTGATTGTTGTTAGCCGCCCTGAGCCCAGCTTCGGCTGGGGAGGGCGGGATATAAATAAAATTTATTATTATTAAGTGTCAAAGGCCAGAGTGAGGAGGAGGCGAAGAGCACTTTTGCTAATGTGGCAAGAAGATCTGAGTATTCTGTTGGATCTGACACCACATTTAGCTTAAGAGGCTTCCACTGGAAATATATATATATAAATGCTGATTCACTTCCACCTGGAGCTGGATTGGGTGGCTCCTGCAGACCAATTAGACTGCTGCATTCTGGATCCTATTGTTCTAGGATTCAGCTCAGTACATAACACCCCTCCTCTCTAAGTTCCAGTCCAGCCTGGGAGGTTGCATTCATAGTCCTCAAGGTACACCAGCCGCCTACATATGTGTTGCCCCTTTACAGGCCTTTCTACGGGCCTCACTGCTCAGCTGTCCCCTTGGGACCCCTCTGTCCTGCCTTCCTCCCGGTTTTCTCCTGGGAATCATTGCCATAGCTGGTTGCAGTGGTGGCGCCAGCATTGCCCCCCCCCCCATTAGCACCTCATACGACATGGGAGCAGTCACCCTGGTGACTATGCCAGGCCCAGTGGCGTAGTGTGGGTTGTCAGCACCCGGGGCAAGGCAAGTAATTTGCACCCCCTAACCCGTGGATTTGCGCCCCCCAACCCGTGGATTTGCGCCCCGTAACCCTAACCCTCAGATGTTGCGCCGGGTGCAGCCGGCCCCCCCTGCACCCCCCACGCTACGCCACTGGCCAGGCCTGCCTCAAAATTCTTTGTGTACACTGGGTCCTGGGCCATGAAGGTCTGGGGGCTCCTACCTTCCCCCACCACTACCTCATTCTGAGCTCTGTCAGGGTGAAGGCGGTCCAGTCTGATTGCAAGGCGCCGGCCCATTAGTAGTTCAGTGGGGCTCCAGCCAGTCATTGTGCTGGGGGTGCTGTGCTGTGCTAGAAGGAATGTGGCATGGCGGTACTCCCAATCCCCTTGCGTCATGCGGCGAAGGGTGTCCTTGGTGGTCCGCACCATGCGTTCTGCTTGGCCATTGGTGGCAGCGTGGAATGGCGCCGAACGGATGTGGCGGATGGCGTTCTGCGCTGTGAAGCTTTGGAATTCTCCTGACGTAAATGCAGTCCCGTTGTCTGAGACGAGAGTGTCAGGGAGCCTGTGGGTTGCAAACAGCCTACGTAGTACCCGGATGGTTGCGGATGTGGAAGTGGATGGTACCAGTGTGACCGCCAGCCAATGTTTTCCCCTGAAAGGGGCCAGCGAAGTCCACATGCAGGTGTGACCATGGTGCTCGGGCGGACTCCCAGGACTGGACTGGGGCCCTTGGAGGATCTGGGCTGGATTCTTGGCAGGCCTGGCAGTGTTTGACCCAGGCCTCTATCTCTCCGTCGATCCCCGGCCACCACACATAACTCCTGGCAAGGGCCTTCATTCTCACTACCCCTGGGTGTGTCTCGTGTAGGGCTTTGAGGACCCTTTTGCGGAGGGGCTGGCACCCCTTGTTGGCCGACAGTTCATGTTTGCGGGTTGTGTAGCCGGCGAATTCTGGCCCGGGGCTGCTGCAGGGCCATCCCCTCCACACCCAGTCCAGGACCCGGGAGATGACCCTATCTTTCTTGGAATGGTGCGCAACTTCTTGTGCCTGAATGGGGCGGTCAGGAAGCAGCTCCAGGTTCATAACCTCTTGCGCGGGCGCTGGGTCGGGGCCTGTTTCTGGTAGTAGTATCAATGCACGTACTTTTGTAAACCAATAATTTTAAAATAAAAATAAAACTAAGCAAATAAAAACAAATGATGGCCTTGCATTCGTAAGCATCTTGAGACAAGCAACTAACTGAATGTTCCTAGTGTTGGGTTGTTTCGTTTGTATCACAGCTACAAACAGCAGCAGACAGAAACCTACACAAGGCCTCGCTCATGGCCCCACAGAAGAATATGCCAAGGTTGGATTATATCACTGTTTTTTCATGCTGCGTGAAGGGAAAAGGGTGCAAGGGGAAGCAGCCTGAATACTCCATGGCAGTGCCTCAGATAAAGAAAGAAGAAAATGAGAACATCACCCCTCAGATAAATTGTGGTCTAAATGGTCTAAATGGAGAAGGTGGCACCAGGGGGGAGATTAACAGAATTCCTATTTGAGAAACAAGGTGCTTAACACAATGAACTTCAACAGGGACAAATGTCAGGTTCTGAAGTTGTACATGTGAAAAGGATCTAGGGGTTTTGGTGGACCACAGGCTTAGCACGAGTCAACAGTGTGAAACAGCATCAAAAAAAGTGAATGGTTTTCTAGGCTGCATCAAGAGAAGTCTAGTGTCCAGATCAAGGGAAGTTGCAGGTTCACTCTCTTCTGCCTTAGTCAGACCCCACGCAGAGTCCTGGGCTCAATCTGGGCACCACAATTTAAGAAGAATATTGACAAACTTGAACATGTGCACAGAAGAGTGACCAAACTAAGGGGAGCACCCAAGCCAACAGAAGCAAATAATAAGAAATGATATTTCAACCAAATATTAGGAATAAATTTCTGATGGCAAAAACTGTTTGAAAGTGGAACAGACTCCTTCAGGAGGTAGTGGACTCTCAGTGGAGGTTCTCAGCAGAGAGTGGGTGGCCATCAGTCAGAGATTATGGAGCTGAGCCATTGTTTAGGTGGTTTTGTTGGGAGGGAGTTGTTCCTTTTGTTGATGTTATTTTTTGTAGCTTTATTTTGGATGTTATGATTTATGTATGTGGAAAGTATTTGATTGGTTACTTTTTGATGTTTTGATGATTGTTTATGAGCATGATTTTAATTTTGTAAAGGCGGCATGCAAATAAAATGATTGAACAATTGACTGACTGATTGATTGATTGATTGATTGATTGCTGCATTGAAGGGGCTTGGACTAGCTGACCCTTGGTGTCCCTTCTCCATAGTTCGCATTCCTCCGATGGCTGCATGCAGTTGTTCCACCTGTTGGGCTTTGGGATCTACATCTTGGACTTTTCTAGAGGTTGTGGAAAGCTTGGTCTGCAGAGAGTCTCCCACGCTACTCATTTGGAAGTGGAGTTTAACTGCCATAGTCCTCATCATGTACAGAGCACATTTCAGAGCAGAAAGCACTCTGTATCCGCACATTTGGTCTCACACACCCCTGGCAGGATGAAGGACACAATTTAGACAAGAGACGGGGGGGTGACCCAAGTAGGCAATGTTGACCCGTGTTCCCTCTCCCCAGCCCCAGCCCAGTTCCCTGCATGCTGTTTGAGGTGTAAAACTACAGTTCCCATGACTCTTTGGGGGGGAAGTCATGCACTGTGATCGGGCTTTAAATGTAGGGGCGGGGGCGGCGGGGGAGGGAACCAGAGCAATAAAAAAACCTTACTCAGACCCCTTCATGATATGGAGCAATAATACATAACTAGGCACTGCGCTATTTACAACAGAAACTTTTCACTGAGTTGGAAGGGTCGCCGAGGACCCCTGCAATTCAGGAACAGTTATATGTGGAATATCCCACAATCCGAAGCATTGCAGTCAGAAAGCCCCTCTCCTGGGAAGATGGATCCTTAAGTGCCCGCAGAAGCCGGGAGTGTGCCGAAAGTTTTCCGCAGGTGTTTGAAATGTGATCCCCGAAGCTGCCTGTTGAATGCCTATTGGTGGAGCCATCCTCAGATTGGGCCAATGACACGATAGGCTTTGCTTCTGCGGCTCAAAGGAGCGCCGATCAGGTCTGTCCCGCTGCTGAGCGCTAAGATTGAAGCAGGTCCTGCGGACGGTGATTCGGAGCGCAGAAAAAGGTGAGCGGTGGGCTGCGGGACCCTCCTCGGCTCTCGCGGGCTGACTCCCGTTCAAATCCTGCCCCGGGGCGTTCTAGAGGTGCATTTGGAGAGGGCAGGAAAGGGACCCCGCTGCTCTTCTGCTCCTAACGGGAAGCCTCCGAGGGGTTCAACACGTAGCTCGTCCCGGGCGGAGCATGTTGGGGGTTTTCCCGCACCCCGAACCCCGGTTTTGCAGCCCCCCGGGAGCCCTTGCAAAGACGCCGTGTCATCTACGGGTTTGTTCCGAGGTGTACTCGCGTGTGCGCGCGGAGCAACTGTGGTGCTCCATCCTTTGCCATTGCAAAGGTTTTTGCGTGTCAGAGCTGGAAAGGATACGCGTGCATGGGAACAAAACGCTGGAGTCGGGCTTGCAGGGCGGCTTGACAGAAGACTTCTGCTGTAGCCGCGAGTCCTTGGGTGGCCATACCTGGGAGGAAAGGGTTAACTGTCCGCACCTCGGCTGTCACCCCCCCGAAACTGCCCCTTGAAAACGCTGCTCTCAAGCCTCATTGCAGCAGGGAAGGGGGTTGCGGGGGGCGGGTTGAGACTAGTGGAGAAATAACTCTTTCCCTCCCCCAAATGCTCCCTCCCTCAATTGGGTTTAGAAGAAGCCTTCCCAGCCCAGCACTCATGGCGCCGTTTCGGGCTTGCTCTCCCAATCTTTGGGAACTGGGGGGATGGTGGAAGTTGTTCTGCAAAGCCTCTGGAGCGGGCGGCACGTTGGCCAAAAGTCTGGCTCTTGCGGACCAGTTCAGTTGGCTCCCTGGCAACGGTGCAGAAGTCGAGGCCATGGTGACATGCGAAGACCTTGAAAAAAGAGAGCGCATGAGCCTGTTTTGCTTATGGTAAACTCAGGCTGGTCCAGGCAGGATAAAAGTGAAGGACTATATTCATCACAGAATTGCAGGGCCGGGAGGGACCCCAAGCCTCATCTAGTCCAGCCCCCTATTGATGGGACGTGTCCGTTGAAGTCGTGCAAGTCCTTCTGGAGCCAGATGCAGAGAATGGCAGTAGAGAAATGTTCAAGTAAAATGCATTAAATACAATTGGGGGAAGCCACCACACTCTATGACACTGCTCAAGAGTTATTTTGCTTTGGTAATTATGAGTGAACACAGTTAAAAACTACTCTTCAAACATTCAGAAAATTAAAATCAAGAATAAGCTAAAAACATTTCAGGATTGCGTAAACAAACATGCTTTTTCTAATGTTTTGTTTTGATCTTTTTCAAATCTTCAGCACATAATAGAAGAAAGAATAAGAAAACAAGACCAGATATACAATTATACAAAATAATGGCTGAAAACCGGTAAGTTAAGATCACTTTAAAAAAAATAATTGCTGAGGTTTTTTAATATTATTGTTCTTTTACTTTCTTTGTTACAGGGTTCAAAGTAAAAAAAAAAAAATCCTTCCAGTAGCACCTTAAAGACCAACTAAGTTAGTTCTTGGTATGAGCTTGCGTGTGCATGCACACTTCTTCAGATACACAGGGTTCAAAGGTGTAATTGCCAGCCTGAAAATAAGTAATTATGAAACTATGCCAAAAACTGAGGGGACTCCTATGTTATGTACCCCATTACCTGAACCTCATTAACTTTCTCTGTTTTAAATTACAGTTGTAAATTTTATAGTGATAGTTTTAAACTGCTTTGAAGTTTTTCTACAAACAAGTTGTATACATTTTATGAAATAAATAAATAAGCAGAAAGAAATAGTTATATCAAAAAGCATAGAAATTGCCATGTTTCCTTTGACCTCTTGCAACTTTCAGTTTGCATCATAATTCTTCTAACAGCACTGTTTGCCAAAGTATAGTGTACCATTGATCCAGATTTCAGTAGTTCAAAGTTTTCCAAGATGGCAGTGTGCCTTCAGTTAACAGATGTTATATAAGTCCTTACTTCCTAAACTCATCCTTTCTTGTGTAAACACATCAGACAGAGCCAAATAAGGGCAGAGAGGGCTACTTTGCACTGTGATCAGTGAAATACCTTTCCAAAAAGTTGCTACCTTGGGGCAGTCCCCCCACCACATATTTTTGGGCATATACCTGCACAGCACCTGCAACATAGAGGAGAGCAAGTTGGTTTTGTAAAGGACCATGGCCTGGAGGTCAAGCACCAACCATGGCTAACTTGAGAGGATGTTTCCTTGTCAAAGCCAATGAAGATTTGTATGGTCTCTTTGACCATAGATTCTGCCAGCTTTCATCGTCTATTTGTCTATCCCAGTGAGCCCCTCCATTACAGAGATTTGTTGAGTGAAGTGAATAAAATATTAATGCTTTATAAAATACAGAAATCAGTCCTTTTAGTAGAATGGTTTCTCATATAATTACTTTTTCAACGTTTTCCAACCGCTTTTTTAATATTCAAAAGGAAAGATTTTAACCAGCACACTAGATCCATGAGAATTTCCAAGGTGGAATTGTATGTCTTTTATAGAAAATGGTTCACCCTCTGTGGCTTAACCCTTAACATGATCTAGTGGACACAACTTCCACTCAGAGATATTAACATGTCTTGAATTATTTGTTCTGAAGCAGGAGGTGATATTGAAGAGGAAAAACTGATAACAGCCTGGTGATAAATATTTAGTCTACTTAGCTGATAAACATTCAAGATAAAGAACAGAACTTGTTTTTCCAAAAAGCTCATGCTCTTAAGAGAACATTATTCCCCTTATTCTTCTTGTCCTTCTGCTGGCAGATTATTATTTTTTCTGTTGTGGGATAAATCAGTCTTATGCAACTAACCAACTTAACTTTTAATTCATGCATGAAGGGGTTAAAACCATAGCTTAATCTGTCCTATTAGGCTTAGTTGGTCACCACCATCCCACTTAGGAGGAAGGGGGTTACCAAACTCTTTGTTCTATATTTTTTTCTTTTCTTTTCTTCTTCTTTTTTCTTTTTTTGCTTCCACCCTGAGAATCTGACCAGTAGGATGTCTAAGCTGGATGCAAACTAAATTTCTGTTTCTATATGAATAATTTAGAAATATTTACCACTTTTTATAACCTACGGTAAGTCAAACTGCCTGCTTTTTCTTTCTGTTGTATGGTGGAAGCAAAAACAAAAAGAACAAAGATTTTTATATGTTTTATTTTATGCTGTTCTACTGTAATTGAGAGAATTAGTATGTGTGCCCTCTACTTTTGCAGTTGCCTTATTGCCTATTCCTGCATTGTAGGGTGTTGGACTAGATGACCCCTGGGGCTCCCCTCCATCTCTACAATTCCATTCTCTTCTATCAGTGTTTAATTTCTTTTGAATCATTGTTTTATCTATGTTTTAGTGATGGCTGCTTTCCCTCTGTGGTGCCTTATCGCGATTACTTTTATTCCACAGTAAAGAGGAGGAAGAGAGGGCAATAGCAGAAACTGGCCCGGAGCCTTCAGAGGGGGGGGAAGCTGCCCACAGTGCTGACCCTCCTGTTGTTGGGGCACAAGTCAAGGGGCATTCATCTCCACAACAAGCCATGACAGACTCTGCAGAGTCAGAAGATATGGAAGAATCATGTGACGATGAAGCAACGATAAAAGAAGCAGAAAGGATCTTGGGACTATTGAAAGTCTTTTATAGAGAAGGCGGTGAGAGTCCCATAAACTTCTTTAAGTTTGTGACTGATCCAAATTCTTTTGCTCAAACCCTGGATAACATGTATCATGTTTTATACTTGGTAAGACATGGGCTTGCAAGAATAAAGGCAGATGAGGATGAGATTCCTGTTTTGGAACCTTTAGATCCAGGACAAGGCACTTATGTTCCGCCACAAGCCTCAGGCCTCATTCCATTGAGTATTGCATGCTGGGAGCAGATTGTGGAACTTTTTGAAATTTCACAGCCCATGATTCCACCTGCCCCAGAGGCATAGGCAGGATATGAGCCCATCTGAATGCATCCTTAAGATTTGTAAGTTTAAAAAAATGCTATGTAGTATATTTCTTTCATAATATTTCATGAATGTGAAATAAATGATGTTATGAAACCCTGCTTTTAAGTCTATAAACTAAATAGAAGTAAATGTCACCATTACTGTAATTCACAGTCTTCTTCTTTCTTCTTCTTCTTTGGCGATTACTCGTAGCCGAGTAAGATTGTCTTCCATAAACATGGTTTTAACTATGAGTCCATAAGTGACTGTGGAGGACAATTCTGTAGATTCACAGTGTCCTTCCACAGTGGGGACATTGGTTTCTGGGCGGGAGTTGATCACGGTGTGGATTTGCCAAGCGTGCCTTCCTCTTAGCACGTTTCTCCCTTGCGTCCTGAGTTCGAGTGTCTTCAAAGCCCATGACACCTTTGGTCAAGGCTGTTCTCCAACTGGAGCACTCGCAGGCAAGTGTTTCCCAGTTGTCATACTACATTTTTTTAGATTTGCTTTGAGACAGTCTTTAAACCTCTTTGTGGACCACCAACATTACGCTTTCCATTTTAAAGTTCAGAATAGAGTAGTTGCTTTGGAAGACAATAGCAAAACATGACCAGTCCAATGAAGTTGATGTTGAAGAATCATTGCTTCCACACTGGTGATCTTTGCTTCTTCCAGTACATTGGCATTAGTTCGTCTGTTTTCCCAAGTGATGTGTAAAATTTTTTGGAGACACCATTGATGGAATCTTTTGAGGAGTTGGAGATGGCGTTGATAAGTGGTCCATGTTTCACAAGCACATAGTAAGGTTGGCAGTACAATAGCTTTGTAAACAAGCATTTTGGTTCTTAACCCGAGGTACTATTTCTGGGTTAGTGGAGTCTGTAACCTGAAGTGTATGTAACCTGAAGTGTATGTAACCCGAGCTACCACTGTACACAACTCTCCCAGATTTGGAGATACAGTGGTACCTCGGGTTACAGACGCTTCAGGTTACAGACTCTGCTAACCCAGAAATAGTACCTCGGGTTAAGAACTTTGCTTCAGGATGAGAACAGAAATCATGCTCTGGCGGCACGGCACCAGCAGGAGGCCCCATTAGCTAAAGTGGTGCTTCAGGATAAGATCAGTTTCAGGTTAAGAACGGACCTCCAGAACGAATTAAGTACTTAACCAGAGGTACCACTGTACTGCAAGCTCATCTCTAACTTGTTTTTGCGGAATTTGTGAGAGGACCTCAGCAGCAAAAGGGGAGTTGCTGTTAAGGAGATGCTGGTAATGTTCTTTCCAGCACAGTGCAATAGCTTCTTTATCTTTTAGAAGTGCGGTACTGTCTATTAAACGTAGGGGGCATATGCCATGGTTTATTGGCCCATAGACGGTCTAACAAACAGTGTTAGAAACTGAGCTATGAAAGCTAGAAGCTAAATGGCACCATAAGCTTAGGTTATGGGCACAACAATGGAATGTCTAGGTGTGCTTTTTAAATAACAAGAATACAAAGCTGAAAATGAATGAACTGCAGCTAAAGTATTATGTTCATTTTTCACATGCTTTATTCTTTCCCCTGCCCACCCCCCTAACATTTTTAAGAGGGTCATTTCTCTATTCTTCAGAAAGTAACTGGGAGTGGGGAGGCAGAAAAAGGTCCTCCTTTCCTTCCACTCCGCAGTTTTAATCTGAAATCTGAGGCTCAATAGTATGCCCAAAGCTCAGAAACTGCTCACATTAATAAAATTCCCTGTTGCAAAATGCGCTAGAACAGTGGGAGTTTCGAACACTGTTCACAAATGGTATATGAACTCCAGAAAACTTTCTTCTGTAGACCACACACAATAAACTACAATGAGGTAAAATGAATTCAGTTGGGAATCTGCAGTTTACAGCATTTGATTCAATCTTCTGTTTTCTTCTTCTGCATGAAGAAGTGTTAATAATAATAATAATTTTATTTATACCCCACCCATCTGGCTGGGTTTTCCTAGCCACTCAGGGCGGCTTACAGCATATATCGAAACATAATGAAACATCAAACATAAAAAACTTCCCCAAACAGGCCTGCCTTTAGATGTCTTCTAAAACTTATGTAGTTCTTTATCTCCTTGACATCTGAAGGGAGGGTGGTCCATAGGACAGGCGCCACTACCAAGGAGGACATCTGCCTGGTTCCCTGTAACCTTTCTTCTCGCAGAGAGGGACCTACCAGAAGGCCCTCAGCACTGGACCTCAGTGTCCGTTCTTGACAATGGGGATGGAGATGCTCCTTCGGGTCTACTGGGCCGAGGCCATTGAGGGCTTTCAAGGTCAGCACCAACACTTTGAATTGTGCTTGGAAACGTATTAGGAGCCAATGCAGATCTCTCAGGACTGGTATTATGTGGTCCCGGAAGCCACTCCCAGGCCCCAGTCTGGCTGCGGCATTCTGGTTTAATTGCAGTTTCTGTGTCCCCTTCAAAGGTAGCCCCACGTAGAGCGCATTGCAGTAGTCCAGGCGAGAGATAACTAGAGCATGCACACTCCGGTAAGACAGTCTGCGGGCAGATAGGGTATCAGCCTGCATACCAAATGGAGCTGGTAGACAGTTGCCCTCGACACAGAATTAACCTGTTCCTCCATGAACAGCTGTGAGTCCAAAATGACTCCCAGCCTGCGCACCTGGTCCTTCAGGGGCACAGTTACCCCATTCAGGACCAGGGAGTCCTCCACACCTGCCCGGCCCCTGTCCCCCCAAAACAGTACTTCTGTCTTGTCAGGATTCAACCTTAATCTGTTAGCAGCCACCCATCCTCCAACCGCTTCCAGGCACTTATACAGGACCTTCACTGTTTCAGATTTGAAGAAGAGGTAGAGCTGGGTATCATCCGCATACTGATGAACGCCCAACCCAACCCCCCTGATAATCTCTCCCAGCAGCTTCATGTAAACGTTAAAAAGCATGGGGGGAGGACGGAACCCTGAGGCACCCCACAAGTGAGCACACTCATCCCCCAACACCACTTTCTGGACACAGCCCAGGAGAAAGGAGCGGAACCACAGGGTCCCCAGGGGTGTTTTGGTGTAGAGAAAATATGAGCAGAATTTTATAGAATGAAGCCTAGCCTGGAGAAAGTGGGCAGAGTGAAGCTGTTATTCTCTCACAATGCTAGAACTCAGGGACATCTGATGAAGCAAATGTTGGGAGATTCAGGATGGACAAAAGACAGTCCTTCTACAGACAGCACATAGTTAACTATGGCATTTGCTCCCACAACAGCAAAGACGTCCATCAGCTTCAATGTCCCTGAAAGATAATTAGATAAATTATTGGTGGATGAGACTACTGGTTGCTACCCACGATGGCTTTATTCTCCCTCCTCCATCAGAGGCTCTTTACCTATGGATTCTCCTTACTGGTGGGGAGAGTGATGGTGCGCTCAAGTCCTCCTTGTGAGCCTCCCCCTCTGTGGACCACTGTGAAAACAGATGCTGGAGAAAGGAGAGTCAGGTTTGATCCAGCAGGATTCTTCTTGTGCTCTTATATGAGAGCAATTATCACAGCCATGTGACTGGTATATCAGTTAATAGAGTTCTCTCTCGAAATGTCTTCCTTGCTATGAGATGCATGTCACTGTGACATCAATTTCCAGCGGAACATTCTCCACATACCTAGTCACTGCTCTTCTGGAATGTTCTGAAAGCCAGGCCGCAGTTTGAAAACCCAGGGACAAGGCAGGGCATGACCTGACCCTTCCACGACCTGACTGTATTGGATCCTACACACACTTGCCTGGGAGTAAGGCCCATGGAACACATTAGGGCTTATTCTCAAGTGCACATATGTATACATTGTGCTGTAACTCATAATTCAATATGCTAACCACCACATCATACTGGCTTAGAAAGTCAAGGTATCTTAACAGTAAATGCAAAATTACAAAATACATAGAACACAATCTTACGAGGGCTTACTAATCTTGCCACTATGTCATTTTATACACCCCATATACAATTTAAAATTCCCCAATATGGTGAGACAATACTTCATTGGTAAGATTTACAGGAAAAAACAGTTTAAGGGAGCCCTATGCCACTTTTTTAAAAAAATAAGCTTTTTCATAATACAATAAGTTAAAAGAAACTAATTTAAATAAAAGCAAGAACAGAGAGAAAAAGAGAAAACACCAAAGGAAAACAAAAATAGAAGACAAGAAAAATAAAAGTTCTGATTTTCTGTTTGTCACTTACATGAAATAAATTATTCAGAATATTCACTCTGGCTTGACATCCAGCTGATCTAGTTTCCCAGTCTTCCAACCCAAATGTATCAGATTAATTCATTTTCCTTTTCACAAGTCCAAAGGGGTTATTTAATTTTTGTTATTAATAAATGTCAGCAATTGTTTTTCTCCATTCAAACATATCAGCTTCATCACCAATAATGTCAACAAATAATTCCTCTATATTAAACCATAATTAGGCTTTTCATATTTTCCTCGCAAATCTCTCTGCTGTGATCATATATTAAAATAATAATCCATATTTCTTTTCTGATTATGTATTCATCAATTCACAACCAGTTATATATTTTCCATTCTCATTTCCTGCTGTATTTGCCATGGTTTCTTCACCTTGATTTTGGAAAAAAAAATCCTTCAATTTATGCTTCTTTTATTATATTTCCAAGAAAAGCTCGAGGTTTGATAGCTTTTTCCTGGAAAATCACTCCAAGCTGTACAGAGAGTCCTTACTCAGTTATCTCTGCTAGTTCATCATGTCTCTTCCGCTCTCGCTCCATGGCTTCATTGCACTCCTCCAACATCTCAGCTTCACTATTTAACTCTTTCATTCTTATAAAAATCTGTATGAAAGACTTTTCTGTTTCACCTTCCTGTTCTGGCAATCCTTTATCTATATTCTTCTCCGAAGTCTCTTTATCCTCTTTGATTCCACTTTCCATTTCATCCTCTGACCCTCTTTCATTAACCATTTCATCAATCCTAGCTTTAATGACCTTTTCTGCTCATCAAACATTTGTTGAAGGATGCCGACAGTCGGTGGAATGTCCAGTGATATATTTGCCATACTGAATGTTTTTGGTCTTACTAATATTTCAGTCTTTTTACATTTCCCATCTCCACCTTAAGATCTTCACAGTGTTTTCTCTAATGAAAACACCTTCCTTTCCCATGGAATAAATATGAAGTGGCAAAATTACTTTTGATTTCAAGAAAAAAAGAATTTTCATCAAGAAAAAAGAAAATTAAAAATTCTTAGCACTCATAACTTCCTGTAATTATTTAAAAATTTATTGTCTAAAACAATTAGAGCGTGCTTTCTGTTCTGCCTTCAGCCTTTAATGATGGACTCTTCTTAAAGCCAGAAAGTAGCTCACACACCAGATGTAAATATCCACTGGCTGAGAGAGAAACCTTTCTCAGTCATAAATTATAACCATCTCAGAGATAATTAAAGAAAGGGAGGCTTTTGCACACCTTATGCCCATCAGAGTTTTAACATATCTTTTGGAAAGATGTTGATTCCTCCGCTCATAAGTCAATCACCCCCTCTAGTTTCCCCGGAGCTGACAGCTTCTCTGTCTCCTGATGTAGAAAATGTATTTTTCAGAGCATTAGAGGTTAATTGCCTTTCACTCTTATCTCTAGAGCATTAGTGTGCATTGGCAGCACCCGGAGCAAGGCAAAGATTGTTCCCCCTAATCTCCTTGCAGGAATTGCATGGGAGACAAGAGGGGGGCTGTGCTGCACCCCTTCAGCAGCTGCTCCTCATGGAGGTTGCCTGTTGGTTACCATGTTTGCCCTCTCAGCTTGGTGTGCTCCTGGCAGCGTCCCAGAAGCACCTGAGCTGCAGCTGCAGCAGGCCTAGTAGGAGGGCAGCAGGGAGCAAGCCAAGGCACCAAGCGCAGCCCTTTCCCAGCTGCCACTCCTTGGCTGCACTGTGCAAGGACAGGTGAAGGAAAGTCCTGTTGTGGGGCACGCACATCGCCCAAGGACACACAACGGAAAGGAGGCCCCAGGGAAGGACTGGCATGGACCAGAAAAAGTCTGGCCTCCAGCCAGTGGGAATTCCACCTAGGAGTTGCTGTCCCTTCACTGACTGTGAGAAGAACACAGCAGACACACAGCCTTGGCACCCCCTCAGAATTCTGCACTGAGGGCCACAGTATCCCTTGCCCCTCACGCTATACCATTGCTCTAGAGTTAATTTGATAGCCAAAATTCATGCCTGGCTATCATCTATCACTGTAATTATCTCTGTTGACAACCTGCCAACAAAGGATGTTCAGTTGATAGAGCTCCTCCCCATGAAGTCCTATTCCACTTTTACAGCTTCCACCCAATCTCTGTTGCCCCTTGAAATATTTGTCCTGCCGGCTGCTCTCTTTCAGATCTGTGATCCTATAAATGCTGCTATAATCATACAAACATACACAGCTGCCTTCTCCAAGGCAAATAAACTGGTCCACGTAGTTCAGTATCAGCGGCTTCCCAAGGCCCAAGGCAGACACTTTGCTACTCAACACCCTTTTCACTGAAGATGCCCAGAAGTAAGTCTTCTGCCTGTAAGACATGTACGCTCCCTACCAATGAGCTATGATCATGCCACGGTCTTCCAAAGCCAAAGCTTCTTATTCCTCCCACCAAATGACTATACAGTGGTACCTTGGGTTAAGTACTTAATTCATTCCAAAGGTCCGTTCTTAACCTGAAACCGTTCTTAACCTGAGGCACCACTTTAGCTAACGGGGCCTCCTGCTGCTGCCAATGCATGATTTCTGTTCTCATCCTGATGCAAGGTTCTGACTTAACCCGAGGTACTACTTCCGGGTTAGTGGAGTCTGTACCCAAAGTGTTTGTAACCCGAGGTACCACTGTACTGGCTCCCCGGTGCCTTCTGCATCTGGCATAGACTGCATCTGGTGCTTTGAAGAGCTGCCTCTCGCTTCTGCTCTTATTTCCAAATGCACCTTTACCTGTGACATCCCACCCAGCTGCCAGGTGGTCTCCTGCAACCCCTCTCCTTATTTCTGTCCCTCCTTACGCATGGGACTGTCTCCACACAAGTCCTGGAGGGTTGATACCTTCTTTTAAGAACTCCTTAGTTCCCCTTTCTTCTCCCTGTATAAATGACTCAACAGCGATGCCAAATAGCAGGGACTTTGGGGTCTGTCTTCATCCCACTTCCTGAGTTTAGTTACTGCCATTTGGCTAAGGCCATACTGCTTGCTTCTTGTCTGAGCAACAGCAGTCTTTTTGCTTCCATTGCAGGCTGCACCTCCTCTCGAGAATTCGGAATAAGCAGATCTGTGCCTGCTGCGCTGAGAGAAAGGCCTGGCTGGAAAATGCATGCATCATGCTTGCATTTGACTTCCAAGAGAAAAATCCTGACATAGGCAAGCTGTGCCTCTTCCTTTCTGTGCTGCTGCAGTAGCTCCAGAGACTTAGGCTTTTAGCACCTTTCCCACTCTACAGAGGTAGCAGACCTGTTAGGACAGTTCACCCTCAGAGGCTGATGGATCCAATGGGTTTCCAGGCGGTTCTGGGAGATTTCTGAGGCTGAAGCCCTGGCCAACCTCTAGTACTGGCATACGAAGGGGGGGGCGGGGGAATGCGCTGCACCGGGTACCATTTGGGGAAAGGGTGCCATCACAGCTGTGCCCCTGGAACCAGTGGCGTAGCGTGGGGGGTGCAGGGGGGGCCGGCCACACCGGGCGCAACATCTGGGGGTTAGGGGGCGCAAATCCACGGGTTAGGGGGCGCAAATTACTTGCCTTGCCCCGGGTGCTGACAACCCACGCTACGCCACTGCCTGGAACGCGCACCAGCCACGCCCCTACCTGTTCTCCGCTCCGGGGGCTGCAGCATGTTGAAACTGCAATTCCCATTAGCCTTGACCACTGATCCCGCTCGCTAGGGATCATGGGAGCTGTAGGCCAAAAACATCTGGGGGGCTGAGGTTGAGGAAGCCTGATCTAGAACATGTGAATGGCTCAAGCCATTGACATGATTGCTCCTGCTTGGACAGCCTGCCTGGCTCCCGGGTATACTGCAGAGCTTAGGGCAAGGAAATGAGCTGGGAGATAGCTTCAATTATGAGCGTAGCCAGGATTTTTTTGGGAGGGGCCAGCAGTGGTATAGCTAGCCGCTCGGGTGCCTGGTGCGGGGGAGTGTCTTGCAGTTGGGGGTGGGGTGATCTGCCTGTGAGGTCGGGACAAGCCTCGCCAAAGCTTGGAGCCTCTCCGCCGCCCCCCCCCCAGCTGTAGGGCGGCTGAGGGAGAGGCAGATGCAAGCCCCACGCTGCTGTTTCAGGCAGTGCAGAACCTGCAGGCGCCTAAGCCACCATGTCACTCCTAAAGTTTCGTGAGCCCTTTTAAAAAACAAAAATAAAAACTCATTTTGTCACACACACCCCAGTGAATACACCAAGGGCGGGGCGCGCCCCCTTCCTCCGCCACAGGGGGGCAGAGCCTCAATTAGCTATTTTTATTGATGGGGGGGGGGAGCTGGCGCTCCCTACCCACCCAAAGGTTTCACGCAAGTGGAGAAAAACTCCAGTTGAATGCAGTTGAGCACCGATGCAGGCTTATCATCAAGAAGGCCTACTTTGCTGCCTCCACTGCATCCCAGTTGGGCCACCCAGAAGAGCTTCTCCAGATGGTGCAGAACCTTTTAGCCTGGCCCAAAGAAGGTGGTGGGGCCCACAGTACCGCACTGTGACTTGTCTGCAAAGCTCTTTGACGATAAAATTGCTTGCACCCACTGAGACCTTGACTGCTGTTACAGCAGATGAATCTCAAGGTGTCTAGCCCTGCTGTGTTGGATGAGTTATGGTTCATAAGGCTCAAGGATGTGGACAAGGTGCTTGGATCAGTCAGGGTGAATACTTGTTGTTTTTTGTATTTTGGTTAAAAGATAAAATGCTACATATAATAAAATGAAGAATTCCATTGATAGCAAGATCAAGGTTTGGGACAAGTACTCTTTTGTGATAAAACCCTAGCAAAGATTTAAAATCATCAAATATGCAAAATAAGTGTGGAATTATAAGTTGTTACAAGGAACACAAAGAGACACAAAATCCAAAGAAACAAACTTATTTTTTATACACCCATGATTCTTTTTTCCTTTCACAGTGCAGGGAACAATCAAAGATTTAGTCATCATAAACCAAAAAAGGTGCAATTATGCTTCAGAATATAATTACAAGAACACCACAACTATAGCAGTTAATAGTACCATGAAATTCCAACAGACAATTCCAATAGTAAGTAGAATATACCAGAACTTGACATACAGTGTCATCTGATGCAGAAAAATGTGTCCATTCTGTTCAGAGAAAAGACAGCTCCAAAGGAAGGGGTTTCTTAATCCTTTTATCAAGGATTATGCTCCTGTGTCACCAGACATGGCCTATCAGGGTCCATACCTGGACCTGGGAGGTAATAAGTTCCCACAGCTGTATTCGAGGTCATTAAGGATGGGGGAAGAGTGCAAAGACCCCCTGGAGATATTAAGCACAAATAATGTTCTACGTTAATATCAAATAAATTAGTCAATACAAAATATTAGGAGTTATTTCTGGCAAATCATGGGTGAACCTTGGGCAATTTCAGTATATGTCTTTAATCAGTTCTGTTAAAAGGTTCTCTTTATTATTCACATGCAATAAAATCTGGGACCAAAACAATCACCCTGACGAAAACAGAATATTCATCTAATAAGCATCAGAAATCTGGAACTTGCAGCAGCCTGTTGACATAAACATGCCAAGCAGCTAAATGTATGAAACAAAGATGGGGAGCTTACTACTACATAAGGAGAGAGATTGTTTTTTTAAAATGGTATTTCATTTTAGCAGAGATGCTCAGTCTGGGCAAAGGGAAATCGAGGGCAGGGGATCCTGGCCAGCACAGCAACCCACAAAATTTATGTGGATGACTATAAATCCTTAATTCATAACTAAGATACAGAAGCAATGCTGGCAGCTGATCCTCTCACCCATAAATTATGTACATTCAATTGCCACCATTTTGGAAAGTGAGACTGAAAGAGCCCCATATGTCTCCTCTGGAGCATGGCAGGGATAATATCTGTGCCTGCTGTTCATGCCCCACTTTGAGCATGAATACATCACTTGTGCCAGGGAACCTATATTCTTCCCAAGTGCCCACTTCAACAATGACAACTTGCAACTTTGATCCCACCTTACAGGGTTATGGGAACTTTCCATGACTGCTATTGACAACAAAGAGGGAACATTTTTCTACCCTTTTCTGCAAAAGGGAGGAAGACTTTGGCTATTGAATGCACTTCATCCTTCTATTCCCAGCGAGACAGTAAAGAATGACGGGACGCTATATTGGAAAGAGGGTGCATGGGCCCTAACCTCCAAAGCAAGAAACAGAACAGTGAATTGGGTAAGATCAAAAGAATAAAACTTGCTACTCCAGAAATGTTAGAAAGAAGTATGCAAGCTTTAATACCACGAGAGATAAAATGTATTCAAATAAAATAAAGGGATTAATAAATAATATATCCAATTGATGCTTGATCAACCAACTCTTGTGACAAACAATTGTGCCAAGACCAAAATGTGTTCCAAGCATGTGGGACTTCCTCAGTGATCCAAAACATTTCTCCATATGATTTGTCACAGTAAATCTAGTCTGTCTGGATGATCTGCATTTGATCTTATGCATCATTTGTTGCTTCTCATATCTGGATCTATCATTTTATTTATTATTTATTATTGTATTTAAACATCTATATTAATCAACAACAACAACAACAATTGTATTGTCTACACCCTGCCTATCTGGCTGGGTTTACTTATTGAATACGGTTTATTTATCGTGGCACTGATAAACATTTTAGTGTTTCACTTTACTGGATTCAGCTGCATCAAGATCTCACTGAATCTGCTACTGGTAGCCCCTCTCCGGCTCTCCTGTATTGAGAGGGGACTGGCACAGACACAGCATTGCAACGCTGTGACATGGGCTACTTTCTGCAATGGGAAGACAGAAAAGGGAGGCGGCCGATGCGAGCCTAAGAATTATTTCCCTCTGGTATTACCTACAAAAAAAGTTCATCAGAACAAGGTCCAAGGGGGCACCAAGGGGCACAGGCACTCTCCCTGTTCAGGTGAGGAGTGCAGTGACACCCTGTGGACTAGAAGCGGATTTGTCAAAGGAAGTTTGTTTCACAACATTCCACAGTATCAGATGGGGATATTTTTGTCAATATGATTACTGGTTATATCAGTTTACAAAATATTTAATAAGAGGGGGATAAAGAGGTCATTGACTCTTGTTTGGAAAAGCCTTAAACAAAGGAAATCATTAATGTGCAGGTGATGTAAAAATCTCAACTCATGAACATTTTCCCTATTACTGTTTTAACATCAAACTTTTAAGATACAGACATCATATAAAAACACACACACATACTTCATGGAATTCCTGCATAGCGGGGGGGGGGGGGGATGTATCAGTACTCAACAACGAATTCCTATGATAACAATGGAAACCAGCATTTATTAACTTTTTAGGTGCAGTGGAGGTCCTACTTCTCTTGTGCAAGCTGGAGGAGAAGAAGAAAAACATGAATCGGGGTTGTTCTTGACAAATTTCCCTTCGTTTCAATAGGGCTTGCATGAACAACCTCTATGGCTGGCTGCAGCCAGAATGTTCAATCTTAAAAGAAAGGACATAAATAACAAGGAACTGCATGGAAGCATACTTAAGGCATGACATTCAGACCTGAGAAAATAAAAAAAAAGTTTGAAAAGAAAGAGAGAGAAGTTATCTTGGTTTCTTGTCTGTATTGTAAGAACTCCACCTCCTGCTACTTTTGCACTTAAGTGCTTCCTGCTTAGCATTGGAAAAGATGGGAACCATCACCCACTGATGAAAGTCAAAGGCCCCCAATTCTTATAAATACAAGAAGTCCGGCTGGCACCCCTAAGAAGCCAAGCTCTCTTGCAGGTGTGAAGATGTGCTACACTCTCCCTCCTGGAGGAGATAGTCCAGGCTGCTTCTCCCTCTCCTGCTGCAGCTGCCTTTCTTCCATAAACCTTGTGCTATGGGGCACGTCCACCACATAGGGGTCTGACTCCCCACACCTTTCCCAACATCCTGCTGCAACTGAGTTAGGGAATCTACTGCCTTTAGAGGGTAGCTTTGCTTCTCTCCAGCTTCTCGCTCTCTCTTTTCTTTGTACTGTTGTTAAATGGAATGATGTTCAAACAAATCAAAACTGGATTCTCTTCTTTTTTCAGGGTCATCACAATTTTGTGTTAGCAGAGCAAAGTGTTAAGTTTGTACAGCCCTATAGTGCTTTGAAAAAAGGGACAGAAATAAGAACTGTACATTGAAAGGTTTTATATGGCAACTGTTTTCTCTGAAGAAAACATGGCATTCAGAAATCCTGGCTTCCCAAAAACACCCACTGCACCAAGTAAAAAAAATAAATCAAAAGGATTAATAAAAAATATCATGGCAGGATGAGGCTGAATACACCAAGTGCAATATCAGCGAGTTGTTCAGTGCTCTTCCTTAGGCAAAACAAAACAAAACAAAAACATGTAAATAATCTATGGCAGCTCACAAATATATTACTCATTTAACATGAAAGAGACACAAGAACAAAAACCAAAGGTTGTAGTTTTTTTATAGTCACATAAGCATGCAAAGAAGTGACCAAACCAAAGTGCAACTATACAGGATGGATGGACAGACAACTCCCTTTCGGTACTACCTAAACTGCCACTTTTGAAAACCCACACCTAAGAGTCTTAAACCTCTGCATGTCCTGTTCACACAGCTGAACTCCATGATATGGTGTGGAACTGGTCTTCTTGGCAGCTATGCAGCAAGAAGAAAATTTTGACATAGCTGAAAGGCACAGCCACTCAATTGCAAGTTTAGAAAGGGAGCCAGCAATGGCTTCGTATGGCTGTTAATTGATCTAGAAACACTACTTAATTCTCTATGTGAAAAACCAAACTTTGCCCACTTTGACTGCTTCATAACTCAGAACCTGCCCCTGGCCCTATGGAATAAGGCATGAGAGAAATTTAAACACAAAAAGAAAACAAACACCCACCTTCAATCCAAGCACAAATCTTAAAGAACTTGTTTTATGAATCATCTCGAGCCTTATTATGAAAAGCACATGTTGCAACTGGAAGACAGATGCAAGCGGCTCCTGTCAACAAGCCACTGACCATTTGCTCCTTGACTGTTTCATCCAAGCACTCTATTACGATCACAGCTTCTTATCGGCTGGTGGCAGGTTTAGCATGCAGGCCATCATAATATCAAGGTCTGTTCTAACAAATCCTATAGCAATGCTACAGAGAGGAAATTTCACGTCTCCAGACCTGCCTGCCATCCACTAAAGGAAGACAGCCAAAACCACCTGCTCACCACCTGAGATGGACGTGGCAAAAGGCAAGATGCCACCACCACTACCTCCTTCCTACTCTCAGGTAAGTGATGGGAAATTGCAAAAGAAAAGCAGACTATTTGACACAAGTTGGGAGGGAAGATCTTGGCAGCAGTCCCCCCCTTTCCCCTTCATAAAGGATATTTGTTCCACTGCTACACAGTATAGTCCATGAGTTTAACTTATGGAAATTAAGAGTCGCTCTTCACAAGTTGTCTCATATGGGTAGTTATATTCTCCTAACACCATATAAATAAGTAATATTTATACAGCTTAGACATTCTGAGACATGCAGTAGTTTTTTTGTTGTAGGTAGTACATTTTTCTTCATGATCGTATGTGGGGGGGTTTTACTGATCACCTTGTTACCAGCAGATCTCATGCCGGCCCATGTCTGGCATTGTCTACTACATTTGAGGGTGGCTCTGAATCATCCATGGGGAGAACGAGGCGTGTGCCCCTTATCACAAGTTCGTGGTCCCCAAACCCAAGCTCCTGGTCCAGGGTGTCCTCGGAACCGTTTCCCGCCGCCCTTCGAGATGCGCCAGATGTCAAAGAATCTGTGTTCACAGTGGAATCCCCGTAGGTCAAACTGATGTCTCCGTCATTCAAAATAAGGTCTGAATCATCGTCTTTCAGCTGCTCTTGATTCTGAGTAAAAGAAAAGAGCTATTTTACCAAGCACCTAATATGCTGAATTAATATCTATTCCTGCTGCCCAAGATGTCTGACTGGCATAATAAAATTGGAAAGTTTTTATTTTATGACTGCAATTTTCTACAAGATACCCATGTCCCAAGCAAGATATGAAGGTTTCACAACCTAGGCATGTTCCACGAGATTCAGATCCAGGACAATTGGGTCCTAACCCCACCGGAGTAGTCATCATTTCTCCCCTGCCTCACTTATACCTGTAAAATGGGGCTAAATACCTGCTCCACAAGAATATTGCTTAAAAATTAAGTCCATCTGCATTCATAAAACACCACAGAATTTATCTTCTTTGACTCCCATAGTATTTAACCATTTTAAACAAACAGGTCTCCCAAAGGCCATTACCAAAATCAATCTGCCAGGTTCAGAAGTATCAGATGCTTAGGAATGCCAATAAAGGGTGGTCTATTGGGAACATGATGAAGGTATGGATGGACTTTGACTGACCAAGCAACATTTACTGTATTTTTCCATGTATAACACCCCCATGTATAAGACACCCCCTATTTGGGGGGACAAAAAATTAAGAAACTGGGGGGGATTGCCCAGAGTTGTTGAACTTTTTTTGGGGGGGGCGGTCCAGATTTTTTTGGGAATGACAAAAATCACTCACCCGCCAGACCGACAGTGCTGCTCACACACATCAATAAAGCAAACTATCCTCTGTCCCCTTGCTGTCCAAAGCAGTAAATTGCCTGCCCAACTGCTGCAGCGACAGAAAATCAACACCAGCCCTTCCCACAGCCACCAATAGCAATCTCCGACTCGCTGCAGCAACCAATCCCATGTCCCCACAATGCACTACCCATGTATAATAATAATAATAATAATAATAATAATAATAATAATTTATTATTTATACCCCGCCCATCTGGCTGAGTTTCCCCAGCCACTCTGGGCGGCTCCCAATCAGTGTTAAAAACAGTACAGCATTACATATTAAAAACTTCCCTGAACAGGGCTGCCTTAAGATGTCTTCTGAACGTCAGGTAATTCTTTATCTCTTTGACATCTGATGGGAGGGCGTTCCACAGGGCGGCCGCCACTACCGAGAAGGCCCTCTGTCTGGTTCCCTGTAGCCTCACTTCTCGCAATGAGGGAACCGCCAGAAGGCCCTCGGCGCTGGATCTCAGAGTCCGGGCTGAACGATGAGGGTGGAGACGCTCCTTCAGGTATACAGGACCGAGGCCGTTTAGGGCTTTAAAGGTCAGCACCAACACTTTGAATCGTGCTCGGAAACGTACTGGGAGCCAATGCAGATCTCTCAGAACCGGTGTTATGTGGTCCCGGCGGCTGCCCACAGTCACCAGTCACCAGTAAAGGTGGGGAGGGTTGTTTTACAAGCAAGGTTTCATGCATATCCCTTATCTCGGTGGGCCTCTAGGGTTTCTACTCCCTTTTCCGTCTTTAGTTCTCAGCTTTAGGGCTTTTAAAGCTTCTGTCCTGTGGCGCCTTCCCCCTTATATTTGCGAGCAGAAATACCGAGGATGTCTCCAGTCCCCTCGTCACCCTCAAAGAAGTTATAAATGACTAATAAATCAGAATAGTTTACTGCAGCAAAGTAATAGGGCTTGTGCCAGGGGATAAAATGAAGCAGAACTTGCCTTCAGTTTTAGCCGCTCCTTGTTTTCTTCCTCGTTCGGGGGGGGGGGGGGTAAACAAAATGCCAGGCCAAGACAACCTCTCTTTATCCCGTGCAGGGCCACTGCAGCTTTTGATGACGTTTTGATGCCATGCTTCTGCTGTAAATCAGGAAGCTCGGCGTCTACCCACAATAGGCGTCTAATCTCCACTCCGGCTGAGCCGGAGCTAATTCATTCTGGATTAATTGCAGTTTCCGGGTCACCTTCAAAGGTAGCCCCACGTAGAGCGCATTGCAATAGTCCAAGCGTGAGATAACTAGAGCATGCACCACTCTGGTGAGACAGTCTGCAGGCAGATAGGGTCTCAGCCTACGTACCAGATGGAGCTGGTAAACAGCTGCCCTGGACACAGAGTTAATCTGCGCCTCCATGGACAGCTGTGAGTCCAAAATGACTCCTAGGCTGCGCACCTGGTCCTTCAGGGGCACAGTTACCCCATTCAGGACCAGGGAATCCTCCACACCTGCCCGCCTCCTGTCCCCCAAAAACAGTACTTCTCTCTTGTCAGGATTCAACCTCAATCTGTTAGCCGCCATCTAACCTCCAACCGCCTCCAGGCACTCACACAGGACCTTCACCGCCTTCACTGGTTCTGATTTAAAGGAGAGGTAGAGCTGGGTGTCATCTGCATACTGATGAACACCCAGTCCAAACCCCCTGATGACCTCTCCCAGCGGCTTCATATAGATATTAAAAAGCATGGGGGAGAGGATAGAACCCTGAGGCACCCCACAAGTGAGAGCCCAGGGGTCTGAACACTCACCCCCCACCACCACTTTCTGGACACGGCCCAGGAGGAAGGAGCGGAACCACTGTATAACAGTGCCCCCAGCTCCCAGCCCCTCTAGACGGTCCAGAAGGATGTTATGGTCGATGGTGTCAAAGGCCGCTGAGAGATCCAGCAGAACTAGGAAACAGCTCTCACCTTTGTTCCTAGCCCGCCGGAGATCATCAACCAGCGCGACCAAGGCAGTTTCAGTCCCATGGTGAGGCTTGAATCCCAATTGGAAGGGATCCAAATGGTCCGTTTCCTCCAGGCGTGCTTGGAGTTGTTCAGCAACCACCCGCTCAATCACCTTGCCCAAGAATGGCAGATTTGAGACTGGGCGATAGTTGGCCAAATTGGCCGGGTCTAAAGATGGTTTTTTAAGAAGCGGTTTAATGACCGCCTCTTTCAGCGGGTCTGGGAAGGCTCCCCCACAGAGGGAAGCATTCACCACCCCGCAGAGCCCATCGCCCAGCCCTTCCCGGCTCGCTTTTATCAGCCAGGATGGGCAAGGATCAAGGAGACAGGTGGTCGGTTTCACTCGTCCAAGCAGCCTGTCCACATCCTCGGAGGTAGCAGATTGGAATTGATCCCATGTAACAGGACCAGACAGAACTCTAGCACTCTCCCGCCCTGGCCCTGCTCCCACAGTGGAGTCTACCTCCTTCTGAATCTGTATAAGATGACCCCAAATTTTGAACAAGATTTTTGAATAAAAAACCATAGTCTTATACATGGAAAAGTATGGTATGTGGCTTTCTGCTGCATTATGTTAGCAGTGGATTATCTTGAAATGTGGCTATATATGTTTATTGCACTTTTCTGATGCTGTTTGGAGCTGCTCTGAGCACGATTTTGAGCAAGAAAGTGGCATATGATAAATAGATAAAGACAGAAGCTAGTCTGATTTGGAAACTGAAAAGCAATCACAGCACTTGGTGGAAAAAGCTGCTCCAAGAATACAGTAACTGTTTTGCACAGCCAAACCTCAGCAGCTGCGGAAACACAACATACACAGAAAGTATTCCATGGTCCTTCTGGGAGGTTCTGCACGTACCTCATAAGCCTGAGGGCTGGTCAGGCACCTGGCAATGGGGCCGCAGCAGCTTGGGAGCGTTGTCGTTAGAGGAGGACCGCTGTGCGTCAGGAGGGGCTTCAGGTAACTGAAGGGGGCGTTGTTAAGGCACAAAACACTTCAATGAGAGCACTTCATGGGTTTTTTATATAGCAACAACAACAAAAACAATTTATTATTTATACTCTGGGTGGCTTCCAACAAAAGATTAAAAACAGATTAAAACATCAGTTATTAAAAGCTTCCCTAAACAGGGCTTCCTTCAGATGTCTTCTAAATTTCTGATACAGTAGTTGTTTATTTCTTGGACATCTGGTGGGAGGGCGTTCCACAGGGCAGGAACCACCACCGAGAAGGCCCTCTGCCTGGTTCCCTGTATAACTTGGCTTCTAGCAGCGAGGGAACCGCCAGAAGGCCCTCGGAGCTGGACCTCAGTGTCCGGGCTGAAGGATAGGGGTGGAGACGCTCCTTCAGGTACACAGGACCGAGGCTGTTTAGGGCTTTAAAGGTCAGCCCCAACACTTTGAATTGTGCTTGGAAACGTACTGGGAGCCAATGAAGATCTCTCAGGACCGGTGTTATGTGGTCTTGGTGGCCACTCCCAGTCACCAGTCTGGCTGCCGCATTCTGGATTAGTTGTAGTTTCCGGGTCACCTTCAAAGGTAGCCCCACATAGAGTGCATTGCAGTAGTCCAAGCGGGAGATAACCAGAGCATGCACCACTCTGGCGAGACAGTCCGCGGGCAGGTAGGGTTTCATCCTGCGTCCCAGATGGAGCTGCCCTGGACACAGAATGGACCAGAATGGGCCTCCATGGGTCCAAAATGACCTCCAGGCTGCGCAGCTAGTTCTTCAGGGGCACAGCTGCCCAATTCAGGAGCAGGGAGTCTACCACACCCACCTGCCCGCCCACAACAGGACTTAGTCTTGTCAGGATTCAACCTCAATCTGTTAGCCGCCATCCACCCCCCAACCGTCTCCAGGCACTCACACAGGACCTTCGCTGAAGCCAAGGATATTAACGAAAACCTATTAAATCCCACTGCATGCATTCACCAAGAGATGCATACAACATAATCATGAAAATATACAGTAAAATCATTTTAAAATGATTGTTTTTAAAAAGTAGTAAAATATAATGCAAGTGACTGTTAAAAAAAAAGCTTAACAACAGTGAGGCTCAAAAATATGATATATGATAAGTGGCAGCAATTGAATGTGGTATTGTACATAAAAAGCCCTGTGTAAAATGCCTTGTGTTTTTCCAACAGGGAAGACACAGAGAGGGAGCCGGGTGAGTTTCAAGTAGGAATGCGTTCCAGAGTTGCCCTTATTTGTGTTCAGCTCATGCCCACAGATGGCACTAAGGTCTTACTTTCAGGGCCAACTTCTTCCCAAAAGCAACACACAAGCAAGTGGTTCTGATGGGCAACGTCTGGCTAACTGGCTACCCAGGATCAGAGCAAAGTAATTTTATCAAGCCTTTAGTAGTCCTACCTAATTGTTCACTAAGTGGTGGTAAAAAGTTTCATCCAGTTTCACTTTCTGAAAACTGGTTTTCCAACGCCCCAAGAAAGTGTGGGGGGGGGCCCTCTCTGCTCCTGTCGCGGCACTTCAGTAATAGGTTGTTTTTGTTCCACAACCTAGAAACATTCGCTGCTGAGTGGTATGAGTTTTATACTAGAGCCACTGGGATCCATGGCACATATCTGTCAACTATCCACGACATCCTTTGTTGGGGGCCATGCTCTCCTGTGAGCTTGAGATTGCAGGGCCCAAAAGTGCATGTTTGGGGGGCACCATGCTCTCGAGCAGGTCATGTGACTAGTCTGGCATGGATGGTTTGGCACTAGGACAAGCTGGAAGGTACGGTGGCTCCATTCACATAACAAAAACTGCTACAGAGATACCAGCATTTTCAAAAGCAGGGGGTCCATGGCTTGGCTTTTGAAAAACTGCGGGTCTGCAGTACCTAGCAAATTGGGAACCACATTTCTAGGGGGCAGCCTGTGTGACAAACTATACCTTTGGAAAACATCCACACCTCCAGAGGCTAAAAGAGCTGGCTGACTCTTTCAGTAACTGAAAATATGGCAGATTTATCACTCTGGCTCTTGACTGCCAGGCAATTGGCTTTATGAAAGACGAGGATCCACAGCTGAGCAGAAGAGACTTCTCAGAGAGGAGAAGCTCTCTTTCCCCATCATGGACAGAGGCAGATATTGGCCTCCTAGTACAAAGGCCAAGACGTAAGAGGAGGAGGAGAAAGAAGGAGAGCCGGTTTTTGTTTCTCTTAAGGATACTTATGGTCGAAGTTGTACCACAGCCGGAATAACCAAGCGCTCTCTGCTTTGGTACTTCTCCTTTCATTTTCTGGCACTCCCTGAAACAAATCAATGAGGCACAATTACAGTACTTTGGTTGACAAGAATCACACTTCAAACAAGGCATTTGGCAAGGAAAAGAAACTTTTCTGCCTGTGATAGCCTGGCAAAGCATTGGTGTCAGAGGCTTGCAAGCATTTTCAGTGACGTGAACCACAAACAGAAGCTTCCCTTTTCCTGCCATCCCCTCTTTCACTGGAAGGCCATGCTGAATTCTGCCCTAATTTCTGGCTGATTGACATGTCCTGGGTTCCAGCAAGTCAAGGCACTGAAATGGTGCTTTCATGCAGTGTTAGAAACTGAGATATGAAAGCTAGGAGCTAAATGGCACCTTAAACCTAGGTTATGGGCACTGCAACTGAGTGTCTAGGCATGCTTTTTTATAACAAGAATACAAAGCTGAAAATGAATGAACTGCACCTAAAATCTTATGTTCATTTTTCACATGGTCCAGTCCTTCCACCGCCCACCCCCCTAATATTATTAAGAGGGTCTCTTCTCTATTCTTCAGAGAGTGGCTGGAATGTGGGGAGGCAGAAAAAGGTCCTCCTTTCCTTCCATTCTGCAGTTTTAATCTGAAATCTCAGGTGCAAAGCTCAGAAACTGCTCACGCTAATGAAATTCCCTGTCACAAAATGCGCCTGGAACAGTGGGAGTTTCAAAAGCTGCTTTCACATACTCTTTCATGTGACTGGGGGCAGGCAAGGAAAAGCAGGGCCTACAGAGCAAGGAGAGTTGGCTTTGCTCTTCCTCTTCTTCATGTTGGCCCTTGGTCCCGAAACGGCACCAATCCTTCCCAGAAGCTTCTGGCTCAAATTCTGCACAGCTAGTCTCTAGTCTTGGGTTTGTATGCCGGTGCTTGTAATCTGCATGGGAGAACCAACAGACCATCCCCATCTGCTTGGGACTGGTTTCCTCTGCCCATAATTATTCCCCTGGTGTGTTATTTCAGAAGATACGCTTGCAACAGAGTTCATGTATTTACTCAGCTTCAAGGTGCCTTGAAGGCAGTCACTACTCTGCAAGGCTGCTGCAGAAACAGAACGGCAAACCGTTTTGCATACATAAATAAAAAAATGTTTATGTGAGGAAATCAACCAACATGCCACCACAACAAATGTGAGGATATCCACCATGGACACCCCTGTGTTAGAGGCAGAGAAAAAGAGCACAGCCACCTACCACGTTTTCCTGATCTGCATCCACACCAACCCTGCAGAGAAGAGGAAACAATTACTCAAGTTCTCCTGTGGGCTTCATCTACTAGGCCTCTCTCTCACTGCCCACATGTGGGCTTAAAAGCTAAACACAAGCCCACAGGGCTTGCCCTTGGCAGGAAGGGTGCATGGTAGGTAGAAAGAAAGAAAGAAAGAAAGAAAGAAAGAAAGAAAGAAAGAAAGAAAGAAAGAAAGAAACCACATTTTTTTTCCTCACACAAAAATCAAACTACTGTTTTAAAAAATTAAATTAAATTAAATTATGAAATGTCCATAACAAATTACACCTGCCTGCTCCAGAGTCCTTTTAAAGGTTTTCATGTTGCTGTGGACCACCCTAACGTTTTGCAGGAGGGAGGCATGGAATAACTTAGTAAATGAAGCCCCACTAAGTTCAACAGGACTTACTCCCTGCTAGGCTATGTACGTCAAGCCCTGCAGTCTTGGATTTTTAAGCTAATCCAACTGTATCTGGCCACTGATTTTATCCTTCTCATTAAGTCATGTGACCAAGGAGACCCCCAGCAACCAAGAGGAGACATTTCACAAGCACACTTTCCCCATCATTCAGTTCCTGCTTAACACTCTTTCTCACATCAGAAAGACGGACCCTCAGATTCCATTGTTATGAAGTGGGGAAATGTGGAGCAAAGGGTTTCTCTCCCTTCGCTGGCTTCCTGGTTTTCACCCCCACAAATGATTACAGGCTGTAGAGGCACAGTTGCTTCTCAAGGACAAACATGCACACCTGAACTATGTTTACTGAGATGAAAAGTCTCTGATAGGATTTGAAAATAAAGGCTAATAATTATGTGGTCCATTCAGTAAGAACCATTTTATCAGTTCTAGATTTCTCGTTCTATGTGACCCACCTGGCTATAAACACTATTACAAGTGTCTGAAAAAAGTTCTTCATCTGAAATCTCAGCACCATTTTAATAAACTGCAACTATTTGTTATGCCACTTATTAATGAATTGTGGCATTTATTATTTATTCCAAAACGAAACGTGAGCACCCAGTGCTTGGGCAGCAAAATGGGGCCACCTATAGACAAGATAAGGGTTTCTCCACACATGAGATCTCACCAGGTATCTCCCCAAAAAGGGAAGGAAAAAGCTGTAAATGAAATAATTGAAAAGCAACATAAGAACTCATGCTTAGAGGCCTCAGGGACGCATAGAAATCTGAGGGCAGTAGAGGTTTGATGGGTGGGAGGCAGGGAAAGTGAGCGGGGGAGAGTGGGCATTTACCTGCTCAAGCCTGTGATAACTGAACCAGCTGGATGACAAGCTGCACAGCAGGTTTCCTTTTTTCCCCTTTTCCCTTTTTAAATTTATTTCTTACAGTATTACATTCAACAAAAAGAACATCTTTTAACATTTCTTACATTCTGTTTCTTACATACATATACAGTCAAACCTCGTTCTGCGTCTGCCTCCTCTTGCATCGGCTTCAGCAAACATCTGCAGCAAACCCGGAAGTACTGGAACGGGGTACTTCTGGGTTCGCCACTCGTGCATGCGCAGAAGTGCTAAATCGTGCATGCGCAGACGCAGAGCTTTGATGTGCGTCATTTTCTGGTTGTGGCGGGGCCTCTGGAATGGATTCCTGCCGTAACCCCAGGTTCCACTGCATCACTGTACGTTTTCCCCCTTTATATCCCTGTGACTTCCCTCCCCCCATGCTTAGCATTATTTAGTTAATTTTATATTATTTTAATATTGTGTTAAAGCAATATACTTGATATAAAAACCCGTATAATCTGTTCCAACTTTTATCCTAACTTTGCGAACATCAGTCTAAGCATATCAGTAAGTTTCTTTTGGAACAATGTTTTGCCTTATACTCCTCTACACATTCCCATTCTTTCCTCAGTTTTTGATTAAATTGTAATCTGATTGCTGCCATCATTTTGCCCAATTCAATAAATTCACAAAATTTTATTTGCCAATCTGCTACTGATGGGACTATATCTCCCTTCAGGTTTTTTGCCAGTAAAACCCTAGCGGCAGCCGTCGCGTATAGGAATATTTTTTTCTTATCATTAGGATGTCTTTTGTCACTATACCTAGAAGGAACACTTCTGGCCTTTTCTCAAATGTTATTTTAAACATATTTTTTAATTCTTCATAAATACTACTCCAGAACTTTTTGATTTTATCAGATCCCCACCATACACGATACATTGTACAGATCACAGCAAGATTCCTTAGCTAAGGCAACAGCACAAGACTCGAACCGACACTCACCTGATATGAAGGCACGACAGCATAGGAGTGGTGCCACCTCCAAACACCCAGACGGTAAAGAAGACGATGAGAAGTGTTGTACTGAACATCATCTGCCGCGCATAGGTGGCTGTGTCCCGAATGGCCAGCGCAAAAGCCATGGCTCCACGGAGGCCTGGGAAGAAAGGCTCATCAAACCTTGTGTGGCCTATGGCCGGGCTCCTAAGAGCCTATTCCATTTCTGTCCCGGAGTCTGAATGCAGTATGTACATGCAAGAACGTGTGGGCACGCGTGAGTGTATGCTTGCGCGCGGGGACACACACACACACACACACACACACACACACACACACAGACACACACACAAGCTTTTCTACTTTTCACCTTTCGAGTGCAAACCCCAACCCACTTCCCCCAGAAAGCTCTCTTCCATTTCACGTGGTGTTGCAGGAGGGGAGTGCTGCTACTCTTCCAAGCTGCAACTTCCAGCAAAAAAGAATCTTGTAGTGACTTCAAGATGAATACAGTCATTACGGCATAAGCTTTCGCGGACCAGAATCTACAGTATGATCTCAGGGCAGCTGACTCCCAGCTCCATCTGGGACGCAGGATGAGACCCTACCTGCCCGCTGACTGTCTGATCAGACTGGTGCATGCTCTGGTTATCTCCCGCTTAGACTACTGCAATGCGCTCTACGTGGGGCTCCCGTTGAAGGTGACCCAGAAACTACAAATAATCCAGAATATGGCAGCCAGACTGGTGACTGGGACCACTGAGACCACGTAACACCGGTCTTGAAAGACCTACATTGGCTCTCAGGACGTTTCCAGGCACAATTCAAAGTGTTGGTGCTGACCTTGAAAGCCCTAAACAGCCTTGGCCCTGTAGACCTGAACGAGCGTCTCCATCCCAGATGCCGGGGTTCCTTTCCCAAGGGCCTTCTGGTGGTTCCCTCCCTGTGAGAAGTGAGGTTACAGGGATCCAGGCTGAGGGCTTTCTTGGTGGTGCCACACACCCTGTGGAACGCCCTCCCATCAGATGTCAAAGAAATAAACAACTATCTGACATTTAGAAGACATCTGAAGGAAACCCTGTTTAGGGAAGCTTTTAAAGTTTGATGGACTATTGTATTTTAATATTTTGTTGGAAGCCGCCTAGAGTGCCTCGGGAAGAAATAAATTATTATTATTATTATTGGCGAGGGCTCTCTTCCAGAGGCAGTGCCCATACACCACATTGCTCAAAGCCAAAGGCTGCTGGCTGGCAAGAGGGAAAGCCTGCATGGAGGACCTCCCTGTGCCACCGCTGCCAGAGAAAGAAGAAAGCACAACTTCTTCAGATGCGGGAGGGAGCAGAGGCAGACAGGGAGAGAGGCAGGTAGAAGCAGCAGACAGGTGGGGTTTCTTCTCGCTCTGCCTGCCTGTCCTTCTCCCCTAAGTTGGGAAGGCTGCTGCAAGAGCAAAGTGTGTGTAGTTGCATTTGCACAAGTAACATGTGTGTGAAGAGATTACGCTGTACTTCTGCAGAGGCACGAGAGAAAGACGTCCAGAGCAAGCTGCACAAGGGCCTAGATCCTGGTCCATGCTAGGACTCTTAATGTGTTAATTAACACCTTCTCCTTCATGCATCATATTCCATCCTGCCTTAAGGCCAGTCCTTAAGAGATGCTTAGATCATCTTTTAGGGAGAATTTCAGCTATCAAAATGAATGTGCTCCCCAAAATGCTGCTTTTATTTCTTTTTTAAAAAATAATATTTTATTAGATTTTAACAAGAAAAAGGGTTACAGAAACAACAAAAGAAAATAAACACCAGAAAAATACAAAAACCAAAAATTCAACACAAAAACAAGAAGAAAAAGAAAAAGAAAAAGGAAAATCCCTCCTTTCAATTTCTCACCATTCTTTTACTTATATTCCTGACTTCCTCTCGCCTCCCTCTTTGTATTCCATTTAAAAATTTATTCAGCAAATTCATACCCTCTTATCTTACCCTTAATTATGTATCACCATATAATATTACTTCATATTATCATTTATAATCAAACCATTCTTGCAAATTCTTATTTCACCTTATTACTCAAACCACTTCATTTTTTGCATTAATTTCATTAATTTTATCTTGTCCTTAAATCTCTAAAATTTCTAAATTTAAACCATATTTAACCTTTCTGCTAAAGCCAATTACTTCCTTTCCAACATCTCTTAATATTTCATTACTATTACACTAATTCCATAAATATAGGTTTATACAAAAAGCATTTCTCATTCTAGGTTTATCCAACGTCCCTTTTCCTGGTTCCGGGTAATGTCAGTCCTTATGCCATTATATCCTCATCAGTCCGGTGTTCTAATATCTGAGGCTCTCAGGTCACTTCCAAGCCCCCTCTGCGAGTTTTCTTGTTTCTGTTTGTAGTTGCATACAACCTTGTTCCCTGTTGGGTTCTTTCGCATTTTCTTCTCTTTCTCTTTGGAGAGCCAATCACCGGGGAGTTCCGTACAGTAGTATTCTTCATTTCCTTTTATCCAATTGTCCCATTCCCCGGTGTTGCACTCCCCAGTGTTTAGTCTGTAATCCAAAGAGTAATTGTTCCAAAAATGATCTTCCACTTGTTTCACAGTCCCACCAGAGATAAGAATTTTCTTAAGTCCAAAATTTAGCCAGTGTCCTCCAAGTTGCATCTCCCAGTGTTGCAGCTTTTGGTCATGTAGGACTTGAAGTCTCTGTGTCTTTTGAGGTGCATTCACAACCTCTTCCATCTTTCTCTGCCCTTGCACTTGCCCTGTTAAACCAGTTTCCTGGGTAGATTGTTGTGCAGTTTCTGTAACTGCATTTCCCATTGGCACCTCTTTGCTGACTGCAGCTGTTTAATAATCCATCTTTTGATTCATCAGAGACACTTTCTCATCCAGCTGTCGCAGCACATCATATATTTTGTCCAGGGCAGATAAAACTTCCTCTCTAATCATTTTTGTCAAGGTCAGGGAGCTGGTCCCACGGTCTGATTTTCCCAGTTACTATGTTCTCTTTATAAATTGAAACAGACACACTGGCAGGCTTCCTCTAGAGGGTGTAGTTACTTTTTGGCATCCATTTTTAAAATGTATCCAACAAGGAAAAAAAGTTACTTTCGATTTTCAGATATTTTGTTTCCTTTCAATATAAACCAAACAGGCAGAAAACAGCATTGGAATTATTATTTTTTTCCTTTTCCAATTCTATCTGTCAATTTTTCTATATTCAAATTGTAAGCATCACCGACAGTTTCTTTCCTGTCATTCCGCCCCCAGGTTAGGGACAATGGAGACTTATTTTCTTAACTCACTCTCTGCAGGATTAGAAAGTCAAGTTTTTTTCCCCCCTTTCCTCCTGCTGTCTAGGGGGATTTGGTAGTTAAAAATACAGGAAATTTCAAGCTGTCATTTTCCCCTGGCTTTTAGCTTGTAAAATCTTTGCTTTGATCTTTATACAAGGAACGGGAGGCGGACTTCCTGTTTGCGCCTTCCCGTCTCGGGTCAAATTCAAAGGTATATTTTTATTCCAAAAGTTTCAATTGTCCTACTCACGGGTTGTTGTTTAAAATCCGAATTGTCACAGAAAAAAGGACAGCACTCTCCGACATCAGCTGTGCAGCTTCGCTCCGCAGAAGTAGCGATTGACTCTCAGAACCGCACTGGCCCCCATCTCACTCCAAAGCCCTTTGTGGGGTTCCTTTGCCAAACGGGGGGGGGGGCACAAACGGTGCCCGCTGAGTCCCATGGTCACAGGCTTCTTTCGCCTGTGGTTTTCGAAAGGGTCCCCGCTTCGCTGCAGCGGTAGGACCCGATTTCTGTGGAGCTGTCTCCCTCTGAATCAGAGGGAATCCGCCATTGTTGGAGGCGCCGCCTCCGGAAATAAAAAATGCTGCTTTTATTTCAACCGATACCGATTATTGACAAACCAAGTTGCCTCAAGGAATGGAAAAGGGGTATTTCTAAATTTGTCAGGGTGGGGGAGCCACAAATTAAACACAAAATTTTGATTGACACAAAAGAAAGAATTGGCAACTGAAGATGACAGAATATGCAGAATTAGCAGGTCTAACAAGCAGAATAACAGAAGAAGAACAGGTATTTAAAGAGGAGTGGTATCTTTTTGTTGAGTATAATGAAAATAATTGTGCACAGTTAAAAACACTGGCAGTATTAAAGTAACTCAACAATATAACATATTCTGAATTGATGTAAGATAGGAAAATTAAATTAGATATATTAGAATATGTAGGAATGTTGGATAAGATAAATGAATCCTGGAAGGGGAGGGAGGGAAGGAAGTCAGTGAATGAATGGTACAATAAAAGATGTTTAATTTGAAATGTACAATTTGAAAATTTAATAAAAATTATTAATTTGAAAAAGGTGCATTATCTGTGGGCTGGTGCTTCTCAGGTCCAAAAATTAGGTAAGACAGCTTGTTCTGGCAATCTTCTAGAAGGGAGATGCCTGGAGTCGGGGGGGGGGGGAACTTCCTAGATTCCAAGCTGCCATTGCATGTCTGAGTACAATTCAAAGTATTGGTGCTGACCTTGAAAGCCCTCAATGGCCTTGGCCCAGTAGACCTGAAGGAGCGTCTCCACCCCGGACGCCGGGGTCCCTCTCCTGCAAGAAGCGAGGTTACAGGGAAACAGGCAGGGGGCCTTCTCGGTGGTGGTGCCCACCCTGTGGAACGCCCTCCCACCAGATGTTGATAAGCAACTATCCTACTTTCAAAAGACATCTGAAGGCAGCCCTGTTTAGGGACGTTTTTCATGTTTCTTGCTGTATTGCGTTTTTAATATTCAATTGGGAGCCGCCCAGAGTGGCTGGGGAAACCCAGCCAGATGGATGGGGTATAAATAATAAATTATTATTATATATTATTATTGCAGGCCCATGTGACAAGGATGCAACCTATGCGGAGCTACAGCTGTTTCTCCAGCTATGGCCATTCTAGGAACAACCTCTGAGCTAGACAGTTGTAGTGTGTGGCTTCCCTTGAAGATGATCCAGTATTTGCAGCTAGTGCATAATGCTGCTCTCTTGCAGTGAGATGGGATCATTTTACACTGAATTTGAAATCACTGCAGGAGAGCAACCAGACCCAGTTCAAAGTATAGGTACCAACAAACCAATTCCAAACAGCTTAGGACCCAAGTGTCTGAAGGAGTGCCTTCTGCAGTACTACCCAAGCCAGGTTTTGACATCTGCAAGAAAGGCCCTGCTGAAGGTTCCCTCGTTGAGCATGGCCCAGTAGGGCTACTATACACAGCAGGGCCTTCTCAGTGGCACCACCACCTTTGCTATGAAATGCCCTCCCTGTGGAGATCTGGCTCTCTCTCACTTGGTCTGCATTCAGTCAGCAATTAAAAGCTCATTTGTTCCAGCAGGCCTTCATTATGTAGCAATAATAATAATAATAATAATAATAATAATAATAATAATAATAATAATTTATTATTTGTACCCCGTCCATCTGGCTGGGTTTCCCCAGCCACTCTGGGCAGCTTCCACAAAGACCAAAAATACACACACACTAAGATGTCACACATTGAAAACTTCCCTGAACAGGGCTGCCTTAAGATGTCTTCTGAATGTCAGGTAGTTGTTTATCTCTTTGACATCTGATGGGAGGGCGTTCCACAGGGCGGGCGCCACTACCGAGAAGGCCCTCTGCCTGGTTCCCTGTAGCTTTGCTTATCGCAATGAGGGAACCGGCAGAAGGCCCTCAGCGCTGGATCTCAGCGTCCGGGCAGAATGATGGGGGTGGAGATGCTCCTTCAGGTATACTGGGCCGAGGCCGTTTAGGGCTTTAAAGGTCAACACCAACACTTTGAATTGTGCTCGGTAACGTACTGGGAGCCAATGCAGATCTCTCAGAACCAGTGTTATGTGGTCTCGGCGGCTGCCCACAGTCACCAGTCTAGCTGCCGCATTCCTGGTCACCTTCAAAGATAGCCCCACGTAGAGATAACTAGAGCATGCACCACTCTGGCGAGACAGTCCGCAGGCAGGGAGGGTCTCAGCCTGCATACCAGGTGGAGTTGGTAGACAGCTGCCCTGGATACAGAATTGACCTGCGCCTCCATGAACAGCTGTTAGTCCAAAATGACTCCCAGGCTGTGCACCTGGTCCTTCAGGGGCACAGTTACCCCATTCATGACCAGGGAGTCCTCCACACCAGCCCGCCCCGTTCCCCCAAAACAGTACTTCTGTCTTGTCAGGATTCAACCTCAATCCATTAGCCACCATCCATCCTCCAACGGCCTCCAGGCACTCACACAGGACCTTCACCACCTTCACTGATTCTGATTTGAAAGAGAGGTAGAGCTGGGTATCATCTGCATACTGATGGACACCCAGTCCAAACCCTCTGATGATCTCTCCCAGCGGCTGCATGTAGATGTTAAAAAGCATGGGGGAGAGGACGGAACCCTGAGGCACCCCACAAGTGAGGGCCCAGGGGTCTGAACACTCATCCCCCCCCCACCACTTTCTGAACACGGCCCAGGAGGAAGGAGCGGAATCACTGTATGACAGTGCCCCCAGCTCCCAGCCCCTCTAGACGGTCCAGAAGGATGTTATGGTCGATGGTGTCAAAGGCCGCTGAGAGATCCAGCAGCACTAGGAAACAGCTCTCACCTTTGTCCCTAGCCCGCTGGAGATAATCAACCAGCGCGACCAAGGCAGTTTCAGTCCCATGATGAGGCCTGAATCCCGATTGGAAGGGATCCAAATGGTCCGCATCCTCTAGGCGTGCCTGGAGTTGTTCAGCAACCACGCGCTCAATCACCTTGCCCAAGAATGGAAGATTTGAGACTGGGCGATAGTTGGCCATACTGGCTGGGTCTAAAGATGGTTTTTTAAGAAGCGGTTTAATGACCGCCTCTTTCAGCGGATCTGGGAATGTTCCCTCACAGAGGGAAGCATTCACCACCCTGCAGAGCCCATCGCCCAGCCCTTCCCGGCTTCCTTTTATTAGCCAGGATGGGCAAGGATCAAGGAGACAGGTGGTTGGTTTCATGCGTCCAAGCAGCCTGTCCACATCCTCAGAGGTACCAGATTGAAACTGATTCCATGCAACTTGACCAGACAGGGCTCTAGCACTCTCCCGCCCCAGCCCTGCTCCCACGGTGGTGTCTAGCTCCTTCCGAATATGAGTGATTTTATCTGCAAAAAACTTTGCAAAATCGTTGCAGGAGATCCTGGGGGTCTTTACAAGGCCCTGGTGGTGAAGGTGGTTCCGTTAAATTGTGGACCACCTGAAAGAGTCTCCTGCTACTATTTTCTGCAGATGCAATAGAGGCGGTGAAGAAAGTCTTCTTCGCCGTTGCTATTGCGACTTGGTAGCTTGACGTTGAGCTTTAACCAGCGTCTGGTCAGATTCGGAATGAGTCATCTAGATGGCGCTCTAGCCATCTCAGTGATTGTTTCATTGCCCTCAGATCCATGGAAAACCATGGGGCTGCCGGGCTCCATGCAATTGGAGAAGGCGCTTTGGAGCCAGAGAGTCAATAGTCCTGGTTAACTCCGCATTCCAGCGGGCCATCAGGGAATCAGCTGAAAGGCCATCAACATGGGATAAAGCATCCCCTACCACTCTCTGGAAACCATTTGGATCCATTAAGTGGCGAGGGCGGACCATGCAAATCGGTCTCACCTCCCTGCAGAGGGGAAGGGTCGCAGAGAAGTCCAGTTGCACCAGGAAGTGATCTGACCATGGCACTTCTTTTGTTTCACTTTTACTTAGTGTCAGATCACCCACTTCACTAGAGGTGAACACCAGGTCTAAGGCATGTCCATGACTATGAGTTGGGCCAGACTTATTCAGGGACAGCCCCATGGAGGCCATGCTTTCCACGAAGTCCCGAGCAGCCCCTTGTAAGGTCGTGTCGGCATGGATGTTAAAATCCCCTAGGACAACCAAACTAGGTGTCTCCAGGAGAACATCCGCCATGACCTGAAGCAGCTCAGACAGGGAATCCTTGGTGCAGCGGGGAGGTCAGTACACCAAAAGGAATCCTGTACTGCCCCTATTGCCCAGCTTCCAGAACATGCACTCAGAGAAGTGGGTCTTCCCAATAGGACGCCTGGTGCAAGCTAGTGACTTCCTAAAAATCACTGCAACCCCCCTCCCCGCCCACATGACCTGGGTTGCTGTGCGTAAGAGAAACCTGGTGGACAAGCAGCAGCAAGGACAGGCCCATTTGCTTCCTCCAACCAGGTCTCTGTCACACATGCCAGGTCAAGTCTTCCATCCACGATCAAGCCATGGATGGCAGTGGTCTTTTGAATCATTGACCTGGCATTGCACAGCAACACCTTCAGGTCATGTGGGTTTCCCCTGTTGATTCCAGTATCCATCCGGTCAAGACCAAACAGACTGGAGGCAGATATAGTCTTCAAACAACGACTAAACCTGCCTCCTCGGTAATGACATGGTCTGGTCTTAGCGTAACTCTTCCTCCTGCCCATGATCACCGAGATCGGATGTCCCAGTGCTTCCCTCCCTGCGGAACTTGTCCCAGCCATTGTGTTGGCTGGGGCCCCACTCCCAGGCAGCCCTGATCCCGCCCCTTAAAAACAAAACGCAAACTATACAGCAACCAATAAAACAACAAAAAACAATAAAATTAATCCCCAACTAGATATCCATCCCACCCACCCCTAACAAAGGAAAGAAGAAAAAATTAAAATGCCACCGGGGGGGAAGAAAAATTTAAAATGCCACCGACTGCTTGAGGACATTTTAAAACACAATAACCACTTGGAACAGGGAAGCAATAGCAGAACAACTTCCCGCACTTCCCCAAAAGTTTGTTCCAAATGAGGGCCTGGGCCAGCTGGAAAAGGCCCTGGAAGGGGGCAGGCCCTGCAGTCCTCCCCACAGCCGATGGCGAGGCCGATGTAACATAACACCCCATATATTTGTACTTTAACTGTAAATTTGTCAATCAGGGTGGCTAAAAATCAATGGTTTATTTAAAAAAAAAAGATTTTTAAAAATTTAAATAGGATTATTTTTTTTAATCGGAATTTTTAATGATTTATATCGGAATTTTTAAATAAAATGCTTTTGGAGAAAAAACCTTTCTAAAGATTTTCTCTTTAAGCTACATTCTAGTCCAAAGGCTATTCAACAGGAAATAAGGATTTGTTTTAAGTTTTTCATGTGTGCTAAAACTCTGTTTTTTAAAAAAAAAAAAACATTTAACCACATCAGTTAACAAACATGGATACATTTGCTATCATGTTATTGTTTTAGTTAAATAAATTGTTTAAATTGTTACTACGGAAATGATTATTTTTCTCCTTCCAATCAAGTATAGCAGAAAGGTTGTCCAAATATAAACAGTTAACTTATTAAACCTCACAATAATTTCATAATTATCTGTCTATGTATTTCTAATAGTATACGCAAACCAGTAATTTTTTATATAACTGCAAAATCTACTCTGAAAATTTATTATTCCAAAAATGAAACCTTCATCTGGTTGTCATTATTAAGATTATACCAGCAAGAATGAGTCTTTCTGTAAAAAAAAAAGATTTAAATTAAGTCTTACTGACTGGTGATTTAAATTGTGATTTACCATATTTCTTGCTCTATAGGACGCACCGGACCATAGGAGGGGGAGAACAGGGAAATTTTTTTTTCTTGTTCTCCCCTTTAAAACAAGGTGCGTTCAAGGCGCATTCACCCAAAGCCTCCAGAGCGCAGCGGGAGTTCCCACTGCGCTCCAGAGGCTTCAGACGGCTACCTTGGAAGCCTGGAGTGCGAGAGGGGTCGGTGTGCACTGACCCCTCTCGCTCTCCAGGCTTCAGTGAAGGCAACCCGAAGCCTCTAGAGCGCGGGGGGAGTTCCCGCTGGGCTCCGGAGGCTTCAGGTTCCTTTTGACCTGCTCTTTGGGGCTGGCGGTGGGGGGAAGCGCTGCTTTGCCCCACCACCAGCCTCAAAGATCCCTGAAGCCTTTGGAGCGCAGCTGTGCTCCAAAGGCACTCCGCTGCCCTGCAGAGGCTTTGCGCGCAGCCATCCCCAAGCTAGAACAGCGAGACGGAGCTCTCCACAGCGCTCCATCTCCCTGTTCTGGCTTTGGGCTTAGCCGCGCAGCCTGCATTCGCTCTATAGGACGCACACACATTTCCCCTTAATTTTTGGAGGGGAAAAAGTGCGTCCTATAGAGTGAAAAATACGGTAAATCAATTTGATTTAAATCAAATCCACCCTGTTGTCAACTGTAATTTGCTTTCACATGTTGCTGTTTTTGTATTATTTTTATTTTTGGTTGAAAGCAAGCCTGGGCAGGGAAGAGAAAGAGCATGTATAAACAAAATAAGCAAAAATGGCTGAATCACTGCAAGAAGCAAAAATGGTTGCTATTAATACTAAGCATGTATTCAAAACATTTTCACGCGCATTCTCCCAATCTTGGTTCTGATGACAGCCAGCAATTGTCTTCTTTGCAGACATTTCCCGCTTGCAGCTTCCTGAAGGCATCTGGGCGATCAGAGGCTGACCTTTGATCAGGCAGAGCAATCACTGCCCTAAGACAAAATCTAAGGCATCTCTGAAGGTTCCATCCTTTGTCTCTTTCTACAAGCAGACTTTGTACTTATGAGAATAATCTATGAAGGGATGGATTTGAAACACCCCAAGAGGTGATTACTCACCAGCAAACATCATCATATGTTGGAAATTTGTCCCGATCTTGTTTCTTCTCCCCAAATTAAGCAGGAAAGAGAGAGGGTAAATGTTTGCAGCTCTCCCCAGGAATACAGCCAGCTAGATTTGGGCACATATTAAGGATTTCCCCCCTTGTTGACAGGTTTGCGAAAATTAGAATGCATCATGCAATAGCTGACACTAAAGTTTACATTTAACCCTAAAAATGGTGGGTTACTAATGTTCCTACTGCACAAGAAAGAAGAGTTTTTATTCCAACAGTGACAAATAACAAATAATCATGCCAAGAAGGAGAATCAGTGGCCTTCAGAGAGCATAAGTACCTCCTGCAATCCCAAACTAGCAATTTCAAAACTGCAAAAAAACCTGACTGCTGAGAAGCAATCTGTTCAGAGATCTCAGCCATACCACCTAACATTGATTGGACCACTTCTGAGTACAGGAACATAGGAAACTGCCTTTTATCATGCCACTAGGTTATGTTGCCTACCAGCAGCCGCCCTCCAGGAATTCAGGCACTGGATTTATCCCAGCCCTACCTGGGGATGCAAGGATTTGAACCGGGGACCCTTCTGCATGCCAAGCAGGTGTTGCACCCCTGAGCCATGGCTTTTCCCAGAAAGCTTTAAGCATGCTGAATTCTTGACACAATGCCCAGATCTTCCATCAAGCGCTCTGTGCCACAGGCAAACCACTCTTATTACAGCTCAAGCTGCTTTTAAAAGTCTGGGTATTAAAAGCACCCATGTCTGGCACAAGGGTACATGGAAGGCCTTTTGAGAAATGAGCATCTAAGACTCATACTCACTAGGCAGACGGTTCCAGTGAACAAAACACAGCTTACGTCTGAGGAAAGGATTGGACTTAAATATTCCTATTAGTGCACAGAGCTAACCATGTTTTTTTGGATTCTAGCCATGGTACCTAAAGGCTACCACAGTCAGCCCAGCCATTAGGAAGGGTGAGGCTGCTGTTTCAGGTGGCAGAAGCCCCCACCCACCCCAGAGGCAGGTCTATGGGGCCCCCACTGCTGATTCTGGGCATTCCTGTCCCACCTCAAGTGGCAAAATGGGAAAGCCACCCCTGGGCTACATATCTTACATTCCCCCTAAATGAAGGTCATCTCTACAAAGGACAGACATGTGTGCACCAGAAATCAGAAGTATGTTATGCATTGATGAGAGGTTTCTTATGAATACATTTACCATATGCCAAGCACACACAGCACCTGTCCTAACCACAGATTCAAAGAGGACCAAAACAAGCCCAATAGGTTCCTTTACAGCAGGCGTAGGAACATCTGCAATCCTCCAGATGTTATTGGATGTCAGCATGGTCAGTGGCCAGGAAGGGTGGGGGTTAGTGCCCAGCCATGACTGGAGTGCCACAGGTCACACATCCCTGCATTACACTGTACACACACTGAGACTATCGCTGTAAATGATTATCCCCATCCTTGAGCCAACAAGGCTCCAGCTGTTCAAAATCAGGGCCAGTTCAAGGCTTCTAGGGGAGACCTTGGGCACAGGGTACCAATGGGAGCCTTTCCCCTTCCCTCCTCAACCCACACTCTTTCCCCACCTTTTCCTCTCTGCTGCTTTATCCTCTCAAATATTTCCTTCCTTCCCCTGTACCTTCCTCTCCTTCCTCTTGCCCACTCTCCCTAGGGCCCTGGCTCTGTTCTCAATCTGCACTGACCATTAACAAGTTTTTCCTTGTGTTCATCCAAAATCTGCTCTCCAGCAACTTAAGGTCACTGGGTACAGCTTGGCTGGAGCTCAGACGCTTTTGTCCCTTTCTCCAGGGCAGGCCACACTGTGCCCCCTTGCTCGTCTCTTTCCCACTGCCTCCAAACCTTCTTCACAAGCTTTGCCTCTGAAATCTAAAGGTTCGGTTGAAAGTGCTAGAGTTTGTGACATACACCTATGAAATGACCTCTAACAACTGCTGCAAAAACTTGCAACACTCAACAACCGTAAACACTGATCATTTCTTGCTTAAGGTGGAATGATATGCTCCCAGGCTGCGGGCCTCTGTCCCCACCACCTCTCTTTCCCCTTTCTTTTCCATTCTGTTATCCTATGCAATGTATGTTGTTGTTATTTATATCTGAGGTTTCTCCCCATTTCATATCTGTTGATTGGGGAGGTGGCAAAAGGCAACTTCTACTCTTTTGGAATAAAAGGATACAAAAGCTCCCACTACAAACGTTGGATTAAACACATGATTCTGGAAGGTGAACAGCGTAAGGCCCATGTAGGAGAAGATGAAGTTTTCAGCCAAGAAATTGAGGAGCTCAAACAACTAAAGCAAAACACACACACACAAGGGAGAGAGAAGGAATATCAATCATAGCTATGACACATGTCAAGATAGTATAGAAAACAACAAGTATGTCCATAAGTGAAATGTCTGGGCAGCGAATTTCTTTGGGCACACATTGCAAAAAGAGGATGAGTTTATTACTGGCACAATAGTTTGTGATTACTGTAAGCCAGTGGTCAGCAAACTTTTTCAGCGGGGGGGGGGGGGCGGTCCACTGTCCCTCAGACCTTGTGGGGGGGAGAAATGAACAAATTCCTATGTCCCACAAATAACCCAGAGGTGCATTTTAAATAAAAGGACACATTCTACTCATGTAAAAACACGCTGATTTCCGGACCATCCAGGGGTTGGATCTAGAAGGCGATTGGGCTGGATCTGGCCCCCAGGCCTTTGTTTGCCTACCCATACTGTAAACCATCCCATGCCCAATACACAGTCAGCACAACCAAAAAACTAAAAAGAATTGCAGTGATGCATGTTATAACAGAACAGAAGTTTTCAAAACAGAAAAAATTCCTTCCAGTAGCACCATTTTCCATTTTTTCTGTTTTGACTATGACAGACCAACACGGCTACCTATCTGTAACTAGAAGTTTTCAAGTATAATTTAAAAAAGAAAAACCTGAAAAGGGAAACATAAGCCCATCCCCAAACTACTGGATGTCTGGTGTTTTGATGGGTTATGAAAATGGCTGGTGCGGAGGAGAGAACATTTAAAACATATTAAGGAGAATGAAACTGGATGATGAAGGGGCAGCGGGAGCCACAGGTCACCACTGGGACAGAGGACTCACCTGTTTAGTTCTGTGCTGGGACTCAGTGGACAAGTTGTTATAAGTATAATGGGCCTGAGTGATGCCACAAAACAGCACAGCTACAACACCTGGAGGCAGAGAATTACATTACATTAAAACTGTCACAAAGTACATGGAACTGAGATGTGTTTCAATCAGTACTGCAAACATGGGCTGTTCTGTTGGACAGAGCTTCTTTCCCATAAAGAATGGCACAGAAACAGATGACTGGGCAGGTCTGGGTTCGCAGAACCACAGGAACTCAAGAAGCTGTCTTACTTCGAGTCTGATTGCTGGTTTAAGGGGGTGGGGGAGGATATACCTGTTTCACTGCAGGCTTCTGTGCCACACCAAATATGTTAGAAAAAGGAGATATATAATAGTAATCGGAGACTTCAGCTCCCTCAACATCTGATAGAACTCAAACTCTGCCGGGAATATAAGGTCCAACAAATTCCTCAGTTGTCTCACTGACAACAAGGGGATCATCTATCTGACTATTTAAGAAGAATATTGACAAGCTGGAAGGTGTGCAGAGGAGGACAACCAAGATGATCCAGGGTCTGGAAACTGAGCCTTATGAGGAATGATTGAAGGAGTTGGGTATGTTTAGCCTGGAGGAGACTCAGAAGAGATATGAGAGCCATCTTCAAATATATTGAGGGCTGTCCCATGGAAGAGGGAGCAAGCTTGTTTTCTCCTGTTCCAGAAGGTAGGACTCAAACCAATGGCTTCAAGTTACAAAAAAGGAGATTCTGACTAAACATCAGGAAGACACTTCTGACAGTATGATCTGTTCAACAGTGGAACAGTCTCCCTTGGGAGGTGGTGGCCTCTCCTTCCTTGGATGTTTTAAAGCAGAGGGATGGCCATCTGTCAGGGATGATCTAGCTGAGATTTCTGCATTGCAGGGGGTTGGACTAGATGATCCTTGGGGTCCCTTCCAACTCTACACAGTTCCGATTCTAAGACTCTGTAACTGTTATCCATCCCATCAAGCAATCCAACACACCCAGACAAGCAGACAGGCCATAGCTTACCTGTAAAGCCACAAGCTTCAGCCAATAGAAAGGTGCTCCAAGACATCAGGAAAAACAAGCCGGTTTCAAGCAGCTGGAACTCACGGAGTTTGGTGAATTTGGTGACGTGACAGAGGGGTTAAGGAAAAGACACAGGTGGGCTCCTCTGCGGATGAAAATATTCAGCAGGGGAAAATAGAGCAAGAAGCAAGTAATCTCCCAATTTGATTATTCAGGCCCCAAAGGTCAGTCATACATGCATGTTGATTATTTGCACTGTTACCCTGCTGATTCATTCTTTGCTAGCAGGAAGTATCCGTATCTTTTAGAAATAACAAAAAAATAAAATCCTTCCCCACCCAAACTGATAGTGTAATTTCTGAGTTTGGACGCAACACACCAAAAATCAAGTGGTTACACCTAAGTCCCATTTCAATAAACCAGCTTCATTCAAAATGGCTCCTGGAGTCCAAATATTGACAAAGACCACCACCACCTCCTCCTCAAGAACCCTTGTGCTGAGTTTGGTGATGATATCTTAAGAGGAAGCCAAACATATGTCAAGAAATGTGCCAAGTGATGTTCTGGTCTGCCATCTTGATTCATAATGGTGTCCAGGATCCTAATGGTGACAAAGTCTGCCATCCCCTTGTCAGGAACCCTTGTACGAGGTTTGGCGCTGAGTTTTATCTCAAGAGCCAGCCAAGCCTATGCCAAAAAAATGGGAAGTGTCACACCAAAACCAAGTTTGTTTGCCATCTTGATCCAAAATGGTGCCTGGCACCTGAACTTCAACATAGACCCCCCCATCCCCACCTCAGAATGCCTTGTGTCAATCTCTAGATTTGTAACTGTATTAAGCTTTTGTCTCTTTTTCAACTGCCAAGCTAGCAGTTTCCCACACTTATTCGCCGATTCGAAGGATCTTTGTTTCATTTGTTTAATTTTCCATTCCACCTCCTGATTTATCAATTTTGAATATTGCGCCTGGAAAAATTTCACTTCTCTTAACACATCCTTCGACTTAGGCCTAGATCTTAGTTTTTTCTCTCCTTCTCTTATTTTCTCCAATATCTTCTCCTTCTTTTCATTCCAGAGCCTTTTCTTAATCGTGTTTTGTTGTATTAGAAACCCTCTGATAACTGCCTTACTTGCGTCCCAGATTGTTCTTTTTTCCACGGTGGTATTCAAATTTATCTCAAAATAGTCCCTTAAAGTTTTTTGGGCCTTCTTCACTATCTCCTGATCTCTTAATAAAGTGTCATTCATTTTCCATCTAAAGGAACCGGTTGTATTAAGTCTCAATTCCACTTTCAAAGCATTATGGTCGGAGCAGGTTTTTGGGCAGATTTCCACTTTTCTAGTCTTAGGTGCCAGTCCTCTAGTTGTCCATATTTGGTCGATTCGTGTCCATGTCAGATGAGCTTCAGAAAAGAAAGTCCCTTCTTTCCCTAGAGGGTTCTTAACCCTCCAAATGTCAACTAAGTCCATATTGTCTGTCATTTCAAAGAAAGTTTTAGGTAGTCTGCCATCTTTCGATATGTTGACACTTTGTGACTTATCCATATTTACAGACACAACCCCATTCATATCACCCAGCATAATGATGTTACTATAGTCCAAGTAATCCAGCATAGTCTGGAGAATGGTTCAGAAACCCGAGGAAATTAGAAAGTGCTTCCAGAGGTACTTCAAAGAACTCTACTCACAAGGGCCGCAAAAAGCTTCCGAGGTGGATCAATTTCTTAAAATTAATGGATTACAAAAAATACCCCTGGAAATGAGAACAAACCTGAATTGCAACATTACACAGCAAGAAATTGAAAGTGCCATTCAAAATCTTCAACTTGGCAAGTCTCCAGGCCCTGACGGCCTAACCTCCAAATATTATAAAGTTTTAAAGGACTATTTGATACAACCTTTGATGGAGGTTTGCAACCAGATAATGGAGGGAAGGAAGGCACCGGAAACGTGGAAAGAAGCTTTCATCACATTGATACCTAAATTAGAAACTGAAAAGACTCAACTTAAGAATTACCGCCCCATTTCACTCCTAAATGTGGATTATAATTTTTTTGCAGATATTTTGGCAAGTAGACTCAAAAAAGTACTAAATGAAGTGATTCATAAGGACCAGGCTGGCTTTCTCCCTGGTAGGCACTTGTTTGATAACACAAGAAACATTATTGACATTTTGGAACTTCTACAAACAAACCTTAATACCAGAGCGGTTTTAATTTTTATTGATGCAGAGAAGGCCTTTGATAATATTTCTTGGATGTTTATGAAGAAAAATTTGGAAGGGATGGGAGTGGGGCGGGGGTTCGAAAACGGTATAGAAGCAATCTACACAGAACAAAAAGCCAAATTGATAGTAAACAATGTGGTGACAGAAGAGTTTAAAATTGAAAAAGGGACACGTCAGGGGTGCCCTCTATCCCCCCTATTGTTCATCTCAGTTCTGGAGGTGTTGCTAAACATGATTAGAAAGGACCGGTTGGTTCAGGGAATTGAGGTCGGAGTGAAACAATACAAATTGAAAGCATTTGCAGATGACTTGGTATTAACACTTCAGGAACCAGTCTCCAGTACTAAAAGAGTGCTAGAATTAATTTCTGATTTTGGTCGGGTGGCGGGGTTTAAGTTAAATAAACAAAAAACCAAGGTTTTAGCAAAAAATTTGACAGTTACAGAAACTGATGAGTTCTCTAAAGAAACGGAGTTGAATGTGGTTAAAAAAGTAAAATACCTAGGGGTGTACCTGACCTCCAAAAATTTGAATTTGTTTAAAGATAACTATGAGAAATGTTGGTCAGAAATCAAAAGAGATTTGGAAACATGGTCAAGATTGAAACTTTCCTTGTTAGGCCGAATAGCTGCTGTAAAGATTGCCGAAAATGCCGAAAATGTTATTGCCGAAAATGTTATTTTTGTTTCAGGCCCTACAGATCGTGGACAAGGTGGAATGTTTTGGAAAGTGGCAGAAGGATATTTCTAAGTTTGTTTGGCAGGGCAAAAAGCCCCGAATAAAGTTTAAAATATTAACTGATGCGAAAGAAAGAGGGGGATTTGCCCTGCCAGACTTGAGGTTATATTATGAATCTGCAGCCTTCTGCTGGTTGAAAGATTGGATTTTATTGGAGAACACTGACGTCCTAGATCTGGAAGGGTTTGACAATGTGTTTGGGTGGCATGCATATTTGTGGTATGACAAGGTTAAAGTGCACAAATTGTTTAAAAACCATATTGTCAGAAGAGCAATTTGGAGGGTCTGGATAAAATATAAAGACTTATTGGAGAGTATGACTCCGAGGTGGCTCTCACCGGTGGAGGCCAAGGCACGTAAGAGACTTAACATGGAGGCCCATTGGCCTAAATATTGGGAAATAATTGAAAAAATTGGAGACAATTGGAGGTTGCTAAGCTTGGAGAAATTGAAAACTAAGGTACGAGACTGGCTGCACTATGCGCAAATTCAAGAGGTATTTAAAATAGATAAAAAAGTTGGATTCCAGGTGGAAAAATCGAAACTAGAGACTGAATTGTTAGAGCCAAAAAGTAAACTACTTTCGAGAATGTATAACTTGCTGCTTAAGTGGAATACACAGGACGAGACAGTCAAATCCGCTATGATAAAATGGGCTCAGGATGTGGGGCATAACATTATGTTTGTAGACTGGGAAAGGTTATGGAACACCGGTTTGAAATTTACGGCATGCACTGCCTTGAAGGAAAATATTATGAAAATGGTATACCGGTGGTACATGACCCCAGTCAAGCTAGCTAAGATATATCATCTGTCTGACAACAAATGTTGGAAATGTGGAGAGGCGGAAGGGACATTCTTTCATCTCTGGTGGACCTGCCCGAAAGTGAAGGCCTTCTGGGAAATGATCCATAATGAACTAAAAAAGGTACTGAGATTTACCTTACCTAAGAAACCAGAGGCCTTCCTTCTGGGCATGGTGGACCAGAGAGTGCTTAGGAAGGACAGAACCTTTTTCATGTATGCTACCACAGCAGCAAGGATCCTGATCGCAAAACATTGGAAGACACAAGATTTACCCACGCTGGAGGAATGGCAATCACAGTTGATGGACTATATGGAATTGGCTGAAATGACTGGCAGAATCCGAGACGTGGGAGAAGAAACAATTGAGGAGGACTGGGAAAAGTTTAAGGACTATTTGAAAAAACACTATAAGCTGTATGAATGTTAAAAAATGCACCTTTCAGGAAAATCTAGCTTCAGCAAATGTAAGTTAATGAAATGAAAATTAAGACACAAGAATTTAGAGGTAAAATAATGAAACAACTTTATTGTGTTTAATACAAAGCATATAAGAATTGGGTTACAGTAAAATTGAAATTAGGGAACATGATAAAATGGAAGATACAACAAGTTTTGAAATAAGTTAACAAATTGCTGATGCTTTATAAGACAGGGAACGTAGGGTTTGGAGGATGTGGGGAAGTCCTTTAGATTGGATGGAAAAAGAATATGGAAATTTGTTATTCTTCTATTCTATTTTCTTATAACTATTCTTTATTCTTTTTTCTGTATTTCTTAAAAGCAATAAAAATATTTAAAAAAAAAAAAGAATGCCTTGTGTCAAGTTTGGTGACAATATCACAGAAGATGGCTGGATCTATGACAAAACACGGGCAAAGTCACTTTTCAGTCTGCCATCTTGATTCAAAATGGCACCAAAATTCAAGTTACACAAAAAAGGATACAAACGTGTGTTTGCTTATGTACTACCTCCCCCACCAAAATCTATAATACCGTGGTACCTTGGGTTAAGTACTTAATTCGTTCTGGAGGTACACTCTTAACCTGAAACTGTTCTTAACCTGAGGTACCACTTTAGCTAATGGGGCCTCCTACTGCCGCTGCTGTGCAATTTCTGTTCTCAACCTGAAGCAAAGTTCTTAACCCGAGGTACTATTTCTGGGTTAGCGGAGTCTGTAACCTGAAGCGTATGTAACCTGAGGTACCACTGTAATGGAAACAGAGCTCTTAGTATATAATCTTATCTTCCATTCCAGGATTAGAGGAAGCAAGCCCATTCCTTTCTAAGCAGAATGCCATTTTGTGCTGCCTCTTTCACCTGCAGGACCCAGGCTAGTTTATTTAAGGCATTATTATTATTGTCATGGGCTCAGGAGCAGAAGCACAGGAAATGGAGAGTGAAGGGGAAAAATCTGAGGGCAGCGTAGGAGAAGACGACAGTGGCCCGAGAGATTCCATGAGCCTCTCCAGCGAATCGGAAGATTCACAGAAGGGGGCGCCGATGGCCAGGGCAAGGGGGGTCCCAGGGGGGACGCGCCAGGAGCAAGGGGCCAGCGGTGACTCCCAGAGCAGCGGCTGGAGATCAGGACCAGCTTCCCCACCAGAGCGTAGTGGGGGGGGGAAGAATCCCAGGTATCAGGGCCAGCGTCTCCTCCAGGAGGGAGAGAAGATGAGTTAGGGCTGACCACGCCTCCATCGGGGAGCGAGGGAACGGTCAAAAGGAAGGTTGCCGACTGGGCGCGTGCGCCAAGTTCAAGTGTACAGGCGAGCGGCACAGCAGGATAGGGAACCAGGTCCTAAAGCCCGCCGGAAGGTGGGGAGTGAATCCGGGGACTCAGCGTCAGAAGAGTCCAGAAAGGGTGAGACCCCAGCGGGCAGGAGGGCCCAGAGGAGGAAGGAGCTAAAGAAGAGGTGGAGCAAGGCTAGAGTCTTAAACTGGTGTGGAAGGGGAGGAGATTCAGACGGAGCTTCGGCGGTCTAGGGTTTAAGACGTAGAGCTGCGTGCTACGGCTTTGAAATGGAAACTGAACTTCAATAAAGACTTTTGTATATAACGACGATCTGGCGTTGGTCCTCTGTGAGCTGGGACCTTGGGGCAGCTCTGACAATTATTATTATTATTATTATTATTATTATTATTATTATTTCTATACCGCCCTATACCCAAAGGTCTCAGGGTGGGTCACATAAAATACCCCCGAGTTTCACATACCATTCTCCGCATTTAGTTATCTGTGGAGTTGTTGTTTTTGCATCTTTCAGCCAAGCTGTTAACAAGCATTTAGAACTACACCTGCCTCTCCCAAAGTTACACACCCTTGTATTATGCTGAAGAAAAATGGTTCAAATTTGCAGAGACATTGTAATGGTTCTAGGGGTTGCTCGTGCGTAAGCCGGTGCTTATCTCCCTGGCTGGGTGCAAACACCTGGCTGCGTTGCCAAAGTGAACCTCTTCTGTCTGGACAGCCACTCGCCCGTGGCTGTCCCAATCGCTGGCAGAATCCGTCAGTGGGCTTTTCTTGAACTTCTTCCAGCAAAGAAGCTCTTTGACGCCTAGTCTCCTCCTACTCTCCCTGCGCGGAAGAGTTCTGCGCAAGGAGGGCGTGGGCAACGGAGGACCCTTACTCTCCCCGCTAGTCCCAGGCAAGGAGTCATGCGATCGCCTTGCCGCTTCCCCCATCTGCCCCCCTTCTCCACTGGTGCTACGCTGATTCTCTTCCCCAGAAGCTTGGCTGCCTCTCCCCATCCCGGGACGCTCTCTGGAATCCCTCTGGAGCTTGCTCTCTCGCTCCGGCACTGATGGCAGTTCCCTGACATCCACCTCCTCCTCAGGACCCCACCCCCACCCCTGTCGCGATCTTCCGATACATCCTCCTCTCTCTCCTCGACCGACGATGCGGGGAATCCCCTAAAAGAACTGTCATCATCTTCTGAGGATTCAAAACCAGCCTCCCATCCGCTCGGATCTCTTCCAGCTGGTTGAACCTCCCAGTCTGATTCTTCTCCCTCAAACACCTCCCCTCCCTCCTCTTCGGAGGCAGGAAAACCCACAAAGTCCCCTTCGTCGTCTGTGGGTCCAAATTCTTCCTCCCAGAATCTAGCTAATGGTTTGGGCTTACCCGGGAACAAACCATGAAACTCTTCCACCAGATACCCATCAGTGATTGCTTCAGCAGGGACCCAAGTGTTTTCAGACCTAGGTTCCCCCTCCCAGGCTACCAAGTACTCTACCTGGCGACCTCGCCACCTCAAATCGAGTATTTCCGTAGCTTCGTTACAGTGTTCCCTCTCCTCTACCCACGGATGAGTGGTAACCCCTCCCTCCCGTCCCGGGAATTCCCGCCCCTCCCCGTAATGTGAAAGTAGGGACCTATGGAACACCGGATGTATCTTCATTCTGTCAGGCAACTTGAGTTTAAATGCCACTGGGTTAACCTGCTGTTTTACCTCAAAAGGCCCCAGTTGCATAGGCTGCAACTTCTTGCACCCTCCCTTTAGGGGCAACCCTTGGGATGACAACCACACCCGGTCTCCCACCCGTATGGCCTCCCCCTCCAGACGGTGCCTGTCCGCCTGCCTCTTGTAAACTTCCTTGGCCCGCTCCAAGTTCAGCCTGAGTTGCTGGTGTAAGGCCTCCATTTCCTCCACAAATTGCTCAGCCGCAGGTACAATCAATCCTTCCTCCCCCCTCCCCGGGAAGGCCCTGGGGTGACACCCGTAATTGGCCATGAAAGGGCTCATTCCCGTGGACACATGTTTAGCGTTATTGTACGCAAATTCAGCCAAAGCTAATTTCTTTACCCAGTCGTTCTGTCTCTCACTGACATAGCAACGTAGGTAATGCTGGAGTATACCGTTCGCTCTTTCGGCCTGTCCGTTGGTTTCTGGGTGCCTCGCCGTCGAGAAGCTCCCCTCGACCTGTAGCAAGCTCATGAGTCTCCACCAGAACCGGGAGGTAAATTGTTTCCCGTGATCTGAGATTACCCTTAATGGGGCCCCATGCAGTCTAAAAATGTGGTCCACAAACAGCCTGGCTGTCTCCTCTGCCGACACTGCATGCGAGCAAGCTACGAAATGGCACATTTTAGTCAGTAGATTGACCACTACCATGACTGCTGTCTTTCCCCTTGACTTGGGCAGATCTGTCATAAAATCAATGGACACCACCTCCCAGGGCCTTTCCGGTGTAGGTAAGGGTTCCAGTAGCCCCGCGGGGGCAGTCCTTTCCCCCTTTGCCCTCTGGCATCGGTCGCACCCTCGTACATATTCTTGTACGCCTTCCTTCACCTTTGGCCACCAGAACTGCCTGGTGACAAGTAGCATGGTCTTGTGCTGTCCAAAGTGCCCAGCTGTTGGGTTGTCATGGAGCTGTCTAAGTACCTTCTCCCTCAAAGTCTCTCCTGGTACATACAGCACCCCCTTGTAGTACAGTAGGCCTTCCTTTTCCTCAAACCCTCCATTGTCTTCCTTTCCGTCCCTGAGCTCCCTGATTTTTGTCTGAGCAAACTCATTGTCTCTGGTGAGCCCTGCTAGTTCTCGTTTCCCTACCAACGCTCCCCCCCCCACACCCACCGGTCCTCGGGGAACACGTGCCTGGTCTCTGGTGGTCCCTCTCCTTCCATGTACTCCGGTTTCCTGGAGAGTGCATCTGCCCTCACGTTTCCCCCTCCCGGCATGTATCATATCTCAAAGAAAAACTTGGCGAACTCCTGTGACCATCTGATCTGTCTCTGGTTGAGCACTCGTGCGGTCCGCCAGTATTCCAAGTTCTTGTGGTCAGTTCGGACCTGGATCTTGTGCCGCGCCCCTATCAACAGATGTCTCCATTGCCGAAATCCCGCATAGATCGCAAGCAGTTCTCGGTCATACACCGTGTAGTTTTGCTCCGACTTGCTCAGCTTCCTAGAGAAAAAGGCACACGGTCTCGTTCTCCTTGGACCCGGGTTGCAAAAGTACCGCTCCAATCGCGCGGTCGGACGCGTCCGTCTCCAGTCTCATGGGCTTCTCCGGATCCACGTGCAGAGGCTGCTCTTCCGAGGGGAACGCCTTCTTCAGTTTTTCAAAGGATTGCTGCGCATCCTCTGTCCATGCGAACTTCTTTTTGCTACTAAGACAATCCGTTATAGGCGCTGTCAAGTGAGCGAAGTTCTTTATGAACTTCCTGTAGTTGCTGAAGCCTAGGAACCTCTGCACATCCTTTCTGTTTTTCGGGGCCTTCCATTCCAGCTTCACCTTGCCTGGATCCATGGCCAGTCCTTTGTCTGACAACCTGTACCCCAGGAACTCGACCTCCTTGGCATGGAATTGGCATTTTTCCAGCTTGACCCACAACTGATGCTTCTTCAATCTCTGTAGCACCTCCCTGACGTCTCTGACATGTTGCGTTTCATTGTCCGAATAGATTAAGACGTCATCCAAAAAGGCAGGGGCCCCAACACATGGTGCATGAAGGCTTGAAAGCAGGCGGACCCCAATTGTAATCCAAATGGCATGACTAAGTACTCAAAAGCCCCCAGGGGGGTGAACATGGTCATTTTCCATTCGTCCCCCTCCCTTATCCTAATCAGATTGTATGCTCACCTGAGGTCCAGCTTGGTAAAAATCTTCCCCTGCCTCACACGTGTCAAAATATCGTCAATCCTGAGCATTGGGAAAGTCACAGGTTCTGATACCAGGTTTACGGCCCTGTAATCCACGACTAATCTGGGCTGATTAGTCTCTTTTTTTGTCCACAAAGAACACTGGACTGCCCCGCACCGCCTTTGATTCCCTTATGAAACCTCTCTTCAGGTTCTTGTCAATAAACTGCCGCACCTCCTGCATCTCCCGGTCGGACATGGCATACAGCTTACCCACCGGTAACTGAGCCCCTGGAAGCAGGTTGATTTGGCAGTCAAATGGCCTGTGGGGGGGCAGTCTGTCTGCCTCCCTCTCGCTGAAGACCTCCTTCAAATCAGCATATTGTGGTGGCACCTGCCCTTTTTCCTCCAGGGCCACCCCAGCCACAGTCATTCTTGGTTCCTTCCCTCCCAGACAGACAGTGTTCTAAGCAGTAAGCTGACCCAAAGGTGAGCGACCACTGGGTCATGTATTGCCAGCCAGCTCATTCCCAGTATTATTGGGGGTCCTGCCAGCGTGGCCACGTGAAAGGCAATGGTTTCCGTGTGCCTGGAAACACTCATCCACATTGGCGGTGTCTGGTGTGTCACTCCCCCTCGCAGTAGTTCCCTGCCATCGATGGTGGTCACCTGCAAGGGGAAATCTAGTGGCAACAGGTGGAGCTGGTGCTCCAGAGCGAAGTCTCTGCTGAAGAAATTACACGAGCTGCCAGAATCCAGCAGCCCCTCCACTAATAATAATAAATATGTGTGACATTTCAGTGTATCTTTTATCTTTGTTGGAAGCCGCCCAGAGTGGCTGGGGAAACCCAACCAGATGGGCGGGGTACAAATAATAAATTATTATTATTATTATTATTATTATTATTAGACTGGGTGCCCATTTGGGAGTTCTAGCACCACTTCTATGGCTATAGCTGCCTTGGGAGGGTCAGGCTGGGGCACTTCTATTGGTTGCTTGCATGGCTGCTGCCCCTGCTGGTTAGCAGCCAGGCTTTCTCATTTCCCTGCACCGGCTCTTCCTCCCCCTTCTCGTCGTGGCCTGCAGCCCACATCATGCCTTGCCAGGCCTTTCGTTGAGGACAGACCTTTGCAAAATGTCCTGGCCGCTGACAGAAGAAACACTTCTTGGTAGTTTTCCACTCCTTCCCCTCCCTTTTCCGGCCTTCACTAGCGTTTGAAACTTCGCGCACGCACGCTCCATCAATTTCCATCGGCTCCGGCGCCTGGGAATCTCGGCATCTCAGGAATGCGGCATCTCGGTATCTCAGGAATGCGGTTGCCATGGAAACGTCCTGCCCTTATCTCCTGCTTCTCCTGAGCCCGCGCTTCCTGGCATACACCGATCGCAAGCACAGTCATTGTGAGTTCATCCATCGACCGTGGGCGGGGCGCTCTGGACAACTCGCCTTTCACTTCGGGGTCCAAACCTGCCTCAAACAGTATTTGTACTGGTTCAGAGTCCAGATCCCACCCGAGCTTGTGCACTAACATCACAAAACGCGACCAGTAGTTTCTGACGGACAGGCTCCCCTGCTTGCACCCCATCAGCTCCCTCCGCGTCATGCTTTGCTCAACCTCGCTGGAGAACATCGCGTCCATTGCCTGGTAGAATTTCTTAAGATCTTTCAATGCATCATTTCCCATTGCCATTAAGGGCCTGATCCATTCGCGTGCCCCATCCTGCAGATGTCCAACAACGTAAGCCACCCTCTCCCCATCATCAGTAAAGTCATTTTTCTGCAATTCCAAAGCGTATTGAATTTCCGTTCGGAAAGCATTGTAGTCTTGGGGCTTTCCTCCAAACTTGTTTACCAGCCCCGGGACCTTCCTCCCTATTGGGGTGGCTCTGACCTGTGCATCCTGAGCCTGCCTCTCCTCCAGCCACGCTGACAGGGTAGCGACATGTGCCTCCAGGTCTCGGTTCCTCTCGACCAGACCTCGCACCATGGCTTCTTGCTCTGTCTCTCCAGCCGGCCATGTTTGGCTCATCGTGCTGCCTCCCTGGGGCTGCGTACAAGCAATGTCAGGGACTGACGGATTGCTGTAATGGTTCTAGGGGTTGCTCGTGCGTAAGCCGGTGCTTATATCCCCGGCTGGGTGCCAACACTTGGCTGGGTTGCCAAAGTGAACCTTTTCTGTCCAGACAGCCACTAACCCGTGGCTGTCTCAATCGCTGGCAGAATCCGTCAGTGGGCGTTTCTTAAACGTCTTCCAGCAAAGAAGCTCTTTGACACCTAGTCTCCTCCTACTCTCTCTGCGCGAAAGCCTTCTGCGCGAGGGTGTGGGCAACGGAGGACACCTACTTTCCCCGCTGGTCCCAGGCAAGGGGTTATGGGACCGCCTCGTCGCTTCCCCCATCTGCCCCCCTTCTCCACTGGTGCTACGCTGATTCTCTTCCCCAGAAGATGGGCTGCTTCTCCCGATCCCTGGACGCTCTCTGGAATCCCTCTGGCTTTTGCTCTCTCCCTCCGGCACTTATGGCAGTTCCCTGACAGACATGAAGCAGTTAGAAAGCCAAGTAAGACTCACTGAACTTAAAGGATATCAAAGCAGTCACGACTCCAGTAGCTGCTCCCATGGCAAATGATCCGCTGAAGATCCCCAAGAAAATCCCAATGGACTTGAACATTGCCGTTAAATCAAAAGTGTGGCTGTTGTCCCCTGCTGGTTGGTAGGCTACAATCGAGCTGGATGCAAACATACACAAAGGTTTCTTATTAGCATACCTTGCTGGATATCAGATGCATTGCAGGGCAGCTGTGTGCAACAGGAAAGTCCCGTTCAACATCAGGGCAACTGAAGCAGTCCACAGCAGAGAACAGCATCTTAAATATTATGAGCAAGGAAAGTCATTAACCTAAGCACAGGTGCATGAGAATGCTTGGCTGCCTTTCCAATCAAAGGGGTGCAGGTGAGAATGGGGAATTTGGGTTTCTAGTTTTGACAGGAATATAGAACCCCGAGGTCATAAGAACACAAGAAGCACCTGCTGGATCAGGCCCATCTAGTTTCACAGTGGCCAGCCATATGCCTGTAGGAAGCGCGCAGGCTGGGTTCGAGCAGAAGAGCCCTCTCCCTCCTGTGGTTTCTGGCAACTGCCATTCAGAAGCACTGCTGCCTCCAACTGTGTCCAGAAGCAGCACACCTCTGAATGCCATTTACTGGGGAGCCACAGCATGTTAACCACACACTCTGACTGTGGGCATCCTGGCGCTATCTGGTCAACCACAATAGGGATCAGGTTGCTGGACTAGATGGACTTTGGTCTGATCCAGCAAGGCTCACCTTATAATGGACACAAACAATGGGTTGTTCTTTTGAAAACAAGCAATGCCTTGGTTTGGAGGTAGCTTCCCTTTTTACACTGCTTACAGTTCCTCCCAATTACAGCTTCCTTGCCAGCACTCTGTGTTCCTAGAGGCACCTACTGCTGGCATGGAGGCTTCCCAGATGACATCCGTAGTGCCTCATGTGAAATGTCGCTTACTTAAACCTTGAGAAAGACGACAGAGAACTTACGAAGACAGGACAATGGCAACGGCATCATTGAGGACACTTTCGCCAAACAGAAGGGCATATAGTTCAACATCCACCTGAAGCTCGTGGAAAATGGCAAGTACGGTCACTGTCCAAGAAAACAATAAAGGAAAGTTGAAAAATGAAATTCAGACCAACGGGCTCTTGCAAGAATTCTGTATTGTTACCAGACCCTGAGACAATCATTCTAAATTTATTTCATAAGGGTTTCTTCTGGGCCTTTTTCATTTCCTGTGTTTATCATAAACATTCATCTAAGTAAACTACTCATAGCTCTTTGTATGAATTATCTCAGACATATTGACAGCAACCCTTCAATGTAGAGATGCCAGTATTGTTTTGCCCATGTTGTAGATGTGGTGGAGGCTTATTTCATCACATTTATATCCCAATAGCTCAGGAGTACATTGTTCTAGTTTTTCTCCCATTTTACCCTCACAACAAGGTGGTGATATAGATCAAACAGAGGGGTAATGCTCCCAGGTCAATCACTGAATTTTATGGCTGTGTTGGAATTTGAACCCAGATCTCTCCAGTTCTAGCCTTGACGCCGCCACACCATACTGCCTCCTGGCATTCCAGTAATTTGAACTGGGGGCTAGAAGCATGCAAGTTCCTAACTCATATACTAGGTTGGCTGTTCTCTATATGGTCTTTCTTTCTCATGAAAAAAGTCAGATCTTCCCTCAAAGATGACTGACTCCTCACATTATAAATCCACTGCTAAGATATTTGTTATGTTAGGATTACTTCAGAAGTACAGTTACTGTATGTATGTATGTATTTTCTAAAGTTCTCCCCATTACTTGTACAGCCAGTTGTCTGAAACACTTCTTCCTAAGCACATGCTCAAGTACATTTTCTTTAGTGATGAAGTACGTATAGGACTATATTTCTCCCAAAATTTTTAAAGTTTAAAATTCGGGGTTGTCTTATACACAGACTGTTGCAATTAATTATTTCTTGATTTTGGGCTCAAAAAACAGGGGTCGTCTTATACATGGGAGCGTCTTATACATGGAAAAATACAGACTTGGGCATCTCAACTTAGTTTATACCACCTAGCAAAGCCAATATGTGCACCCAAATATGTTTAAGGGATTCAATTTCACTAAAGAGAGCTCACACAGACTGAGGCAAGTCTCACATATTTTTTGCTCTATAGGATGCACTTTTCCCCCTCCAAAAATGAGGGGAAATGTGTGTGCATCCAATGGAGCGAATGCAGGCTCCTTGGTTTCAATGATAGCAATGCTAAGCGTCCGAAGCTCCGGCAGGGAGAGGCTGCACGGGGCTATGGCTACTTTAGACCCGTGCAGCCTCTCCCGGCTGGAGAGGTTGTGCGCGGCTAAAGAGGAAGCCAAGACAGCCAGCAGGATGGATCCCGCTCAATGTCTTGGCTTCTTTGTTCTTTGGGGCTGGGAATAAGATTTTTTTTCTTGATTTCCCCCTCTAAAAACTAGATGCGCCTTATGGTCCGGTGCGCCCTATGGAGCGAAAAATACAGTAAAACTTTTCATACAATCTGAGAGAGCTCAAGCGCTCTTTGTTACCAATAAAAGCCCTCCAAATCCCATTTGTTATCAATCAATATAAAAAAGCAGGGGGCAGGGAAGAAAACCGAATCCTGTGACTGCCTGGCTTAGGTGTAGCACCTGCCCTAAGCCCAGCTCAAGTCTCTAAGTACACAGACATTCCATTCAATGTCATGGAGGTGGAAATGAAAGTCTTGTGTTTACGTAATAAACAGAAAATTCTGGTTTCCTTGGTTCCCCCTTTTTAACGTTGGTAACAGGAAAAGCATGGGAGACCACAGAAATTCCCTTCCTCATGACAGTGCAGATCATCAGGAAAGGTTCTGCAAATAGGAGCTCTGTTATTGTAACATCATTATACAAATCTACATTGCGGAACACTGTGTGCGGTTCTGGTGAAGGAGAAGGCAGAGCTGGAAAAGTTTCTGAAAAGGGCAACTGAAATGATCAGTTCCCTATGAGGAAAATGGACCTTTCTCACTTAGACATGATAAAGAATTATGCAATTCTGTGTAGGAAAAGTGGGTGATTTTTTCTTCCCCCTCTCCTATAGGGCTAGAATCCAAGGTCATCCAATGAAGTGGAATGGTGGGCTATTCAAGGCAAGACAGAAAAGCAAATACTCCTTTCAAAAGGTTTGACAATAGAATTTGTTGCCACATTATGTGCTGGTGGCCAGGAACTTTAAAAGGAGATTAGACAAATTTATGGATGTCAGGTATACTAAGCACTGCCTCTAGGAGCAGAACACAACTGGAACTGCCAGTTGCCATGAAAACACACGCAGGAGGAGACTACGGCCATGATGCCCTGGTGGGCTTGCTAGAGGAAACATCTGGCCAGCCATTGCGAGAAAGAGGGGGCTGACTTTGTGTCTGACCAGCTGCGCTTTTCTTGTGTTCTTATGTCTGCCTATTCTCAACTTTAATAAACTATCTCCACTCTTAGGTAATAAGAAAGGATTTGGATACACTATATCTAGATTTCAAAGAGAAATTGTAGGTGATAATAATAAACTCTTAAAGAAAATGTACAATTTATTGTTAGAATGGGGACTAAAGATAAAGAGGTCAAATCTGTAGTGATTAAATGGGCACAAGATATAGGACACAATATACAAATGGAAGATTGGGAAAAATTATGGAAAGCCAATTTAAAATTTACTGACTGTACTGTATATTGTTAAAAGAGAATTATATGAAAATGATGTATCGATGGTATATCACACCTGTGAAAATGGCAAAAATGTATAGAACAGGCTCCAATAAGTGCTGGAAACGTAAAGGAAAGGAAGGTATGTTTTTTCATATGTGGTGGAATTGTAAAATAATTTTAAATTACTGGGAAATGATTTATAATGAAATAAAAAAAATGTTTAAGTTAACTTTTGTTGGGAGGCCAGAAGCTTTTTTATTACGCATTTCAGGCAAAGACCTGCCAAACAATAAGAAGAATTTATGTCTGCTACAATAGCGACTAGGATTTTGCTAGCTGAAAGATGGGAAAATGATGAAATACCTGCGAAAGAACAATGGCAAGAAAAACAGATGGTGTATGCTGAAATGGTGAAGTTAACTGAAAGATTAAAAGATAAGGACAATACAGACTTTTAAAAAGACTGGGAACCTTTTATCTACAGAAACAATGTAAGGAAATGAATTCACTTGCAGTGTTTGATTGTTGTTTAGTCATTTAGTCGTGTCCGACTCTTCGTGACCCCATGGATCAGAGCACGCCAAACACTTACAATTAGCAAAACAAAAAGCAAAAATATAAAAATGAGGTTAAAACGTTAAGAACAAAATAAATAATAAGTAGGAGAAATGAATGTGTAAGAAACCAGGAAGGGAAGTTGGGGGAAGTTGGGGGGAAGGGGTAATTGAGAATTTATTTTGTGTTTATATTGTTAGTTGTGATTATGTTAAAAAAGATGCAAAATTCAATAAAAATCATTTTAAAAAAACCAAAAACTATCTCCGCTCTTGAAGCAGACAGAAAAACCCAAGAACAAAAAGTGAGCTGGGATCCAAGGAATATCTTCCGTAGAACATCTGGCCCAAGTCTGCAACACACCTGGGTCAGTAGCAGAGGCAATGGCACCGAACAAGAGGCAGTCAGTAAAGTAGAAATCTCCTCCAAGCTGTCCCATCACCTTCATCAGAGAAACACAGCCATACATGATGGACCTGGTGATTCAACAGGAACATCAACAGGTAACATTTTCTCATTTCTCATTTAATTTGCATACTGCCTTCCAACATTGCTATAGACAAGGCAGTATAAAGGCCACACAACCTACATCAATCCAGTCCAATACAATACAAATAAGTCGTAACCAAAAGATATGACTAGTAAAATAAACTTAAATAAGGTAAGGTAATATTCAATATTTTGCATCTGATATTACATGATAAAATCAACTCTCAAAATCAGCAAACTGTAATTGTACAGAAAATTATTCCCAACAATTGCAATTCTTTGCTAGACTATGATTAATGAAAACAACGGTAAAATCACAATACAAAAAATACCACAGCCCATGTAAAAATAGATAACTGAGTAGCAAAGTCACATAGCTTGTAACATTACAAAATGCACTAACACAGCATTTTGTTAAATGCTGGTCCAGGGCAGGACAAATGAATATTAATGTGATAATCTCCTCAAGTACAATAACAACACTGATTTTAAACTGAACATTTAGCACCTTCAGATTCCTAAGCTTAATAACAAAACAAAAAAAAAAACATAGAGAAATAAGAATGCTTTCTACATCTGGTGTATACTAAACAGCTGCTCAAAGGGGACCATACACACCCTTCAGAATTCCTACACCCATCATGATCCATTCTCCTTCCATTTTCAAGAAGTCTAGAGGAACAAAGCAAACACTCACCCTATCACAAAGCAGGAAATGGCCGTTCCGAGGAAAGCGTATGCCAAGATGGATCCCAGGTTTCGAAAGAAATGCCGCTAAGATGCAAGCAAGAGAGTCTTCCATTAAATTAAACTGCTTCAGAGCCGATGGTCAAATACTTGTTCAAGTGGATTCTTGATTACTTGTTCCAAAATGCGCAATTTCTCCATTAGCTCAGGCCATGCACCCCCAAGCAGAGAAATAAAATAAAGAGGGTGGCACATGCTTGGGAGATGCAGTGGGTCCCCAGCTCTTACAGAGTCCGGCTGTAATCTTTATTTTTACAACCTACTTGGTTATAGTTTAGAGGCACTACCGTTGCTTCTGGCTTTCCCCCAATACAGTGCTTAGGGCAAAGAATAAATGAGTACTGGCGAGGAGAGAAGACTGGGGGTGGACTCCATAGGCTTATAGGCTTGCACACTGCTTGGTCAGAAGTAGGTGATTTTACAATTCATCCTGTCTAGAAAAGTCATAATCCCCGTGGCTCCTTCAAGTAAATTATACTCCTACGACAGTCACTACCACACTGAGAATCAGGGTAGAAGGGGACATGTGTGAAGCCTTGGATTACAAGGGATAGCCTTTGATAATGTTCAGATGGAAATCATTTTCCTCGACACGCAGGCACTGGCCTTGTGTGGGTTGTTTATGTTGCTGTTGGAAGTGAAACAGGCACCCACTAGGGGAATTTCCCCTCCTGCTCTCAGAATACTGGAAGTTGAGGCCACCCAATCAAACTGGCATGAAGTCCAGAAACAGAGGGAGAAATAAATAAAACACTTATTCACACCATGCATAACTAATTTATGCAACTCATTACCAAAGATGTGTTGGAGGCCATTAGTTTAGATGGTTTTTTAACAAGGGTTAGAAAGCTTGGTGGAGGATGGGTATATTGAAAGCTAATAGCTTATAACAGCTGAACCTCCAGTGGCAAAACCCTCTGCATAGCTGAGAGCAAACAAGGGAAAGCCACAGCCCCCAGGCTCTGCCCAAGAGCATCTCAGAGGCACCTGGCTGCCACCGTCAGGAACAGAACGCTGGAGCCCTGGTCACAAGCAGCAAAGCAAGCCTTCCGTTCTAAGACAACTGCAGTGATTTTCACTGACAGAAGAAAGGTTCATAGCTCAGTGGGAAAGCACCCGCTTTACAGGCAGAAGGACCCAACATCTCCAGCTATGGGGCCAGGAAGATGCAAAAGCTTCTGAATTGTTTGTCGTGGCCAATGCCAGAAGAGAGCAGCAGAAGGGAGAGAGCACAAGGCTCACCCGGTCCAATTCCTGCCACAATAAATCCAAACAGGCAGATGCCAACTGTGTGCACGTCTATAATGTAAGTATTACTACAAAGAACAAACAGCCACAACTAATGATCAAACAGTTATTCATTTATATAATCTTAAAGGTTTCACAGTTTATCATCTGATTTGGGGGCGGACTCCTAAGGAAGCTGGAACTTTCAGCCAAGCATTTCAGAGTGAAAGTATGCCCAACCTCTGCTTTTTCTAAAATGTTTCATTAAGAGCAGGTTCTCCATAGATTGTTGTTGGCTAGATATGAGAGGCGAAAGAGCCTTGCAATGAATTCAGAATTTGGAAGCTTCCAAAGGTTCCAAAATATTGTTCTGAGTTCAATAGCTGTCTGAACAATTGCTTAAAACAGAGTTCAAAAGATGCACAAGATTGCTCCACTGGACTCCCACGTCAACCAAGTTGGAATGATTATCACCCATATAAACAACAAAAAACCTGCCCCTGAGGAGGGGAACCTGTGCCCCCCCCCCCAAACATTGCTGGATTTCAGCATCCATCAATCCCAGCCAGCAAGGCCCTGATTGGGGCAGAGGAGTTGTGATTCAGATGGAGGTTCACTGCCCACAACGTAACACATTCTAAACAGCATAGGAAGCCTATACAAATACAAAAACTCCTTGCAGCAGAAATTATCCTACATGAGTACCATGGCTCATCTAGCTAAAGCAGCATCAATCATGCACAGACTCACAGGAACCCTGTGGTTGCCAGAAGTTTAAAAATATAAGGAGAAGAAAGACAAGGAGGAGAAACCCACTCAGTAACTGTGTGCACTCATTGGCTAAAAAGGTGGTACACAGGGAGGGGGAGTTGAAAATGGGGTGTGAGGGGGGAATGAAGAGTGTGTTGTGGAGGACAGCATGGCTGGTTGACTGGAACAAGAACGTTCCATTTTGCTGCAGGCCCCATTCATTACAAACAATACCTGGATGTGCAAGAAAGCCTGTTTTCAGTCACAGGACAGGTTGCACAAGTTGGCATGGGTGGCATAAGAAGACAGGGTGTTGTGTTGCTGCTGCTCTCCTTCTCCCCTTCACTTTTTAAATTCTTCTGAAGCATCACTTAAAAGTTTAAAATAACTTTGAAAGTTAAATAGGGTTGCCATATTTCAAAAAGTCAAAATCTGGACACAAAGATTGTTGAGCTTTTCTAGTTTTGAACAAAGTGGTTGAGCTTTTTAGCAAAATCTCAAAGATAACTGATAAGTTTTTGAGCTATTTTGGGGGGAAATTGCAAAAATATAGACTTCTAAAATACTGTATAGACTTCCAAATTCCGGACATGTGGCAACATTTCTGCCATTCCAGGAAAGTGATGGCAGCACAGGCTGCATTCTCCTGGGCCAGTTCTCCTGCAACACCTTACTCTGAGGAAGGGCCAAGGAGGGGGAGGGGCCCAGACATTAAAGTAAGGCAAGGGGGAGAGGTAGCAGGTGGGGGCAGGAGGTGTGCTAATTTGTTGTTTTGCTCAATAAGTGGGCTAGGCCTGCAAACAGTTATAATGGCTCTACAGCTTTTTAAAAAGAAGCTTTGTGTCCTCCCGTTGCTTGGTCCCTGCTCCTGCCAACCTAGCAGTTCGAAAGCACGTCAAAGTGCAAGTAGATAAATAGGTAGCGCTCTGGCAGGAAGGTAAACGGCGTTGCTCTGGTTCGTCAGAAGCGGCTTAGTCATGCTGGCCACATGACCCGGAAGCTGTACGCCGGCGCCCTCGGCCAATAAAGCGAGATGAGCACCGCAACCCCAGAGTCGGCCATGACTGGACCTAATGGTCAGGGGTCCCTTCACCTTTAACACATTAATGCTGAGATGGACAGCATCATTACCTGAGCCTACAGGATAGAGCAGAATTCACATCTGACAAAGGTGTAAAAGCACCAGAATTTCTTTCAACATATTAAAGCATCGGTTTAAACAAGGACATACCCTTTTCAAGCTGTATCCTGCATAAAATATAATTGGAGGGAGCAAGATGTTGAAGAATACTTCTGGATCAAATGTCACCTGTAGATTTTTTAAAAAAAGAACGAATAAAAATCCAGGTAAGGAAAGTTTTACATAAGACTGTATATAAAGCTTAATTAAGTTCACTTTAAATCAATAATAAAAACGTTAACAAACACAACCGCTTCAGGGAGCCAAATGTTTGGCTTTTACAACCTAGGAACAATGGATAATTTCACAAGAAAAAGCTCCCATTACTCTAAACAGGAACAGCCTTCACCATACCTGGAACTGGAAAGTTTTAGGTAATACAGAAATGTGATTTGTGTGTACAGGGAGAAAAAAAGAAGGCTACACACAGGAAACTTCCATTCTGGAGGCTCTACCTAAGGAATTTAAGATGAAATAGATAGTGCTATTAGCTAATTACCTTGGAGTGCATGAGGGTGGGCAGACAAGGATGGGAAAGGAATTCAGGGCACATGAACAGGTTTCCATAACAGAACACAGAAGGACCAGTGGGATGATGATGGTGGAGGAGGAGGAGGAGGAGGAGGAGGAGGAGGAGGAGATACATGAGAAAGCCTACCAAACCAGGTTTCTTGCTTGGTTGCTTCAGGGCCCACTGGCCCTGGTCAGCCCAGCCCAACCAGACTGGTTTGGAAAGCCAGAGGTGGAACTGAGAAGCCCTTTCTAGGGTGGAGGGGCAAAGAAGAGAAGGGAGAAAACCAGCTTACCTTTCTGAGCATCTCATTATCCTGAACGTTATTAGGTTCGTGGGAACTGATTTCCCCTTTCAGGGTATACTCGTAGAACTTCCCACTTAGGTTTACCAACAGAGTTGCAGGGCTGGTCTGCACTGGGCAGCTTAAAGTCACGTTGTTGATATCACTGGGAATGTGGATGCCATAGCGAAGGACGACACCCACCAGGACACCTGTGAATAGTAAATTCAGTGCTCTTTCAGTGTCTGCACGGTTGTCTTCTGCCAACGGTTTTACTCTGCTGCTGTGGTTGTATTTTGTTTTGATCAAACCGCACCTGCCAGGCACCCTTCAGATATTTTGGACGCCTGCTGCCATCAGCCCAGAAAGCAAGATCATGCTGGCCAGGGCTGGTGAGTATTGTTTTGGACTGATGGGAGAAGTTTTGATCAGGAGGGTGCTAGGCTCACAAAGGCCGTTTTAGATTTTGTGTTTCATGTTCTATTTTTATAGTTTAGCGTCTTCCTTTTTAACCTGCAAGCTACTGGGAGAATTCCTGTTAGTGGGCAGTATATAAATACTGTAAATAAATAAAGTGAAAGGGAGCGCTGAATGAGAAGAACTGCAGCCATAGCCAAGAGATTTTAAGGCTTGGGGCTACAAGATCTCAGGATGTAACACTCAAAGAACCGCTTTGTTTGCCACATTTGTAAAGTGCACAAGTGAAACTGTGATGTATGCACAAAGTAAACACATTTTTAAAAATGTGCAAGTACAGACTACAAGGAACTTTGACTGTCTGTAGTTCCAAGGCACTTAATTACTATAAGGACTCATAAAAATAGTGAGAGAAACACGTGGACAAACCCTCCATGCTCACATGACACATGCTCATGATGCTATTAGGAACTATCTTGCATAACAGATTGACTAAAGGGAGCAAGAGGGGAGAGGCGAGAGGAAGGCTGAGCAACAGTGGAGTAGCCTGGGAGCAAGGAAGTGGCTTGTCCCCTGACAGAGAAGGGGCAGTGTTTCTGGGGTTGGTGCTACAAGAAGCATCCTAAGGCATTGGCCGGGCTGGGCCAGCTTGCTAAAAGAAGGCTGCACTCAGTTAGCCTGCCTGCCTCCCAGGAAGGAAGGAAGGAAGGAAGAAGGAAGGAAGGGCCATAGCTCAGAAGCAAAAGCGTACACATTGCATGCAAAAGGTCCTTGGTTCAATCCCCAGCATCTCCACATCCCTGCCTGAACCCATGCTGCCCACCAACAGGCATAGAAAATACTGAACTAGGTGGCTCTTCCTGCAACCTTTTCATTGTGCAGGTCTGGCACCTCCTTCCAGGAGATCAGCCTCTTCACTGCTTCTCAGGTGTTAATGTTCCCTACAAAGCAGAATTCCATTTGATAATGCTGATCTTCTGGAAAGCCCCCCCCCCCCCCCGCAATCTGAATTGACGGTTTGGAACTCAGAGGCTTCTTAAAAGCTCAGGGAAGGAAATTTCCATGACACTGTCACCTACCTCTTTGCTTTACAGTGGTACATAGGTTCTCAAATGCCATGATACTCAAACAACTTGGAACCCAAACACTGCAAGCTCGGAAGGAAGTGTTCTGGTTTGCGAACTTTTTTCAGAAGCCAAACATGATCTGTTTTGAGTGCCACACTTCTGTTTTGAGTGTTACACTGAGGTCTGTCTGTTTTTGCTATTCGTTTGCGTTTTCATGGCTCTTTTTTGTTTTTCTTACTGTGTGGTACCCAGTTCAGCTACTGATTGATTGACTGACTGTGTGACTGCAGTGCATCATTTATTGCTTTCATTTTATGGATCCATGGTCTCGTTAGATAGTAAAATTCATGTTCAATTGCTGTTTTAGGGTTGTTTTTAAAAGTCTGGAACAGATTAATCCGTTTTGCATTACTTTCTATGGGAAAGTGCATCTTGCTTTTAGAAAGCTTTGGTTTTGGAACAGAGTTCCGGAACGGATTAAGTTTGAGAATCAAGGTACCACTGTACTCTGTACCCTGAGCACATGGGTAAAGTCCTTGCCTATATGAGAGAGAATGGAAGAGGACTTGAGAAACAGCACTTGCTTCACTTCTCAGAAAGATCTGGTAACCAACAAGAGGGGAAAGCAACCAATACATCTAAGTACGATACTATTTGTTGAATCTCTTTAGCCATCTTTCTCAATAACGACGCAAGACAGTTTTACAGAAATATAAAAACATATAAAACGAATATAAAAGATACACAACAAAGGATATAAGTTACTGGTGGTTAGTCCCTAGTCTGGAGGTCTGGTTTGGCCATCTATGCAATTTTTTCTGGTTGTCTAAGAACAAATCAATTTCAGCAGCGGTGATGTAAAAATTGTTTGTTTGAAAAAAAGAGATGCAGCTCAGCACCCTGACAGTAATGCCCACCGTCCCCTTCTTCATCTCAGACTGATCATTTGATGAGAGAGGGGGAGATGAGCTATGTGGATCAGCTGGAGGGGTGCCTCTGGGTAAGGGGGGACAACCACCCCCACCCCTTGTGTGTGTTCCCCAAACAGCTGGCTAAGGGTCAATGTGGTTCTCAATGGGTGGTTAGCCATGCATTATAGGCAGACTTTAGGAAGATATTACAAACATAACCATTTAAAGTTTATGTAAGAAAGAGTTATCCACAGAAATATGTCCATGGTGAGACTCAAGAACTGGACCTAAGAGAAACCTAGGAGCTGATCCTGGATACATCTTGGAAACAAGGCAGAACCTACATGCACCCCATGAGAAAGTGACTGAGGTTGTCCTGATGATATCGTCTACATGCCCCACAGAGGGGAGTTTGTGGCAGCCATACCACCACTGAGGACTTCTTCTGGGAGCCAACTGAAGTCACAGCAGGTGCTGAAAGTAATACTAAAACAATCTTAGAATGTCACTCATTTCACCTTTATCCTCTTACAGCCCTCATATGGGGTCAGGAATAAAAATCCGATTTCACTTTTGATGTGTTTATATACACATAAACTGAGGTTCATTCATTCAACTGGCATTTGAAGTTCAAGTTAAGATTTGAAAAAGGATTTAATCTCACTCCCAGGGGAAGTCTGAAACAAGTCACAGGTCATAGATCTTGGAATTTTAGAATTTGAAGGGACCCCAGGGGCCATCTAGTCCAACCCTCTCAATGCAGAAATCTCAGCTAGATCATACATGACAAGTGGCCACCCAAGCTCTGCTTAAAAACCTCCAAGGAAGAAGAGCCCACTACCTCCTAAGGGAGTCTGTTCCGCTGTCAAACAGCTCTTACTGTCAGCTCTAATGTTTAGTTGGAACCTCCTTTCTTGTAACTTGAAGCCATGGGTTCAGGTCCTGGCCTCCAGAGCAGGACACATCTGTGCATGCGTGTGACAGTAAATCTCTACCCATCCTATCTAAAGGTGACACCAACAGGCTCTTCACACAAGGACCTCAGGACTCTAATCAATAACAAAAGATATCACAAGAACCACGCTTATATATATGCATATATGTGGTTATATGCTCAACTACCACAGTGATCCCTCCAAATCTTTTCCCACTATTACAAATGGCTTTACAGTTCTTAAGAATCAATTTATAAGTGTTGTTCTTTCAGCTTCATAACAACTCTGTGATAAAGACAGTGTGTCTCAGGCCACCCTGAAAACTACCAGATTTGTAGTGGCATTATTGTTCACAGTGCCACAAAATTCTTGCTTTTGTGGACCTACCAAAAACCTCTGCAGCTGGCCGGACTTTGGGAGGGTCTCCCATATCCAAGCTCAAGTCACTGGGCCCCATAGTAAGCACTGGAATTACAAAGAAAGTACAATAATCTATTGCAAACTTTTAAAATAGGAACATAGGTATGCATTGGCACCAATTCTTAAAAATATGTAGCACACAACCATTCCAAATGTTTGCAGACCATTCTCTATACAGTATATAACTCAGGTGTTATGTTTGCTTCCTTGCTCAGTTAGCAACTTCGTAATAAGCAAGCTCAGATATATCTAGCCTGATCACTTGGGAATCTAAGACAAAGTAATTTAAACTTCTTGCAGTTTTTAGTTTGTTTCTGTTGAGCAATCAGCTTTCTCTCCGAAGAGTTTAAGGTCTCAAATTTTCCAGCACCATTCTTGTGACTACCCTAGTAAAATAACCAAGTGTCACAAGTCATGCACTGGAGAGGTAGCAAAGGAAGTGCTGTCAATTTCCCATCAGCTCTCTAAAAAATGTTTAAAGCAGCACTGGAAGGAAGAACAGATTAATGGTATATGTGTACAAGCATTACTGGCCATGCCAAAGTTAAGGGATTCCTATGTTCAAAAGAGAAAGCTTGTTACCAGTCAGGATCTAGAATACAGTGGTACTTAATTCGTTCTGGAGGTCTGTTCTTGACCTGAAACTGTTCTTAACCAGAGGTACCACTTTAGCTAATGGGGCCTCCTGCTGCCTCCGCGCTGCCAGAGCACAATTTCTTTTCTCATCCTGAAGCAAAGTTCTTAACCCGAGGTACTATTTCTGGGTTAGCAGAGTCTGTAACCTGAAGCGTCTGTAACCCGAGGTACCACTGTACAATACTGGATTTGGGGAACTCTCAGTTCAAATGCCTGTTTGGCCACAAACTCACTAGATAGTCTTCAGAAGGTCAAAATCTCTCACCCTCACCTGTAAACAAGGTGGATAAAAATCAATGATTTAAAAAAAAAAAATTGGATCCACTTCATTGGATGACCTTGGATTCTAGCCCTATAGGAGAGGGGGAAGAAAAAAATCGCCCACTTTCCCCACACAGAATTGCAGTCCTTTATCATGTCTAAGTGAGAAAGGTCCATTTTCCTCATAGGGAAAATGGCTGCCATCCCCTGATCACTTCAGTTGCCCTTCTCAGAAACTTTTCCAGCTCTGCCTTCTCCTTCACCAGAACCACACACAGTTTTCCACAACATAGATTTGTATAAAGCAGGGTGGGAGAAATCGATTTTTTGAAATAAAAAATAGGATTTTGTTGATATAATCAGATTTTTTTTTATTTAAATAGGATTCTTTTGATTTAAATTGGATTTTTAAAATAAAATATTTTTGGAGGAAAAATCTTCCTAAAGATAGTATTCTATCTACGTTACATTATAGTCCAGAGGCTATTCATCAGGAAATAAGGATTTGTTTTAAGTTTTTCATGTGTGCTAAAACTCAGACTAAGGTGTGTGTTGTTTTTTAAAAAAATGTTTAACTACATCAGTTCACAAACATGGATACATATGCTATAATGTTATTGTTTCAGTTAAATAAATTGTTTAAATTGTCATTAAGGAAATGATTATTTTTCTCCTTCCAATCAAGTACAGCTGAAAAGTTGTCCAAATATAAACTGTTAACTTCTTAAATCTCACCATAATTACATAATTATCTTTCTATGTATTTCTAACAGTATAACTAAATCAGTAATTTTTTATAGAACTGTCAAAATGACTCTGAAAATTTAATGTTCTAAAAAGGAAACCTTCGTCTGGTTGTAAATATTAAGAATATACCAGCAAGAATGAGTCTTTCTGTAAAAAAAATATGATTTAAATCAAGTCTTACTGACTAGTGATTTAAATTGTGATTTAAATTGATTTGATTTAAATCAAACCCACCCTGCCTGTAAAAAACAGGGTTAAAGGAGAGCTACCTCCAAGATGGCTGGTGAGAATAATAACACACCTGGCATACTAATCCTCAAGAGGGTTAGGCAAATCAATGGAGCAGAAGGCTATCAGCAGTAGGTGCTCCCTTGCTCCCGGAGGCAGAATGCCTGTCTGCCTACTGCTGGGAACCCCAATTGGGGAGGGTGCTGCTGCAGTCCTGCCCTGCTTGAGCCTCCTCCGGGCATCAGGTTGGTCACTGAGATCAGGATGCTGGGCTAGATGAGCCTTTGCTCTGATCCAGGAGGCTCTTCTTATGGTTCTGAGCTGTGATCCTGTGCATGAGAACTAGGGAGCAACACTTTGTGATCCCGGCTGGACTTCCCCCCCATGTCAGCTCTAACAGGAGCCGATTGTAAAACACTTTGTGACTATTAATCCCGCTATAAGATGCGGTCAGAGTGAGGAAACCAAATCACCATCTCACAGCTATAGTGGGGTCCTCAGGAGTCCCAAACTAATGGATTTGTTTCCTAACCTCGCAGCAGCACTGTCCAAAGGTCATAAACTGCCCACAGGGTGGCAGGTCCGGGGCAAGAGTGTGACAGTTTCAGGGATTCTGCACTGTGAGCAGAATGGCAACTACATAGTAAGGCAGGCGTTTCTTTTTATTTTTGTGTGAAAGGGAGTGCAAGGCAGAAAAAGAAGCTCTGTTGTCTCAACCCCGGCACCTTTCGGCCAGGCATTCTGTCACCAAGCCTCACCTTGTGTGGGAAGCTCCAGAAAGAGCAGCAATACAACCATCTTACCTATTGCTTATGCTCACAGAGCGCCTCTGAACATGGAAAAACAAATGGTTTCACGATACCCGGAGGGCTAATAAACACGACCTTTATTTTGGAGACAGCAGATCGCTTCATCATATGCATGAAGGAAACCGCGCAGGTCCTGAATCTAAAGGTGTGCGCACAGGTAGGCAGTGGACTCGCTGCCGGGCACGTTGATAACGGCCCCAGCAATTCCCCCTGCCCCTCTCCTAGGCATGGGCTCCACACACAGATGTGGGCGGGCGGTGGGAGCAAGGGAAGATGCCTCAAAAGGGGGGGGGGTGCAGCACCGTGGCGCCACAGTGGAGCAGCGCTGCATCCAGGGCTGGATTGAGGTTTGATGAAGCCCTCAGCTCCTGAAGTTAGTGGGGCCCTTTCTATGTCCAGCTGTCCTTTGTCCACAACAAATTGCCGCTGTTTTTTGTGTTGAATATATGATATGGTAATTTATGGACCTAATAGGTACCTGAAGAAATTTGCACATAACAATTAGGAACCTACACAACACAACACACTGTTGCTGTATATAGGTTTTATTTTATTTGTTGTTGTTTTTAATCTTATATTTTGGAAATGTACATCCAGGATTTTTTCCCTTTCATTTTTTGGGGGCCCCCAAGAGAGGGGGCCCCTAACTTATAGCTTATTTAGCTCATACGTACATCCGGCACGCCTGCATCCCTGTTCCTAAATGGCCGACGGGCCCCCAAGGGAAAGTGGCCCGGGTGCCCGCCAGGGGGTCTCTGCCAGCCTCCCTCCCTGCACCCAGCGCGGCGCGCTGCACCCACCGTAGATCATGGCCAGGCCCGTCTCGTGCAGGAAGCGCGCGCGGCGGTGCTTGAAGAGCCAGATGGTGAGGATGGTGAGGGTGAGCAGGAGGATGAAGATGAGCAGGTTGGCGCTGTCCTGGCGGTGGCTGGCTTCGGCCGCCTTCTCGGACACAATCTCCTCCTCCAGCGCCACGGGCCGCGCTCCGGAGGCCAGCAGCGGCTCTGCCCGGGCGCCCAGCCCCGCCGCCGCCGCCAGCAGCAGCCCCAGGAGCAGCCGCTGCAGCCGCCGGCCAGGGTCCCCCAGGTGTCCCGCCGGCCCGGCTCTCCAGCCGCCCCGCGAGAGCTGGGCCAGGGCAGCCATGGCTCCTCCGGGTCCCCCTCCGCTTCTTCCCTCCCCGCAGCCGGGACTGGAGGGGGAGGAGGAAGCGCCGATCCCAGGCCGAGCAGGCGCGGCCAGCAGGGGCGCGCGAGGAGCAGGCGCCGTGGGGAGAGCAGCGCCGGGCGCGCGGCGGAGCGCAGGGTGGGCTCAGAAGCGCAGCGGTCGCGCCCAGGGCGCAGGCCTGCCCAGGAGGCGAGCGAGGCGGCCGCAGGATGATCTCGGTGTGGAAGAAGCTCTATTCCTCCTTGTTACAACAAACGTGACATCATGCAGGGCCGTCTGGGGTGCAAAGAACCGCCCAGCACCCCCAAATTTAGTTGCGTCTGCCAAGCGCCGCCGTTGTTCTAATCCAGCCCCGCTGCTTCGCCTTCCAAAAGGAAGAGGCTGCTGCAGAAACCTCGCCCCTTCGATGCGAAAGGGCAGCCCCGCCTCGTTCCTGCTCCCAGCCTGGTCCGCGGGGCAGGCGGGACTACAACCGGTGCAGCTGACCCGCACTCCGCGCGTGGCGTGGAACGGCTCCCCCTCCCCCAGCAAGGGACGCACCTGCTTCCCCCAGGACGGGGTGAGGATGGAGAGCAGGGCGTTGCTATAGGCCAGCAGGCACTGCCAGGCTGCTTGGGTGCCGCAGCCCAACTTCTCGCCAGGAGGCCTGCCCTGGCCAGGGAGCATCAGTAATACCTAGGTATATATGTATTTTGTTTTTCTAGCTTGATCCAAATTATTTATTATTTCATAACAGGTAGATAGTTAAGACCTTGGGTGGCTTCAGCGGCAGGCACCTGGCACCCCGCAGAAATCAGTGCCCAGGTGCCCCACCCCCCTTGCACCCCCGGGTAAAGATGGCCCCGTTCCAGAGTGGGTCCCCTTGGAAGAGCAGTGTTTGCACCCAGGGCAGGCCCACCCAGGAGCCACAGGACCAGCAGATCCAGGTGTGGAAGCTCTATTCCTCCTTATTACAACAAACACGACATCATCATCATAATTTATTTATACCCCACCCATCCGGCTGGGTTTCCCAGCCACTCTGGGCGGCTTCCAACAAAGATTAAAAATACATTCAAACATCCGTCATTCAAAACTTCCCTAAACAGGGCTGCCTTCAGATGTCTTTTAAAAGTCAGGTAGTTGCTTATTGCCTTGACATCTGCTGGGAGGGCGTTCCACAGGGTGGGCACCACCACCAAGAAGGCCCTCTGCCTGGTTCCCTGTAACTTTGCTTCTTGCCGGAGAGGGACCCTGGCATCTGGGGTGGAGGCACTCCTTCAGGTCTACTGGGCCAAGGCCATTGAGGGCTTTCAAGGTCAGCACCGACCCTTTGAATTGTGCTCGGAAATGTACTGGGAGCCAACTTAGGTCTTTCAAGACCGGTGTTATGTGGTCTCGGTGGCCGCTCCCAGTCACCAGTCTAGTTGCCGCATTCTGGATTAATTGCAGTTTCCGTGTCACCTTCAAAGGCAGCCCCACATAGAGCACGTTGCAGTAGTCCAAGCGAGAGATAACTAAAGCATACACCACTCTGGCGAGACAGTCCGCGGGCAGGTAGAGTCTCAGCCTGCGTCCCAGATGGAGCTGCCCTGGACACAGAATTGACCTACGCCTCCATGGACAGAGGTGAGTCCAAAATGACTCCCAGGCTGCGCACCTGGTCCTTCAGGAACAGTTACCCCGTTCAGGACCAGGGAGTCCTCCACACCAGCCTCTCCCCTGTCCCACAATAACAGTACTTCTGTATTGTCAGGATTCAACCTCAATCTGTTAGCCGCCATCCATCCTCCAACCGCCTCCAGACACTCACACAGGATCTTCACTGGTTCTGCTTTGAAAGACCGCGCCATGTGGGAATCCTTTGCAGATGACTGCCAGTGCCTGGAGACAGATGGTCAGGTGGTGCATCCACAGCAGTGACCAGAGGAGGAATGACCGCTGGGAGGAGCGCAGAGAGAGGCACTGCCATAGTGCACCTGCAGCAGCCAAAGTGGACACTTTCCTCTGCCCCAGCTGTAGCAAAACATGTCCGTCCAGTATCAGTCTGTACACAGACAGAGCAGGCGCTGTAACTTTGACATAACTCACGAAGGTGAAGGTGTTAAAGCTGTCTGTGGTTCTCCCAAAAAATAATAGGTGCTCAAACTTTTTTCCGTGGACCGACACTTTCAGAATAAAATAAAAGAAAAATACTTACTGTATTTTTCTGTGTATAAGATTCCCCCTATTTGGGGGGACTCAAAATTAAGAAAATGGGAGGATTGGTTCAGTTATCGCCGCTCATTGCTGAGTTCCCCCAAGAAGTACGGCTGACATCAGGACACAATAAATGGAGTCCCAAGAAATAAGCTTGAACCGCTATCGCATGCAGCGCACAGCAACACTGGCCCAGGAAGTTCTGGAGCGGGCAAGAACACGGAAATTGAACTGGCCATTGCCTGCTACAATTGAAAGGAGGGCTTTTCAGGAAGGCGAGGATGAAGATGCATGTCTTGCTGCTGCTTTTGCTTCTGTTGCTGAACACATGGGCCACATCTCAGCAGAATGCGAGAACTATTACTGTTGCGTACCACCATTTCAATTCAAAGAGTACGAAGTTGCACATATATTCAGATACCACAGCAGGGAGTCATCTGCAAACTTGCTAAAGGCATTTGAAAATGAGGAAAGTAAAAATGTCCCAATAGTGGAAGAACCTGGTTGTCCTGATACAGATACAGCTGCTTTAATTCCAGCAGAGAATGCTGAACATAAAATAAAAGATATCTACATTGAAGTTTCTCCTGGCACCTACACAGTCTCTGCCTCTTCGTATGACAACACAGTCAAACAAACACATCTGGTAAATGTTCGGTCAGGAGAAAGCATAAATTTGACCTTTGATTTATGACGGATAGTCTTTCTGTTTCATCAAGGTAACAAATGAAATAGATTTTGGTGTCTTTCAAGTGTCACTTTTTAAATAAATTTTTCTCAGGCTATTTACCCTATATAATTAAATACAATCTCAGGTTTTATGCTGTCTGTATATTATAGTGTGAAACTTTGTTCACATTTGCCCTAACTTGAATCATGTGTATTTTCACTTTTATACTATGCAATGCCTTGTAAACAATAAATTTAAAAGTGCCAAAAAATAAATAAATAAGAAAATGGGGGGAGATTGCCCCCGTGTATAAGACTATGCCCCTTTTAACATTTTTAGTAAAAAAATCCTAGTCTTATACACGGAAAAGTATGGTAATTTTTTTACTGATAACGGAAACATTAGAAAACAGCTAGGATTGTCCTCATTGTCACTTGATGGTCTTGCTCTCATTTTGAAAATACGTTTATCCATATTCTACAATCAATCAATCAATTGATAGCATACTATACTGCACTGAAATGTTTAAATGCTTCTTTGACACATGCCATTCTCTCCTGCTGCCACACCATTTGAGAGCCACGGTTGGAGACCACACGGGGGGGGGGAGCCACGGTTGGAGACCACACGGGGGGCGGGGGGGAGGCCCCTTGCCAGTATTTTGGTCAGGGGTGAAAAGAAGGTGGTGGGGCGAAATACAAGGGTTCCCTTTGGGTGGGAGCTGGGGGTATCCTTTTGGCTGCCCTAGTTATGCCCACCCCCCAGGTGAGATCGAGGAAAGGGAGGTGTGTTGTGATGGTTGTTGAGAAGCCAGACTGAAGGAGGTGACTGAAACCACCTGTTGCCAACACAGAATGACTTTGTGCAAGGATTAATTAGTGCACGTTTATAGTATGTGACCCAGCTAATACAAACTGTGTGCACTTCAGTTTTTAGCCTCTGTGGAAAAAAGTGTTATGCACTTTATTTGTTACTACTGCGACATACTGGCTGCTGGTTATTTAACTGTTTATATCTGATGGTACTGGAAATGTTTATCATTATGTTCCCATAGACCAAGGCTCCTTTGGGATCAAGGTCAGGAACTAATTTTAACAAGCAAATATCCAATTCTGATTTATATGGTCCATGGGGTCACGAAGAGTTGGACACAACTAAACAACAACAACAACAACAGACATCAATTGATATGTTTTCATGATTGAAAGTTTATTTTATCATTAATTAAAATATAACATCCATATTATCAAAATGAATTATTTATTTGGATTGCCATATTATGTTTTGAAATAAATTTGCCTTTAAACTATTATTGTTAATGATGTATTGATTTCTATTTTTTATTGTTATGTTGTGAGTGGAATAGCAGCATGGAAACTGAAATAATAAAAGCAGTTTATTTAGCAATTTAATAACTTGCATTTCAGGGAATTATATTAGATGCCCTTGGAGTCCTTTTCAATTCTGTGATATTATGATTCTACCCAATCTTATCTACCCAGTCAAGTCAGAGCTGTATTGAAGGACCCCACAAATATATCTGTCTTATTATCTAAATGTGCAGACTAAAGAAATGGTTACTTTGATACCTTGCCACTTGCCCCAGAGAGCAAGGAAAATAAAGCATTTACCTTTTTCAGCAGAGATGGCCATAGACATATTAACACTAACTTAATCTACAGTATGTAATCCAAAGAAAAACCAGAATTCCCACATCCTCAAGAACAGTGAAATGGTTGGGAAATGTAAAACATGAGCATCAATATGAAAAATGCTTTGTTATTCCCTTTGACAACTGACTATTGGAAAGCTTTCACTCAATTACATTTCGAACAAATGGAATCCATGGTGCCATTGGGGAGATTTCATGGGATCCCAGTACAACATCCTGGTGTCTGTGAGGCTTTGGTTCATTATATCTTTCAGTGTCAGTTGTATACTGATATTTCAGAACATTATTTTGAGCTATTATTAAAGAGAATTAAATACTTGGATTTGAAAGAATCTGGGCTTCCTGCTATAAGCACATGATAGTATGTAACCTGGAGAGTTGCTTCATTCAGAGTAAAAGCCACTAAATGCAGGGGGAAGTTTTTGGATTCCATTTCTGTCAGCTGTCATAGTGATTTGAAGACATGAGAGTATAAAGCATATCTTGCTGTCATCAAATTTACCTGCTTACATGTTTATTTGTTTTATAAACAAATCTCTGCTTATCACAAGGAATTGCATACATATAATATATTAATTTTAACTGTAACTACTGCGCCTTTATGGAAGTTTTGGTATCATGTTTATTAGTGATCCAAGGGCCGATCCAATAAATAATAATAATAATAATTTATTATTTATACCCCGCCCATCTGGCTGGGCCTCCCCAGCCACTCTGGGCGGCTTCCATAAAAACCAAAAATACAGTAAAATCACACGTTAAAAACTTCCCTGAACAGGGCTGCCTTAAGATGTCTTCTGAATGTCAGGTAGTTGTTTATTGCTTTGACATCTGCTGGAAGGGCGTTCCACAGGGTGGGCGCCACTACCGAGAAGGCCCTCTGCCTGGTTCCCTGTAGCTTTGCTTCTCGCAATGAGGGAACCGCCAGAAGGGCCTCGGTGCTGGACCTCAGCGTCCGGGCAGAATGATGGGGGTGGAGACGCTCCTTCAGGTATACTGGTCCGAGGCCGTTTAGGGCTTTAAAGGTCAGCACCAACACTTTGAATTGTGCTCGGAAACATACTGGGAGCCAATGTAGGTCTTTCAAGACCGGTGTTATATGGTCTCGGCGGCCGCTCCCAGTCACCAGTCTAGCTGCCGCATTCTGGATTAGTTGTAGTTTCCGAGTCACCTTCAAAGGTAGCCCCACGTAGAGTGCATTGCAGTAGTCCAAGCGGGAGATAACCAGAGCATGCACCACTCTGGCGAGACAGTCCGCAGGCAGATAGGGTCTCAGCCTACGTACCAGATGGAGCTGGTAAACAGCTGCCCTGGACACAGATTTGACCTGTGCCTCCATGGACAGCTGTGAGTCCAAAATGACTCCCAGGCTGCGCACCTGGTCCTTCAGGGGCACAGTTACCCCATTCAGGACCAGGGAATCCTCCACACCTGCCCGCCTCTTGTCCCCCAGAAACAGTACTTCTGTCTTGTCAGGATTCAACCTCAATCTGTTAGCCGCCATCCATCCTCCAACCGCCTCCAGACACTCACACAGGACCTTCACTGCCCTCACTGGTTCTGATTTAAAAGAGAGGTAGAGCTGGGTATCATCTGCATACTGATGAACACCCAGCCCAAACCTGATGATCTCTCCCAGCGGCTGCATGTAGATGTTGAAAAGCATGGGGGAGAGGACAGAACCCTGAGGCACCCCACAAGTGAGAGCCCAGGGGTCTGAACACTCATCCCCCACCACCACTTTCTGAACACGGCCCAGGAGGAAGGAGCGGAACCACTGTATGACAGTGCCCCCAGCTCCCAGCCCCTCAAGACGGTCCAGAAGGATGTTATGGTCGATGGTATCAAACGCCGCTGAGAGATCCAGCAGAACTAGGAAACAGCTCTCACCTTTGTCCCTAGCCCGCTGGAGATCATCAACCAGCGCGACCAAGGCAGTTTCAGTCCCATGATGAGGCCTGAATCCCGACTGGAAGGGATCCAAATGGTCCGCTTCTTCCAGGCGTGCCTGGAGTTGTTCGGCAACCGCTCGCTCTATCACCTTGCCCAAGAATGGAAGATTTGAGACTGGGCGATAGTTGGCCATTGTGGCCGCATCTAAAGATGGCTTTTTAAGAAGCGGTTTAATAACCGCCTCTTTCAGTGGGTCTGGGAAGGCTCCCTCACGGAGGGAAGCATTCACCACCCCACGAAGCCCATCGCCCAGTCCTTCCCGGCTAGCTTTTATAAGCCAGGATGGGCAAGGATCCAGGAGACAGGTGGTCGGTTTCACTCGTCCAAGCAGCCTGTCCACATCCTCGGAGGTAACAGATTGGAATTGATCCCACTCAACTTGACTAGACAGAACTCTAGCACTCTCCCGCCCTGGCCCTGCTCCCACGGTGGAGTCTACTTCTTCCCGAATCTGAGCGATTTTATCTGCAAAAAACTTTGCAAAATCATTGCAGGAGAATATGTGGCCCGTACTGGGCCCCGATGTTACAGGTGGTTCCGCTAAATTGTGAACCACCTGAAAAAGTCTCCTGCTGCTGTTTTCTGCAGATGCAATAGAGGCGGTGAAGAAATTCTTCTTCACCATCGCTATCGCCACTTGGTAGGCTCGACGTTGAGCTCTAACCTGTGTCCGATCAGATTCGGAATGAGTTATCCGCCACCGGCGCTCTAGCCGTCTCAACGATTGTTTCATTGCCCTCAGATCCGTGGAAAACCACGGAGCTCTCCGGGCTCCATGCAATCGGAGAGGGCGCTTCGGAGCCAAACAGTCAATAATAGCCCTGGTTAACTCCGCATTCCAGCGGGCCACCAGGGAATCAGCTGAAAGGCCATCAACATGGGATAAAGCATCCCCTACCACTCTCTGGAAACCATTTGGATCCATTAAGTGGCGGGGGCGGACCATCCGAATTGGTCCCACCTCCCTGCAGAGGGGATGGGTCGCAGAGAAGTCCAGTTGCACCAGGAAGTGATCTGACCATGGCACATTCATTCATACTCACTTCACCTTGAGTATTCCCAAGGGAGGGCTTTACAACCTTGTTCTGCTTCAGCATTTAGTCCATTTAGCTACCATGACTAACAGCCAATGTTATTCAAAGGTAAAAAGTAGAAGAATTACATTTCAGAACTGAAAACAAGGCACAGAACTGACTCCATTCATGAAGTTTGTATTCCAGCGTGATATGAATAAAAGTTTCATTGGACAATCCAAATTCAAATATCATGGGAAGCAAAGAACAATTCATCTTCCCATATGTCATTACTTTATAAACCTATACCATCTCTCTGTTCCCCCTTGTATTGCCTCTCCGGAAATAAAAAAATTCAAAACCCCTTGGTTATTTCAATTGTGCCTTTCTGCCTCTTTTTCAGTGCTGAAACTCCTTTTTAGGTGTGGTGACCAGAATGCATTCAAAATACAAGACTGTCATACATTTATAATAAGGCATTATGATACTGCCAGTTTTCAGTTCCTCATCCTTAGCATGGAAAATTCCTTCTCACAGCTGCAATACACTAAGAAGTTCCACAGGTAAGTGCATATTATTATTATTATTATTATTATTATTATTATTATTATTATTCTGCCCTTCCCACAAGGGAGCCCAGGGCAGTGTACAACATAATTCATGAATACAAACATCTCAAAATATTAAAATATTAAAAATTATATACCTTATGATGGAAGCCTAATGCAAACATTGATAAGTATTGACACCCATGATCTGAAAATGATTAAATGAAGATTGTCTAACACCCCATCACTAGATTTTTTTAAAAAAGTATATTAATCATAGATTAATAAAGCAAACAAGAAATAAATTAGTTAATAAAGCAAGAAGGAAAAAAACAATAAAAGAGTGCTGCAGTGCAATTCTCTGCATGTCTACTCAGATGTAAGGATCCATTGAGTTCAATGGGAATTTTAACCTTGATAATGAAAAGCTAAATTATAATGATGCTCCCAGACCATCCATAATATTAAATGACTAATGATAAATACATTATACCTTTGCTTGATAAAATTTCTGGACGTCATTAATACTGTGTCAGTTTTGCAGGAAAGAGGAGCTACCATTTTTAAATTATTCCATTCTAGTGGCTCCCAATAAAAACTCTGCAGAGCCCAAGTTTCCCTTTTCCTTTTACCCTCCTCAAAAGGCTGCCTTGGCGCTTACAAATATCTCTTACAAAGACAGCCTTTCCCCTCCGTTTTATAATCTAAGACACAACACAAAAGGTAGCATCTTTCAGATATTAAACCTGAGGGCAGAGACTCTCTCATCAGTGACATTTGTAAGTCACTCTGGCAGTCCTTTTTAAACCCAAGAGCAGGATAAAAATGCTTTAAATATAATACAAATAAATCATTGGAAGGGCTTATGTTTCCACCTTTCTTGCTACTGAGCATGTTATTATTGTTTTGACAAGCCAAGGCTTCAATTTCCATTTCCTCTCTTCCCTTTGCCTCTGCTCCTGAGCCCCTGACACTATCCTATACTATTCTTTAACTACCTAGAAGGCCTTTTCTTTTAAAATTATTTTTAAAATATATTATTCAAAGAATATGCAAGCGTCTCACTTAAAGCAACATTTGAACCAGTGACTTCCAGACCCACCCTATGGCTGGAAGGTGAGGCCCTCTTGGTTGTGGCTCCACCAGGTGTGCTCCATCAATGGTGGCTCCCCCTTTGTTGGACACCTTCCTTCATTACTGAATCTCAGAAGAAATTTAGGAACACCTCTAATTGCTCAGGCGTTTGGTGGCTGGAAGATATACTGCTTCTGGCAACTCTGAGATCCCTAGTTGTGAATAGCTTCAAGTTGTGGGGGTTTTATATCTAAAAAAACTGGTGTGAATGTTTTGGCTGTTTTTAAAATGCTTGTGAATTATTTTTAACGGCCACTTTAAGTTGGTTTAAATGTTTGCTCTTGCTGTGTCTGCCATCTTGTGCTCCTTCGGCAGGAATAGGACCCGGATTAGTAATAACTGTTTTATTATGTTTCTTCATGGCCTGCTTGATGCTGTTGTCTTTTTCAATTTAAAAGTTCCCCTTGCTTTGTATATGGATATTTATCGGTTATGGGAAAGGCGCTTGGTGACAAGAGGAGAACAGGAAGAGGCGCTGAGGGCGAAGAAAAGAGGCGCCATGACTCATCCCCTCAGAAACTCGGGTGCGACCGAGCCAAGAGAGACTCAGGCCGCGAAGAAGGGCGCGTGGCGCAGCCATTGGCAGGCCCACCTGAACTCGGCCCCGCCCACTTCCGCCGATTCGCGCCGCCGCCGCCACCAGCAGCGGCCCCGCCTTCCTCCTTCCTCTCTTAGGCGAGCGCTTGCTTGCTTGCTTGAGAGGCTCCCACCAGCCTCCGCTGTGCATTACGTCATTCCTGCGCGCCGATCGGCGAAGGCCCGACTCCTCGCGTCGCATCGCGTTCGCGTCTCAGCTCTCGCCGGAAGCTTCCCGCTGGCCTTTCGTGCGCGTGCGCGGCTCCGGCAGTGCCTGTGAGGGAACGAGGCAGACGATGGCGGCCGCCTCTCTGTGGAAAGGGCTGGTCGGCGTCGGACTCTTCGCCCTGGCGCACGCGGCCTTCTCCGCCGCGCAGCGTGAGTGGCTCCGGCCTCCGCCTGCGGCGGCAGCGCCCCGTCCCCTCGCCCTACGCGCATGCGCACCCTGGCGGAGGGGGTGTCCTGGTGGGCTTCGGCGCCCCCCTCGCCGCCCGGCCCAGCCCCCCCTCCTGGGAAGGGGCGGGGGGCGCCGAGGGTTCCGAGGCGGGGCGGGGGCGCGAGCAGGACGTGTCTTCTGGAATGTGCCGCCTCCCAGGGGGGGGTCCCAAGGGCCGCTCGGGTTCCTGGCTGGCCCAGGGCCGCCAGCGTTTCCCCGCCTCACCTACAGGGAGGGAGGGAATTCCGCCTGCCGCGTTTAGAGGAAAGGGAGGAGGTCCGTGTCGTAAATTGCGAGGGTAGAATTAACCAGTGCCGGATTTACGTATAAGCTCAAGCTCTAGCATAGGGCCCCACTCTTTTGGGGGGCCCAAAAAAATTAAGGGGGGAAAAACCTGGATGTACATTTCCAAAATATAAGTTCAACAATTACTTTGATAAAATACATATTTTGTTATATGCAAATGGCTTTAGATACCTGTGAGGTCCATAAATTACCATATAGCATATACTCAACACAAAAAACAGCAACAATTTGTTGTGGACAAAGGACAGCTGGACATATCAAGGGCCCCATTACCTTCAGGAGCTTATAGCTTAGGGCCTCATCAAGCCTAAATCTGGCCCTGACCACCACGGAGAAGAACGTGGCTGTGCAGCATGGGAATTGTGGAAGAGTTAGAAGGGGATCCCGTGGGACATCCAGGGCAAATGCAGGAGCAGTTTGTAGGCACAATCCTGCTCTGGTTGACTGCGTTCAGTAGGGCTTGCTCTCAAGTAAGGGTGCATAGGGCTGTAGCCTTGCTGTGGGTGAAGCTTACGCTGATTGGAGCCCGCAACTTTTTTCAGGTGTGTGAGACATCAGGAGATTGAATTTTATGAGACGCTAGCTAGTGAAATACCCATTATTACGTATGGCAGCCATTGGAACCTGGGAGGGTTGGATTGTTGCCTCCTCACATTCCCAGATACTGAGCATTGTACGCATTCCCGGTACCATCCTGATTTCTGGTTTTTGTCCATGCTCGACTGTGGTGGGAAAATGTCAGACCTTATCTTAGGCTGTGTAGTTGTTGGATCCCAAGACCTTAAAAAGAACAGTCCACAAAAGGTTTCTCTGTAGCACTATGATGGTGAATGGCACCTGGTGAAATTTTGCCTTTATGTTCGTCTCATAGAATTCTAAGCCTGGCAGTGAATAGAACAAAGACTTTAAATGGGTGGAAATGGAACTTGATGTGGAAAGACTATGGGGTGTAGTGGGTGGAATAGGAGTGCCATTAGAAGTCAAGGGGATCAGTTGGATTGGTGTGACACCAGCGTACACTGTGGGAGAGAGGTTGGGAGAACTAGGCTGGTGTTAGGATAAAGGCAGCTGGTGAGTAGCAGGTGCTTGACTAAGGCAATAGGGAATAGATGTATCAAGTATGATGTGGAGACAGTGTTTTTGTCAGTTGTGTGAATGAAGGGAGTCTTAAGCTCATCAGGTGGTGGTCATCTCAGCAGAAGTGCTGGATTAATCATGCAACTCCTGATGCAATGTGTTGCTTGATCTGGTCTCTACATCTGTAATTTGTACGCCAGATGAGCTAACAGTAACCATGCAAATCCCTTCAGGGTTATGTGCGTCAGTATGAATCCCCCAGATACAGCAGTCAAGATTTTAATGGGAACAGCTTGGTGGGAACATATCTAACCAGTTTTGTAATACAGTGGTACCTCGGGTTACGCTTTAGGTTATAAACTCCGCCCACCCAGAAATAGTACCTCGGATTAAGAACTTTGCTTCAGGATGAGAACAGAAATCGTGCGGCGCCAGCGGGAGGCCCCATTAGCTAAAGTGGTATCTCTGGTTAAGAACAGTTTCATGTTAAGAACGGACCTCCGGAATGAATTAAGTACTTAACCTGAGGTACCATTGTATCTATATTGGTTACTGGTTTGCTTCGAAACTCTGTTCAAGTTGTTGGTTTTAACCTTGGAAACTCATAAATGCTTGAGACTCTGGTCCCTAAGGTTTGCCTTCTCCCACATCAGCCTTCAGTAAGATCTCCTACTGAGGCCCCTCTGAGAGCCACCACCATTAAAAGTAATGTGGGCAATAATGAAGGAGAGGGTTTTCTCATATGTGGCAGGCCAGTTGTAGAGTATAATTTAAAGTAGTATTGGGGAATGCTGTATTTTAGAAGATACTTCATGTTTTGCTGCTTTAATTGCTATTTCACATGTGCATTCTGCTGTGTTGACTACTTTTCATTATATATTATTTTATTTAAAAATTGCATTGCATACCACTCTAGGATAAATATTAAGAAGAGTAGTATAGAAATACCAAAAATGGATGAGTAGCTGGGCTAGTAATTTCATGGGCCTCTCCTGGAACTGTCAAACAATGGGTTTTGGTGACTGGACTGGTGGCATACTGCCAGACCTTGGCCTAGTCCATAAAATACTTGGATTGAAGGCAGCCAATGTGAATTCCCCATTTGTATCTTTTTGCTCTAACATAGATTGTAATCTGTGGGGTAGGGACAGATTCTCTCTGATATGGGCACTTGGACACTGTTCAAGTAACCAGTTAAAATTGTACGGTATCGGCTTGTCACCCCAACTCTATATATGTGTACTGACACCCTGGCCAACAAACATGAGTGACTGCTGACATAGTACCAGTTGTAACATTTTCAGCTTAGTTGTGAAATTGCATTGTGAATTTGCACAAACTCCCATATTTCTGGATCAGGGCAGTCAGTTGAACAGGAGAAGCTAGATGGTGGAGTGATTTGTTTCTGTTGCTGGCAGTGATTCCCTGTTATGACAAGTTTGGGAGAACAGTTTAATATGCATACTGAAGCAACAGACTGGTTGCCTTTAGTTGAAATAGTGATTAGTGGTTGTCTAAATGAGCTTGAGGCCTTTCTGTAAGATACATGAGGAGAAGGGTCATGGCATGCAGAAAGTCTGTGGTTCAGTCCCAGACATCTCCAGGTATGTATGGGCAAGACCTGACTGAAGCCCTGCAGAACTGTTGCCAATCCTTGTGGACAAGTGCACTAAAGAACTGACTTGGAATAAGGCAGCAGAGAGCTACCAGTGATTCTCTTGCATTACTCAGTTATAGCTGTTGGACACATTTCTCTTGTGTGCACTATGGAGATTAGTTAATCCACCAAGGCAAGATTTGAAGATCTGATTAATAATCAGAAAGAGAAACTGAGGTGGAGGTGGCTTTTTACCTGTAGTGGAGTTGATAGAAAACCCAGCTGTGTGGCCCCTTTTTTGCTCCGCGAACATAGAAAGGAAATCAGATTAATTTACCAGCATGTCTTCATTTTGCAGATCGCTCCTACATGAGATTAACAGAAAAGGAAGATGAAACTTTGCCAATAGATGTAAGTTAAATGTTCTTTTTCTTTCAGTGATGCAAGTGTTGACTTGACTGTGATCCATAAGATGACACATTTCCATTTAAACTAGTATGGTTGCAATGGAATAAGGTGGGGGGATGAAACATTCAGGAACAAATTAAACGTTTTCACTGGCTTGTGGACTTGTATGGATAGTGTACTGTGTAACTTAATTCTGGCTTTTGTTTTTTACTTTGCCCTGTTTCTACAAACTGAATCTGAGCTCTTGTGTCACCATGCTTCTTCCCCTAATCTGCAGCCTGCATTGCAGTGTGACTGAGATTCATCTGAAATTTGGCATCTTCCTCTTCTCCCTTAGCAGCATTCCTTTAGGAATTGCCACTCTCTCCAGTCAGTTCTTTGAAAGCCTCTGCTTTACTCCCCATACTCTGCAGAAGAAATAGCCTCTCCCTCTAGCATTTGGCAGGTATTTCTTTGCATGGAGCTGTTGTGTGGTATCTGCTATCCACTTTCCAGCCTAATGTAATCATCCTTCAAAAATTATTACGTATCAGTGTGAGGCATCCTACCCATTCCCACCCACCTCTGCCCCTCCTCCTTTCCACACTAGAGGACTAGATAAGGTTGAGAAGTAGTTGCCAGGCTCATGCCTATTCAGCCATGTAAATAACTTGAGGTGTCTCAAGTCCAAAATTAATCCTGCTGCATTGCACATTTCTGAAGCCGTGAGATTTCCCATCTTGAAAAGCACAGTGGTTGGATATTTAAGACCAAACATGAGGGGGAATTCTATTAGTAGTATTTTACCTAAGTCACTCAAGTGCTGTTTACTTTTTAATTTGTTACAGATAGTGCTTCAAACACTGTTGGCCTTTGCGGTTACCTGTTACGGCATAGTACATATTGCAGGGGAATTTAAAGACATGGATGCTACTTCAGAGCTGAAGAATAAGTATGTTTTTACCCATTTCTTTCTGCTGACATTATTACTTTGCTCAGTGCTTTGCTTTTTATTCTTCCCCCCACCCTTTACACAACCCTTTACATCAGGCAGTCTTCCAGTTCTGTTTAAAGAGGAGGGTTTCTCTCTCCTGATCAATTAGAAGACGTTTAGCAGTTGTTATTTCATAATTTGCACAATGCTGTAAGATTGAGAAACTACAGCTTGCTGTACTTCCCTCTCACACATGGCAAAGTTAAAAGAAACCTGTTCTATGCTGCATATCTATTAGTAATTGTTATTACTGGATTTATTACTTACTTTTTCTTTGCTACTGCAACTCAAAGCAACTTACACACATTAAAACCAGGGGTGTGGGGGTGTGTATCCCCACCCACTCTAAAAGACCAGATAGTTAAGAGCCAGATGCCTGGTTAAAAAGGAAAGTTTTTGCCATGTTGACTATGAAACCTACATGATTAGCAGGTATCCACCATCTGAATATCAGCAGAAAAATAGGAAGGCTGTAACCTTCATGCCCAATTCTTGTTGGACTCTTGTGGGAAGCAGGAGGAAGGAACAGATGGCCGCTTGATCCAGCAAGACTCTTCATGGGGTGATGGGAGCCAAAGGGAGATTGCTCAGGAAGCGGTGGAGATCATTGAGAAAATGGTAGAACAGGCTCTTCAGTTAACGCATCCTGGACTTCTGCTGCTTTTTCTGCCTCCCATTATCCTACCAGGCTCTGGCCTTAACTCCATCTTATTGCCACATTTTTGGTAGCCATCTTTGGCCTGGCCCCAGCATCCTTCTCTGTCTTGATGCCCCAGTGTGGTTCCTGTGGTTTGTCACCCCTGCTGCTGCTGCTACTGCTACTTCTAGCTAAGAACAGATCATATTTTTATCTTGGAGTTTGATTCTTATCTCTTTGCTTGCCTCCATTGCACTGTGTGTGTTTGCTGTTGCTGGTTTTTTTCATGTGATTTTAATTTTGATAAGCTACCCTGAGCATTGCATATTCGTTTGAAGGGTGGAATAGAAATTCTTACTAGTATTGGGGCAGGAGGCCAAGTTTGAACTTTTTAATATGTCGAAGGAAGATCTGAAGGTAACCTTGATTATGGCATTTTAACCAGAATAGGACTGTGAATTAACACTTATGATTTGTTGCCAATTGCACTTCTCTCCTTTTTGTTCTGCTTTTTGTTTCAGGACATTTGACACATTAAGGAACCATCCATCCTTCTACGTTTTTAATCACCGGGGCAGAGTATTATTCCAGTCCCCAGACACGGTCCATTCTTCCTCCAGCAGGGATGCTTTGTCGTCTAGCGCATCGCTGAAGTTGCGAAAATTCGAACCTCTTCGCCGTTAAAGATTTTTACAGATTATTATAAAAATAGAACAGGACACTGAGCTGTAACATTGGAGTTGGGGGTGTAAACACTTTTATTTTATTTCTGGAGCAGTATTTATATTGATCATCCAGACTTTATAAATATATATATAATTATTAAAAAGGACCTTCTTCAAACACTGTTAATGACAATGACTGAATTTTGAATTGGCAAAACAGTGTAAATTGTTGCTAGAATTATGCTGTGAAACATCACTTTACTTTTTGTCTATTAGCCCACCATCATGGTTGATTCGAATTTAGTGAAAACAAATTCTTTATTTCCCAAAAGTAGGTGATTGTTTTAATGCCACAGATGAGCACAGAAGAAAGGGGTATTGGCTGATGCTGCTGTTCTGTTGGATGCTGAGGAAGGGGCTGCTTTGTGTCCACCCCTTCCCTCCCATCCTTAACACAGAAGACAATGGTGATTGTGTTTCTTTCCTGTCTTCAGCACTTTGGCTGAAGTAATGTGGTTGCTGTTATGACCAGCATCAGAGACATTCAGACAGGCGGTTCTGAAGTGGGAGCTTTACCCAAACTGTTGCCAGGGACACAAAAGCTCCCTTCGTTTATTGCTCAGTGTCCTTGAGCTACCTTGAAATGCTCACAGGTTTTGAAGGGAAATGGATCATTTTTGAGAGCCATTGGAGATCTCACTGGGGGTTAGGCAGGAAGGATGCTTACATCCTTACTACACCATCTGTAGTCTCATCCACTTTACACCAAGCTCCTGCTAATTGTAGCAAGTGCAGGCTGTTGCCTAAGCTGGGAGCAAGGTGGATCGCAACAGGATTACTGCTGCAAAGCAGGAGGGCTGTACCTGAGGAAGGGCTGCAAGTCTGGGTGAGGATGGGACTGCTACATGAGCAAGTGGCTTATAACGTACAAGGATCTCAGGGACTGCTTAGGATGTCTGTCTTGAGATGCCACAAGGCTGTTCAGTTTGTTCTTGTAACATGGACAAGTTGTTTCCTGACTTTCTGCTCAGAAGGGTGCATTTTAATCCAGCTCCCTCCATTTAGAAGTGTGCACTCTCACTGAAAACGTAGGACGAAGTTTGTCCAGAGGTGGGAGAGCTGCTTTGCTTTTGTTTAAACAATTTACCCCGTTTGTCTTGTTTTTCCACTTTGCTGCATTGCTCTTTTGCTAATGGCATCTCCGAGTCACCTGCCTTGGAGCATGTGGGGTGTTTAAGCAGAGGGAATAGATTCCTGTCAATTCACTAAATTTAGTTTGTCTCCATGTTTGTTTGCCATAGATTTAAACTGGTTGGAGTGGGCTGCAGGAAAGCTGTCAGTCTCTCCTTGGCTGCAATGGCGTGTTTACATTTTACTTTTTCTGCAGTGAAAGAAAGGGGCCCCATCCACTTGTGGCAGCACAGTATAGACGCATGGGCATCAACTGCTGGTGCACTTGTGATAGAATAAAACAATGCATTCCACCCAGTATGGTTTGCTCTTTTCTCTGCATGGGGGTTCCTGGTTCCACAAAAGGCACCCTAACCACAGGGGTCAGGATGGTTGAGCTGTGAATGTAAAGAAGACATGGCCTTGTTTAAACTCAGATTGCTGCTTGTCCATGGAAGTTGTTTTAGTGTTACAGTCCCCCCCAAGTACACGCAGTGGCAAACTGAACATAAAGTCTGTTGTTATGTCATGGCCTTACTGTTCCCTACCATCCCTTGTCCTGGAGTGAAAACTCCTGCTTTGTAAAACCTGAAACAGTGCTTCGGAACTAAAACAACTTCCAGTTGAGGGTCTCCCAGCACATTTTCAGAATTACAGCTGCTATTGTTGGGAGTTAAGAGCCAAGTTTTTCTTGACCCTGTATTGGTGATCTGGGCTGCATAAAAGGATCTTGTCCCTTGTGGTAACCCGGCTCCCTGTGGATCTCATTGCATAAAATTGAGGTGGGGTGAGAAAAGTACCCAATCCAATCTTGCAGCACAGTCCTGAATGTTTGCTAGGAAAAGGTTGCACAGTGCAGTGGAGCTTGTGGGCTAGTGGCTGTGCATAAGAGAATGGGTGGTGTCACAGGTGTCCTTCAGTTTGAACTCCCCTCCCCCGTCTTAGTACCATGTATGAAAATCATTTTCACCTAAACTCTCCTTATTAACCAGGTGCCTACAAACCTGGCAAGAACCTGCTTTGGGTTGCCAAAAAGGCTCCACAGCAGGGCATCGCTGCATGAACGGAGTCCTCCCCATGTTTATGTTTTAAGTTTGCAACCTATTGAATGCCCTTTGGGAATTTAAACTTGCAAGGAGTAGCAGCTTGAACCTCCAGCATTGACATTAACTATCACGTGTGCAAAACTTGTTCTTTCATTTTTGATCTTGCATTGCCTAATAAAGAACCAACATCCTTAAAAAGCACATGGGGTATGAATTCTTTCTTCAAGGATTGAACAAAGAAAAATGCCACTTTTATAAAGCTGAAGGGTGGTTTTAAATACACCCATTATTTTCCCTTTTATTCGAAAAAGGCTTGTGTTTTACTGCACTTGCTGCTGTACTGGATTGAATTTGCCTTCTGGTTTGCATAGAGCAGTGGTGGTTGGCAACCTTTTTAAGCCCACAGGCACAACAAAGGTAAAAGACTCCTGGATGGTTAAGTCCAGTCAAAGGTGACACTGGGGTTGCGTCGCTCATCTCGCTTTCAGGCCAAGGGAGCTGGTGTTTGTCCACAGACAGCTTTCTGCGTCCTGTGGCCAGCAGGACTAAACCGCTTCTGGCACAACGGAACACCATGACGGAAACACCGTTTACCTTCCCGCCACAGTGATACCTATTTATCTACCTGCACTGGTGTGCTTTCAAACTCCTAGTTTGGCAGAGGCTGGGACAGAGCAACGGGAGCTCACCCTGTCATGGGGATTCAAACCGCCAACCTTCCAATTAGCAAGCCCAAGAGGCTCAGTGGTTTAGACCACAGCGCCACCCGCGTCCCTTCTACAGGCACAGTAGAAACTTACGGGCTACTATAGAACACTTTTCCCAGGCCTTATTTCAGGAGGAAGACATTGCCAGGAAAGCATGCAAGCAGCTGAATCCTAGTGCTACTGTTAGAAGCCCATGACTTGAATTCTCTGCACAAAAAGCTTACCTGTTTTTTGAAAAGCTAGCATTACTTCCCACCATCTGAGTTGGCAACTTCTTTTGAATATGTAAGATTTTTTCAGTATAAGATTATTGAGGCAGGCAGAGCTCCAGCTTTAGCCTGAAGTAGCAGCATAGGAGCAGCTCCTCTATTTCAGACACCCCCACTAGAATTTTATAAATAGCAGCTAAATTAGATAGCTGTGGCCGTGTCTGTTTACGCCAGGGGTAGGCAACTTAAGGCCCGGGGGCCAGATGTGGCCCAATTGCCTTCTCAATCTGGCCCGTGGACGATCTGGGAATCAGCATGTTTTTACATGAGTAGAATGTGTGCCCCTCTGGGTTATTTGTGGGGCATAGGAATTTGTTCACTCCCCCCCCCCCAATATAGTCTGGCCCACCACATGGTCTGAGGGACGGTGGACCGGCCTATGGCTGGAAAAGGTTGCTGACCCCTGGTTTACACCCACACAGGTGAGAGGAAGTTCTAAGGAGCTGCTATTCTAAAGCGATTGCAATACACAAAATGCATTTTCCCGTCTCTTGGGATAAAAGTAGTGGTTGAGTTTTGATAGCAACACCAACCCTTTCTCTGCGACATGCCTCTCCCTTGTATTGGTACCACTGTATTATGGCAAACAGCCATGCAGAATACACCTAATTTGCCTAGCAAGTAAATTTTAACATAGTTGAAATTGCCTGCCTAGCCAGTAATTCCGATGAACTCTGCTTACTAAATTTAAAATCTGTTCCAACTCATTAGTTAGCACCATTAGCTAAGGAGCAATAACAGCCAGCATGCAAGTAGTTACTCCGTACTCCACACTGAGAACTAGCAATCTGATAAATCAGGGATGTGGTACCTGCTTTTCTCTTGAGACTGCAATTTCCATCCGCCCCACCCAGCTTGGCCAGTGGTCAGGGAGGAGGGAACTCTTGTCCAGGAGCACGGGGACAGCCATATGCTGCTGCTCAGTAGAAAGTTTTCATGGAAGCCTTTTGAAGACAGGTGTAAGCTGCAGTTTTTCAATCTAAACCAGACTTCTTATTTGTTCCAAAGTTGCTTTAAACAAGTTTGTCTACAGGTAAAAAATGGGCAATCAAGTATTCCCTCATGTAAACATTTTCTCAAAGATAATGCATGGTGGTGGCGGCTGTAAAAATAAGACCTGCACACATGAATGATTCAAATTTGGACTCGCAGCTAGTTGGGTATATACTGCAAATCTTGAAATATTTTGTCACCAGTTTACTTAAGCAGAGGTGTACTCTGCAGTACCCAAATTTGTGTTTTGCCACAGGACCTCCTTGCTCCCCTCACACTTGGTAGAAGTGAGGTCCCAATTTCTTCTGGTCTGAGGCCTTTAGCACGGAGGCTGTCAGCTTTCACATGCCAGCATGGTTAATAGGATGCCTCTCCAAAGTTTTAGAAGTTAGGAATTTTTAAAGCTAAACAGAGCAGGCAGACGCACCTGTGCATGAGGCAACATCAAAATGCAGATGTGCATTAGACAGTCTACTTCAAAATAAAAGAACCCCTGCAACTGGTCATCTACAGAAGTGACATCTTAATTACTTGTCTCAACTCCCATTGTCTACCGCCTACTGAATCTCCCCTTCCCTCCCTAGAGATGTTTAGGGCAAAGCAGAGCAGCTGAAGATTACTTCAGTGCAGGAAAATGAGACAAACTACACAATTAGGGTTTTATTTTTAGCACTCACATAGGTATGTGTTTTGTGCATGTGTCTTCTACCATGATTCCAGGGAGAGCCCTGCCTTGTTTTGCCAATACCAGCCTGAAGAACTGGCAAATTGTGTTCACACAAGATGAGCCACCAAAAGGACCTAGCTTCAGAGAAATTATGTCCACAACCAGTATCTGTCAGCCAAGGTTATCCTTAGCCAAAAGCACACATGGCCAATGGCCATGAAATGGGAGAGCAGCTCAAGTCTTTAGAAGGTTCTGCTCATGATTAGACCAAATTGGGAATGGGCTTCTGCTAGAGAAACACACACCAGCTTGTTCACACATGGGGTTCTGGAAGATAAATCAAGTAAGTATGAAAATGTACTTCAGTATGTTGCCTCAAATCACTACAACAGGGGCCCCGATCTTCATTTGCTTTCCCTTTATCTCCTCACCATTCCTTGCCCTACAAGGACAAGGAATGTTTGTTTAAGACTACAACTCCCATCTGTCCATGCACAATATGGTTGTGCTGGCTGGAGTTGATGGGGGTCATCAGTTGTAAAAGGCTGCGCTCTCCCACTGCAAAAAGGCGGGGGGGGGGGAATCATGAAGAATCCAAGGCCTTGCTCTGTCAGAAGAACAAATCTGAGAAGTGACTTAAGAAGACTGCTGTGTAGCTGTCCTGGAATCAGCACACCAGATGAGTAATGTCAAGTCTTTTGTCATCGCAGTGGCTTATCTTTTGCCTTTGGATTTTTCCTTTATCCAATTTTGGCTCAGCCAGCAATTACAAAGCAGCAAGTCAGTCAGTGCCACGGAGTTCAGCTTAAAAGATTACTCAAAGCATGGCTTCAAACACTCTCTGCATTAAGTCTTTCCAACAGAGAGCTGGCAGGTTGGGACAGTAGGGGGTTTATGACAGCACCAGAGTCAGGCCATAGTGCATCCAAGTACCGACACTAAGTGTTAAGAATGGCAGAAAGGTCAGTTATCAGACACCATTCCTGCTGAAATGCAAGTTGTGCAGGCCCAAAACCCAGGTCATTGTCTGCACCCCATGCTATAATGGCAGCTGGAAGGGAAACGTGCTTGGGCCACCCTTGCCAGAACTAGGTCAGAGCTCCTTCTGCTCGTTTGCCTTTTCTCCTCTATGTAGGAGAGGCAGCCCCTATTCTTCGGATCTGGGATGCTTCCACCTGGGAGTTGCAAGTCTTCTTGATGGGGGCATACAGTAGAAGCTTCCCTCATCAAGGGTTAGATAAAATGTGAGCCAAACTAGTGCTGTGGCAGCAGCTGCTCAAATTCAAAACTGAAGCTCTGTTGCTTCAAAGCAGGGAAGACTGGGCCTAATGTAAGGAGCTTCGTATCCCATTGAAGGGCCCAAACAAAAAGCCATTAGCATTCAAGGCAAGGAGAAGAAGGAGTCACCCCACTCCTGGCACCACCATGGAATGCAAAGGGACAATCTGCCAGTAACTGAAGAACATAATGTGGAAAGTCAGGTGGCAACTATAGTCAAAGCAAACCATGTGAACCAGCTCCTCCTGCAAAGAAGAAATGTGCATTCCAAGAGTTAAAGTGGTCTTTTGGAGGAAGGAGGGAAGACAACAGCAGGGGTCTTCTGTGTTTGGGGTCTTTTGTTTCTTGTGCTTGCAGGCAACTGGGATTACCAGAGATTCCTCATCAGCACCTCATTCAGATTAGGCATTTCTTAGGAAACCATAAAATGATTTTTATTATTTACAAGTGCTAAAAAAATTCATCTCTCATACACACACACATACACACACTCTGTTTGATATATCAAATTAAGGATCTGGTAAACAACACTGTCCAAAATAATCTCTTTTCATATGAACATTTAAAAAGTAAAACACACACACAATATTTGGGGGACAGGGATTGTTTTTGTTTGTTTTTTAAAAACCCCAAAGTTTCCTTCTAAGCGCTTCCAAGGCCAAGTCCACGTGAAGAGTCTCCGTCCTCCTCACAAGATGAAAGAGAACTGAAGTCAGGACCTGGGGAGCCTCAGGCACGCGCTTTCATAAAGTCTGCAGACAAAAGAGAAGAGAGGCTGAGGTAGGTTGCTTAGCGGCTACCAGGAGCAGCAGTCACAGGCCTCTTGACCACTTTTCCTCAACCCAGTTTCAGCAGCTGCTTTACTCTCAAATTCAATGTTACTCTGAAAACTCATGCCTGGGTCGGCTGCCAGTTCTCAGGAACTTTTGCCTTCGTGTCTGTAGCAGCAACATGCACTACCATCACGAAGGGATTTCTCTCTCTCCTCTTTTTTTTCCTTTTTCAACATAGGCTCTCTCCAACACAAGCGCAGATAAAACGTATGCATTTTTGTTTTACCAGATTCGACCTGCTGCCTAAAGCAGCTCTTTAAAAAGTGTCTTAGAACAAAGGTTCAAATGAGTAAATTCTCATCACCTGCGGCAGAGGGCAGCACTGAGTGTTTTTCTTCAGCCCATTGAGCAGATCAGGCCCTTCAATGTGAGGTGGGGAGGGAGGACGCCAGACCCCCTGCAGCAAATCCATCAAGGTCACAGCTCAGTTTCCATTGAGAGAGGCTTGCAAGCATAAAAACTCAACCCTTCTTCTCAGACTCCAACAGAAAAGCCGCCTGAGTGCCAGGGGCAGCTGCCGCCACGTCCTCTTCCGCTCCTCTGCAACACAGCAAACTTGTTCTCCCTGGCCCATGCACTCGTCTTGCTGGGGCATTATTATCTACTGTTGACATGATTAACTCTGTTGTGCAGGCTGTTGAACTCTATTTCCTCTAGTATTCTCTCTAAGTGCTGAATTAACACCCGTTTTTTAAACCTAAGAGAAAGAGGGGGGGGGAAGGGGAGCAATTTAATGTGGGTTTTGCACTTCTGTTCCAAGTTCCCCCTCTGAAACAAACAACTGCCTCTGCATTACTCTGCAGAACATATGCAGGGCCTAGGCTCACACACTCCTGTGCTTGTAATGTTACGTCCTCCCATCAACCCAGAAGCAAAAGAGGTTTCTCCCACCATCAAAAGCGGTGGTTTCAAAGAACATCATGCAGCACAACAGGCAAGAAGCAAACAGGCCACTATCAGAACACATGCACATATCTGCTCAAGCTTTGAACATGTCATCTGGATACAAACCTTGCTGCTTCCTTGATAGCAAATTCAATGAAATATTTTTGAATTTCAACAGGGCCTTGAACTTCTTCAAGGAGAGAGAAAATCTTTTCGAAATCTACAATTATAAAACAAAACAAAACGTGAGATCATGGTAGCATTGGTAAGTCCATCAGAATCCTGCCCTCAACCCTGCCCTGTGCTTCCAAGCAGTGGCTGCTATCTCAAACTCTCCCATGGTGGAATCTTTGCCCTTTTCAGACCCTCAGTGTCCTCCTAAAGGCCACTCCTCTTCTCTCCTGGGGCATAGCTGTTTGTGCAGGATCACATGGGACAAGCCTGGAGATAAATGAGTCAGTCTGCTGCCTCGACTTGACCCTCCTCATTGGAGAAAAGACACTTTCTCCTGCTAGCACCGATTTCCTCCTCTTCTCTTTGTAACAGCACCCCACACCAAACTGACAAATCACTTTCTCTCGTGGTCACGTTCCACAGGTTTCTAAATGTGAATTCCACTATGATAGGCAGCTGCTGCCATTTACAGATGAACTCAACAATTACATTTCTGCCAACTCTAAAAAAAGGGGGATCCTCACAAATTCCAAAAGGTGCCAAGCAAGACTGGCACCATAGCAAATGCCCCCCGCCCTCCCGGGAACTGAAGTGTCCCTGCAATAAATGATAGCGGCGGAGACTGAAATACCACGAGCTTCATCAGAGCCGCCTCCCATTTCACAACTGTGAAAAGTCGAGAGACTGCTTTTGGCTGCCCTGGTGCTCTTTCTAGGTTGATGGGAGCAACGCAAGACCTCCCTTCGGACAACCCAGCCCCCTCTCCAACACTCACTTCTCCCGGGCTTCCGGACCTCCTTCATCACTTTGATTTTGATCACTTCGTTGCTCCCTTCGAACATGCTGGGCGTGATTTTCACCGAATGGGGTGTGGTCCCGGGTGCGGATCCTGGCAGGAGTTTTGGGTCCCCTGAAGACACACTGTAGCTGACAGGTCTGCGAAGCAGGGAGCTGGCGACAGGCCTGAGGTCCAATCCGTCTTCCCCGAGGCAATTCAGTTCACTGGAGAGGGAGTCCACCTCGTTGGGCAGGTCGTCATCCATCAGGGCTGCTGGGGGCGGGGGGATCAAGGCCATCATGGGCACAGGCAGCCCGTCTCCCTGCTTGTCCAGGGACTGGAAGTGTTCAGCTTTCTTCTCACCGTTGCCATCCGGGACCATATTGCTATTTGCATCTGCCAGAAGAAAGAGCTCTCTTAGGGAAGTTTCCTAATGCTCACAGGCACGCCCAACCAGCAGATCAGTGGACGTCTGTGGTAGATCACTGGTTCCCCCCCAAAAGTCAACAGCTTCGACCTGAACCCCCCAAAAGGGACTTCCTGTTCCTTAAGAAAAGCTCAGGAACTTTGACCTGAATGCCCCAAAAAGGGCCTCCCCAAACCCCTTAGGGATCTCCTTCTCCCTAAAAAAAGCTCAACAACTTAGACCCCCCAAAAAGGTGGTAGATCACTGCCAGTCATCAACTCCGTGAGTAGATGGCAGTCTCTTGGGAGTTGGCCACCCCTGATTGTGTTTTTAATATTTGGTTGGGAGCCGCCTAGAAAGAAAGATAGATAAAACTTTATTCGCATTAGCCAATGGCCATAGCAACATAAAACAAACAATATATATAATTAAAAAGACAACAACGGGTAAAGAGGGCCGCCTGCAGTGGCAGGGAAAACCCAGCAGGATGGGCTGGGGTAGAAATAATAAATTATTAGTATTAGTAGTAGCTAAACACACAGCAGAAGGCACCTCCTAGGCAGCTCAAGATCCAACGTCTAGCAATGGGAGCACCACAGCAGAAAGCAAAAAATATGACCTTGAAAGGATGTGGGGAAAGTAATTTGATAGTTAATTACACAGTTAATCAGTCAAGAAACAAAACTAGCTAGGCTGCATTTAAACAACTCTTTCGTCAATGGTAAGGTGTAGCATGAATTAATTTTGATGGCAACCAACAGGAATGGCACCTGTGATTTAAAAAACAACAACTAACCTTTTGAGCCCTAATGGCCCTAAGATCAAGGTATCTAAAGGACCCACCCCAGGTCTCTTTGCTCCCAGGGAAACCAGGCCTGTTTCCTTACAGTGGTGGCCAAACTTGGCCCTCCAGCTGTTTTGGGACAATTCCCATCATCCTTAGCTACTGGTCCTGTTAGCTAGGGATGATGGGAGTTGTACTCCCAAAAGAGCTGGAGGGCTAAGTTGGGCCACCACTGCTTTACAAGCTCAGCTCTGGGATTCCATCAAGGTGGGAACAGGCTCCCCTTTTGTGGGCTCATCAGTGGCAACCCTTCTCTTAAAAAAAATAGTTTCTATTTTTTTATATAGTTTGTATTTGGTTCTTAAGGGGAGAGGGTCAGGGTTGCCAGGGATTGTGCCCAGCCGACAGAATGGCTGGGGCACGTTCCACAGGGGGGGGGTGTCTCTGGGACGCCCAATCTCAGTGCTCACGGACAGGAGGAGGAGTTACACTAAGACCAGACCCCATCATGACTGGATGGATAGTGGAATCAGCAAGGGAGACTCACACGACCTGTGCAATGCCAGGTCAATGATTCACAAGACTGCTGCCACCCACAACTTGAGCGTGGCTGAAGGACTTGACCTGGCCATGTGTGATGGACACTTGGTTTGATGAAGCAGACAGACCTGTCCTCCTTGTACACACAGCAACCTGGGTCATGTGGGCGGGCGGGAGTCGCCAGTGGTTTTTAGGGAGTCACTGGTTTGCACTGGGCGCCGTATTGGGAAGACCTAGTTCTCTGTGTGTTCCAGAAGCTAGGCAATGGGGCAATGCAGGATGCCTTTCCTCCCCGCTGCACCAAGGATTCCCTGTCTGAGCTGCTTCAGGTCGTGGCGGATGTTCTCCTGGAGACACCTAGTTTGGTTGTCCTAGGGGATTTTAACATCCACGCCAACACGACCTTACAAGGGGCTGCTCGGGACTTCGTGGAAAGCATGGCCTCCATGGGGCTGTCCCTGAACAAGTTTGGCCCAACTCATAGTCATGGACATGCCTTGGACCTGGTGTTCACCTCTAGTGAAGTGGGTGATCTGACACTAAGTAAAAGTGAAACAAAAGAAGTGCCGTGGCCAGATCACTTGGACTTCTCTGCGACCCTTCCCCTCTGCAAGGAGGCACGACTGATTCGGATGGGCCACCCCCGCCACTTAATGGATCCAAATGGTTTCCAGAGAGTGGTAGGGTGTGCTTTATGCCATGATGATGGCCTTTCAGCTGATTCCCTGGGGGGCCACTGAAATGCGGAGTTAACCAGGGTTATCAACCGCCTGGCTCCAAAGCGCCCTCTCCGATTGCATGACAGCCCCGTGGTCTCCCACAGAGCTGAGTGTGATGAAACAATCGCTGAGACGGCTAGAGCGCCGGTGGCAGAAACTCATTCTGAATTGGACCAGACACAGGTAGTGGCGATAGTGACAGCAAAGAGGACTTTCTTCGCCGCCTCTATTGCATCTGCAGAAAACAGCAGCAGGTGGTTTCTTTCAGGTGGTTCACAATTTCACGGAACCACCTTTGCCACCGGGGCCTGGGAAAGACCCCAAGATCTCCTGCAATGATTTTGGAAAGTTTTTTGCAGATAAAATCGCTCAGATTCAGAAAGGGATAGACTCCACTGTGGGATCAGGGATGGGGTGGGAGAGAGCTAAGAGTCCTGTCTAGTCGAGTTGTATGGAATCAATTCCAATCTGTTCCACTCGCTTGGACGAGTGAAACCAACCACCTGTCTCCTTGATCCTTGCCCATCCTGGCTCGCGGGAAGGGCTGGGCAATGGGATCCACTGGGTGGCGAATGCTTCCCTCTGAGGACCACTGAAAGAGGCAGTCATTAAATTGCTTCTTATATCGCCCAGTCTCGAATCTTCTATTCTTGGGCAAGGTGATTGAGTGGGTGGTTGCAGAACAACTCCAGTGACGCCTGGAGGATGTAGACCATTTGGATTCCTTCCAATCAGGGTCCAGGCCTCACCATGGGACTGAAACTGCCTTGGTCGCGCCTGTCGAGGATCTCCAGTGGGCTAGGGACAAAGGTGAGAGCTGTTTCCTAGTTCTGCTGGATCTCTCAGCGGCTTTTGATACCATCGACCATAACATCCTTCTGGACCGTCTAGAGGGGCTGGGAGCACTGTTATACAGTGGTTCTGCTCCATTCTCCTGGGCCATGTCCAGAAAGTGGTGTTGGGGGATGAGTGTTCAGACCCCTGGGCTCTCACTTGTGGGGTGCCTGTGCCCCTCTGCTTTTTAACATCTACATGAAGCCTCTGGGAGAGATTATCAGGGGGTATGGGCTGGGCATTCAACAGTATGTGGATGATACCCAGGTCTGCCTCTCTTTCAAATTGGAACTAGTAAAGATGGTTAAGGTCCTGGAGGCGGTTGGATGGTGGCAAACGGATTGAGGTTGAATCCTGACAAGACAGAAGTCCTGTTCTTCGGGGGCAGGGAAGAGGCTGGTATGGAGGACTTCCTGGTCCTGAATGGGGTAACTGTGTCCCTGAAGGACCAGGTGCGCAGCATGGGAGTCATTTTGGACTCACAGCTGTCCATGGAGGTGCAGGTCAAATCTGTGTCCAGGGCAGCTCCATCTAGTACGCAGGATGAAACCCTCCCTGCCCACAGACTGTCTTGCCAGAGTGGTGCATGCTCTAGTTATCTCCTGCTTGGACTACTGCCATGCACTCTACGTGGGGCTCCCTTTGAAGGTGACTTGGAAACTGCAATTAATCCAGAAAGCGGCAGCCAGACTGGAGACTGGGAGCGGCTTCCAAAACCACATAATACCAGTCTTGAAAGACCTACATTGGCTCCCAGTACCTTTCTGGGCCCAATTAAAAGAGCTGGTGCTGACCTTGAAAGCCCTAAACGGTCTCGGCCCAGTAGACCTGAAGGAGCGTCTCCACCCTCATCATTTGGCCTGGACACTGAGGTCCAGCGCTGAGGGCCTTCTAGCAGTTCCCTTCCTGCAAGAAGCGAGGTTACAAGGAACCAGGCAGAGGGCCTTCTTGGTGATGGCACCCTCCCGTCAGATGTCAAGGAAATAAACAACCACCTGATATTTAGAAGACATCTGAAGGCAGCCCTGTTTGGGCAAGTTGTTAATGACTGATCTTTTAATGTACTTTTAATCTTTTGTTGGAAGCTGCCCGGAGCATGCTTGGGGGAGGAGTTTTGTTTCAGTAAGTTAGCTTGCTTACTTATTATAGTGCTTCTGGGTATGTTTTATTACAATAGCATCAAACAGTTCAATTCCTCTGCTTATAAAAATGATTCCAGAAGACAAAACCTCAGTGCACACAAGACCAAAATTAAAAAATTATAAAAAATGCATGTTTCACCGAAGTACACACATTGTCAAAAGCACATGAAGAGGCACACGGCAATCGCTCAGGGAGCCTTTAGGAGGCTAAGCACAAATTACCATTGAAAGCTGGCATGGCTTTGAGAGTGGTGTTGGCTGGTGCCCCTGAAGCAGAAGGGGGGCCCTTCCCACTGACATGGTTGGCTATCGCTGGTGGAGACTGGGGCCGCCTCAGCAGCGGGGACATGCTGCGCCTCCTTTTCAGAGAAGCTGGCGTGTTGGGCTCTCCTGGGCGCTTGATTTTGTTCTGAGGACCAGCGACGAACTCGTCTGCTTCATCAATCATCATGCCCTGGAAGACACATTATTACCCGTTAAGAACAATCCGCAGTGTTCTTCTTCTTCTTCTTCTTTTGTAAGAAAGGGGCAACTCCACTCACTCACGGGCCGTGAGAAATTGCCGGGGGGAAGGGGACCCCGTGAAATCGGCCTACCTTCTTATCCTGCTTAAAAGGGTTCCCAAAAGTATGGAGTCTTTTGGGCTGGTCTGGGTCAATTTCTCGTAGAGGAGCGGGCATCATCTTGAGATATTCCTGGTAGTTCCCCATCTGAGCCACAGGAACACTATGAAGGCAGTCTGCAGCAGAAACAGAAAGGACACCACACTTCATTTCCAGAAGACTGAAACTTCCCTAAAGGCTCATTTCACGTCATGTCAATGCGGTCATGTCACCCACCATCTTGGGATTTGGATGAAACTTGTTGTACACACCCTTCCCTTATAGTTGAAAGAAATCGCCTTAAATTTTCCCCCTCTATCTCAAACGGTTTAAATTTTATAGCACTTCAAAATTTCAAAAAAATAATTATACTACTTCAAAATTTCAAAAACCTTGAGAACCTCAGCACATGTACATTTTATTTTATTTTTCTCCATAAAAAGGCATTTATAAAATCTTTTGAGTACTGGTGTATTTTTTCCTGAAATCCTCATCCTCTTATTGACCTCTGTGTAAAATTTCAAAGAGATCTGATCATTGGTTATGAAGGGAAAAACCTTGGAGCATGCTGGGAGATGTAGTCCAGGGGGTGAATTGCAAAAAAAGCACCCGAAAACAAAATGGGGGTGGGGGTGGGAATGGTGATCACGCCGATCCAAGCGGTGATTGCAGAACCATACATGGGCCAGATCCAGAGGGCGATTGGGCTGGATCTGGCCCGCGGACTGTGGTTTAACAGCCCCGACCTAAAGGAACCAAACTTCAACCTCAATTCAGTGCCACACCAACATGGCACCCACCTTCGTCTTGGCCAAGAATGAGCTTGTGTGTTTTCAGCAGGTTCGTCCGCATGCGGGTCAGCTGGTCTAAAAGGCTGCGGCGAGGAATATCGTAAGCGTTCCTGTAAGCCTGTGGCTTCAGATCCTGTTTGTCGTCAAAACAAAACAGATCATTTGCAAAGATGGAAGCTGCAAAGCAAGCAGTTTGTTCCCCCTTGGCACCATGTCACACCCACCTTGTTTATTTTTTAATATATATAATATTTTTTAATAGTTTTTGCAAATATTTTCAAAGTAACATTCAATTGCTATATAATATAGAAAACCTTTGGCAGCCACAGCCTGAGACTTCCCTCCTCCTCGACTCATGGTTTCCCCACTTACTATCTAATACTGCATTTTGGAATTATAATTATTACTATTAAATCCTAACTGTCAATCAACCATTTTTAAATTATAAAAAGTGGTGTCCTGGTTTGCACAAGTTTTAGATTACAAACACGTCAAACCCTGAAATGCGGTTCCCGGTTTGCAACCGTTTTTTGGATGACAACCCTTTTTTTTGGATTACAAACAAATTGGGGGGGGGAGCCCCATCGGCGAAAGCACGCCTTGGGTTACAACCTGTTTTGGTTTACAAACAGAACTCCGGAACGGATTGTGGTTGTAAACCAAGGTACCACTGTAATTGATAGTCCACCTTACAAAACTTCTTGCAACCCTACCACCACTGGGCTAATAATATCCTTGCTGCAGTTCTTGCAGATAAAAAGGCTTTTATCTTGCTTATGAATTTCATTACCTACAGTGCTTAATAAGAAGGCTTCTGGTGTGTATTTAAAACAAATGTTTATTTTCAACATTTTTTAAAGTTTATAATAAATCATTTCCCATAAAGCCTTCACCTCCTTACAGACCCACTACATAAAGTTAAAAAAAAGCATGTCCAAAGTCCGTTGTGGGGACCCAATCCAGCCCACTGGCTGGTTTAACCTGGCCCCTGTGGCAGTTTATTTCCTGAGATAAAATCCAAAAAAAAGCTCAACTTCAATCCTAAAAGCAACTCAACAACTCCAACCCTAAAAAAAACCACAAGAACTTCAATCCTAAAAAAAGCTCAACTTTGGGGTAAAATCCTAAAAGCAGCTCAACAGCTTGAATCAAAGAAGCTCAACAACTCCAGCCCTTCAAAAAGCTCAACAACTTCAATCCTAGAAAAAGCTCAACAACCTCAATCTTAAAAAAACCTAAACTACTTCAATCCTAAACAATGCTCAAAAACTTTGGTCGGCCCCCACGGCCCTTCACTCCATCCAATCTGGCCCTCTTTGGAAAAAGCTTGGACACAACTGGTTAAAATCACCGTCCTTTCCATTTTTTCTTCCCCTCCATTCCCCCTTTTTTTTCTTTTCTTTCCAATCCTGACGATGACTCCGTTTTATATGCTTGAGCGAATGTTGCCGCACACCCACCTTGTTGAAGAGCCCTATGTGGAAGCCGGCAAATTCCTTCGCGCTTGTTTCGGACAGCCTGAGCGGAGATTCCCCCGAAATCCCTCGAAGAAGCTGTTTGAAATCCCGGTTCTGGATCGGGGAGAGGCCGCTGGAGTGGTTCTTCACTTTAATGCCAGTCTCCTGCGGGGCTTTCTTGCCCACCGACCCTATGATCCGCTCCGACTCGATTTTCGTCTATGACAAAAGCACACGGCACGTTAAGCAAACAGCAGTGCAGACGACTCTAGCGTAAAGCAAATTCTGGCCGTGTCAAAAGGCACCCAAGCCTGCTGTCTACACGCTGAAAGAGTTGCAGGGGTCAGCAAGCTTTTTCAGCAGGGGGTTGGTCCACTGTCCCTTGGACCTTGCGGGGGGCCAGACTAGATTTGGGGGGGGGGAATGAACGGATTCCTATGCCCCACAAATAACCCAGAGATTATTTTTAATAAAAGCAGACATTCTACTCATGTAAAAACACCAGGCAGGCCGCACAAATCACCCAGAGGTGCATTTTAAATAAAAGGACACATACTACCCATGTCAAAACAAGTCAGGGGTGATGGGAATTGTAGTCCCCAAACAGCTGGAGGGCCAAATAGGCCACCAGTGGACTTGATTTTCACTGGACAATAAGGCCCTTGCGTGAGTATTTCAAGATGTTTCGCCTGGAGGGGAAGGCCGATTTTCTAGAACTGCAGGCATGATACTCAAGTGATGTTTCCAAGCTCTCCAAAATCAGCAAAATCCACCCTTGTTGTGTGTGAGCTGAAACCTTCCATCCTCCTTGTCCGTAGGAAGGTAGAAAGCTTTAGCCGGCATTTACCACACTTTTCCATCTATAGGACGCCCCCATGTATAAGACTTTTGGGGGCCTCAAAATTTAGAAAATAGGGGGGATTGAGCTTTGGGGCGAGGACTATGTGGGGGGAATGCCGAAAATCACTCACCTACCAGAAGGCAGTGCACAACCGCTCACGTGACAGAAACCACCTATCAGCTGTCCGGCTTGCTGCCAATCATGCTCCTGCTTGTGGTGACAAGGGCAGCTGTCTATTGGCTACAGCAACAGGATTGGGAGGGCTAACAGCGGCAATCGGGCAGCTGCGACGCAAGTGGCTGTGTGCCACATTCCGGCAGGTGAGCAGTTTCCGGCGTCCCCTCCCCCAACAATCAAGCAGCAAATGCCAAAATCGTCCACCCACCGGAACGAAGCAGAAGCCTGAGCTTTTCAGCGGCGATTTGCCTCTTCATTGTTTGTGGGGGGGAGTGGATGCCGAAAATTGCGAGCGACACATGTGGTCGTGCACTGCGTTCTGGCGGGTGAGCCATTTTCAGTATCCGCCCCCCACAAATGACCAAGCAGCCAATTGCCGCTTACAAGCTCGCGCCAAAAAACCATTCACCTGCTCAGCACTACTCATGTATAAGACGACCCTAAATTTTGAACCCAATTTTTGGGTCAAAAAACCCTCATCTTATACATGGAAAAATTCAGTAACAACTGGTTACTCTATTTAATGTTAGGCAAAACCAGAACAGGAAGAAGCACTGGTCACGTTTCTTAAATACCACAGGGAAAGGGCAAATTTGAGCAAGGGAAAGAATAGCACAGGCTTCTTCAACCTCAGCCCTCCAGATGTTTTGAGACTACAATTCCCATCGCACCTGACCACTGGTCCTGCTAGCTAGGGATCATGGGAGTTATAGGCCCCAAACAGCTGGAGGACTGAGGTTGAGGAAGCCTGGAATTGCCTATGGGTAGGCAAACTAAGGCCTGGGGGCTGGATCTGGACAGTCTGGGAATCAGTGTGTTTTGACATGAGTAGAACGTGCCCTTTTGTTTTAAATCCACCTCTGGGCTATTTGTGGGGCATAGGAATTCATTCATCCCCCCCCAAAAAAAAAATCTAGTCCAGGCCCCCACAAGTTCTGAGGGACAGGGAACCGGCCCCCTGTTGAAAAAGTCTGCTGACACCTGGAATAGCACTTCTTTGATGTTACAGATTTAGGTAGCCCTTATGAAAACTGGGTTCAGGAAGACAGGAGGCCTTTGGCCACCAGCCACATAAGATTGGACAGCTGCCACTCTTTCAAAATCATCCGCAATGTTGACTGCAATGCTCATTAGCAGCAAACAACTAAGAACACGCGACAAGTAAGCTGAATTGTTGTCTTCCTCTTCTTCAGTACCTTCTTCCAGCAGCCCCCACCACCACTTACATCAGCCTTCCTCAACCTCGGCCCTCCTGCTGTTTTGAGATTACAATTCCCATCATCCCTGATCACTGGTCCTGCTAGCTCAGGATCGTGGGAGGTCAAAAACATCTGGAGGGCCAAGGTTGATGAAGCCTGACTTACATGAAAACGGAAACGCAGGCCAGTCTTTACCCATCTAAAAAAACGGGGGGGGGGGGGGGGATTCCTTAAGCAATGCATTTATACAACCAGAGCAAAACACACTAAAAATAAAACAAATCATCATCATAGTCATCATCATCAATGTACTTCTGATTGCAAAGGTTTTGGCGATACTACCTGTTGGCTGAGTTTTTTAAGGTAAGAGATAACACTGTAACTAAGTCCACAATCTAAATTATCTGATATCAGATTTGGAGCTCCCATCATCCTTAGGGCTTTCTTTAACGGCTATAAGGAAAACAAAACAAAAAAGAGTAAGAAGAGGGTCAAAAATATTCTTTTTTCTTTTAAAAAAAAGTTTTTCGGTTGTTTTTTTAAAGTTCCTCGCAGATCAGTGTTCCGTCAAGCTAAGGCAGGCATAGGCGACCTCGGCCCTCCAGATGCTTTAAGACTACAATTCCCATCATCCCTGACCACTGGTCCTGCTAGCTAGGGATCATGGGAGTTGTAGGACAAAAAACATCTGGAGGGCCGAGGTTGAGGAAGCTTGGCATTGATGCTTTGGGAAGCGAGGTGGGTTTCAGCTGGCTCGCCGGCGGGCATTGGGCTACACTGCGAGCGTGGTGCTTTGCAGTGCAGCGCCACCAGCTGATTCCACACAGAGGCGAGAGTTCCTGATTGCTGGGATATGGCAAGTCCACACAGCGGCATCTTGCCCAAGCGATGAGGGAGGTTTCTGCCGCTTCCACCGCGCCCCCCAGCTTCCTCCCCAGCCCTTTGTTAAATGAGATTTATCTGGGGGCAGAGGAGGGCTTCACTAGGAGCTTTTCCACACTGCCAGTCGCAGCAAAGAAGTATTCCCAAGGGGAGGAGGGAGAGCCGAAAGAATAAATGCTGGACTTGCGCTGGATAGCAATCCAAGGACGAGGGGCCAGCAAGTCGTGCTAAGCTGCAAAGCATTTTTGGTTTTTGAACCCTGGCCTGTAGGCTGTTTGGTTTCCAGCAGAAGACACGTAAAAACCGCTCTGCTAAGGACAGCCAGCCACCAATTCATTTATTTAGGGCCACTGAGTTCGCAAGAGGTACGTACCAGCAAGTAGTAGGGAGGCATGGTTTTTAAGTAGTTGTCCAAAGATTGCCGCCACTTTGGATTGGGCTTCAGCTTGTGAACCTTAAAAAAGTCATCTGCACGGAGGAGAAACAAGACCAGTCACCCGCATGCCCCATGTTCCAGTCATAGTATCCGAGCAGAGTCATGCTCCGCGGGAACGTCCCTTGAGAACAACAATCTGGAGAGTTTTTATGCTTCCATGGGCTTTTCTCTCTCTTTAGCCTCTCTCCTCCTTATATATCCAGTTTTGACACAGGCAGTGGAAGGGATCCACAGAGCCAAAAATTAAGCTGTATCTTAGCAGAGTAACAATCACAGCTTTGAATGAAGGGAACCAGCAGTGCTCAGTCTGAAGACCTCTGAAGTCCTAAACAACTTAAGATTCTCCTCGTTTTAGATGCCAGCACATTCCGTATATTCCCCTTACAATCCCATGCAAAGGGGAGAGCCCACACTTTGAACTATTAATTCTGTGGTACTTTTGAAAGTGAAATGTTTTAAGTGTGTATTTACCATATTTTTCCTTGTATCATATGACCCCTATTTGGGGGGCACAAATTTATGGAAACGGGGAGAGATGATGACCCCCGGTTTTTTAACATTCTTTTAGGCAGTGGTTTCCAAACTTTTTTCAAAGAGGGCCAGATTTTATGAAGTGAAGGGCTGTGGAGGCCGACCAAAGGGCCAACCAAAGTTGTCGACCTTTTGAAGATGTTGAGCTTTCTTTAGGGTTTTACCCCAAAATCAATAACCTCCCCTCCCCACACTCACAATTTAAAGGCCTTAGATTGGGGTGCCCAAACTTTTTTCAAAGAGGGCCAGATTTGATGATGTGAACATGCATGAGGGCCAACTGAAGTTGTTGAGCTTCTTTTAGGGTTGAAGTTAAGGTTTCTTTAGTATTTTACCCCAGGAAATAAACTGCCACAGGGGCCAGATTAAACTGACCGGGGGGCCAGATTAGGCCCCCGGAACGGATTTTTGGAGAAGCCTGTTTTAGAGTAAAAAAATAACCTAGTCTTTTCCACAAAAAAGTATGGTAAGTTATGATACTAAGTATCTGAGAAACTATTCCCAGCAGAAGCTTGACCCAAAACAAGGTACCCTACATGTGCCATTATTGAGACTGGCAAAATTCCTTGTAGCTTAATTCCTGGAAGAATCCAAGGGTTATGTGACAGAAGGGGTACCACTCAGAAGAGTGGCCACACATCCAACAAATAGCACCTACTGAACAAGGAAGGCTGATGCAGACAAAAATAGAGTCCTCTGATGTACAATTCTTTCTACATGAATGTTGGGGAAAGAATTTTTTAACGGGTTGCAGTCAGGAGGAACCTCACAGTTGTGCTTTTTTGGGGGCAGAGAAACAAGGAGATCGCTTCAGGACACCATGAGCTGCAACAAAACAATTCAAAGCCTCTGGAAAGCCCCAGGCGATTCATGAAGCCTGCCTGAGCATTTCCCCAAAACCTTCTATTAAAAAGTTGTGGGGAAGGGGGCACGGAAGAGCAGGTTCAGCAGAGCTTGTGTTTTTAAAATGCAGCCACCATAAATATATGCCTCCAAGAAGCAAATGGGATTAGAACCTTTCAAGAAGTGGTTCGGGAAACAAGAACAACGGGTGCGCGAGTGTGTTCTTCCAGAGAGGCAAGAAATAGCTCAAGGCGCATGCACTTCGATATCCAGCAGTGGCGCGTCAAGGTCGGGGCTTGCCTCTTTTTTCTCCTTCCTCCTCCTCTCCTCCTTCTCCCTGCGTTGGCTCTGGGGTTTTCCTGGCCCTGGAGCACCACCTGGCAGTCAGCTGGATGCTCTCACCCCCGGCTCGATTTGGGTTGCAGGGGGCAGGTCAGTGGTTCCCCCAGTTGATGCGCTGGGCATCATTTGCTCCTTGGCAGTGGCGGCGGCAGTGCCTGGTAGTGCAATTGGCTCCAGTGGCTTCTGGAGCTGCTCACTGCTGTGGCACCTGCCATTTTGCCTCACCTTAAGTCCCTGTGTGATGTGTCTTCTGCCACTGAACCAATCACACAATGTTCATTTCCTACGAATAAATCTACAACGCTTAAAATATAACAAAACAAAATAAAAAAATTCCTTCCAGTAGCACCTTAAAGACCAACTAAGTTAGTTCTTGGTATGAGCTTTCGTGTGCATGCACACTTCTTCAGATACACAGAAGTGTGCATGCACACGAAAGCTCATACCAAGAACTAACTTAGTTGGTCTTTAAGGTGCTACTGGAAGGAATTTTTTTATTTTGTTTTGACTATGGCAGACCAACATGGCTACCTATCTGTAGCTTATAATATAAATCCAGGGACATGAAATGAAATCCAGGGATGGATGTTGTCCAGGGACAGGTTTGTAAATCCGGCGACTTTCCCTGGGAAACGGGGCCGCCTGGTAACCATATTTCTTGCCTCTCTGGAAGAACACACAGCCCCATACGGAGTTGTTCTTGTTTCCTGGACCACTTCTTGAAAGGTTCTAATCCCATTTGCTTCTTGGAGGCATATATTTGTGGTCCCAGGAACATCTGGTAACCATATTCTAGTCCTCTCTAGGATGCCTTCTTCCCCGTGTGCCCCCTTTGGAAATGTGCGCCCCCAGCTCACAAAGCCCAATGAAAAACGGGCGACACAACGCTGCTGCAAAAGACTATGCAGGCACCAATGTCCTGAAAGAGGGGAAAAGAACGGAGGTTGAACCTTACTCCAATTAAGGAAGGAGCTACGAGTCGAGGAGGTGAGCAGGTGAGCAGCGTCAAACATGCCCACGAAGCAGGCGGCTCTCCTCCTCTGCTGCAGAGAGAAAAAGGGAGAGGGCGGGTGTAAAAATCCCTCTCCTTCCAATGGAGCCGCCTGCAACCCTCGAGGCGCTCCGGCCTCCCGTCCCACCTAAGAAAACGGCTGGCAAGTAAACACCGCGGGCGGACAGGCTCCCTTTCCTGCTCGGCTGCGCCAAGACACTCTGCACCACACTCACCTAGCAGAGGGAGAAGGACAGGGTAGTTGTACGGCATGACAAAGAGATTGACGCACGTCAGAGTGGTGCTGGCTTTCAGGTATCCAAAGGGGTGGCCCAGTTCACTGTACTTGCCGCTGGTGCTCACAAACACCTGGAGAACGACAAAGGAAGAGGCAAAAGTTTAGCACATGCAAGGGGCTGCTGGCCTTCGGAGGAATTCAAAACATCCTGGCATTTTCACAGATATGCTATGGCATGTGTTTTTTGCAATAGTCACAGCGCAATTGTTTTCCCCCTTCTCTCAGAGGCTCAGGGGAGGAATCCTGGGCAGTTTACTTGTTTTTTGCCCATTTACGGTCCTGCAAGACACAGAAAAGGAAGTTTCCTGGCTGAACAGAGCTACCAACGCACAAAGCTTTCTACCAAGAGTCAAACCAAGCGTCCAATAATTACACTATCTATAATAAAATCACTCTTATTCCTTTATGGACAGCTGTTACCTCAAGACAGTACCACCAGTTAATATGATCATGAGAAAAGCAGCTGGTCTGCATGACATTCTGATTCAAGCTGACGGGGAAAAACCCACAAAAGCTGACTGAACGTCTTGTAAATTCACCTTGTTTGATCGGTGGGTTTTATGTATTTGCTATACTATGCTGTGATCTGCCCTGTAATTATGATTGGAAGAAAGAAAATGTTATGAATGTTATGTGGCCAACTCCTGAGAGACTGCAATCTACTCATAGAGTTAAAAACTGGCAGTAATGGTGATCTACCCCCTATTTTGGGGTTCAGGTCAAAGCTGTTGAACTTCTTTTAGGGAGGAGGAAAGCCCCGTTTTTCGGGGTTGAAGGGCAAAAATTTTGAGCTTTTATAGGGGAACCAGTTGTTGAGCTTCTTTGGAGGGAGCCAGTGATCTACCACAGACATTCAGTGATCTACCGGTAGATCACGATCTACCAGTTGGACGTGCCTGTTATAAGTGAATTGCTGAATATATTCAAGCAGTAATATTCCTATTGTTTTTGTAACACATTTATGAATCAGCAGGCGAGCGTATGATGGCTCTGAGGCGGCTCCACATTAATTGACATCAGTCTCACTACAAACCCAATTCCAGTCCACAGAACAATATGTAGGGGAACCCTTCGGATGTTGCTGAACGGCTGGAAGGTTCACCACCCCTGGACTAGAGAGTGTATCAAAGCTTCTAATCACCTAAAATTTAAAGTGCTTAGATAGGCCCTTTTACAGTGGGTCCTCCAGATAGGGCGCTTCTACACTTCCGGGTTTGCTGCATTCGCAACTGGAAAGTTACGTTACCTTTGGGGTCCACTGTATTATTCCTTGATGTTGGGGTACAGCTATTAAGGAACTACTGCACTTTTCAGTGGTATTGGCCCCACTTGTCCAGATGGTGGGCTATTGTTAAAATCAGATCTTCACTGCCTGAAGAACAACTGCAGCCCCTGCCTCCCCTCTCTCGGCCCTCGGAGAGTGAAAGGGTGCGTTGTTCCGGATGGGAGACAACAGGGTGCCTCAGGGCTCCAACCCCCCCGGCTTTTTAACATTGACATGAAGCCGCTGGGAGAGATCATCATGGGGTTTGGGCTAGGGGGTTCATCCATATGTGAATGACACCCAGCTCTACCTCTCTTTTAAATCAGACCTTCACACAGGGACCTTCACTGCCCTGTGTGAGTATCTGGAGGCGGTTGGAGGATGGATGGCGGCTAACAGATTGAGGCTGAATCCTGACAATACAGAAGTACTGTTGTGCGTGAGCAGCTTGGGGGGGGGGGGAACTCCCTGGTCCTGAATGGGGCAACTGTGTCCCTGAAGGACCAGCTGCGCAGCCTGGGGGTCATTTTGGGCTCACCTCTGTCCATGGAGGTGCAGATCAATTCTGTGTCCAAGACAGCTGTCTACCAGCTCCATCTGGTATGCAGGATGAGACCCTACCTGCCTGCAGACTGTCTCACCAGAGTGGTGCATGCTCTAGTTATCTCCCGCTTGGACTACTGCAATGGGCTCTACGTGGGGCTCCCATTGAAGGTGACTTAGAAACTGCAATTAATCCAGAATGCGGCAGCCGGACTGGGGACTGGGAGCAACCGCCGAGACCACATAACACCAGTCTTGAAAGACCTGCACTGGCTCCCGGGACGTTTCCAAGCACAATTCAAAGGCCCTTAACAGCCTTGGCCCAGTAGACCTGAAGAAGTGTCTCCATCCCAGATGCCGGGGTTCCTTTCCCAAGGGCCTTCTGGCAGTTGCCTCCCTGCGAGAAGGTTACAGGGATCCAGGCCAAAGGCCTTTTCAGTGGTGGTGCCCACCCTGTGGAACACCCTCCCATCAGATGTCAAAGAAATAAACAACTATCGGACTTTTAGAAGACATCTGAAGGCAGCCCTGTTTAGAGAAGTTTTGAATGTTTGAAGTTTTATTGTTTTTAGTGTTCTGTTGGAAGCCACCCAGAGTGGCTGGGGAATAAATAATAAATTAATAATTATTAATAATAACAGACCACTCCACTGCCAGCCCTTGGGAGGTCAAACCAAACAGCCACAGGTTCTTGCTAAGAACTGGTGAGTTTGGGAGGAAGAGGAGAAGACACACTATATTCGAGAACAACCCCAGGTGTTGGACGCTGTAGAAGCAGCCCCAATTTCATTGCATTTGGATTTTTTTTTAGATCTTATGGGGCTCTGGAGATCTTTCCAGGTTCAAATGTGGGGTGAAATAAAACAGCACCACCAAATCACAGACCGAAGAAACATACATGGCTAGAACCAGCTCTGCAGAGCTACACTTCTAGGAAGGCCATTGTGGGTTTGAAGCCCAACCACAGCCGCAGCAAGATTACTTGCAAAGAATTGGAACGGAAATATCCCCACAAAGGAAGATTAGAGATGTAAATTAAATGAATTTACAGAATTAGTAAATTTAACAGCAGCCATAAGGTATCAGACATGCCAGAAATTAAGGACAGAATAGCAAAGTTTTGCATTTACATGAAAAAACACTGTTCTAAGGGTAATATGTTGATATGTATAGATTAAGTTTGCAAAGTGAAACTAGAAAAAAGTTATATATTGGGAGTATTGGGGGTGAGATACCAAAGATGCAATGTTAATTAAGAACTTAAAGAAGGAATCCCCAACTTGCAGCCCTCCAGATGTTTTGGCCTACAACTCCCATGATCCCTAACTAACAGGACCCCAGTGGTCAGGGATGATGGCAATTGTAGTCCAAAACACCTGGAGGGCCAAAGGTTGGGGATGCCTGACTTAAAGGTTAAGAGATGACGGGTATTGGAGGAGAAATGTCACATGGGTATATTATTTGTTTTCTATGTGTGGTTATTGTTTTGTATTTTTCATTTGTAACGGATTAGTGTACAGGGGGGGGGGGTAGAGGAAAAAGGAAACCCAACCATGTTCTTAGAACCCAAATGCAAGAAAACCCATCACCAGCCCTTGCTCAAAAGGCGGTCTCACACTGTCAACACCCAGCAGACTTATCTTTTAAAACAAAATCTCCATTCCTCCACAGGGTAAGTGGAGCTTTTTTGGCTACTCAAACAGATCACTCAACTAATCCACTTAAAATTGGTTCACGGGACTAAGAATAATAGAGATAGTGTTGCCCACTTGATTGACAATTGTTTAAGCAATTAGGAAAATGCTCTGGATCTGATCAACGTCCCGCTCAAGTCAGTTGCAAATGATTGGGTAAATAATTGTTCAAGGGCTGCAGAGTCCATTTTTTTTTAAAAAAAAACACCTTTTAAATTAAAAGTATCAGAAGGCAATGTCTTTTATTTATTAAATATCTATACCCCCCTTTCACCTGAGGATCAAAACGCAGTCTACAGTGTAAAGACACAAAAATGAATAGTATAGTAGCAAACCAAAACAATAACTCCCCACACTCACAGTTTAGACCAGAGATCGGGGTGCCCAAACTTTTTCCAAAGAGGGCCAGATTTGATGAAGTGAAAATGCGTGAGGGCCGACCAAAGTTGTTGAGATTCTTTTGGGATTGAAGCTGTTGAGCTTTTTTTAGGATTTACCCCAAAACGGACCTTGGACATGCCTGCTTTAGAACAACCAAATGAAATTTCTTCATCACATAGATCTTGGCGCAAATTGAGCTTTGACTTCCTCCCGTCCCCCTCCCTGACTTCCAGATGAGGCCCCTGGAACACACTTTGGACATACCTGGTTTATGGGGAGGCATTGCTTCTGCAAAGCAAAGATTCCTTTTCCCCCTCCCCCTTATCAAATCAAGATATAGTGGTACAGTGGTACCTCAGGTTACAGATTCTGCTAAGCCAGAAATAGTGCTTCAGGTTAAGAACTTTGCTTCAAGATGAGAACAGAAATTGTGCTCCAGCGGCGCAGCAGCAGCGGGAGGCCCCATTAGCCAAAGTGGTGCTTCAGGTTAAGAACAGTTTCAGGTTAAGAACGGAACTCCGCAATGAATTAAGTACTTAACCCGAGGTGCCACTGTACCTCCGGTTGCCAGATCCCAAGGTTTCCGCAACCGGAGTTTCTGCACAGGTACATGGCACGGTAGATGGTTTTGTTAGCCAATGGCCTGGGAGAAATGCTTTTGCTTGGGCTCCTTAAATGAAAATAAGGCTAGGCTTGAATAAAATGCGATCCATTTTGATAATTCTTGTACTGTTATTATAAATATGAGCTTCTCAAAACACTGCAGAAAGGGACACGGATGGCGCTGTGGTCTAAACAACTGAGCCTAGGCCTTTCCGATCGGAAGGTCGGCACTTCAAATCTCCGTGACAGGGTGAGCTCCCGTTGCTCTGTCCCTGCTCCTGCCAACCTAGCAGTTCAAAAGCATGTCAAAGTGCAAGTAGATAAATAGGTACCGCTCTGGCAGGAAGGTAAACGGTGTTTCCGTGCGCTGCTCTGGTTTCGCCATAAGCGGCTTAGTCATGCTGGCCACATGACCCGGAAAAACTGTCTGCGGACAACACTGGCTCCCTTGGCCAGTAAAGTGAGATGAGAGCCGCAACCCGTCGTCCGCGACTGGACTTAACCATCCCGGGTCCCTTTACCTTTTTTTTTTTTTTAAAAAAAAGTTGCAACTTCTCTGAACTTTTATCTAAAAAGCGTGGCACGTAGCGGCACTAAAGGGATGTAAGGGATAGCAATTCTGCAAATTCTGTGATGGCGCATGGGCAGATGTCGAAAACCAATGTTTCAACTGGGAACAGTCCTCAGGAAGAGAAAGTTGTTCTCCAGCTCTGCTAAGCTGGATTGCAAATGCTGAGGTCCCAAGCTAGGGTCTTCAACATGTGACGACCTGGCTGCTAATGGGGGGGGGGGGGAGAGAGAGACTAATACAGGGCATTCTCTCTACTTTCACCTGCAAAGTTTATCCCGGACTGGCTTGGGAACCCTGCAATGGGTATATCGCAAATACCTGCCAGCACACAATAGGCAACTTCCGCTCCAAGATGAACTGAGTTAGAGGTGATGGTTCGAGCTCGTACTTGTCAAAGGGAAGCTTGTCGATCACCATGGGCTCACAATCCGTGCAGGAGAACCTCACCACTGGGTGGGCTGTGCGGGGAGGCTAGGAAGTGGGGGGGAAGGAAGAAAGGGAATAAGAACCATTTGGAGGAAAAGGGAAATAACAACAACAACAACAATAATAATTCATTATTTATACCCTACCCATCTGGCCGTGTTTCCCCAGCCACTCTGGGCGGTCTCCAACAGAACATTAAAATACAATAATGCATCAAACATTAAAAGCTTCCCTAAATAGGGCTTCCTTCAGATGTCTTCTAAAAGTCTGGTAGTTGTTTTTCTCTTTGACATCTGGTGGGAGGGCGCTCCACAAGGTGCCACTACCGAGCTTACAGGGCGTCATCCCAAGAGCCAATTGGCCAGCTAGGCAAGAACATTAATTTATTCCTTTTTTCATAATCCTCCACAAAACATCACAAAGAATGGCTAGCTCAATAGCTATCCAGCACCAAGTGTTCAAAATGTAGAATACATTAGTCACAATGTTCCAGAAGGTTGGTCTGTAACAGGGGTCGTCGAACTTTTTCAGCAAGGGGTCGATCCACTGTCCCTCAGACCTTGTGGGGGGCTGGACTAGATTTTTGGGGGGAATGAACGAATTCCTATGACCTATAAATTACCCAGAGATGCATTTTAAATGAAAGGGCACATTCTACTTGTGTCAAAACACACTGATTCCCAGACCACCCAGGGGCCGGATTAAGAATGCGATTGGGCCGGATCTGGCCCAATCGCCTTCTAAATCTGGCCCGCAGATGGTCCAGGAATCAGTGTGTTTTTACATGAGTAGAATGTGTGCTTTTATTTAAAATGCATCTCTGGGTGATTTATAGGCCATAGGAATTCGTTCATATATTTTTTTCAAAGTATAGTCTGGCCCCCCACAAGGTCTGAGGGACAGTGGACCAGCCCCCTGCTGAAAAAGTTTGCTGACCTCTGGCCTACATGATCCCCACAGTGGGAGAATTAAGAGGTTGCAAGGGGGGATATTAGGGTAGGGGTCAGCAAACATTTTTAGGAGAATGGTTCATTGCCCCTCAGACCTTGTGGCGGGCCGGACTGCGCACGTGAGGCAGAAGGGGGCTTCTCTCTCTCCCCCAGCCCCTCCCCCCCTGCTTTCCTACCTCCTCCACCGCTCTGCCTGCGGTTGGGAGCCGCCGCCGCCTCTGTTTTCTGGGCGAGCTTTCCAGGGCGCCAGGCACAGGGCCCACAGACGCACCCAGCTCCAGCCAAAGCCCCACGACGCGGCCGTCACAATGCCCACAGCATGGCCATGGGTGGAGAGGCCAGAGGGCAGATGGTGAGCCTGGGCCACACCTTGGCGTGTGGGCGACGAGGCTTTGGATTGGCAAAAAAATGGTGCAACCCGAACAATCACGCCGATCCAAGCGGCGATTCCAGGACTGTCCGTGGGCAATTGGGCCTGATCCAACCTGTCAGGGAACTGCCATCAGGGCCGGAGTGAGAGAGCAAGCTCCAAAGGGATTCCAGAGAGCGTCCCGGGATGGGGAGAGGCAGCCCAGCTTCTGGGGAAGAGAATCAGCGTAGCACCAGTGGAGAAGGGGGGCAGATGGGGGAAGCGGCAAGGCAGTCCCATGACTCCTTGTCGGGGACCAGCGGGGAGAGTAAGGGTCCTCCGCTGCCTACGCCCTCCTTGCGCAGAAGGCTTCCGCGCAGGGAGAGTAGGAGGAGACTAGGCGTCAAAGAGCTTCTTTGCTGGAAGAAGTTTAAGAAACGCCCACTGACGGATTCTGCCAGCGATTGAGACAGCCACGGGTGAGTGGCTGTCCGGACAGAAAAGGTTCACTCAGGCAACCCAGCTAGGTGTTGGCACCGGCTTACGCACGAGCAACCCCTAGAACCATTACACAATCCGTGGGCCTTCGTTTGCTGACCCATGTATTAGGACTACCCAGTGTTACTTGAGATTGGATGCGATCTGAAAACAGAGAATCAGAGCTGGAAGGGAAAGCAAGGATCATTTGCTTTCCCTGCAACCCCCTGCAATGCAGGAACCTTTTTTGCCAAAGGTGGGGCTCAAATCCACGATCCTGAGATTATGAGTCTCATGCTCTATCGACTAAGCTGTCCAGCTACTTTCCACCACATTACCAATGGTCACCAAAAGACATTTGCGTTGACCGTATCTGCAAAGAAGCTTGAAAGCCCTGCGACATACCAGTGTTGGTGAATTTTGATCGGGCCAAAAGGATTCTGGAATTGGCCAATGCCCAACAGGAACGCCCGTTTTAGGATTAGGCCTCACATAGATGAGCTTATGACAGCTGTGCCATGGCTGAGAACCAAAAGAATTGATAGGTCTGGTGACATCAACAAGTCCATCTAAAATCCAAAAGGAGAACAATAATAAGTTAGGACAGCACATTAGGTCTCGAGCATTACTTTTCCAATCACTACTTAGATGTGTTTTCTCAAAGCGACGCGCGAACAGATTAGCTGTAAAACTGATATTTTGAGTTGGAAAAACAAAGAAGTCTGTGTAGTGGTTGCACATCTAAGACTGTTTTGGGAAAAGTAGGTCTATTGACTGGTTTTGTGCCTAAGATAATTTGGGGGAGGGGAGATTAAAAAGTCTGCGTGGTGGTTTTGTGTTTAAGATAAAGATTAGTTTTGCATCCAAGAATGAAAACATGCAGCAGGAGAATCATTTCCGGAGCAAGAAATGAACCAGTTTAAGCATTCAAAGAACTGAAGATAATTGTTCAACAGAAATGTCAGAAGCAAAGTTATAATACAATATTGTGTACAGAATCTACTCTGGTTTTGCAATATCGTCCTTTTTTTTTACCAAAGACGTTTACACATTTACAAACCTTAAGAGTTTGCAATGGTCATAAAGCGTTTACCATACCTTCCCCAATGTAGGGTGGATCGGGTCCTGATTTCTCAAAGTTTATGACAACACCACTCTGAACTTTCTGAGCAAGAGATTCTAAACACTGGTTCAGCATCCTCTGAGTCCGAACACAATAGGAACGTCCTATAATGGAAAGCGAAGAGATAAGGAGATTCTGAAGGCAACATGACTTGTGAATATGGCAAAAGGCTACTATTGAAACAGACCAGGGGTCAGCAAACTTTTTCAGCATGGGGCCAGTCCACTGTCCCTCGGACCTTGTGGGGGGGCTGGACTATATATTTTTTTTAAAAAAGTGAACGAATTCCTATGCCCCACAAATCTCAGAGATGCATTTTAAATAAAAGGACACATTCTACTAGTGTCAAAACACACTGATTCCCAGACTGTCCGCGGGCCAGATTGAGAAGGCGGTTGGGCCTTAGTTTGCCTACCCATGAAGTAGACTATCCATCATGCCAGCTTATGGGGAAAAAGAAGACATCAGTATTGTTGTATGGGAGGTACAAGCGCCCCCTGCCATTGTCTTCCCTATGGCACCAATGCCTGGCCTGATTAAAGCGGAGGATATTTAACTTTGCACACAAGCTCAACAGCTTGTTCATCCCCTTTGTAAAGAAGCGCCACTGAACAGAATACGATCGTACACGGGTTTCGGTCTTATCATACCTCAGATCAGGCATCCCCAACCTTTGACCCGCCAGATGTTTTGGACTACAATTCCCATCATCCCTGACCACTGGGGTCCTGTTAGCTAGGGATCATGGGAGTTGCAGGCCACATAATACACATAAATGTAAAATGTATTTTTCTGTCTAATGTATTCCTCAGACGAGTGATATGAAATAATCTTCTAAGTGTCTAATGATAGGTTTGACAGACAAAAAGAACCTGGCACTGGGAGATGCTGGCACAGGCAGACAATGATCTGATTCTAGGTTCCCTATCTTCACCTGTTCCACTCTAGCTAGAAAAACTAGAAGTACAGTGGTACCTCAGGTTACATACGCTTCAGGTTACAGACTCTGCTAACCCAGAAATAGTACCTCGGGTTAAGAACTTTGCTTCAGGATGAGAACAGAAATCGTGCTCTGGCGGCGCAGCGGCAGCATGAGGCCCCATTAGCTAAAGTGGTGCTTCAGGTTAAGAACAGTTTCAGGTTAAGAACGGACCTCCAGAACGAATTAAGTTCTTAACCCGAGGTACCAGTGTATCATAATCTGCAGGAGTGGTCAAGGTTTGTTGATTAGTAGGTCTCTTGGACTTTTTTCAACCAGTCCAGTGGGGGTAAGCCATAAATAAACTCCACCTGTTGAATAGTCATTATGATCTCTACTTAATTTCTTCCTTTTCAAATTAGTGAGTTCATTAGAGAAGTTATTCATGTATGCTTCTGTCGTTTGTATGAGTTTGTCATAATCAAGTTTGTTTAGCTTGGCTTCACGACATTCTTTCGCCTCCTCTATATCCTTATTAATCTGGTCTAAACTGGCTACGAATTGTTCTATTATTAACAACATTAAATCACTGGAACATTTGTTGAGAATTTGTTCACACCCATTTTTCCACAAATCTGTTATCCTCTTTGAATTGAGTAGGTGCCTTTGGGATGCGTAACCCTCTAGGAATCAAATTATTCTTAACGTACTCAGCAAGTGAGGCTCCATGCCTCTCTAAATGTCCTTTTTGCTTAGATACAAGACTCAAAGTTCATGTCACCATTAAGTACCTGGTCACCTTCACTCTGAAAGAAGGTAAACATGTTTAATAACTTGTCTTTTTCTACATCAGTGTACCCATTTTTTTTTTAGTATAAACAGCCACAACAAAACGCAAAACCAAAACAACCAGAAAACCTAAACTACTTAAAGTAGCTTTTCAGTTGATCACTAAGTCCAGTATGCCTGCCAACCCTATCATCTTCATTAGACACTTAGAAGAGTATTTCATATCACTCGTCTAAGGAATACATCAGACAGGAAAATACAAGAGAAAATAGAGAAATTAGATCAGAACGTACTATGGCACTGACAAAACAGGATTTGTATTTTGTACATACTGGACCTGGTGATCAACTGAAAAGCTACCTTTTAATGTATTATGTCATGAAGTAAGTAGTTTCTAGTAAAGAACTTTGCAATTGTTACAATATGGCCTATTACGTGTGTGTTTTTTTCAACTGGATTTGTGTAATACAGGCCTTCTGGTGGTTTTGGTTTGACACAGGCATCTAGGCACAAAAAGACACTAATGAGAAGCTTAGCCAGATGTTATGTGTCAATGTACTAATGCTCTTCATGATTTCAAAGTAGATGGATTGAGGTTGGCAAACCAAGAAAAAGGCGCAAAAAGGCTACCTCCTGTGACTTCACACATCTGTGTAATGGCAGACTCATCTGTTGGGACACTTCCTAGCTGTTCGGGCTCCACTGAAGAGGCTCCAGGTAAGCGCAGCACGAGGGCAAACAGCCTCTGATCCCAGCGAAACGGTTCTTTGGTTAACTCGCTTCCAGGAAGGGGAGAATTCAGAGGAAGATGAAGCTAAAAAGGAAGGCAAGACACCTAGAGACTTCGCTAGAACAGTAAGCTCATTTGATTCCTTCTGAAAAGGAACCACAGAATCACAAATCACAGAGCTGGAAGGGACCGCAGGGAACATCTAATTCAGGGGTCAGCAACCTTTTCCAGCCATTGGCCAGTCCACCGTCCCTCAGACCACGTGGTGGGCTAGACTATATTTTGAAGGGGGGAAAAATGAATTCCTATGCCCCACATATAACCCAGAGATGCATTTTAAATAAAAGGACACATTCTACTCATGTCAAAACACGCTGATTCCCAGACCGTCCGTGGGCCGGACTGAGAAGGCGATTGGGCCACATCCAGCCCCCAGGCCTTAGGTTACCTACACCGGATCTAGTCCATGGATAGGCAAACTAAGGCCCGGGGGCTGGATCCACCCCAATCGCCTTCTAATCAACAACAACACAACAAAATTTGGGGTCGCTGGGCGGATCTTTGCACCCTGGCGGCGCATGTGCTCAAGACGGCCCTGGTTCTGCTTCTGATTTGAGTGCCACACTTCCACTTTGAGTGTTACGCTGAGGTCTGTTTTGTGGTCTCCAAAAGAGGTTGAAAGATCTCAAAGCAAATCTTTAAAAAATGTAGTACGAACATCGGCAACTGGGAAGCACTGGCCTGCGAGCGCTCCAATGGGAGAACAGCCTTGACCAAAGGTGTCGTGGGCTTTGAAGACACTCAAACTCGGGACGCAAGGAAGAAACAGGCGAAGAGGAAGGAAGCCTCGCTGGGATCAACTCCCGCCCAGAAACCAATGTCCCCACTGTGGAAGGATGTGTGAATCCAGAATTGGCCTCCACAGTCACTTACAGACTCACTGTTAAAATCCATATTTATGGAAGAAAATCTTACTCGGCTACAAGGGATCGCCGGAGGAGAAGCACTTGCCCTATTGCAGGTGGGAAAGCAAAGTGTCTTGACTCTGATTTTTAATTCTGGAAAAGTACGGCATTGCTACCAGGAAGAGAACTGGCTTTTTCATGCTTACTAGAAAAAAAACGAAAAGACATGAAGTGCTTGGCGTGCTCTCGTCCATGGGGTCATGAAGAGTCGGGCACAACTAATCAACTCAACAAGGACAACATCTTCAGGCAAGGCTGGGCACGCCCCCTGTTTGAAACCCTGAACAGCCACGGCTAGTCAGTGCAGGGAATCCTGAGCTAGAAGGACCAGCAACCTGACTCTGTATGAGCATTTTCTGTTCCCAACCCTAATCCTGCAGAAAGCCATCTAATTACGATTATAATTTGTTCCTGACTTGTTTTGAGGAGGTAATTGAATTATTGTTTGATTTTATACCAATGTTATATATTTGATGTCATAGTAATAATAATAAATTATTATTTATACCCTGCCCATCTGGCTGAGTTTCCCCAGCCACTCCAGGTGGCTCCCAATCAAGTACTAAAAACAATACAGCATTAAATATTAAAAACTTCCCTAAACAGGGATGCCTTCAGATGTCTTTTAAAAATAAATAATAATAATAGCCACCCTGAGCCCGGTTTCGGCCAGGGAGGGCGGGATATAAATAAAATTTATTATTATTATTATTATTATTATTATTATTATTTAAAAGAGTTTCCCATGTTTGCATCTTCTTCCAGCCTGATATCCCTCTGAGGAAGACAGGAAGAACGGGATAGAAACATAACTAATAATTCCACATGCAATGGTTATCAAGCAGCTCTAAAACTGCAGGGAATATCAGACAGGAGTGCTTTGTAAACTCCTGGCAGGAGAATACATTCAGTGCAGCCATATTCCAGTTGAAAGCTTACCTCCTCCTGCACACCTGCCATATTTGTCAACTTGTTTCCATCCGTGATAGTAATTAAAATCGAGGGCTCTAAAAAGAATGGGTTCCTTCCCTACAGAGAGGAGGGAAAATATATCTGTATTAACGTTTGAAACACAAAGGATCCATTAAAGACAGGGAGGTTTAACAAGGTCGATCGCGATCTACTGGTAGATCCTAGCGAGGTTTTGGTAGATCGTGGTCAATCTCTGGCTCCCTTTCCTTAGCGTCGCTAAAACTGACTCCTGCCATGCCCTTTTTGTGAGTGATTTAACCCTTTTTTCTGCCTTTAACCTCCCAAAAAACATTTTTTTAAACGGGGATTTCCTCCCTAAAAAAGCCCCCCAAAACAGACCTTCCTTTAAAAAAGCTCAACAGCTTTGACCTGAAGCCCGCCAAAAATGGGCTTTCCTCCTTCCCAAAAACAGGGCTTTCCTTCCCCCCAAAAAAGCTAAACACTTTCACCCTGAACCCCTAAAAAATGGGCCTTCCTGTTCCTAAAAAAACCCTCAACAATCTTGACACCTGAACCCCCCAAAAGGGTAGCCGTGTTGGTCTGCCATAGTCAAAATGAAATAAAAAAAATCCTTCCAGTAGCACCTTAACGAGACCAGCTAAGTTTGTGATTGGTATGAGCTTTTGTGTGCATGCACACTTCTTCAGATACACTGAAACAGAAAAGTGGTTAGATCACCACAAGTTTTTAACTCTGAGTAGATCCCTTGGGAGTTGGCCACACCTACATTAGAGGATCACAGCCATCAACATGCAAATGAGATCTATATATCTACATAGATCTGCTCTGGCCCCTGGCAGAAAGTATTTCGGCTCACCATACAAGGTACTAAATAGGCAATTTTCTCAGGCTCTGGTAGTTGAACCCCAAGATAGGGGGTATATCACCGCCAGTTTTTAACTCCATGAGTAGATCGGAGTCTCTTGGGAGTTGGCCACCCCTACATTAGAGGATCACAGCCATCACCATACAAATGATATACTGTATAGATATAAAGAAAAGCACCAGGGTCTGCTCTGACCCCTGGCAGAAAATATCTCGGTGCACAATACAAGGTACTAAATAGGCAATTTTCTCAGGCTCTGGTAGTTGCAGGAGCAAGTAGCAGTGAGTTCCCCAAGTGGCCCATTTGCTTTATTTTAAACGCGTCAGCAAATATTCACATCCTAAAGATTAGATGCTAAGGTTTTTCAGGCAAGGCAGTGAGGAAATTAAATTAAATTAAATCCATTACCTGTCCATAGTTGTCTATTCCAGACACCAATCTGTTGAGGTTGAGCAAATCAAACGAGGATCGAAGGGCCTGTCCAAGGGTGGTCAGTCCTGACGCTTGCAGATTTTTCAGTTCATTCATAAAAGTGGCATGGTTCTCCTTCCATCCAGCCTGCAAAATAACATTATTCCACACTTTGTGACAGCCCTACTTTTAAAAAAAAATGTCTCCAAGACATATATAATTACTCTACATTTCCCCCATTCTTTGACATTTTTTGCTTGGATTGACCCCCAATTGTCTCTGTTAAGTCTGGCCAGTTCAATATAATCAAATAATTTATTTATTATTTTTTTGCAGGGGGTGTGTGTTAATTTCTTTTTTTCCAATTTTTGGAAATGAGTGTTCTCGCATTCCCTGCAGCATAAAGGAAGATTTTCTTGTTTCCTTTGGCTATATCTGTGTCCATTATCCCTAAGAGAAATGCTTCTGTTTTCTTTGCAAAAAAAATTGTAAATGTTTTCTTGAGTTCTTCATACACCGTGTCCCAGAAACTTTTGATTTTTTGGCAAAACCACCACATAAGTATGAGTGTCCCCTCCACTTTGTTACACCTCCAACACAGATGTCATTTTACATACATTTTACATATTTTGGCAAAAAGCAGTGTCCCCAAATCAATACAGTGGTACCTCGGGTTAAGAACTTAATTCGTTCTGGAGGTCCATTCTATAGCAGTGTCTATAACCTGAATCATCTGTAACCCGAGGTACCACTGTACTTGGACTTGTTTCAATTAACCTCCGCAGGATGATTTGTGCTACATAGGTTATAAATGGTTAAAAAGGGGGTTATAACAAAGTATGAAAGAGAATTTTCACTTCTAGTAAAGTGAAAAAGAAAACCATGCAAAGCATGAAGGAAGTCAAACAGTAGGAAAGAAGAATGGAAATATGGTGTGGGTGGGTGTCTATCAGTATTCTTTTGTTCGTTCTTTTTTCCCCTTTCGTTTTATTCTCTTTTTTTGAGGGGGTTTTTGTTTGTTTTTGTTGCTTTTTTTGTTATGTGTTTATGTTAATAATACAGTGGTACCTCGGGTTACATACGCTTCAGGTTACACACTCTGCTAACCCAGAAATAGTGCTTCAGATTAAGAACTTTGCTTCAGGATGAGAACAGAAATTGTGCTCTGGCAGCGCAGCAGCAGCGGGAGGCCCCATTAGCTAACGTAGTGCTTCAGGTTAAGAACAGTTTCAGGTTAAGAACGGACCTCCAGAACGAATTAAGTACTTAACCCGAGGTAAAAGGTAAAGGAAAAGGTACCCCTGACCATTAGGTCCAGTCGTGACCGACTCTGGGGTTGCGGCACTCATCTCGCTCTATGGGCTGAGGGAGCCGGCGTTTGTCCGCAGATAGCTTCCGGGTCATGTGGCCAGCATGACTAAGCCACTTCTGGCGAATCAGAGCAGCACATGAAAACGCCGTTTACCTTCCTGCCAGAGCGGTACCTATTTATCTACTTGCACTTCGACATGCTTTCGAACTGCTAGGTTGGCAGGAGCTGGGACTAAGCAACGGGAGCTCACCCCGTCGCGAGGATTCGAACTGCCGATCTTCTGATCGGCAAGTCCTAGGCTCTGTGGGTAAACCCACAACGCCACCCACATCCCTTTAACCCGAGGTACCAGGCGGCGCTGTGGGTTAAAGCCTCAGCGCCTAGGACTTGCGATCGAAAGGTCGGCGGTTCGAATCCCTGCGGCGGGGTGCGCTCCCGCTGCTCAGTCCCAGCGCCTGCCAACCTAGCAGTTCGAAAGCACCTCCGGGTGCAAGTAGATAAATAGGGACCACTTACCAGCGGGAAGGTAAACGGTGTTTCCGTGTGCGGTTCTGGCTCGCCAGATGCAGCTTTGTCACGCTGGCCACGTGACCTGGAAGTGTCTCCGGACAGCGCTGGCCCCAGGCCTCTTAAGTGAGATGGGCGCACAACCCCAGAGTCTGTCAAGACTGGCCCGTACAGGCAGGGGTAGCTTTACTTTTACCTTACCACTGTATTAATATTAATAATAATAAATTATTTGTACTCCGCCCATCTCACTGGGTTTCTATCTATGCGGCTTCCAACAAACATTAAAAATACATTAAAATGTCACACATTCATAACTTCCCTAAACAGGACTGCCTTCAGATGTTGTAAATAAACTCAATAAAAATAAAAAATATTTTAAAATATATAGAATTACTCTTTTGCTCAATTACTCTTTTGCCCCCACCACTTAATGGATCCAAATGGTTTCCAGAGAGTGGTAGGGGATGCTTTATCCCATGTTGATGGCCTTTCAGCTGATTCCCTGATGGCCCGCTGAAATGCGGAGTTAACCAGGGCTATCGACTGTCTGGCTCTGAAGCGCCCTCTCCGATTGCATGGAGCCCGGACAGCTCCGTGGTTTTCTTCGGAGCTGAGGGCGATGAAACAATCCCTGAGACGGCTAGAGCGTTGGTGGCAAAAAACTCACTCCGAATCTGACCGGACACAGGTTAGAGCTCAACGTCGAGCCTACCAAGTGGCGATAGCGACGGCGAAGAAGACTTTCTTCACCGCCTCTATTGCATCTGCAGAAAATAGTAGCAGGAGACTTTTTCAGGTGGTTCGTAATTTAACAGAACCACCTTTACCACCGGGGCTTTGTAAAGACCCCAAGATCTCCTGCAACGATTTTGCAAAGTTTTTTGCAGATAAAATCACTCATATTCGGAAGGAGCTAGACACCACCGTGGGAGCAGGGCTGGGGCGGGAGAGTGCTAGAGCTCTGTCTGGTCAAGTTGCATGGAATCGATTTCAATCCGTTACCCCCGAGGATGTTGACAGGCTGCTTGGACGCGTGAAACCAACCACCTGTCTCCTTGATCCTTGCCCATCCTGGCTAATAAAAGCAAGCCGGGAAGGGCTGGGCGATGGGCTCTGCGGGGTGGTGAATGCTTCCCTCTGTGAGGGAACATTCCCAGATCCGCTGAAAGAGGCGGTCATTAAACCGCTTCTTAAAAAACCATCTTTAGACCCGGCCAGTATGGCCAACTATCGCCCAGTCTCAAATCTTCCATTCTTGGGCAAGGTGATTGAGCGCGTGGTTGCTGACAGGGGCGCCGACTTATAAAAAATATTGGGGGGGCCCATACCGGGGTCCTGCCCCGGGAAGTTTTCTAAATTTTAGATGAAAATTAGTGAGTTTTAAAGTTTTTAAAAAGAATTTTAGAGTCATATGATCAACATTAGAACCCCGAAAACTCGAATCTCTTTAACTCCACACTCCGGGAAACTCGACAAGCCTGAAACACTTTTTGGCTTTGAAAAAAGAAACAAAACAAAAACACGCACGGTATTTTCGTAAAAAGCTAATTTAATTTACAGTAACAATTATGCTTATAGACTATTACAGAGCAGTGAATATATAGCTCTGAAAAGACTGAAATGATATTTAAATAAATCCTAAACTATCATTAAAAGAATAAAACATAAAATATTGCTGTCGCACAGTAATAGCACTTTGATTAATAAGTGAAATAGCTAATTTAAGCTTACTTTGAATAAGGCTGAGGGTTCATTAAATAAATATAATATCTCAAAGTTAATGCTTTAATACAGTTAATAAAGTTAATACAGTATGCCTAATACTGTATGTAAATACTGTAATACTGTATGTAAATAACGGGCTTTAATTGGGTCTTACACCCTAAAAATATTTAAATATTTGAAAATAACTAATACAGTACTATAGTAATATAGAAATACAGTACTAAACTAGTACTAATATTTCAAAACTGAAAATTTAACATTCTGTATGTATTTAATTCTCTATTTTATAAAGATTTTTAATATCTGACAGTGAATTTGGAGTAGCCCAACGCAAAAATCCTGAGGATCCATGTGGATCCATGCTTTGTAACCACGTTTTTGCACCACTGTGACCCTAGGCAACAGTGGGTGCGTGATTTTTTTGGTGCAAGATGTAGCCATGGACATGCTATGTGATCTGATGGTGAATTTGGGGTGACCCAATGCAAAGATCCTGAGGATCCATGTGGATCCGTGCTTTGTAACCACGTTTTTGCACCACTGTGACCCTAGGCAACAGTGGGTGCGTGATTTTTTTGGTGCAAGATGTAGCCATGGACATGCTATGTGATCTGATGGTGAATTTGGGGTGACCCAATGCAAAGATCCTGAGGATCCATGTGGATCCGTGCTTTGTAACCACGTTTTAAATGGGGAGGGAAGGAAAAACACAGAAGGGACAAGAAGCACAAGAGGGGTGTGCGGAGAAGCAGCTGGCTAAGAATGCAGGGGAGGAGTTTAACGGGGGGGGGGGAGGAAAGGAAGGCAAAAGTCCCCCCCCCAAGCCAGCCCTCTCTCTCTCTCTCTCTCCCACCTGCGAGTCCCTAGAGCACGGAGAGGAGGAGGTGGTGGGCTGGAGCCTGCACGCAGTGTGACTAGGAAAGAATTAGAAGGAAGGACTCGATCCTTTCCTTAACCCTCTGCTTGCCAGGAGGGCAGGGGATTCCCTGCTCTTTGTTGAGTTTGAGCAAACGCAGCAACAGAAGCGGGTGGGCAGTAAGACCCTGAGGCAGAATGCAGGAAAGCAGCAGCTTCCGCCTTCCCTCCGCCCGCCCGCCCGATCTTATTTTTGCCTGATTTTTGCCTATTTTTGCCCCTGCGCTCCGGCGAGTCAGCTCCAGGGACCACACATTCGCTCAATAACACGCACAGACATTTCCCCTTACTTTTTAGGAGAAAAAATATGTGTGTTATAGAACGAAATTTATGGTAATAATTTTCTTAAATTATTGGGGGGGCTCCGCCCCCCAAACGATTTTTTGAGGGGGCTCGGGCCCCCTCAGGCCCCATGGAGTCGGCGCCTATGGTTGCTGAACAACTCCAGGCACGCCTGGAGGATGCGGACCATTTGGGTCCCTTCCAATCGGGATTCAGGCCTCATCATGGGACTGAAACTGCCTTGGTCGCGCTGGTTGATGATCTCCGGCGAGCTAGGGACAAAGGTGAGAGTTGTTTCCTAGTTCTGCTGGATCTCTCAGCGGCCTTTGATACAATCGACCATAACATCCTTCTGGACCGTCTAGAGGGGCTGGGAGCACTGTCATACAGTGGTTTCGCTCCTTCCTCCTGGACCGTGTTCAGAAAGTGGTGGTGGGGCATGAGTGTTCAGACCCCTGGGCCCTCACTTGTGGGGTGCCTCAGGGTTCCATCCTCTCCCCCATGCTTTTTAACATCTATATGAAGCCGATGGGAGAGATCATCAGGGGGTTTGGACTGGGTGTCCATCAATATGCAGATGATACCCAGCTCTACCTCTCTTTCAAATCAGAACCAGTGAAGGCGGTGAAGGTCCTGTGTGAGTGCCTGGAGGCGGTTGGAGGATGGATGGCGGCTAATGGATTGAGGTTGAATCCTGACAAGACAGAAGTACTGTTTTTGTGGGACAGGGGGCGGGCTGGTGTGGAGGACTCCCTGGTCCTGAATAGGGTAACTGTGCCCCTGAAGGACCAGGTGCGCAGCCTGGGAGTCATTTTGGACTCACAGCTGTCCATGGAGGCGCAGGTCAATTCTGTATCCAGGGCAGCTGTCTACCAACTCCACCTGGTACGCAGGCTGAGACCCTACCTGCCCGCGGACTGTCTCGCCAGAGTGGTGCATGCTCTAGTTATCTCCCGCTTGGACTACTGCAATACGCTCTACGTGGGGCTACCTTTGAAGGTGACTCGGAAACTACAACTAATCCAGAATGCGGCAGCTAGACTGGTGACTGGGAGCGGCCACCGAGACCACATAACACCGGTCTTGAAAGACCTACATTGGCTCCCAGTACGTTTCCGAGCACAATTTCAAAGTGCTGGTGTTGACCTTTAAAGCCCTGAACGGCCTCGGCCCAGTATACCTGAAGGAGCGTCTCCACCCCCATTGTTCTGCCCGGACGCTGAGGTCCAGCGCCGAGGGCCTTCTTGCGGTTCCCTCATTACGAGAAGCAAAGCTACAGGGAACCAAGTCGAGGGCCTTCTCGGTAGTGGCACCCGCCCGGTGGAATGCCCTCCCATCAGATGTCAAAGCGATAAATAACTACCTGACATTCAGAAGACATCTTAAGGCAGCCCTGTTCAGGGAAGTTTTTAATCTGTGATATTTTAGTGTATTTCTGGTTTTTATGGAAACCCAGCCAGATGGGCGGGGTACAAATAAATAAATTATTATTATTATTATTATTATTATTATTATATTCGAGGTGAGTATGAAAGACGGCCTGGAGCTCCTAAGACAGGTAGGTTTTGAGCAAAACCACCAGCCAGAAGCATTTCCAACTTAAGGATCCACCCCCCACCCAACAAAACACAAATTTTCACTTAGAAACTCAGATATATAAGCTAGGCTCTAAATACCTCCTTAAAACTACTCTCGTCAGCTCATATAAATAGGTGAACCTGGTGAGTAACTACAGTTCCCAACCCCTGTAGTGATAATTTGCTGGTTGCCTTCTGATCTTATTTGATTTTAATCCAATTTTAAACTGTATTTCAGTCGATTGCTGAATTTTATGTTTTAATGCAGGCATAGGCAACCTTGGCTCTCCAGATGTTTTGAGAGTACAATTCCCATCATCCCTGACTACTGGTCCTGCTAGCTAGGGATCATGGTAGTTGTAGGCCCAAAACATCTGGAGGGCTGAGGTTGCCTATGCCTGTTATAATGTATTTGTATTTTGATGTTAGCCACCCTGAGCCCGGTTATGGCTGGGGAGGGTGGGATAGAAATACAAAATATTATTATTATTATTATTAAGGTTACAGTTGCCAAATCTAGTTGCCATTTGGGGGCTAGATGGCTCAAAAGTTGCATTTTTCAATAGGACCTTTGGGCTCTGCTCCTGAAATTTATTCCATTTGTTCAGATGAAATATAACAGAGAGAATTATACAGGGTGGGGTGTTAGTGTGTGAAAACAGCCAGGATCCAAGGAGAATTTTCACGCAATTTAGGCTCATGCAATTAGAAAAAAACCTCCTGTTTCGCTTATTGTATTTTAATATTGGACTATTGTTCTTTAATATTTTGAGTGGCTGGGGAAACTCAGCCAGATGGGCGGGGTATAAATAATAAATTGTTGTTGTTGTTCAACCAACTGGGCTTATTTTGGGATTAAGATAAAGCTAGTTGTGGTCTCTTTCCAAATAAGGTATAAAAATGGCGAGAAGCGCCAGAGAAAAGGGTCACCAACCATTCAATGTGAATTTTTCTCATTTTATTCCCGGTGGGTTCGATAAGCCATAGGGCACAAACCACAACTAACACATGTATCATCCCTTTTTTGTAGAATGGGCTAGTGGTTATAAAATAAATTGCTATTAAATGATTTTTTTACAAAAAAATAAGAATTGCTTTTTTGTACAGGTTTAAGGTCTCTTTGAGCCTGAATTAACTCATGCATTCGTGAGAATAGTTAAAATTGTACCCTCTTATGTTACAATGTTATCTGAAGTTATTTCACCTACAGTAACCCTCTGATTTCTTCTCGCTCGCTATCATATATAGCAGCAGGGTTTCTCAGTTCTCCAAGTGATTGACCTAAGCTGCACAACCAGGGTGGATAAAAATCAATGATTTTTAATGGATTTTTTTAATCTAAATTGGATTTTTAAAATAAAATGCTTTTGGAGGAAAAAATCTTCCTAAAGATAGTTTTCTATTTAAGTGACATTCTAATCTAAAGGCTATTCTTCAGGAAATAAGGATTTGTTTAAATTTATTCATGTGTGCTAAAATTCAGTCTAAGGGCTTTTTAAAAAATAAAAAGTTTAACCACATCAGTAAACAAACATGGATACATATGCTATAATGTTATTTCTGTAGTTAAATAAATTGTTTAAATTGCCATGAAGGAAATAGTTATTTTTCTTCTTCCAATCGAATACAGGGGTACCTCGGGTTACAGATGCTTCAGGTTATGCGTTTTCGGGTTGCGCACTGCGCCGAAACATCAAATTGCACTTGCGCATAAGCGCCGAATCATGACCTGCGCGTGCACAGATGCGGCACTGGGGGTTGCGAATGTGCTTCCCGCAGAAAAGTTGTCCAAATAGAAACGATAATTCCATAATGAACGGTCTATGTCTTTCTGATAGTAGAACCAAATCGGTCATTTTTGATGTAACTGTAAAAACTACTCTGAAAATTTATGACTCCAAAAATGAAACCTATCTCGGTACACAATACAAGGTACTAAATAGGCAATTTTCTCAGGCTCTGGTAGTTGCAGGAGCAAGTAGCAGTGAGTTCCCCAAGTGGCCCGTTTGCTTTATTTTAAACGCGCCAGCAAATATTCACATCCTAAAGATTAGATGCTAAGGTTTTTCAGGCAAGGCAGTGAGGAAATTAAATTAAATTAAATCCATTACCTGTCCATAGTTGTCTATTCCAGACACCAATCTGTTGAGGTTGAGCAAATCAAATGATGATCCAAGGGCCACCTCCCTAAAAAAAAGCTCAACAAAAGACCTAGATCCCTGGCTACCCCTGCATAGACCAACTAAGTTTGTTCTGGTACAGGTTTCCTCACCCTCAGCCCTCACAATGTTTTTGGCCTACAACTCCCATGATCCCTAGCTAGCAGGACCAGTGGTCAGGGATGGTGGAAGTTGTAGTCCGAAAACATCTGGAGGGCCGATTTTTCCGATGCCTATTCTAGTAATTGCTAGAACAGTACAACAGAAACAAAAAAAAAAGGGGGGATTTTTTTTAACCCCTGAGACTACAATTCTCATAATCCCTGACCACTGGTCCTACTAGATAGGGATCATCGGAGTTGTAGGCCAAAAACATCTGGAGGGCCAAGGTTGAGGAAGCCTGCTTTAAAGCTACTATTAACTCCTTGTTGGAATAAACCAGATTTCCATGACACAGTTGACATGCCTGCTCTACCATCTAATCCAGAACATTTAAATTCGGCCCTCCAGCTATTTTGGGACTACAGCACCCATCATCCCTAGCTCACAGGACCAGTGGGTCAGGGATTATGGGAACTGTATTTCCCAAACAGCTGGAGGGCCAAGTTGGGTCATGCCTGCTCTAGTTCAGCTGGTATCCCAAGAAATGAGGCATTGCATCAGAATGAACATTTGCTGAACTTCTTTTGACAAAGGAGCACCTAGCTCAGGCATGGCCCAACTTGCCCCTCCAGCTGTTTTGGAATTACAATGCCCATCATCCCTAGCTAACAGGACCAGTGGTCAGGGATGATGGGAATTGTAGTCTAGGACAGTAGGACACCGCTGCAGTTCTCTCTCACTGCAGATTTCAGCATGACCCAACTTGGCCCCTCCAGCTGTTTTGGGACTCCATCCCTAGCTCACAGGACCAGTGGTCAGAGATGACGGGAATTGTAGTCCCAAAACAGGTGGAGGGCCAAGTTTGGCCATGCCTGCCTGGAGGCACGTGGGTGCAAGGTGGGGATGCTTTACAGATAATAATAAGAATAATAAAAATAAATTTATATTCTGCCCTCCCCAGCCATAACCAGGCTCAGGGTGGCTGACATCAAAATACAAATACATCTTAAAATGGGATTAAAATCCAATAAGATCAGAAGGCAACTGGCAAATTATGATTATAGGGTTTGGGAACCTTAGGTACTCACCAGGCTTACATATATGTGTGTGTGTGTGTGTGTGTGTGTGTGTGTATATGTGTATATATATATATATATATATATATATATATATATATGAGCTGGTGAGAGGAGTTAGAGAGGCCTCTTATACATAGGATCTTGTAGGAGGAGAGGGGTCAGACTGGGCCCCAACCAAAGGCCTGCCGGAATGATATAAATGCATGGCATGCATGCAACACACATATTTACACACACACAAAGACACAGTGGTGACAGACAAGCATTCACACGCGGGGGGAGGGTGCACCTTCATCTTTGAATGTCCCTGCAAACGGTGATTCGTTTTATCTTAAGTTCAAACAACCCCCCCACACACACGAAAAGGAGGCCGCTTCCTGGACCCCCCCAACTCCTCGCCACCACCATCTTTCGGCCTCTTGGGCAGGCATGGCCAAACTTGGCCCTCCAGCTATTTTCGGACTACGATTCCCATCATCCCTGACCACTGGTCCTGCGAGCTAGGGATGATGGGAGTTGTAGTCCCGAAACAGCTGGAGGGCCCCGTTTGCCTATGTCTGATTTAACCTTTGGCCATTGCTAATTGGAATCCTCCTACCTGCATTCCAGAAGCTGAGCTATATCAACAACAATTTATTTACACCCCACCCATCTGGCTGAGTTTCCTGCTCTTGGGAGACGGGGGGGGGGGGCTTGTGGGAGGGAAGCCCATTCACCTGTCCCCGAACTCCCCCACTCCTTCCAGGCAAAGGCAAACTCGGCCCTCCAGGTGCTTTGGCACTACAATTCCCACCATCCCTGACCACTGGTCCTTTAAGCCAGTGTTTCCCAACCTTGTGCCTCCAGCTGTTTTTGAACTACAACTCCCATCATCCCTGACTAGCAAGACCAGTGGCAAGGGATGATGGGAATTGTAGTCCAAAAACAGCTGGAGGCACAAGGTTGGGAAACACTGCTTAAGCTAGGGACCATAGGAGTTTGAGGAAGCATGGCATAGTCCATCACGGGCTGGCAAACCCGGTCCCGCGAGCTAAGGATGCTGGGAGTTGTAGTCCCCAAACGGCTCGCCCGCCAGGCGCACCGCCTTCCCGCTGCCTTCCTCGGGGCGGGAGGTGCCGCGTGGTGTCGGCGGGGCCTTCTTCTTCTCCTCCGCCTTCCTCTTCTTCCTCCTCCCTCGCTCCCTCCTCCTCCTCCATCTAATCAGCGCCCTCAGCCTCCATACAAAAGCAAAATGTCCGCCATCTTCGCCCGCGGCGCGCCCGGCGAGGGGAGGCGGGCGGCTTACCTTGATGCAATAGGGCGCCTCGTCGAAGGTGACCAGCATGTACCTGTCGCCGCGGCTGGCCGGGTCTCGGGCGCGCAGCTGAAGGGGAGAAAACGGAAGAAAGGAGCGCGTTAAAGGCGCGTCTGAGGGGGAGCGAGGCGGGGGGGACTCTCGACACGCGTCTTCCGAACGTGCGAGCGGGCGCTCGCGCTAGGGAGCGCGGTCTCTGAGTGTGTGTGTGTGTGTGTGTGTGTGTGCGCGCGCGCGCGCGCGCGGACTCGGACGGCCACGTCAGGCGGCGGGGCGGGGGAGGGCGCGCGCGCACCTTCATGAAGAGCTCGACGGCGCCCTTGGCCACGTCCAGGTAGCTGGTGCCCAGGTAGGCCCGCTGGTTCATGGAGGCGGACGTGTCGATGAGGAAGAGCAGGATCGGCATGGTCCTCCGAGGGAGGCCCGGCCGGGGGGCAAGACGACGAAGGGAGGCCGCAGCCCACTCGCCCGCGCCGGGGCGCTGCTGCTGCTACTGCTGCTGCCGCTGAATGTACGACCGCCTCCCTCAAGCCGCGCGGACGGACTGACAGGCTCTCGGCTCCTCCCGGCCGAGCCGCCGCTCGGGGGCGGCTCGTGACCCGAACGCCGGAGCGCCATTGGCCGCCGACGAGGCCGTTGTCTGCATATGCATGAGGGGCGGGGACTGCGACCGCCTCGGCCCTCGCTCCCCTCTCTCCACCCTCGCCACTTCTCTCGGGATGCGATTGGCTTATGCGTTGCGGGCAGGCATCAGGGGGCGGAGCTGGGAGGGATGATTGATGGGCGAAGGCGGAGGAGACGGCAGCATTAGGGCCAACATGGTCCAACTCGACCCCCCAGCTCTTTTGGGACCATAACGCCCATCATCCCTAGCTAACAGGACCAGTGGTCAGGGATGATGGGAGCTGTAGTCCCAAAACAGCTGGAGGGCCGAGTTTGCCTCACAACTCTGGTAGGGCGTTGGGTTTCCAGGTAAGAGCAGGACATGGGATCCCAGACCTAGAAGGTGCCAATGCCCTGGATGTACATTTCCAAAATATAAGATAAAAAAACAAATAAAATAAAACTGACATACATCAACCATGTTTTGTGTTGTGTAGGCTCCTATTTTGTTATGTGCAAATGGCTTTAGATACCTATTTGGTCCATCAATGACCATATAGCATATACTCAACACAAAGAAATAGCAACAATTGGTTGCTGAGGGCCTCTTCAAACCTAAATCCAGGCCTCTGTCTATCTATCTTAAATCTATTATCTATCTATCATCATCTATCTAATCCAAACTTTTTTTCAAAGAGGGCCATATTTGATGAAGTGAAAGGCCGTGAGGGCCCACCAAAGTTGTTAATCTTTTTTTAGGATTAAACTGCCACAGGGGTTGGATTAAACTCAGGCTCAGGGCAGCTAACAACCAATAATAAAAACAAGTTGATTGAATACAACTTAAAAACAAGATTAAAATACAACATTAAAACATTAGGATGCAGCCTCTTCACAGGAGGAGAAAGGAAAAAGAAAGACGGAGAGGGAATAAAACTGATTCTAAGGCCAAGTGGAACAACTCTGTCTTACAGGCCCTGTGGAAAGAAATCAGATCCTGCAGGGCCCTGGTCTCATGAGGAAGAGCGTTCCACCAGCCGGGGCCAGTGTTGGCTCTGGTTGAGGCTAATCTGACTTCCTTAGGGCCTGGGACCTCTAGGGTGTTGCTATTTATGGACATTAGGGTCCTCCGTGGGGCATACCAGGAGAGGCGGTCCCGTAGGTTCGAGGGTCCTAGGCCGTGAAGGGCTTTAAAGGTCAAAAGCAGCACCTTGAACCGGACCCTGTACTCCACCGGGAGCCAGTGCAGCTGGAAAAGCACTGGGTGAATATGATCCCATGGCAGGGACCCCGTGAGGAGCCTCGCTGCAGCATTCTGCACCCGCTGGAGTTTCTGAGACAGCTTCAAGGGCAGCCCCGCGTAGAGCGAATTACAGTAGTCAAGCCTGGAGGTGACCGTCGCATGGATCACTGTGGCCAGGTCGGGGCGGGAAAGGTAAGGGACCTACTGCTTGATGCGGCAAAGGTGGAAAAATGTCGCCTTGGCTGTTGCTGTAACTTGCGCCTCCATGGAAAGGGAGGCATCAAGGATTACACCCAAACTCTTAACGGAAGGCAATGGCACTAATTGGGCCCCCGCAAGAGAAGGGAGTTGGTCCCTCATCCCCATGCCATCCCGACCCAGCCAGAGGACCTCTGTCTTCGAAGGATTTAGTTTCAATCGGCTCCCACGAAACCATCCAGCCACAGCTTCCAAGCATCTGGTCAATGTGTTCGGGGCCGAGTCAGTGTGGCCATCCATCAGCAGATAGAGCTGAGTGTCATCAGTATATTAGTGACAACCCAGCCCAAAGCTCCGGATAATCTGGGCAAGGGGGCACATAAAGATGTTAAAAAGGATTGGGGAGAGGATTGCGCCCTGCGGCACTCCACACACCAAGGAATAGCGCGAAGACATCTCCCTCCCTATTAGATTAGGCCCCCGAAACAGACATCGGACATGCCTGATCTATCAATCATCTGTCTATTTATCTAATCTATCATCCATCTATCTAATCTATCTCTCAATCAATCATCTGTCATCTATCTATCCTCTATCTATCTATCATCTATCTATATCTATCTATCTATCTATCTATCATCTATCTATCTATATCTATCTATCATCTATCTATCATCTATCTATCTATCTATCTATCTATATCTATCATCTATATCTATCTAATCTATCATCTATCTATTTATCTATCTATCATCTATCTATCTATCTATCTATATCTATCTATCTATCTATATCTATCTATATCTATCTATCTATCTATCTATCTATCTATCTATCTATATCTATCTAATCTATCTATCTATCATCTATCTATCTATCTATCTATCTATCTATCTGTCTATCTATCTATCTGTCTATCTAAATATCTATCAATCTGCCCATAAGGATCAGGCAATGCCCATGTCTGAGCTGCTGCTGCCGCCGCCACTGCTGCCGGTCCAGCTGTTCTTTGGTGTCCGCCGCTGCCAGGCCAGGCCAGGCACGCTCCCAGGGCCAGATTGATGTATAGGCTAATTAGGCTGAAGCCTAGGGCCACTAAATCTAGGGGGCCTTGCCAGTCTGCCTGCTCCCCAACACCGCAGTCTCCCCTCTCCCCAAATTGCAAACCCAAGACTTCAGGCAAGGGCAAGGGCGACTTGGGCCCAGCCACTATGGGACTCAGGGCTAGCCAGTGGGGCCCAATTTGAAGCTCTGAGGCCCAAGGTGGAATCTTACGAGATACAAATAAAATCCATCTAGATTGCCCTGGTGGGGGGGCCTCCTTCGGAGCAGCCCACGGGGCCCAATTTGGCCTTAAGGCAGTGGGGGCGATAGTAGCGGAGCTTCAGGCTCCAGCACCGGGGTGCAGAGAGCATGCGGGGTGGGGCTGGTGCACGTCCCAGGGGTATGGTGCGGCACCTGTGGGAGTGTGGCACCCCACCGGGATCGCGCTGCCAAGGATGGTGCGCACCCCGGCATACCTCTTCCTCCACCAGTGAGTGGCAAACCTATGGCACGCACACCATTGACCCATCTGAGTGGAGGAGGCAGCAGCTGAGGAAGAGACCCGCGCCCTCCGCCAGTGTTTTCCGCTGGCGGGGCCGCTCCTCCACCAGCCATCTTTACTGTGGGGCCCTCAGACCTTATGGGGGGCCAGATTTTGAAAAATAAAAATAAAAATGAACAAATTTCTGTGTCCCACAAATCACCCAGAGATGCATTTTCAATAGAAGCACACATTCTACTCACGTCAAAACCGTCCACAGGCCAGATTGAGAAGGTGATGGGGCCACATCCAGCCCCAGGGCCTTAGTTTGCCTACCCATGCACTAGGTCATTTTCACACATTCAGCAGTATTAAGTTGTGGGTGGACATAGCAGATGACACAGCAATTTATCCAAAGCAGCTCTTGTTTATTCACAGGCCAGAACACAACTGAACTGCAAACAGCTCAGCTGGCCTGCTTTTATAGGCAGCCGGCTGTCAACACTGTAACAACAACAGCCCAGGGTTTCCCGCCTAAATTAACTGACGTGGACCTGAGTGAAAACCATATACACAATACTCCTGGTGGCCAGGGGGAAAACTTCAGTACATAACAAGTAAAGCCCTTAAGAAACCAGTTCTAAGGTTTCTCAGGCTTTAGTTTGCCTACCCATGCATAAGCTACAGCAGAAGGATTCGGGTGGTGACATTGTCTCAACCCCTGAGCCTCTTGGGCAGGCTTTCTCAACCTCGGCCCTCCAGATGTTTTGGCCTACAACTCCCACAATCCATAGCTAGCAGGACCAGTGGTCAGGAATGATGGGAACTGTAGTCTCAAAATATCTGGAGGGACAAGGTTGAGGAAGCCTGCTCTTGGGCTTGCTGATCAGAAGGTTGGTGGTTCGAATCCCCACGATGGGGTGAGCTCCCGTTGCTCGGTCCCTGCTCCCGCCAACCTAGCAGCTCGAAAGCACGTCAAAGTGCAAGTAGATAAATAGGAACCGCTCCGGCAGGAGGGTAAATGGCGTTTTCGTGCGCTGCTCTGGTTTCTATCACAGTCTCCCGTTGTGCCTGACGCAATTTAGTCCTGCTGGACATGACGCAGAAAACCGTCTGATTTCTGTTCTCATCCTGAAGCAAAGTTCTTAACCTGAAGCAGAGTTAGCGGAGTCTGTAACTTGAAGCGTATGTTGAAGGAGTGAGGACCAAGGGTCCACCTGGGTCCACTTTGGAGAGCCAGACTGAAGCCATTTTATAAGAAGCAAGCTAAAAGCTAAAAACTATTTCTCTCCTCTGCCTGCACACAGCATTTTTGTAAATGCTGCAAGTGTGGTCAGAGCGCTTCACACCTGCTCTAGCTATTGACCCAATTCCCGTAAACAGACCGAGAAGAGAGCAACAACAGGAAGATGTAGCCCACCACAAAAATAAGGTGAGAACACGGATGGTCAATGTGGTTTTACAAGGAATTGCAAATAGATCAAGAGGATTATAAGCTCGCAGCGCCACCTAGTGGATAATGCAGCTTGGAACCGAAGGGCCACCATCAATTCTTTAATTGGTTGAGCTTCAATGAATATGCATAAAGGGGAATGTTTAAGGGGGGTGGGTGAAGGGGCTGAACTTTGCTTTGCCTAAGGGGATAAAAACTGTCTGCCCCTGGTGTTCGGGGGCATTCTCTCATTTTTGCTGAATGTACCCACTTTGCTTTGCTTGTCTGACAAATAAACCAAAGTCAATAAAACTTTTGTTTTAAAATATTGCTGCCTGGATTTTTTTCCATTCTGGTCTGCATTCTGAAGTCTCCAACATTTCTGGTGCCACAGGTGACTCGGATCGAGGACCTTAAGTCCTCAAAGGACCAGAAGGCAGCTCCCTTGTCCTTCTCTGGACAGGGGGCAGCCGAGGGCCAAGGCCGCTGCTGCTCCAGAGCGCTCGCCGAAACCTTTCTTCGGAGGAGGGCGAGGCCAATTTGACCCTCTGCTGTACCCTCAAGAGGAGACAACGGATTGAAGGACCGAGGTTGACAGGACAGGACAGAGTCCAGCCGGCTGGTGAGTACATGGGAAAAGGGCCCTGGGGACAGAGGAAGGCAAGACCCCCTTGTAATTAAAAGGGGACGGGACATCTTGATCACATGTCCAAGCGTGCTTGGTGGCATTAAGGGAAGGATTGGCCCCTGATAGCCACCCACGCTTAAGGATTTTAAAGGAAGGCAGAAGGAAAAAGGGGGGGGTACCGGGAGGCTAGTGTGTGGTACAGCGTCCAGTGAAAGAGGCACTTGGTGCGTGTGTGTGTGCAACCCCAGGGTATTCCCCTGGAGTAGAACCAATAAGTACTCCGTTTCCCAGCAGCGCGAGCTCGACTGGGCGAGGAAAATTGGGAACTGTATGTGCGTGTGTTTGGTGTTTGGGGGCGCTGCACAAGGGCCATATTAAATATGGGAGGGAGTGGCTCAAAAAGTCCAGTAACTCCCCTACAGTGCATGCTGAACAATTTCAAGAAGGGATTCAGCGGAGACTATGGCGTTGTGATGACGCCAGAACGCTTGCGCACTCTGTGTGAATTGGACTGGACACAGCAAGGAACTGGCTGGCCCTCCGAGGGCAGTTATGATACGTCCCTGGTTGGAAGATTGTGGTCCAACATTGTCAAAGTCCATCCTGACCAGATTCCTTATATAGACAGTTGGCTGAACGTGGTACAAGAAAATCCCCCCTGGCTGAAGAAGTGCAAAACTGAGCAATGCAAAATTATGACCCATAGGTCTGAGATTAAAGGAGCACAAGCACAAAATCGCCTCAAAAAGCCCATCTACCAGGGACCTGAGGCAGAAGTCCTGATTCCACCACCCCCATATGTTCCACAGGCCGTGGTGGCCCCCTTGGGAGGACAGGAACAACCCCAAGCAGCCCCTGGCCCCAACGCTCCACCGCTGCCCCAGAATGAGGCTCCAGGAACCGGAGCAGTAGGAGGGGAGTTCCCAGACAGCCCAGGAGGGCACAAGGCAGAACCCAGTGACCAAGTCCTGGAGGAAATATACCCCAGTCTTAAAGAATTGAGGGAAAGGGTGAGCAAATATAGGAGCACGACCACGATGTATCAAGACGCTGTAGATGCCTATCGTAGGGGTCGAGAAAAAGCCATTGGAAAATATATAAAACAGTACAGATCCAATCAAGCCCCATCCAGCGCAGAGGCAGAAACAGCAGTCCTGACCCCCCTTCGCGTGGGTTTTGACAATCCACCACCTCCACCCCCTGCACCTCCGGCAGGGCAAGACGGTGCTCAAAATGTCCCTGCCCCACCTGCCCCGCCACCGCAGCCTAGGACATTCACCCTTCAATATGTCCCTTTCATCACCACCGATTTGATGAATTGGAAGACCCACACCCCTGCGTTTGCTGAGAAGCCCCAGGCGATGGTAGACTTGCTGTCCTCTATATTTGCAGCACATGAGCCCACCTGGTCAGACTGTCAGCAATTGCTGAACACTCTCTTTACCTCAGAGGAAAGGAGGAGAATTAATACACAGGCTTTAGAACACCTAAGAGACCAGCAGGTGCAGGAGGCAGAGTGGCCTCAGCGGTATCCCTTAACCAACCCACAGTGGGACCCAAATAATGTGGACAATCGCAATGCTCTAAGTACCTATCGCGAAATCCTTTTGCATGGAGTTCGCAGGGCAGCTAGGAAGCCCACTGACCTGTCTAGGGTGATTGCCATCATGCAGAGGTCTGATGAATCTCCGGGCGATTTCTTGGAACGCCTGATGGAGGCATACAGAATTTGGACCCCCTTTGACCCTGAACTCCCTGCATATGAGTTAATGGTAAATGCCTCCTTCATAGGACAGTGTGCAAAGGACATTAGAACCAAAATCCAGAAACAGCCTGGGTTCCAGGGCATGTCTAGATCTCAGATCATGGCCATCGCCCAGAAGGTGTTTGAACAAAGAGGAGAGGCTGAGAAGAGGGAGAAAAAGCAGTGGAGGAAAGAAAAGGCAGCAGTGATAGCCACGGCAATGGCTCACAGCCCAGGGATCCGAGGGGTCCGCCGTAGCCATTCAGAGACCCGCGGCCAAGGGGGAGGAAGATGCCTGCTCAGCAACAGTAAGGCCATGAGAGTTACCCCTGTGAAAGGCTGCATGGAGCCAATTGGGAAGCCTGGTCAAAACGCATGTACTATTGGCTGGCAGAAAAGCAGCTATGGGAAAGTACACAGGCTGAAACAGGCTTTGCCCAGCCCATTGAGAAGTCTGCAGGCGCAGTGGAGGCTTGTGAAGCAGACGTGGTTGGTGCTCTAGAGAAAGCCCTGGGTTGCGTGGCAGGCACTGAAGAGACGGCATGTCAGGCCGCAGTAGAAGCCAGACCAGAGGGACTTGGAAGCCCAGAAAGCCCAGAGGGACCTAGAGGATGCCCAGAAAGAGTACCAAGCCCAGAGGGGGCTGAGTACCAAGCCCAGAGGGGGCTGAGGCTGCTTTGGGAAGTTGTTTCTACGGTTCACCGCATCTGTATGATGGACTGTGTGTTGGAGAAAGGCTGAGGCCAGGCAAGCCGTTCCAAGAGTTCTGAGAAGGCCAAAGTCTCCAAGAGTTATTTGTCCTCTGAGGTGAAGTCCAACAGCGAAAGGCATTGCCCTGCAATTGGCAGCTGGATGCAAGGCTAACATCTATATTGATTCTAAATATGCCTTCTTAACCCTGCATGCGCATGGCGCCCTATGGAAAGAGCCGGGAAAGCTCTGAAATACGGTCCAGAAGTTGAGACGTTACTGGAAGCTGTATGGGCCCCCGAAGAAATTGCTGTAATGCACTGCAAAGGCCATGGCAGAGGTCGGGACATGGTCACTAGAGGCAACCAGAAAGCAGATAATGCAGCTTGTGAGGCAGCTCTGAAACCTCCACCAGTGGGCACCACCGCCCTCAACCCAGCTACCCTGTTGCCGGTAGGAGAAGGTGAGGAGCAGACGCACGATTGCATTGAGGTTATGGACACAAGACTGGACCAGGAGAAGTGGCCAGAGGAAATCGATTGGCAGACAGAGTGGCCAAGGAAGCAGCCCGGGAACCGGCCCCCGCCTCAGTTATTGGAGCAGTGGTCCCAGAAGGGATTTTAAGCACTGCTAACAAACCAGATACTATGAGTCCACCCACATGAGGCCAGATGCCACAACCAAGCAGCTGGAGAAGTATGTCTATATAGCCAACCTTTATAAACTGGCAGCCCAGATTTCCAGGAAATGCCTGCTATGCCAAAAGAATAATCCCAGAACTCACTCCGGGTGGAACCGCGTTACACCCTTGATGAACAGCAGTGGGCCAGCCAAGAAGGAGCAACGCTCCAAGAAGGAACAGACAGCCGTGTTTTTGGTGCCCCAGCATCTGGCCAGTGTCATTGTGAAGAATTACCACGAATCCACCCATTTGGGAGGCCCAACTGCTAAAGCACACCTTGGGAGAATACTTTACATCCCCAACCTATCTTAACTAACTGCTGCTATAATTAACTGCTGCTACATCCCAAAACTGTGTCCTGTGCGCCAACCAAGAGACTGAGACTATCACCCTTTGAACTTTTGTATGGCAGGCCACCGCCTTTCGTCCGAGACAAGTGCAATCCCTGTGTTTGTCGTGTGTGTTTGCTTCCCTTCCAGGTATTCCCTCGAGCGTACACCGTGCAGTCCCGCGGCACGTCTGGCGACCCCCTCATCCCCAACTGTGGTGAAAGTAGCCGAGGTGATCCCCTGGGTACATCAAGAAGTCGGAGGGTGTCTGGACTTGCAAAAGAAATCCTGCTGACCCTCTGAAGCTGATCATCACCTTGTGTCTGACACTACCAGGGAAAAGCGTTGGGCCACGGGCAACGAGATCCTGCGACTAATCATCACAAGGACAGTCACAAAGACTTTCTCCTTTCTCTCTTATTTTCTTTATTGACTTGCTCTATGTCTTATTGCCCTGACCCTACCGAGCCATACCAACCCTATTGGCCTGCTGACCTCTGCTATGACTGGTTTGTCTTGCCGGTGGTAAGAGACGGCATACTCGTTGGCTCTTGGGAACGAGGGTTCAATAGGGCGGCCGCAGTACAGCATCCCACTCTCCCACTGTGGCTCTTTATTCACTGCATTGCCCAGCGCACTTGGATGTGGCTCCTCCGGGGAGCTGCAGGATCGGTCGAAATCTATCAAGTTCTAGACCGCTCTTGTGGTTGTGGGAGAATAGCCTGCTGGTTGCAGGGTAGAGCACTGTACCAACCTTCAGGTTCTAATCTTAATCCAGGCGTTAAATGAGACGGAACCTATCTTAATGCAAGTGTTGCAGGGGAGGGAGCCTGAACCAGGTGTGCATTGAAATTGCTGAACAAGTGCCAGTAAATTTTGCAGCCCCACCTGTGGTTGTCGTGGTGGCTCGAGCCTCCCAAAATCCCAGAATACTACCTGAACTGCTGGGCCTGGTAACTCCACACCTAATACCCTTGAATGTGGCAGGGTATTCCTGTGGCTGCATAAGAGTTGCCACCCAGTAGACAGACAGGGCACCTAGTTCCGGAAGAATTGGATGGGAGGGGCGCCAGCTGGCAGCGTCCCCAATGTAGAAACCTGCTCTCCAGCAAATTTAGAGGCACCACTAGGACTTTTGGTATTGGGACCAGAACCCCTTGATATAGTCACCCCGTGTGTCAGGCCGTTGCAGGGGTGGATATATTCTTGTGGGTGCAACATCATTTACGTGGAAGAAGGGGCCCCTTTTGGATATAGTACTCTCCCAGGAAACCACAGGGGTCCCCACCCACCGGGAATAGTTGGGAAGTTGATCCAAGTGGTAGGAGCTTCAGAAATAAGGTGGAGAGTCACCCCTGAGGCCCAGCGAATAATTGAATACGAATATCAGTGGGCCCTTCAGCAGTAAAAGAATATTAGGAATGGCCCCCGAGTATTGGTGGGAGGAACTATGGAAATATTGGGGTTGGTGGGTAGGAGTGGTACGTACTGCCCTATTTCTTTGGATGCTCCTGTATTCTTGCTGGCATGAACAATATCGTATCTGGTTAGAGAACCTACCTGTGTATTGGCCAAAGCGGGAAAGAGTCCCCTGGCCTCCCATGTCAACTTTTTTTTATTCCGTCTAATGACTGAGTGGGGCGTCCATAACCCCTACAAGAGGTAGTTACAAATGGCTGAAATGGTAGCCCATTCTGCCAATAAGTCAGAATGTCTGGTATGCACCTTGGCCCCAACAGATGCCACGAGTGGACTACCACTTCTCCCATATCCTGGCTCTCTATGACCTATAGGTCCATCAATCGAAAATGGAGACCGTAACCGGTCAGCATTTTCGTGATGGAAAGGGGGGAATGAAGGAGTGAGGACCAAGGGTCCACCTGGGTCCACTTTGGAGAGCCAGACTGAAGCCATTTTATAAGAAGCAAGCGAAAAGCTAAAAACTATTTCTCTCCTCTGCCTGCACACAGCATTTTTGTAAATGCTGCAAGTGTGGTCAGAGCGCTTCACACCTGCTCTAGCTATTGACCCAATTTCCGTAAACAGACCGAGAAGAGAGCAACAACAGGAAGATGTAGCCCACCACAAAAATAAGGTGAGAACACGGATGGTCAATGTGGTTTTACAAGGAATTGCAAATAGATCAAGAGGATTATAAGCTCGCAGCGCCACCTAGTGGATAATGCAGCTTGGAACCGAAGGGCCACCATCAATTCTTTAATTGGTTGAGCTTCAATGAATATGCATAAAGGGGAATGTTTAAGGGGGGTGGGTGAAGGGGCTGAACTTTGCTTTGCCTAAGGGGATAAAAACTGTCTGCCCCTGGTGTTCGGGGGCATTCTCTCATTTTTGCTGAATGTACCCACTTTGCTTTGCTTGTCTGACAAATAAACCAAAGTCAATAAAACTTTTGTTTTAAAATATTGCTGCCTGGATTTTTTTTCCATTCTGGTCTGCATTCTGAAGTCTCCAACAATGTAACCTGAGGTACCACTGTAATGTTATTTAAAAAAAACAACAACCTTGAGTTTACAAATTATATTGTGGCCCTTAATTCATTATTTTGAGTCTTGAAAAACTCCTCTCTCCTGAGCAGTTAGTAACCACAAGGCTAAAAAATAGCTGCAATATTGCTTCCACATTAGAAAGGGCCATCTTATTTTTTCCCTTGTATATAATTTGATAAATTTGATAAATGTCTGAATGAAACAGAGAGGGCTCTGCTGTAAGCCTATGGCTTTGTCTCACATACAGGTGAAAGTGCAAAAGTTTCAGGTCGTTATCTTCTGGGTATGCTTCCATCAACCGTTCAACACCTTGCTGAATTTCTTGCTTAGATGCTGTCAAATTAGCAAGAATTGCAAACAATTGTGCAACGTCACACAGTACTTCTTCTTTTTAAATTGGCTTCAAGTGCATCTAAGACAGTATAGGAATAAAGCATGGGTAGGCAAAGTAAGGCCCAGAAGCCAGATCCGGCCCCATTGCCTTCTCAATCTGGCCGGATTGAGTAGAATGTGTGCTTTTATTTAAAGTGCATCTCTGGGTTATTTGTGGGGCACAGGAATTTGTTCTTTCTTTCTTTTTCTTTTCAAAATATAGTCCAGCCCCACACAAGGTCTGAGGGAGAGTGGATCAATTTTCAAAGAATTTTTTTTTTATTAAATTTATTTTCTCAAAATAAATATCAAATATCATTACTAAACTTACCTTTTCCATTCCCCCTCCCTCTCTATTGACTTCCCTCAACTACCATTTCTGATTTATTACATCCAACGATACATTCTGCTGTTTGAATGCAATGTATAGTGGTGCCTTGCAAGACGAAATTAATTCGTTCCGCAAGTCTTTTCGTCTTGCGAGTTTTTCGTCTTGCGAAGCACGGTTTCCCATAGGAATGCATTGAAAATCAATCAATGCGTTCCTATGGAAACCGCCTTCAGACCAGGTCCGGGGACAGTCTGTCCCCGACCTCTTCTGAAGGCCGGCGGGGAGGCGAAAGTCTTTGCTTCCCCCCGCCTGCCTTCCCGGGACAGCGGAGACTTATCCGCTGTCCAGGGGCGATCTTAAAATGCTGGCGGGCGGCAGTGAAGCCTTTGTCCCCCCTGCCTGCCTTCCCGGGGGCTTTTAAATCATCCGCTGTCCCGGGGCGATTTTAAAATGCTCCCGGACGGCTTTTGAAGGCAGGCGGGGGGGAGCAAAGACTTTTGCCCCCCGCCCGCCTTCAGAAGAGGTCCAGAGGGCTCTCCAAGCTGCGGATAGCAGCCTGCTGCCCCGTGCGAGGGGCGCTCTTAAGCAGAGCGCCCCTCGCGCGGGGCAGACATTCGCAGCTTGGGGAACCCTGCAGGACTTCCCCTGCAGGGCTCCCCAAGCGGCAAATGTCTGCCCCGCGCGTGGGGCGCTCTGCTTAAGAGCGCCCCTCGCACGGGGCAGCAGGCTGCTATCCGCAACCTAGGCGGGAACTCTTCTGAAGGCTGGCGGGGGAGAAGGGCTTTTCTTCCCACCGCCAGCCTTCAGAACAGCCTTCTGAATGTTGGCGGTGGGGAGGAAAACCTTCCTCCCACCGCAAGTCTTCAAGACAGGTCCGGGAACAGAGGAGAAGCGCTGCGCATCTTCCCCTCTGTTCCCGGACCTGTCCTGAAGGCTTGCGGTGGGAGGAGGGCTTTACTCCCCACCGCCAACATTCAGAATGCTGTTCTGAATGTTGGTGGTGTGGAGGAAAAACCCTCCTCCCACCGCAAGCCCCGGGAACAGAGGAGAAGCCCTTAGCGCCTTGTCCTCTGTTCCCGGACCTCCCACCGCAAGCCTTAGGACAGGTCCGGGAACAGAGGAGAAGGTGCGCTGCGCTTCCCCGCTGTCCCCGGAGATTTCCCTATGGGCTTTCGTCTTGCGAAGCAAGCCTATAGGGAAATTTGTCTTGCGAAGCCGCTAAAAAATCGGAAAACCCTTTTGTCTTGTGGGTTTTTCGTTTAGTGAGGCATTCGTCTTGCGGGGCACCACTGTACTTCTTGTTCTCTGTAACTAAAGTTGTAAATGCTAACTTAAATCCTGCCAGTGAGACCATTTCTTTTTGCTGTTTCTGCAATATATTGTGAAAGGTTCCCATTATTTTTCAAAGTCACTATTATCCCTTTCACACAATTTTTCGTTAACTTTGCTAACTCTGCATAATTCACCAACTTTTCTTGCCATTGTGCTTTTGATGGGACTTCTCCGGTCTTCCAGTTTTGAGCTATTAAAATTCTTGCAGCTGTCGTAGCGTACATGAATAATGTCCTTTGTTTCTGTTATGTACTGAAGTTCTCACCCTGGGCCAGCAGGGGGATAATGTGGATCGTTATGCAAATAAGGGATCGAAAGTGACGTTCAGTGATTGGATAGTTTTAGAAAAGTTGTTAGAATTATGTGTACTGGAGCTCCATATAAGCAGGCTGACTGAACCCTTCAGCTCAGTTCTTATCTGGCCTCTAAATAAACAAGAGCTGTTTGAAGAATCGCTGTGTTGTCTGATATGTTCACCCACAACTAAACACTGGCGACGAGGATGGGATCGATGGACATCAGAGCACAGCCAGATGCGGCCACCCTCTGAGCTGAGCTGAATTACTGAGCTGAATCACTGAGCGAAATCACTGAACAGAACCAATTCAGAGCTGACTGTTCTGGCTAGAGCACTGTGTTCCATCCATCCCCCTTCACGCCGGCATCGGAATCATGGCTTCACTTGTGCCTCTACCGCCGTTTGTGCCAGCCTCTGAATCATGGAACTCCTACCTCGCTCAGTTCGACTGCTACCTCCAAGCCAATGAACTGACAGAAGTATCACAGGAGCGGAAGCGGGCCTATTCCTCAGCCTCTGTGGGCCTGAGGTGTTTGAGACGGCCCAAGCATTGGTTGCAGCTGAAGCAGTCCAGGCAGCACCGTTGGACTCGATTCAAGAGAAGCTCCGCAACCACTATGTGCCAAAGCTGTCCAAGATTGCTGCCTGCCATGCGTTCTATCACCGGAACCATGCAGAGGGGGGAGTCAATTAACAACTACACCACCGCCTGAAGATAGAACAAAAGAAAGAATAAACTGTCCTTATTTAAAACAAAAGTTGGATACAGGTTAAACTTATGATTCTCCTGTCTTTTTTTATTTTACATAAAGGCTTCCTTTAAGGCTGACATTTCTTTAATGGCCTTATTATAGGGCCTTTACCCTTATATATTTAACAAGTCTCAGACAAAATTGTATTGATTATGAGTTTATTTTGAATTTACCCACATTCAGAATGTATGGACTGTAAATGAATTAAGTGGGCACGGGATTTGAGAATTTAATTGACATTTGGAATCACGGATTCTGTTTTGGAAAACCTATAAATATAAAGTATAAAGAATATATTGACGCATTAGGAGAAATTTAAAGGGACGGGGATAATTTGATTGGTTAAACTTACAGAACTACTCCATATCTCTCTGCCTGATTGCAATTGGTAAAAATTTGGAATTAGACTGCTCAAGCGGATGCTGTTGTAATTATTTTTTTGATAATTAATTAAAAATTGTTAAGATTGTGCGCCCTCTAGGGGAGTGAATAAACATTACAAGAAATTTAATTTAAAATATATATATATAGAAAACAAAAAATAAAAAAGGAGAGAGAGTGGAAATGGAGAAAATGTCCAGAAAAAATGGAAAAAATATAGGAGGAACACCATCAGAGAGGAAAGCATCTCGACAAGAAGAAATTAAAGACTTAGACATCCTATGGTTAAAAATAAAGGAGGAATTTAAACAGAGTGAAATTCACATGGAGAAAAAGTTAGGAGAGATGCATGAGTTGATTGACAAGAAGATAGAGGGAGCAGTAGGCGAACTGTCAAGTAAAATAAAAGAGTTAACGGTTCGATCAAAGATTTTAGAAGAATCAAACAAAAAAACACAAAAATAAATGAAGGAACAAAGGAAGGAGACAACAGGATATAAGAGGAACTTGAAGAATTGAATAGGAACCAAGATCAAGTTTTGGATAATTTAGCGATGATGGAAATGAAACAAAAACAGTTAAATTTAAAGTTCAGAGGAGTAGGAGAAGAAACTAATGAGAACATCAAAGAAAAAATGATTAAAGAATTAGCGAAATGGTTAGAACTGAAGGAAGAAGAGATTGCATATACGATAGAAAATGCTTTTAGAATAAAAATAAGGTCCAAACAAGTAAAATCCAAAATAGTCCCGGGAGACTGCTTAGTTATATTTAACTCGATAGACATGAGAAATACAATTTTAAGAGAAAGCTATCAAAAGAAACTAATAATTGAAGGTAGACCAATTATCATCTTTAAATAAATACCAACCAGACTCCTACGCAAAAGAGAGGGATACAAACAGTTAGTAAGCGTTCTAAAAAAGAACGGTATACAACACAGATGGGAATTCCCTGAAGGGATTTCCTTTTTCTATAAAGATAAAAGATTTAAGATCTCTGAGAGCCAGGAAGTGGGTAAATTTCTACATAGATATGAAAAAGATCTTGGGAAAGTGGAGGAGAGATATGGAGGGAGAAATGGTGACCTAGAGGAGAGAAGAAGAAGAAGGAGAGAGGAGGAGAACAGGAAGATAAAGGAAGTGAATAAGGGGAGGAGGAAGAAGAAGGAGAAGAGGGAGTAGTGGAAGAGGAGGTGGAAGAAGAGGAAGAGGAAACAGAAAACAAAACCACTTGAATATAAATTAATTATTTGTACATCAGAAAGTAAATATAACAATGAATCTGAAAATTTTGTCATGGAATGTGAATGGTGTGAATGAGAAAACCAAGAGGAATAAAATTGTGAATGTCTTGAAAAGAAAGAACCTTGATTTAATCTGTATACAGGAGACACATGTGACCAAAAAGCATAAACATATTTTGATAAATAAAAAACTGGGAGTTGAATTCATAAATTCCATTGCAGGAGAAAAAAGAGGAGTAGTAACATATGTCAATGAAAAATGGGAACCTAAATTGATTTATAAAGATGATGAAGGAAGGATATTGGGGGTGCAAATTAATTTCCAGGGTGAAAAACTTAATGTGATAAATATATATGCCCCGAACTCGAACAAATTGGAATTCTTTAAGAAATTAGAGCAAGTATTACTAGAGTTAGAGTGTAACAGGACGATATTATTGGGAGATTTCAACGGAGTGCCAGTACCAGAAATTGACAGACAAACAGAAAAGAAAAAGCGTAATCAAGGGAAACTGCCAAGATCCTTTAACAATCTGGAAGAAAACTTAGATTTAATAGACATCTGGAGACACAAACATCCAATAGAGAAGCAATTCACCTTTTTCTCAGAAACACACAAAAGCTGGGGCAGAATTGATCAAATCTGGATCTCAAGAGAACTTACTTTAATAACTTCAAAATGTGAAATCCAACCGAGAACTCTCTCTGATCATAATTTGATAATGTTGGAAATAAAAGGTGTATCACGGGGGGGGGTCAGATGGAGAATGAATGAATATTTATTGGAGAGTGAAGAAGTTATTGAAAAGGCCAAAGCCACCTTAAAAGACTATTTCGATTTGAACCTTAAAAGACTATTTCGATTTGAATACAGAAAGAAGCATAGAGGTAGTCTGGGATGCTAGCAAGGCGGTCTTAAGAGGCTTCTTCATCCAGCAAAATAGCTATAAGAGGAAAATAAGAGAACAAAAGAAAGAATAAATTTTCAGTCAGCTAAGAGAATGCAAGAAAAAACTAATAACAAACCCAAAAGATGAACAAAACACACAAATAACAAAAATATTACAAACACAATATTCAATGCTGACAAATCAAGAAATCGAATGGAAAATTAAGTTAATGAAGCAAAAATATTTCGAATCAGCTAATAAAACAGGTAAACTACTAGCTTGGCAATTGCAAATAAGGCAAAAACAAAATGTGATAAATAAGATAAAAATAGAGGAGCAATTGATAGAAGAGCAAAAAGGAATAAAGGAAAATTTCCTCAAATTTTATGAGAAATTGTATAAAAAGGAAGATGAAGATTTAAACCAAATAGAAAAATATTTAGAAGACTGCAGCGGGAAGACCATAACAGAGGAAGAAAGAGTTCAACTAAACAAATCTATAAAAATAGAAGAGATCCAGAATGCGATAAGAAAAATGAAACTAGGGAAGGCCCCGGGACCGGATGGACTGTCTGCCAAATATTACAAAGTATTAGAAAATAAATTAACGCCAGTGCTATGTGACATCATGAATAACATATTAGGAGGAGGAAGGATACCAGAGTCATGGAAAGAGGCCCACATTACGATGATCCCTAAACCGGATACGGATAAATTAAACATCAAAAACTACAGGCCTATATCATTATTAAATAACGACTACAAAATCTTCGCAGAGGTAATGGCAAATAGACTTAAAAAGTGTTTAGTAAATCTAATTCATAAAGACCAAGCAGGATTCCTCCCAAATAGGTTTCTTAAAGATAATGTAAGACATACTAGAAACATCATTGAATATTTGGAGTGTAAGAATGAGGTACCTGCGGCGCTGATTTTTATCGATGCGGAGAAGGCATTTGACAATGTCTCATGGCTGTTCCTACTAAAAAGTATGGAGAAGGCAGGGATAGAGGGTGAATTCATGAAAGGAATAAAGGCAGTATATTCAAATCAATCTGCCAAACTGATCATAAACAACAACTTAACAAATCAATTTAGAATCGAAAAAAGAACAAGACAGGGTTGCCCTCTTTCCCCGCTTTTATTCATCATAGTATTAGAGGTAATCGCGAACAAAATAAGAGCAACACCAGAGATTCGAGGGATTAAAGTAGAAACGAAAGAATATAAATTAAAAGCTTATGCAGACGATTTGATGCTATCCCTAGAAGAGCCGCAAAAAAGTGTCAGCAAGGCGCTGGAAATATTAGAAGAGTACGGCAAGCTATCCGGTTTTAAATTGAATAAATTAAAAACAAAAATGATGACTAAAAATCTGGGAAAGGATGAAAGAGAAAAATTAGAGATACAGAATGGAATCAAGGTGGCCAAAAAAATAAAATATATGGTGTCAGGACTGCCGCTAGGTCCCAGCTCACAGAGGACCAACGCCCAGTGGATATTATATACAAAAGTCTTTATTGAAGTTTAGTTTCCATTTCCAAGCTCTGGGCGCGCAGGCCCACGTCTTAACGCTAGACCGGCTAAGTCCCCTCTGACTCACTGCTCCACCCACACCAGTTTAAGATTCTAGCCCGGCTCCACCTCTTGCGCTGCTCTTTCCTGCGTTGGGTCCTTCTGCCCTCTGGGGTTCCCTCCTTCCTGGACTCCTCTGACGCGGAGCCTCCTGAGTCTTGCCCCTCCCTCCGGCGGGCTTTAGGACCTGGCTCCCTTCCCGGGCTCCCCGCTGTGCCGCGCTCCTGTACATTTGAACTTGGCGCGCGCGCCCAGCCGGTGACTTTCCTTCTGACCGTTTCCCCGCTTCCTGATGTGGGTGTTGCCAAACCTGACTCCTCTCCTCCCTCTGGTGGTGAGGACACTGGTCCCGACTCCTGGGACTCCCCCTCCCCACTGCGCTCTGGTGGAGACGCTGGCCCTGATCTCCAGCTGCTGTTCAGGGACTCCCCGCTGGCCCCTCCCTCTTGAGGTTTCTCCCTTGGAATCTCCCTTGCTCTGGCCACCGGCGCTCCCTTCTGTGAGTCCTCCGATTCGCTAGAGAGGCTTGTGGAATAACTCTGGCCACTGTCACTGCCTGCGCCCCCCTCGTACTCCTCCTCCTCACTCTCCATTTGCTCCCCCTCCTGTGTCTCTCCTTCTGAACCCCTGACATCCATCCCCCCCTCGAAGCCCCCCCTTCCCCCCTCCCCCTCTTCCGGTGCGGGTTCCGGGTGCTCCATTGTTGTAGGGGTGAGTCCAGGATACAGCTCGTCCCCTGAGGCTTGCAACCATCGAGATAAGTCCGGGAAGTCCCCCATGGGCTCGTCGACGACGACCTCCTCCGCTTCCATCTCCTGCGCGGTGTGCTCGAAATCTGCGCTCGACCCCAAATCACCCAAGAGCCCTCCTCCCCCTGTTGCTTGATGGGGGTCCACCTCCCAGGGCCCCTTCGGCATGTCTCTGCGCCAGCCCACTTCGGGTTGGTCCTCCCACCAATAAGATCCCCCCGTGCCAAAACCTGAAAGTGATCCCTCCGGAGAGCTGCCTCCCGGAGCCGAGTCCTCAGCTGACAAGAAACCCCGGAAAGTGCTGGCCGAGAGTGTGGGTGTGAACAAACAATCCTCGAAAAAGCCCGCCGGCATAGGCTTGTGCGGGAAAAGTGTGTGGAATTCTTCCTTGAGCAACTGCTCTTCCACTGCGTAATCCGGCACCCACCTGTTGGCGCTGGCCGGGGTGTCCTCTGTGGCGAGAAGATATTCAATCCCGTCCTCCCCCCACCTTGAGTCTAAAATCTCAGTGGCTTCATTAAGTGGCTCCCCTTTCGGCGACCCCCCTTTTTTGGGCGCTTCTCTGAGCGGGTCTGGCGCCTTCCCCGGTGCTTGAAACCTGTGGGGCTCTCTGTAGGGCGTGAGCACTGATCTATGAAAGACCGGGTGCATTCTGGAACCCTCCGGGAGTGTCAACCGGAAGGCCACTGGGTTGATCTGCGCCTCTACTTGGTAAGGCCCTAGCTGCTTGTGCCCTAGTTTCTTCTTGGCTAACGATCTGGCTGGAACTGCTTGTGCTGCCAACCAGACCCAGTCTCCCACCTGGATGTCCTCCCCAACCCTCCTGTGTCGATCTGCCTGCACTTTGTAAGCCTGTTTTGCCAACTCTAACTGCCTCCTGAGCTGCTCGTGGATCTCCTGCAACTCCGCTGCCACTTCCTCTGCTCCCTGTGGCTCCCCCTCCCGCACTGTGTCCAGACCCGGGAAGGTTCTGGGATGCCTCCCGTAGTTGGCGAAAAATGGGGTCACCCCCGTGGACCCGTGCTTCGTGTTGTTGTAGGCAAACTCGGCCAACGGTAGATAGTCCACCCAGGTCGATGGCTGCTGGTTCGCGTAGCATCTCAGGCACTGCTGCATGATGGCGTTGACCCTTTCCGCCTGCCCGTTAGTTTGCGGGTGTCTCGCCGACGCCAGGCTGACCTTGACGTTCAGGAATCCCATCAGCTTTTGCCAGAAGTTGGAGATGAACTGGCGCCCCCGGTCGGACAAAATAGACCGTGGTAGGCCGTGCACCTTGAACACGTGGTCTATGAACATCTTAGCGGTCTGCTCGGCCGTGGCCACCTTCGCGCACGGAATGAAGTGGGCCATCTTGGTGAACAGGTCCACTACCACGAGCACTGCCGTCTTGCCCCTTGAGCTGGGTAGATCTGTGACAAAGTCCAGGGCCACCCTCTCCCACGGTACGAACGGTGTCTGTAGCGGTTCCAACAGGCCCGCCGGCGGCTGGTGCACAGGCTTAGCCCTTTGGCAGGTGTCGCACCTATTGACATAGTCCGCGACATCCCCCCGCATCTTAGGCCACCAAAAGTCTCTGGCTACTAAGTCCACCGTCTTCTCCTTGCCGAAGTGCCCCGCGCTGGGCGCGTCGTGCAGCTGTTGCAGGACCTTCGCGCGGAGGCTGTCTCCTGGTACGTAGAGGACTCCCTTGCGTAGGAGCAGGCCGTCGCGCACTTGGAATTCGTCGCCCCTCGCCTTGCCACTGCACACCTCCTCCATCTTGGCTCGGGCGAACGAGTCCGTTTGCAGCGCGCGGCGCGCCGCGTCCAGGTCCACCGTGGCTGACGCGCATGCCCACGCCTGTGGTGTGAAAATGTGCTTGGCCGCCGGCGGTGCCTCTGCCTCCAGATACTGCGGTTTTCTGGACAGCGCGTCCGCCAAGACGTTGCTGTTTCCTGGGATGTACTCAATTCTGAAGTCGAAATCTGCAAAGAACTCCGCCCAGCGGATGTGTCGCTGGTTCAGGAACCTCGCCGTGCGCCAGTACTCCAAGTTCTTATGGTCTGTGCGGACCTGCACCGTGTGCTTGGCTCCGACGAGGAAGTGCCGCCACGCCTTGAAGGCTGCATGTATGGCCAGCAACTCCCTGTCCCAAATGGTGTAGTTCTGCTCCGCTTTGCTGAGTTTTCTGGAGTAGAAAGCGCACGGCCTCCAGTCCCCCTGGTGGTCTTGCTGCAACAGAACGGCTCCCACGGCCCTGTCTGAGGCGTCCGTCTCCACTCTCATGGGCCTGCTGGGATTTACGTGCAGTAGGTTCTCTTCGGAAGCGAAGAGCTGCTTGAGCTTCTGAAAGGACTGCTCTGCCTGCTCCGTCCAGATGAACCTCTTCTTCTTGGAACTGAGGGTGTCGGTGATGGCCGCTGTCTGCATGGCGAAACCCTTGATGAACTTGCGATAAAAGTTGGCAAAACCGACAAACCTCTGTACTTCCTTCCTATTGCGTGGGCTCTTCCAATCCAGTACTGCACGTACCTTGGCACCGTCCATAGCCAGTCCCTTGTCGGACAGTTTGTAGCCCAAGAAATCCACCTCCGTCTTGTCGAACTGGCACTTCTCCAGCTTGGCGTACAGCCTGTGCTCCCGCAGCCTCTGCAGAACTTCCCTAACATCTCTCTCGTGAGCCTCCGGCGATTCCGAGAAGATTAGGATGTCATCCAGGAAGCAGACGCACTTCTTGTAGAGGAGACCCGCCAAGACATGATGCATGAAGGCTTGAAAGCAGTGGGAACCATTTTTTAATCCAAAAGGCATAACTCTGTATTCATAAGTGCCCAGCGGCGTAAACATGGTTGTTTTCCACTCGTCGCCCTCCCGTACGCGAATGAGATTGTACGCTCCGCGCAGATCCAACTTGGTAAAGATGCGACCCTTCCTCACCGTCGCCAGCAGGTCATCGATCTTGGGCATAGGGAAGGCTGAGGGCTTGGTCTTGAGGTTCAAGAAGCGGAAATCAACGACCAGCCTCTTTTGGGGCGTGTCCCGCTTCTTTACAAAGAACACGGGACTGCCTCCTGCCGCCTTGGACTCCCGGATGAATCCCCGCTTCAGGTTGTGATCTATGAACTCCCTGAGCTCTTGCAATTCATCCTCAGACATGGAGTACAGTTTCCCCGTCGGGAGCGTCGCCCCGGGCAGGAGGTCGATCTTGCAGTCGTAGGGTCTGTGGGGTGGCAGCTTATCCGCCTCTTTCTCGCAGAAGACCTCCAAAAACTCCTTGTATTTGTTAGGCACCGCTTGCAACATGCCCAAGTTCAGCTGTGGTCCATCCTCGTGCCCCTCATCTTCCAAGTCCGCCAGGATGCAGTGTTCTGCGCAGTAAGAGGAGCCGAAGGTCAGTTGCCGCTGGTACCAAGCTAATGCCGGGCTGTGCCTATCCAGCCAACTCATTCCCAACACTATGGGCGTGTCTGACAGGCGGGTGACGTTGAAGCTGATGACCTCACGGTGGTTTCCAATGCGCATCACCATTGGCGGCGTCTGCTGTAGCACTTGCCCTCCCAGTAGCTCCCTGCCGTCCACTGTGACGACTTTCAGAGGTACCGCCGCTGGCAGAAGGGCTATGCCATGTTGCTGGAGGAACTGCATGTCTATAAAATCTGCATTGCTCCCCGAGTCGATGGTGATGGGAATTTCCACAAGTAGCCCATTGGGGAGCTGAAGGGATGCGGTGAGCTGCACTACTGGTTTGGGTGGGAGGGGGTCGGTGGGCTGTAAGATCCCTGGGGATTGCTTCACTGACTTGTCTGGCTGGTCCCCAGAGACGCCATCTCCAGCCAGACAGTGGAGTTTTCCTGCTGCGACTCCCTCTGCTGAATTGCGTCTGTTACTGTCGCTGCGGCTGCAGTATGCTTGTGAAACCGCTGGGGACACTCTTTTGCCATATGCTGAGCACTGTCGCAGATGTAGCACTTCCTGGTTCCTCTAGGAGGCTTCATCTTGACTGCTCCCGGAGTTAGGGCTCCGACTGTGGAGTGAGCCTTAGCACCACCTATCTCCATCGGCTCCTCTCCCCCTCCCAGCGGAGGCATGGATCGAGCGCGCGCCGCCTCCTTGGGGAAGGGAGGCAGTCCTCTCGCTGGCGTGCGTCCCAAATGCCCTTCCTCCCTGCCCCAAGGGCGTCCTTCCAACCGAACCCCAATGGAGAGTGCCCGTTCCACCACTTCCTTGGTGGTTTGGGGTCTTCCCCCCCTTGCGATCTCGTCTTTCACAGCTCCGCTCAACCCCTCCCAGAACAGGTCTCTGACGGCAGGCGATTCTTTCTCCCAGGCTAGTACATTCACCAATCCGAAAAAACGTGAATGATATTGCCTCACAGTGGCTTTACCTTGTCTTAGTCCATGAATCTCCCTCCTAGCGATATCCACATCAATCTCAGATAAAAAACACGCATCCATCACTTTAATGAAGGCAGCCGCATTTTGGAGGGCTGGATCCTTGTCTCTCCATAGATTGCGCAGCCACGATTTTGCCTCCCCCCGTAAATGCGAAATAATAAATCCCACTCTCTCTTCCTCATTTTTAAAGTCTTTGTCAAGCAGCTGCAATGCATAAATCACATCTGCTCTGAAGTTAGGATACTCCTGCAGGTCCCCATTGAAGTGAGATACCAGGCTCCCTCCTCTGTTTCCCAGCCCAATCCCTTCTGGTCTGGTGGCGGGTAGCCTCTGTGTACTTAGCACTTCTAACCTGGTTCGCAGATCCTGGCAGGCAGCAGCTGCTTCCTGTTCTTTCTTTCTGGAAGCCGCAATTTCTGCAGTCAACTGCGTCACTGCGTTTTGCAAACTCGCTATCCTCTCTTCGGTAGTCATTTCCCTGTTTTTCGTGAGCTCGCGAAGCACCAATCTTCACCCCTCGCTGCTTTCCCGCACTCCACGAGGTTGCAAAATTGGTGAAAATGGAGAGGGGACTTACTGTCAGGACTGCCGCTAGGTCCCAGCTCACAGAGGACCAACGCCCAGTGGATATTATATACAAAAGTCTTTATTGAAGTTTAGTTTCCATTTCCAAGCTCTGGGCGCGCAGGCCCACGTCTTAACGCTAGACCGGCTAAGTCCCCTCTGACTCACTGCTCCACCCACACCAGTTTAAGATTCTAGCCCGGCTCCACCTCTTGCGCTGCTCTTTCCTGCGTTGGGTCCTTCTGCCCTCTGGGGTTCCCTCCTTCCTGGACTCCTCTGACGCGGAGCCTCCTGAGTCTTGCCCCTCCCTCCGGCGGGCTTTAGGACCTGGCTCCCTTCCCGGGCTCCCCGCTGTGCCGCGCTCCTGTACATTTGAACTTGGCGCGCGCGCCCAGCCGGTGACTTTCCTTCTGACCGTTTCCCCGCTTCCTGATGTGGGTGTTGCCAAACCTGACTCCTCTCCTCCCTCTGGTGGTGAGGACACTGGTCCCGACTCCTGGGACTCCCCCTCCCCACTGCGCTCTGGTGGAGACGCTGGCCCTGATCTCCAGCTGCTGTTCAGGGACTCCCCGCTGGCCCCTCCCTCTTGAGGTTTCTCCCTTGGAATCTCCCTTGCTCTGGCCACCGGCGCTCCCTTCTGTGAGTCCTCCGATTCGCTAGAGAGGCTTGTGGAATAACTCTGGCCACTGTCACTGCCTGCGCCCCCCTCGTACTCCTCCTCCTCACTCTCCATTTGCTCCCCCTCCTGTGTCTCTCCTTCTGAACCCCTGACATATGGGAATTTGGCTAACTACAAAAAATATAAATTTAATTCAAGACAATTATTTGACAACATTGAAGGAAATTTTAAAAAATCTAGATATATGGAATAGAGTTAAACTTTCGTGGATGGGAAGGATGGCGGCAATAAAAATGAATGTACTCCCAAAAATGTTATTCCTGTTCCAAAACATACCAGTGGTTAAAGGTTCCAAAATGTTTAAGGAGTGGCAGAAAACCCTTTCGAAGTTTATATGGCAAGGGAAAAGACCCTTTTCAGATTCAAATTACTCACAGATCGAAAAGAAAGAGGGGGATTCTCGGTCCCAAATCTGAAGCTATACTTCGAGGCCGCCTGCCTTTGCTGGATCAAAGATTGGATAATTTTGGAAAACACTGACATATTAGACCTAGAAGGGTTCAACAATAGGTTCGGTTGGCACGCCTACTTGTGGTTAAATAAAGAAAAGGTACATAAAGGGTTTTCAAGCCACATCATTAGAGGACCACTATATGAAGTTTGGGAGAAAAATAAAAATCTCTTAGAATGGAAAACACCCTGGTGGTTATCGCCAACGGATATTTTAATAACTAAGAAAACAAATATGGAAGGCGAAAGATTGACCTACGAAGACCTACTGATAAGATCAGAAAGCGGCTGGAAATTGAGAACATATGAGGATTTGAAAGAAAAATTAACAGGCTGGCTACAATATCATCAAATAAACGCAATATGGATGGAAGATAAAAAAGTAGGGATGAGTGAAAAAAATCCAAATTTCAGATAGAAATAATTGAAGGTAAAACCAAGTTATTATCCAAAATGTATGATATACTATTGGAATGGGACACCAAAGATGAAGAAATAAAGGAGATTATGATAAAATGGGCAATGGACTTCGGATATAATATAGAATACGAAAAATGGTTGAAATTATGGAACAATGGAATAAAATTTACGGCAAGTGTTACACTTAGAGAAAATTTGGAGAAGATGATGTATAGGTGGTACATCACACCAGCAAAATTAGGAAAAATGTACAAAACAGGAAATAAGGCCTGCTGGAAGTGTAAAACCAAAGAAGGCAATTTCTACCATATGTGGTGGACTTGCGAGGAAATGAAGAAATTTTGGGATTTGATTTATAACGAGTTAAAAAAAATATTTAAATATACTTTCCCTAAAAGACCAGAGGCCTTTTTACTAGGAATAATTGGGGATGGAATTAAAAAAGAAGATAAGATTTTATTCCAATACTTGACAGCAGCGGCCAGAATACTAATTGCACAAAATTGGAAAAGTACAAATACACCAACAATTAGAGATTGGCAAACAAGATTATTTGAATATGCTGAATTAGCAAAAATGACGCAAAAAAATAGAAACCAAAAAAATACAAAGTTTATTAGTGATTGGAATAAATTTATGGTATACATTGAAGGAAACTATAGAAATTTAAAAACTATAGCAGGTCTGTTATAAAACTTACGATGCGCAAACCATCAATAATTATTAGCTGCAGAAAATGGAAAATTTCCTTTCATCAAGAAGCCTGAAATCAGGAGGGAAGGAGGTCAACAGGGGTGTAGAAGAAAGATCTAAATATCTAAATATATAAAGTTTTAAAAATTGTAACAGAGATTGATGTTCTCTGGTGTTAGGTGTGGATATTTTTTCTTCTTGTTTTCCCTTTTTCTTTTTGAAATTGTTGTTTCGTCTTTTGTGTTCTTTTTTGGTTTTATTTTTTTCTTTCTTTGATGTTGTAACTGAAACTCAATAAAAAGAATAAAATAAAAAATAAAAAAGAGGCACTGGCGCGCCTGGACCAGGGAGACTGGCACGAGCGGGTTGCTGAATACTTGTTTGTGCAACATATCACCCCTCATGCGGCCACAGAGAGGAGTCCTGCCGAACTGCTTATGGGCCGCTGCCTCAGGTCTCTGCTCGACTGGCTGCACCCGGACTTTGCCGTGGCCGAACCCCCAGGCTGTGCCAACGCACCACGGTCATTTGTTACAGGAAACCAGGTCTTTGCAGGGGACATTCCTTGGGTGCCAGCCACAGTAGTGGGAGTCACTGGACCTCGCTCATACCAGGTGGCACTTGAAGACAGACGCTTGTGGCACTGGCACATAGACCAGCTTAGGCGCAGGGTTGGGGACTTGCAGTGGTGCCCCCAACTGCGCTCATGGCTCCGGAACAGACACTTACATATGGCGAGGCTCCACCTACACATATCTCGCAAACTGCAGGCATGGAGCCGAACCATGCCACTTCAGAGGGTCTGCCGGACTTCCCACAGACTCAGACCACTGCCGTGCCTGACATTCCGCCAACTCCACTTGCGGAGGTTCCACCCACAGCAGCGGATCCAGGGGACTTGGTTTCAACGCCACCTAGGGTCACGCCACAGCCTCAGCAAGAATCGGGCAGCCCCCTGGACCTGGGTACCGCTCCCCGGCAGTCTGGCAGAGTTTCCAAGCGCCCAACTTATTTAAAGGACCATGTTGTTGGACATGTAAGAATGTTGGTCTAATGGAAGTATGTGAAATGTAACCGATATGCTTTTGTGCCTAATTGAACCATTACGCGTAGTGCTGTATATAAGGAAACCATTACGATTGTAACTAACGCCTTATCTCGGTGGGGAGGGGTGTTATGTACTGAAGTTCTCACCCTGGGCCAGCAGGGGGATACTGTAGATAGTTATGCAAATAAGGGATCAAAAGTGACGTTCAGTGATTGGATAGTTTTAGAAAGTTGTTACAATTATGTGTACTGGAGCTCTATATAAGCAGGCTGACTGAACCCTTCAGTTCAGTTCTGTTCTGGCCTCTGGATAAACAAGAGCTGTTTGTCGTCTGATATGTTCACCTACAACTTAACAGTTTATTTCGGCAGATCTTGTCCTAAAATACCAAACAAGAAAGCTTCTGCTGCAAATTCATATGTTCTGACTGTATATCTTCTTTCCTTCCCCCCCTTTCCTGCTTTATTGTCCATAATTGCATTGGTACATCAAATACGTATCTTGATTATTGCCCATCAATCAAACTCGTCGAAAATCAGAATCCAGCAAAAGAATGTTTTCACATTGGAAAAGTGACCATGTTCCTTCTAGGACAGGATGGATTCCAAAATCAGTTGAATATGCAGAGTTGTTGGACAGTTTGTCGGGGAAAAAATTAAATAAAACAAAACGCGTGTTAAAATATATATGAAAAATAATTGTTGCAGTCTAAACACTGTTGTAGCATTTGAATAATATCTGTAATAGTTATTACAGATAAAAATAATACTAAAATAATAATAATATAAATATTATAATAACTATGATAATGATAGCAACCTCTGCTTCAGAGTATCTGACAAATGATCCCCAGCGACAAAGTGAGTATTGCACATGAAAGCTCATACCTTGAAAGCTTATATTTAATTGATCTTTAAGGTGCCACCGGAATTATTACAAAATATTTTTTCATCTTTCATCTTGTGATTTATTATCTGTAATAGGTGGTAGTAAGAATCAGGAACACAGATAATTAAATATTTATGTATACTTTTGGCTTTGATAACAACCTGACAAGTTTTGGCAAACATTTTTTTTTAAGAATATTTATTAAATATTTTCTTAATACAATAGAAAAAACAAACAAAATAACATATAATTTTACAATAACCATATTTTCTTCACTTCTTTGGACTTCCTCGCATCTCTCGTTCCTGCGTTCCAAATTTTTCGAGCTTTACCCAGCAATTTATCACCTTGTTTCAATTCTTATATTATAATTTTCCAATATTGTGTCCCTAATTTTAGATAATTTTACCCAAACCCTTTTTTTTTAATGAATATTTTATTAAGATTTTTGAATAAAAATGCAAAGATAAAGAAACAGAATAACATATATCATAACATACTTTCTTAACATCTTTGGACTCCCTCACACCTCCCGCTCCCATTTGCATCGTTGTCAATTCTTGCCCGCAATTTATCATCTTGTTTACACTCTTGTGTCAGGTTCATTTAAATATAATCTGTTAGTTCTCCAATAGGTTTATGATTTTTCCTCAAACTTACTTATCATCTTAATTCCATCTAATTTAGTGGTGCACAATTATTTATGATCTAGCATCCTTTCTTAACATTCAACCAAATTACAATGTTTTTTTAAATAAGTCTTGAATTTCTTCCAATCTTCTTCGACCCTCTCCTCTCCCAGGTCTCGGATTCTGCCAGTCATCTCAGCTAGTTCCATATAGTCCATCAGTTGCATCTGCCACTCTTCCAGCGTGGGTAGATCTTGAGTTTTCCAATTCTTAGCGATGAGTATCCTTGCTGCCGTTGTTGCGTACATGAAAAATGTTCGGTCCTTCTTTAACACCTTCTGACCGACAATGCCCAAAAGGAAGGCCTCTAACTGGGGTCATGTACCATCTATATATCATTTTCATTACATTTTCCTTCAAAGCATTACATGCAGTGAAGTTCAACCCAGTGGTCCACAACCTTTCCCAGTCCTCGAACATGATATTATACCCAATGTCCTGTGCCCACTTTATCAATGATTTAACCATTTCATCTTGTGTGTTCCATTTTAACAGCAAGTTATACATTCTTGAGAGTACCTTAGTCTTTGGTTCTAACAATTCTGTTTCCAACTTCGATTTCTCCACCTGGAACCCTAGCTTTTTGTCGTTTTTAAAGACTTCTTTAATCTGAGCATAATGTAACCAGTCTCGCACTTTATCCTTCATTTTCTCCAAACTCTGCAATTTCCAATTGTCTCCATCTTTTTCTAATATTTCCCAATATTTTGGCCATTCGGCCTCCATATTGGGTCTTTTTCGGGCCTTAGCTTCCAGAGGTGAAAGCCACCTTGGAGTTTTGTTTTCCAATAAGTCTTTGTATTTTGTCCAGACATTAAACACTGCTTTCCTGACAATATGGTTCTTAAAGGCCTTATTGCTCTTAACCTTATCATACCATAAGTATGCATGCCAACCAAAAGCATTATTAAAACCTTCCAAGTCCAGTACATCAGTGTCTTCGAGAAGTAGCCAGTCTTTTAGCCAGCAGAAAGCTGCGGCTTCATAGTACAACTTTAAGTCTGGCAGGGCAAAGCCCCCTCTTTCTTTTGCATCAGTTAATATCTTAAACTTAATTCTGGGCTTTTTGCCCTGCCAGACAAATTTAGAGATATCTCTCTGCCACTTCCGGAAGCACTCCGTCTTGTCCACAATCTGTAGTGTTTGAAACAAAAACAACATTTTTGGCAATACATTCATCTTAATAGCAGCAATTCGGCCTAACAAAGAAAGCTTCAATTTTGTCCAACTGTCCAAATCTCTCTTAATTTCAGACCAACATTTTTCATAGTTATCCTTAAATAGACTCAGATTTTTTGCTGTAATGTTTACCCCTAGGTACTTTACTTTTTTAACCACAGTTAGTTCTGTTTCTCTCTGAAACCGTTCTGACTCTGTATCTGTCAAATTTTTCCCCAACACCTTGGTTTTCTGTTTATTTAATTTAAATCCCGCCACCCGACCAAAGTCTTGTATCAGTTGCAATACTCTTTTTGTACTAGATTCTGGCTCCTGCAAAGTCAAAACTAGGTCATCTGCAAAAGCTTTAAGTTTATATTGTTTCGCTCCGACCTGGATCCCTTCCACCAACCGGTCCCCTCTGATCATATTCAAGAGCACCTCCAGAACCGATATAAATAGCAGAGGGAAAATCGGGCAGCCTTGTCGTGTTCCTTTTTCAATTTTAAACTCTTCTGTAATCACATTGTTAACTATCAATTTAGCCTTTTGTTCTGAATATATTGCATCAATCCCATTCTCAAAATCCCGTCCCACTCCCATTTCTTTTAGATTTCCCTTCATAAATTTCCAAGAGATATTATCAAAGGCCTTCTCCGCATCTATAAAAATTAACACTGCTTTTGTATTTATGTCTGTTTGCAAAAGTTCCAAGATGTCAATAATGTTCCTTGTGTTAGCAAACATGTGTCTACCTGGGAGAAAGCCTGCCTTGTCTTTATGGATTACTTCATTTAAAACTCTTTTAAGTCTGCTTGCCAAGACATCTGCAAATATTTTGTAATCCACATTTAAAAGGGAGATGGGACGGTAGTTCTTGAGGTGTCTTTTCTGTTTCCGATTTTGGTATCAATGTGATGAAAGCTTCCTTCCACGATTCCGGCGCCCTCTTCCCCTCCATGATTTTGTTGCTGACCTCCATCATTGGTTGAATCAAATAGTCTTTTAATGTCTTATAATATTTGGCGGTCAGGCCGTCTGGCCCTGGAGATTTGCCCAGTTGCATGTTCTGAATGGCTTGTTCAATCTCTTGTCGTGTTATTTTGTTATTCAGGATTGATCTGTTTTCTTGTGACAATTTTGTTAGTCCATTTTTTTCTAGAAATTGTTTAATCTCAACCTCATCTTGCGGCCCTTGGGTATATAGTTTTTTAAAATATCTCTGGAAGCACTTTCTGATCTCCGCGGGGTTCTGAATATTTCTTCCTTCAATTTCTAAATTTGTAACTGTGTTTAATTTTTGTCTCTTCAACTGCCAAGCTAGCAGTTTCCCACATTTGTTTGCCGATTCAAAAGTTTTTTGTTTCATTAATTTAATCTTCCACTCTATTTCCTGATTTATCAGTTTAGAATATTGTGCTTGGTGAAGTTTGATTTCTCTCAGAATCGGCTGTGACTTCGGATTTGATCTTAATTTCTTCTCTAGTTCTTTAATTTTCTCCAAGATCTTATCTTTCCTCTCATTTTGTGTTCTTTTCTTTACAGCATTCTGTTGTATCAAGAACCCCCTCATCACAGCTTTGCTTGCGTCCCAGATAGTTCTTTTTTCCACCGTAGTGTTCATGTTTATCTCAAAATAATCCTTCAAAGCTTTTTGGGCCTTCTTAATAATCTCCTGATCTCTAAACAAATTGTCATTCATCTTCCATCTAAAGGAACCGGTTGGTAGTAGTGTCATGTCCATCTTCAGTGCGTTATGGTCGGAGCAGGTCTTTGGGCAGATTTCCACCTTTCTGACCTTGGGTGCCAAACCTCTAGATATCCATATTTGGTCGATTCTTGTCCAAGTCAGCTGGGCTTCAGAGAAGAATGTTCCTTCTCTTCCCAGGGGGTTCTTGGTTCTCCAAATGTCAATCCAGTCCATATTGTCTGTCATTTCAAAAAAAGTCTTTGGTAGTCTGCCGTCTTTTGTAGCATTTTGGCTTTGTGACTTATCCATGTTAGTTGATACGACCCCATTCATATCTCCCATCATGATGATGTTGTTATAGTCCAGATAATCCAGCATAATCTCATGCAACTTCTTGTAAAATTCCGATTTCCCGTTGTTTGGTGCATAAATTCCTAATATCAAAATCTTCTCTCCTTGATGTTGTATCTCAATTGCTAAGATTCTTCCATGTTCATCTTTAAATAAAAATTTAGGTGACAGGCTCTCTTTTGCATATATCACCACCCCTCTCTTCTTTACTCTGTCCGAAGATATAAATTCTTGACCAAGTCTTTTATTTATTAACACTTTTCTGTGGAGCCTAGTCACATGTGTTTCTTGTAAGCAGATAATGTCCAATTGTTCTTTTTTTAATATGTGAAAAAATTTCCTCCTTTTTTCCGGGATGTTACAGCCATTTATGTTCCAACTCAAAAGTTGCAGAGACATCCTGAATAAATCTGGTTATTTATCTAGGGGTGGTACCTTATTCGCTGGATCTTCAGGGTCCAAGGGTGCAGGTACCTCTGGTGCTCCAGGCCCCGAGGGTAGTTCAAGTCCTTTTTGAAGGTCCTCTCCGTATGCAATCAGAAATTTATCTCTATCTTCCAATGTTCTGATTTTAACCTTCTTCCCTCTAAAAGTGAAAGATAATCCTTGGGGAAATTCCCACCTGAAGATGATTGAGTTGCTCCTTAACAGTCTTGCCAGCTCCAAATAGTCAGATCTAAGGTCCAACAGTTGTTTAGGAATATCCTTGTAAATTTCAATTCTTTTGTCCGAAATGTCCAGTGACTTTCCGTAGTGTAGGCCCAGAATCTTGTCCCTTTCCTCCTTTGACCTCAATATTATCAAGCAGTCTCTGGGCTTCTCTTTCTTTATAAGTCTTCCAAGCCTAAAAGCTGATACAATTTTAAAGTCCTTTTCCTCTAGTTTCCAATACTTGGAAAATTCCTTAGTCAAAAACTCAGCCAAGTTGCCTTCTTCTACTTCTGGTACTGACCTTATCCTTAAGTTATTCTCCCTATTCCGCAATTCTAACATAGAGAGATAGGTCTGGTGTTCCCCTACTTGTTTGCAGAGTGGCCTTACCTCTTGTTCTAATTTTCCAAGTTTTTGGCTGGTATCCTCAGCCAATTTCCGATTTTCACCTGTAGCCCCCTTCAATTCTCCAATTGCTTGTACATTCTGTGCTTCTTGTCCAGTTAGTCTATTTAAACATTCTGTATTTTGGTCAATTTTATATGTTTGCTCATCAGCCTTTTTATCCAAAGATTCCACTCTCTTGTCCAAAGATTCCAATTTTTCAAAGATTTTCTCTAAAATAGAAGTACTTGCTCCTGAGGCCATATCTTCCAGTTGTAATTCCTCAGTTTCACCCTCCCCTGCCCGTGGCAGAGAAGCAGCTTCTTCCTCAGAAGGCAGGGTAGGCACAGATGATCTACGTGTCTGTGAGGCTGCGGTTAAAGTTGTTAAAGTTGTTTGTCTAGCTCTTCCCCTCTTTCTTGCGCCACTCATTCCAAAGTTATCTCAAAGTCAAGGTCAAGCTGAGTTGTTCCCATAAGAAAGCAACGGCCCAGATGGTAACAGTCAGACAGGAGGCCGGGAGAAGGAAAGTAAAATAAAAGTCACTGCTGTAAGTCCCAAATCCTCTAGGGGTAGTTTAGAATATTTTTAGGGAAGAGATCAATTCCAATAAAATTAATAAAGTCAAATTCAGAGTCCAGGAACTTTCAGTAAAAAGTTTTAGCAGAGTTAGTATTTAGTATTTAACAGCCACAATGTTTCAGATGGTGCATACTGGTAATCCAAATGCTTCAAAATAACAAGTTCAAACTCCCTCAGATTGTTTCAAAGTTCAAATTCAAAGTATCCAAGTCTGCAAACTGACAGCTCAGTTACTCAGGCAGCTCCAGCACCTGGGTTTCTTACTTAAGTTGTAATTCCAATAGAAGAAAGGTATCACCATGCAGCTAAAAAGCATAAAGTCCAGCACTTAAAGTCCTTATTCCGCTTACTATAAGATTCAATGGGTGCTCAGATCAGTTAGGTTAAAAGTTCTCTCTTTGCCTCCACTCCTCCAGCTCTTTGCTTTGATGTTCAATGAGAGCGGAAGACGGACTTCCTGTTTTTCGTCACTCCGCTTTCAGCCAATTTCAATGCTTAAAAGTCCCGAAATTATATAGAGTCTATTTATTACTCACGGGTTGTTACTTTCCGAATCCAAAATTTTCTCAGGAAGAAAGGTCAGCGCTCACCGGCAGCAGCAGCGCGGCTTCGCTCCGATGGTTGCGAAACGACCCACAGCGCCGCTACCCCCTCCCCGTTCCGGAGCCCCTTACGGGGTTCCTTGCACGTTTCGGGGGTTGCTCCTGGCACCCGCCGGGTCCCGAGGCCACAGGCTTTCGCTGCCTGTGGGTTTTCGATGTGGGTCTCCGCTTCGCCGTAGCGGACGACCCGTTCTCACCGGAGCTCCCTCTCCACTGTTAGCAGAGGGCAGCCATTGCCGTTCGCGCCGCCTCCGGAAGTCAATTTTACCCAAACCTTAAAAGCTTAATTTTAGCATAATATTTATCCAAAATTTATCTTTTCTTATATTTTCATTTATCTTCATATTCCTTTTAACTAGCTTAATGGTGCCATATTGTTAATAATCTTACATCTTTCTTAACATTCATACAATTTACAATATTTTTGTAAATAGTCCTTAAATTTCTTCCAGTCCTCCTCCACAGCCTCTTCTCCCAGGTCTCGGATTCTGCCAGTCATTTCTGCTAGCTCCATATAGTCTATCAGTTGCATCTGCGATTCTTCCAGTGTGGGCAAATATTGGGTTTTCCAGTGCTTTGCGACAAGTATCCTTGCTGCTGTTGTTGCATACATAAAAAATTTTCGGTCCTTCTTTAACACCCTCTGGCCGACAATGCCGAAAAGAAAGGCCTCTGGTTTCTTAGGGAAGGTATACTTAAATACCTTTTTCAACTCGTTATATATCATTTCCCAGAAAGCCTTAACTCTACGGCAGGTCCACCAGAGGTGAAAGAACGTTCCTTCAGTTTCTTTACATTTCCAACATTTATTATCAGACAAATTGTATATTTTTGCAAGCTTGACTGGAGTCATGTACCACCTATATATCATTTTCATAATATTTTCTTTCAAGGCATTACATGCCGTGAATTTCAAACCGGTGGTCCATAACCTTTCCCAGTCAGCAAACATGATATTGTACCCAAAGTCCTGTGCCCATTTTATCATAGCCGATTTGACCGTTTCATCTTGTGTATTCCATTTTAGCAGCAAATTATACATTCTTGAAAGTACCTTAGTCTTAGGTTCTAACAATTCCGTTTCTAACTTTGATTTTTCCACTTGGAATCCTTTCTTTTTATCCAACTTGAAAACTTCTTTGATCTGAGCATAATGTAACCAATCTCGCACTTTATCTTTTAATTTCTCCAAACTCTGCAACCTCCAATTATCTCCATCTTTTTCTATTATTTCCCAATATTTCGGCCATTTGGCCTCCATATTGAGTCTTTTCCGGGCCTTAGCTTCCATTGGTGATAGCCACCTTGGGGTCCTATTTTCCAATAAGTCTTTATATTTTATCCAGACATTGAACACTGCTTTCCTGACAATATGGTTCTTGAAAGCCTTATGACTTTTGACCTTGTCATACCACAAATATGCATGCCATCCATAAGCATTGTTAAAACCTTCCAGATCCAAAACCTCAGTGTTTTCAAGAAGCAGCCAATCTTTCAACCAGCAGAAAGCTGCTGATTCATAGTACAACTTTAAGTCTGGCAGGGCAAAGCCCCCTCTTTCTTTAGCATCAGTTAGTATCTTAAATTTAATTCTGGGCTTTTTGCCCTGCCAGACAAATTTGGAAATATCTCTTTGCCACCTCCCAAAACACTCCATTTTATCCACAATCTGTAGAGTCTGGAACAAAAACAGCATTTTTGGCAATACATTCATCTTTATAGCAGCAATTCGTCCTGACAAGGAAAGTTTCAATCTTGACCAAACTTCTAAATCCCTTTTAATTTCAGACCAACACTTTTCATTGTTGTTGTTTAGTCGTTTAGTCGTGTCCGACTCTTCGTGACCCCATGGACCAGAGCACGCCAGGCACTTCTGTCTTCCACTGCCTCCCGCAGTTTGGTCAGACTCATGTTGGTAGCTTCGAAGACACTATCCAACCATCTCATCCTCTGTCGTCCCCTTCTCCTTGTGCCCTCCCTCTTCCCCAACATCAGGGTCTTTTCCAGGGAGTCTTCTCTTCTCATGAGGTGGCCAAAGTATTGGAGCCTCAGCTTCACGATCTGTCCTTCCAGTGAGCACTCAGGGCTGATTTCCCTAAGAATGGATCGGTTTGTTCTTCTTGCAGTCCATGGGACTCTCAAGAGTCTCCTCCAGCACCATAATTCAAAAGCATCAATTCTTCGGCGATCTGCCTTCTTTATGGTCCAGCTCTCACTTCCATACATCACTACTGGGAAAACCATAGCTTTTACTATACGGACCTTTGTTGGCAAGGTGATGTCTCTACTTTTTAAGATGCTGTCTAGGTTTGTCATTGCTTTCCTCCCAAGAAGCAGGCGTCTCTTAATTTCGTAACTGCTGTCACCATCTGCAGTGATCACGGAGCCCAAGAAAGTAAAATCTCTCACTGCCTCCATTTCTTCTCCTTCTATTTGCCAGGAGGTGATGGGACCAGTGGCCATGATCTTCGTTTTTTTGATGTTGAGCTTCAGACCATATTTTGCGCTCTCCTCTTTCACCCTCAATAAAAGGTTCTTTAATTCCTCCTCACTTTCTGCCATCAATGTTGTGTCATCTGCATATCTGAGGTTGTTGATATTTCTTCCGGCAATCTTAATTCCGGCTTCGGATTCATCCAGCCCAGCCTTTCGCATGATGAATTCTGCATATAAGTTAAATAAGCAGGGAGACAATATACAGCCTTGTCGTACTCCTTTCCCAATTTTGAACCAATCAGTTGTTCCATATCTAGTTCTAACTGTAGCTTCTTGTCCCACATAGAGATTTCTCAGGAGACAGATGAGGTGATCAGGCACTCCCATTTCTTTAAGAACTTGCCATAGTTTGTTGTGGTCGACACAGTCAAAGGCTTTTGCATAGTCAATGAAGCAGAAGTAGATGTCTTTCTGGAACTCTCTAGCTTTCTCCATAATCCAGCGCATGTTTGCAATTTGGTCTCTGGTTCCTCTGCCTCTTCTAAATCCAGCTTGCACTTCTGGGAGTTCTCGGTCCACATACTGCTTAAGCCTGCCTTGTAGAATTTTAAGCATAACCTTGCTAGCGTGTGAAATGAGTGCAATTGTGCGGTAGCTGGAGCATTCTTTGGCACTGCCCTTCTTTGGGATTGGGATGTAGACTGATCTTCTCCAATCCTCTGGCCACTGCTGAGTTTTCCAAACTTGCTGGCATATTGAGTGTAGCACCTTAACAGCATCATCTTTTAAAATTTTAAATAGTTCAGCTGGAATACCATCACTTCCACTGGCCTTGTTATTTGCAGTGCTTTCTAAGGCCCATTTGACTTCACTCTCCAGGATGTCTGGCTCAAGGTCAGCAACCACACTACCTGGGGTGTACGAGACATCCATATCTTTCTGGTATAATTCCTCTGTGTATCCTTGCCACCTCTTCTTGATGTCTTCTGCTTCTGTTAGGTCCTTACCACTTTTGTCCTTTATTATGGTAATCTTTGAACGAAATGTTCCTTTCATATCTCCAATTTTCTTGAACAGATCTCTGGTTCTTCCCATTCTGTTGTTTTCCTCTATTTCTTTGCATTGCTTATTTAAGAAGGCCTTCTTATCTCTCCTTGCTATTTTTTGGAAATCTGCATTCAATTTCCTGTATCTTTCTCTATCTCCCTCGCATTTTGCTTGCCTTCTCTCCCCCGCTATTTGTAAGGCCTTGTTGGACAGCCACTTTGCTTTCTTGCATTTCCTTTTCATTGGGATGGTTTTCGTTGCTGCCTCCTGTATAATGTTGCGAGCCTCCATCCATAGTTCTTCAGGCACTCTGTCCAGCAAATCTAAATCCTTAAACCTGTTCCTCACTTCCACTGTGTATTGATAAGGGATTTGATTTAGATTGTATCTTACCGGCCCAGTGGTTTTTCCTACTTTCTTCAGTTTAAGCTTGAATTTTGCTATAAGAAGCTGATGATCTGAGCCACAGTCAGCTCCAGGTCTTGTTTTTGCTGACTGTATCGAGCTTCTCCATCTTTGGCTGCAGAGAATATAATCAATCTGATTTCGATGCTGCCCATCTGGTGATGTCCACGTGTAGAGTCGTCTCTTGTGTTGTTGGAAAAGTGTGTTTGTGATGACCAGCTTGTTCTCTTGACAGAACTCTATTAGCCTTTGCCCTGCTTCATTTTGCTCTCCAAGGCCAAACTTGCCAGTTGTTCCTTTTATCTCTTGGTTCCCTACTTTAGCATTCCAATCTCCTATAATGAGAAGAACATCCTTCTTTGGTGTCACTTCTATAAGGTGTTGTAAGTCTTCATAGAATTGGTCAATTTCAGTTTCTTCCGCACCAGTAGTTGGTGCATAAACTTGGATTACTGTTATGTTAAAAGGTCTGCCTTGGATTCGTATCGAGATCATTCTATCATTTTTGAGATTGCATCCCAGTACTGCTTTCGCAACTCTTTTGTTGACTATGAGGGCCACTCCATTTCTTTTGCGGGTTTCTTGCCCACAGTAGTAGATATGATGGTCATCCGAACTGAATTCGCCCATTCCCGTCCATTTTAGCTCACTGATGCCCAGGATGTCAATATTTATTCTTGCCATCTCATTTTTTACCACATCCAACTTACCCAGGTTCATGGTTCTTACATTCTAGGTTCCTATGCAATATTTCTCTTTACAGCATTGGACTTTCCTTTCGCTTCCAGGCATATCCGCAACTGAACGTCCTTTCGGCTTTGGCCCAGCCGCTTCATCAGCTCTGAATCTACTTGTACTTGTCCTCCGCTCTTCCCCAGTAGCATGTTGGACGCCTTCCGACCTGAGGGGCTCATCTTCCAGCGTCATAACTTTTATATGCCTGTTGTCTTTGTCCATGGAGTTTTCTTGGCAGGGATACTGGAGTGGCTTGCCGGTTCCTCCTCCAGGTGGATCACGTTTGGTCAAAACTCTCCACTATGACCTGTTCATCTTGGGTGCCCTGCTCGGCATAGTTCATAGCTTCTCTGAGTTCTTCAAGCCCCTTCGCCACGGCAAGGCAGTGATCCATGAAGGGGACACTTTTCATAGTTATCCTTAAATAGACTCATATTCTTCGCTGTTATGTTTACCCCTAGGTATCTTACTTTTTTAACCACGTTTAACTCTGTCTCTTTCTGAAACCTTTCTGATTCTAAAGGTGTCAAATTTTTTTCCAATACCTTGGTTTTCTGCTTGTTGAGTTTAAATCCCTCCACCCGACCAAACTCCTGAATCAATTGTAATACCCTTTTCGTACTAGATTCTGGCTCCTGTAGGGTCAAAACTATGTCATCTGCAAATGCTTTAAGTTTATACTGTTTCACTCCGACCTGAATTCTTTCCACCAACCGGTCTCTTCTAATCATATTCAAGAGCACCTCCAGGACCGAAATAAATAACAAAGGAGAGATAGGACAGCCTTGTCGTGTTCCTTTTTCAATTTTAAACTCTTCTGTCACCACATTGTTCACTATCAATTTAGCCTTTTGTTCTGAATAAATTGCATCTATCCCATTCTCAAATCCCCATCCCACTCCCATCCCTTCCAAGTTTTTCTTCATAAACTTCCATGAAATATTATCAAAGGCCTTCTCCGCATCTATAAATATTAACACTGCTTTTGTATTGATATTTGTTTGCAAAAGTTCCAAAATGTCAATAATGTTCCTTGTGTTAGCAAACAAATGTCTACCTGGGAGAAAGCCTTGTGAATTACTTCATTTAAAACTTTTTTAAATCTACTTGCCAAAATGTCTGCAAATATTTTGTAATCCACATTTAGGAGGGAGATGGGGCAGTAATTCTTAAGTTGTGTCTTTTCAGTTTCTAGTTTGGGTATCAATGTGATGAAAGCTTCTTTCCACAACTCCAGTGCCTTCTTCCCCTCCATAATTTAATTGCAAACCTCCATTAATGGATGTATCAGATAGTCTTTCAATGTCTTATAATATTTGGAGGTAAGCCCATCTGGCCCTGGAGATTTGCCCAATTGCATATTCTGAATGGCTTCTTCAATCTCTTGTTGTGTTATTTTATGGTTCAGGATTGTTCTATTTTCTTGTGACAGCTTTGGTAGACCATTCCTTGTCAAAAATTGTTCTATCTCAACCTCATTTTGCGGCTCTTGAGTATAAAGTTGTTTAAAATATCTCTGGAAACACTTTCTGATCTCCATTGGATTCTGAATATTTCTTCCTTCGATCTCTAGATTTGTGACCGTATTCAATTTTTGTCTCTTTTTCAACTGCCATGCTAACAGTTTTCCACATTTATTTGCCGATTCAAATGATCTTTGTTTCATTAGCTTAACTTTCCACTCCACTTCCTGATTTATCAATTTAGAATATTGTGCTTGATAGTTTAATTTCTCTCAAAATCTCCTTTGACTTCGGTCTCGATCTTAACTTCTTCTCACATTCTTTAATTTTCTCCAAGATCTTGTCCTTTTTCTCATTCTGCGTTCTTTTCTTTATAGTGTTCTGTTGTATCAGGAACCCCCTCATAACCGCTTTACTTGCGTCCCAGATTATTCTTTTTTCCACCGTAGTGTTCAAATTTATCTCAAAGTAGTCCTTCAAAGCTTTTTGGGCCTTTTTAGTAATCTCCTGATCTCTGAACAAATTGTCATTCATCTTCCATCTGAAGGAGCCGGTTGGAGTTAGTCTCATATCCATCTTTACAGCATTATGGTCGGAGCAGGTCTTTGGGCAGATTTCCACTTTTCTAGTCTTAGGTGCCAGACCTCTAGTTATCCATATTTGGCCGATTCTTGTCCATGTCAGTTGGGCTTCAGAAAAGAATGTTCCTTCTCTTCCCAGGGGGTTCTTTGTTCTCCAAATGTCAATCAAGTCCATATTGTCAGTCAGTTCAAAAAATGTTTTAGGTAGTCTGCCATCTTTTGTCACATTTTGGCTATGTGACTTATCCATGTTGGTTGATGCCACCCCATTCATGTCTCCCATCATAATGATGTTGTCATAGTTCAGATAGTCCAGCATTATCTCATGCAGCTTCTTATAAAATTCCGATTTCCCCTCATTTGGTGCATAAATTCCTAATATCAAAAACTTTTCTCCTTGGTTTTGTATCTCAATTGCCAAAATTCTTCCTTGCTCATCTTTAAATAAAAATTTTGGTGACAGGCTCTCCTTTGCATATATCATCACTCCTCTTTTCTTGACTCGGTCCGAAGAGATAAATTCTTGGCCTAATCTATTGTTTATTAACACTTTTCTGTGGAGCCTGGTCACATGTATTTCTTGCAAGCAAATAATGTCCAATTGTTCTTTTTTCAATATGTGAAATATTCTTCTCCTTTTTTCCGGGGAGTTGGCGCCATTGATGTTCCAACTCAGAAGTTGCAGAGACATCCTGGACAAATCTGTTATTCCTCTAGTGGTGGTATCTTTTTCTCCTGATCTTCAGACCCCGAAGGTGTAGGTGTAGGTGCAGGCGATGGTCCAGACCCTGAAGGTCTTTCGATCCCTTTCTGAAGGTCCTCTCCGTAGGTACTAAAAATTTTTTCTTTATCCTCGGCTATTTTAATTTTCACTTTCTTTCCTCTGAATGTAAAAGATAATCCTTGGGGAAATTCCCACCTAAAAACGATTGAATTGCTCCTCAGCAGTCTTGCTAACTCAGTGTAGGTGGATCTAAGGTCCAGAAGTTGTTTTGGGATATCTTTGTAGATCTCTGCTCTTCTATCCAAAATTTCAAGTGACTTTCCGTAATGTAGGCCTAGTATTTTATCCCTTTCCTCCTTAGATCTCAAAGTATTCAAGCAATCTCTGGGCCTGTCTTTCCTTGTTAATTTTCCAAGTCTAAAAGCAGTCACAATTTTAAAGTCCTTTTCTTCCTCAAAGGCCAAAACTTGGAAAATTCTTTTGTCAGGAACTCAATTAAGTTCCCTTGTTCAAGTTCTAATATTGACCTCAATCTCAGATTATTTTAATCAGATAATAATGAATATGTGAAATATGGAGTGGATGGGAAGTTATATGTAAAGTTATATGTAAAGAAGATATTATTTATTTTATTATATTAGATTCCCCCCCCCCTTTTAGTTGATTTGCTTTATAATTTTGTATTAATGGATGATAAGGAAGCTTTCTTTTATTTATTTCAATTGAGCATATAAAATTAAAAAAAGAAAAAAGAATATAAATCTTAGAAAGATTTTTACCTCCCAAAGCATTTTATTTTAAAAATCCGATTTAAATTTAAAGAATCCGATTTAAAAAAATCCGATTTTTATGAAAATAAATAAATAAATCCGATTTTTTTAAAAATCAAAAGAAAGCATTGATTTTTATCCACCCTGATAATACATTTTTATTTGCTGCAAGTCACTTAGAGACCTTCAGGTGACAAGCGACTAATAATAATAATAATACCCGAAAAATAAAAGTCATCGGCAAAAGAGCGAACGGAGACTCGAACTCGAAGTCCTGAAAAGGAATCATGACGCTTCCTCCACCAGCCTCTCCCTTCCACCGCAAAAGCCACTTTCTGGATTGGCCCGTTGTCATGGGGGACGTCAAAGTAAAGCAGCCAATCCGCGTTACCGCGCTTGCCCCGCCCTCAGTGGGCGGAGCGGCAAGGGAGAGCCGCCGCGACGAAATCAAAAGGCTCGCCTTCCCTCGCCCGGGTTTTTTCCCTTTTCCCCTCGCCCTCTACTCCTCCTCCTTGGGCGGTGCTCCGGCCAGACGTACGCACGCGCGGAGGCCGACATGCGCAGGAGCAGCGGGGTGCATGCGTGAAGGGCCGGCCCACCGTTTCCCTCCTCTCCCAGCAGCCAGCGCGCGCACACACCCGCATGCGCACCGCCTCCCGGCTGGCCTGCCTCCGCCGGAGGAGGCCAATCGACGCTGTGCTCCGGCGAGAAGGACGCACGCATGCGCAGGAGCAGCCCTTTCCTTTCCTCTCGCCCATCAGCCGGGCGATCCAGTACGCGTGCGAGCGCATGCGCAACGCCTACCGGCTGGCCGGCCTCCGCCTGAGGAGGCGCTCCGACGCCGCTCCGGAGGCGAAGCTGAGGCGACGACGGGCAGGAGGAGCCGCCTCCCCCGGGCAAGCCCTCCGCGGGCGCTGCCATGGTCCTTCCGCCGCAGCTGGGAGGCCGGGCCTGAGGAGCCGCAGCCGAGCCGTCCTCGGCGAGCAGGCCCCCCGCCGCCGCCTCCATGGCCCAGGCCGAGAAGATGGAGCTGGACCTGGAGCTGCCGCCGGCCGGGAGCGAGGGGGGCGGCCTGAGGCGCTCCAACAGCGCCCCGCTCATCCACGGGCTCAGGTGAGGCACGGGCCCTCCGTCGCGCGCGGGACCGGTGGTCGGGGATGGAGGGATGCGCCATGGCTGGGTGAGGGGAGGGCAGGGGCACCTCCTCCTCTTGGGCCTGGCCTTGACCACAGGAGGAATAATAATAATAATAAATAATTTTTATTTGTATCTCGTCCTCCCTGGCGGAGGCCAGGCTCGGGGCGGCTAACATAGTAAAAACAACACAGTATGCATAAAAACAGACATCAGTTAATTAAAATTGATCTTAAAATTAATTCAGACAAGTTATAACCTGGGCAGGTAGCAATTATCAGGTTGGAATTAAGAGAGGTTAACACTTGCTAGGACCAACTGTTTCCACTATTTAAAATAATGGTTATTATTTTAAAAAGGGCATTGGGGTCAGGAAGGGCAGAAAGGGGGCATCACCCCTGGAGATAGCACCGCTCCTTGGCCCCTTGGTCCAGCTGCTTTGGGACTACAATGTCCATGATCCCTAGGGATAATGGGAGTTGTAGTGCCCAAACAGCTGGAGGGCCAAGTTGGGCCATGCCTGATCTAGAGTAGTGGTGGCCCAACTTGCCCCGCCAGCTGCTTTGGGACTACAGTTCCCATCATCCCTGACCACCAGTCCTGTTAGCTAGGAGTGATGGGAGTTGTAGTCCCAAAACAGCTGGAGGGCCAGGTTGTGCCATGCCTGCTTGAAATGAATGGGTGTACTCGAGACTCGAAGAGACCAAGATCCATCATACGCAAAGAAGCTGAACTTAGGGTTGACGTGGGAATTATGAGACGTATAGGATGCCGAACTACCACGCTTACAGTCCCAGAGCAGAAATGCGAATATTGTTTATAGGCACCTTGTCTGTATATATATATATGCAATGGAAGGCTTAAAAGCAGTTATTGTGCCAGGTGAGCTGGGGGTTCCCCTGGAGGAAAAGCAGCGTGGATTTGATTTAAATCACTAGTCAGTAAGGCTTGATTTAGGGACGCAGGTGGCGCTGTGGGTTAAAGCCTCAGCGCCTAGGACTTGCCGATCGAAAGGTCGGCGGTTCGAATCCCTGCGGCGGGGTGCGCTCCTGCTGCTCGGTCCCAGCGCCTGCCAACCTAGCAGTTCGAAAGCACCTCCGGGTGCAAGTAGATAAATAGGGACCGCTTACCAGCGGGAAGGTAAACGGCGTTTCCGTGTGCGGCTCTGGCTCGCCAGAGCAGCGATGTCACGCTGGCCACGTGACCCGGAAGTGTCTCCGGACAGCGCTGGCCCCTGGCCTCTTAAGTGAGATGGGCGCACAACCCCAGAGTCTGGCAAGACTGGCCCGTATGGGCAGGGGTACCTTTACCTTTACCTTAAGGCTTGATTTAAATCCATTTTTACAGAAAGGTTTAACCTTGCTGGCATCCTCTTTGTATTGACAACCAGAGGAAGATTGCATTTTTGGAAGAATAAATTTTCAGAGTTGTTTTTACAGTGACATCAGAAATGACCGATTTGGTTATATTATTAGAAATACATAGACAGATAATGATGAAATTATTTTTATTTGGACACTGTACTTGATTGGAAGGAGAAAAATCATTTCCTTCACAACCATTTAAACCATGTATTCCACTATAACAATAACATGATAGCATATGGATCCATGTTTGTGAACCGACGTGGTTAAACAATTTTTTTTAGTCAGAGTTTTAGCACACATGAGAAACTTTAAACAAATCCTTATTTCCTGATGAATAGCCTTTGGACTAGAATGTCACATAAATATAAAACTATCTTTAGAAAGATTTTCTCTCCAGAAGCATTTTATTTTAACAATCCGATTATTTTTTTAAAAGTGATTTAAATTTAAAAAAATCTATTTTTTTTATTTTTATTCCTTTACATCAGTGAGAACCGAACTTGGCCCTTCAGCTTTTTGGGGCTACAATTCCCATCATCCCTAGCTAACAGGACCAGTGGTCAGGGATGATGGAAATTGTAGTCCCAAAACAGTTGGAGTGCCAGGTTTGCCCATCACTGCTTTAAATCATTGATTTTAATCTACCCTGATATATAACACACGCCTAGTTTTTAGAAGAGGAAAACCAGAAAAAATATATTCTGAATCAAATGTTGTACTAAACTACAATGGTACCTCTGGTTAAGAACTTAATTTGTTCCAGAGGTCCGTTCTTAACCTAAAACTGTTCTTAACCTGAGGTACCACTTTAGGCCTCCCGCTGCTGCTGCGCCACCGGAGCACAATTTGTCTTCTCATCCTGAAGCAAAATTCTTAACCGGAGTTACTATTTCTGGGTTCATGGAGTATGTAATCTGAAGCGTCTGTAACCTGAAGCATCTGTAACCCAAGGTACCACTGTATATGAGCTTTCCACATTGAGTCCCTTAGATCTAAGGACTGTATGGTTTGGCCCTACACAATTATTTTAATAAAGCCAAAAGAAGTGGGACTTCTTGTTCATTGCAGAGAGCTCTGGGGGCTTTCATATGAGGGAGGAATCTGATTCAATTCCCATTTAAAGTCACACCTTCGTACACAACGCAAGGTCCAAACCACAGCTGCCCTTCAAATTTCACACTTCTGCAAAGGAAAGTACTATTGTCCCAGCAAGACCAGTGGCGGGGGGAGGGTCTTGTGTGGCGGCACGTCGCCTGCGGGGACATGGGATGTCGCCCATGTGATCGTCGTCCCAAGGGGGTGGCATGTGTGCACGCGTGCCCATCCCAATGGGGCGGCCAAGCACTGGGGCAGACATATTACACGGCTCCCGCTGTGTTTGCTTTGCACCCGTGTAAGTGGCTCCTTTCCTGCTTTGCAGCTTAAAAGCAAGCTGCGGAGGAGGGACGGACAGGAGCCATGCCTCCCATCCGTTCCGCCTCCGCGCAGCATTCGCTTCATAAGACGCACAGACATTTCCCCTTTTTAGGGGGAAAAAGGGCGTCTTATGGAGCGAAAAATACAGTATGTGCAATGGAATGCTTAAAAGCGGATTTATGTGCCAGGTCTACTGAGGGTTCCCCTGGAGAAAAGAGAGTTTTTAAGCCGTTGGCCTGACTCGCTAGGGAAGGTCTGCTCAGCACACAGGATCTGGTGGTACGAGGGTCCTCTCTCACCTTCTAGCCATGGGGTATGCAAGTTTCACACAATGAAATTTGGGGGGGGGGGGAGCCCTGTGTATGTCGAAAGAGAGAGAGGTTTGAGGAATGTAAATTTGCTTGACAATGTTTTTATCCTCCGGACTACTTGCATCAATGTTTAAAGCAGGGGTCAGCAAACTTTTTCAGCAGGAGACTGGTCCACTGTCCCTCAGACCTGACCCTTCTATGCCCCACAGATTACCCAGAGATGCATTTTAAATAAAAGGGCACATTCTACTAATGTAAAAACACGCTGATTCCTGGACCGTCTGCGGGCTGGATTGAGAAGGCGATTGGGCCGGATCCAGCCCCTGGGCCTTAGTTTGCCTACCCATGGTTTAAAGCAGGCATGGCCAAACTTTGCTCTCCAGCAGTTTTGAGACTACAATTCCCATCATCCATGACCTCTTGTCCTGTTAGTTAGGGATGATGGGATTTGTAGTCCCAAAACAGCTTTAGGGCCAAGTTTGGCCATGCCTGCTTTAAAGCATACAGTTAAAGCACAAATACAGTGGTACCTCTGTTTACAATTAGTTCCAGAGGTCTGTTCTTAACCTGAAACCGTTCTTAACCTGAGATACCACTTTAGCTAATGGGGACTCCTGCTGCCGCCGCATGATTTCTGTTCTCATCCTGAAGCATAGTTCTTAACCCGAGGTACTATTTCTGGGTTAGCAGAGTCTGTAACCTGAAGCGTCTGTAACCAGAAGCATCTGTAACCCAAGGTACCACTGTAAAGGATCTGGAGAGGACATTGGAATGTTGTTTACGCTACCTAAGGTCACAAGGAACTGGTATCCTATAGACCAGTGATGGCCAAACTTGGCCCTCCAGCTGTTTTGGGACTACAACTCCCATCATCCCTAGCTAACATGACCAGTGGTCAGGGATGATGGGCATTGTAGTCCCAAAACAGCTGGAGTGCCGAGTTTGGCTACCACAGCTATAGACGTCTGTTACAAAGGGCAATTAACCTGTATATCAGTGGGGCTTCTGTTGTTTTGTTGGCATCCGTCTGTCTTGGGAGAGAATGGAGGATTGCACCTGTGGAATGGCCTTCATAGTAGTTTCAGACGGACGGCTTCTTGTCTCACAGCTCATACTCTTAGCCAACGTACTGCTATTCCATTAGTAATTAATAATACTAACAATTTATTATTTATACACCCCATGCCCCCCAATCTGGCTGGGTTTCCCCAGCCTCTCTGGGTGGCTTCCAATCGAATATTAAATACACAAGACAACATCAAACATTAAGAAACTTCCCTAAACAGGGCTGCCTTCAGATATCTTTTAAAAGTCAGATAGTTGCTTATTGCCTTGATATCAGCTGGGAGGGCGTTCCACAAGGCAGACACCACCACCCAGAAGGCCCTTTGCCTGGTTCTCTGTAACCTCGCTTCTCGCAGGGAGGGAACCACCAGAAGGCCCTTGGCGCTGGACCTGTGTCCGGGCCGAATGGTGGGGCTGGAGACGCTCCTTCAGGTGTACAGGATGGGGCTGTTTAGGGCTTTCAAGGTAGGCAATAATAATAATAATAATTTATTATTTGTACCCCGCCCATCTGGCTGGGTTTCCCCAGCCACTCTGGGCAGCTTCCATAGAAACCTAAAATATCACAGATTAAAAACTTCCCTGAACAGGGCTGCCTTAAGATGTCTTCTGAATGTCAGGTAGTTATTTATCGCTTTGACATCTGATGGGAGGGCGTTCCACAGGGCAGGCGCCGCTACCGAGAAGGCCCTCTGCCTGGTTCCCTGTAGCTTTGCTTCTCGCAATGAGAGAACTGCCAGAAGGCCCTCAGCGCTGGACCTCTGCGTCCGGGCAGAACGATGGGGGTGGAGACGCTCCTTCAGGTATACTGGGCCAAAGCCGTTTAGGGCTTTAAAGGTCAACACCAGCACTTTGAATTGTGCTTGGAAACGTACTGGGAGACAATGTAGGTCTTTCAAGACCGGTGTTATGTGGTCTAGGCGGCTGCCCCCAGTCACCAGTCTAGCTGCCACCAGTCGAGACAGTCCGCGGGCAGGTAGGGTCTCAGCCTGCATACCAGGTGGAGTTGGTAGACAGCTGCCCTGGATACAGAATTGACCTGTGCCTCCATGGACAGCTGTGAGTCCAAAATGACTCCCAGGCTGTGCATCTGGTCCTTCAGGGGCACAGTTACCCTATTCAAGACCAGGGAGTCCTCCACACCAGCCTGCCCCCTGTCCTCCAAAAACAGTACTTCTGTCTTGTCAGGATTCAACCTCAATCTGTTAGCCGCCATCCATCCTCCAACTGCCTCCAGGCACTCACACAGGACTTTCACCGCCTTCACTGGTTCTGATTTGAAAGAGAGGTAGAGCTGGTATCATCTGCATATTAATGGACACCCAGTCCAAACCCCCTGATGATCTCTCCCAGCGGCTTCATATAGATGTTAAAAAGCATGGGGGAGAGGACGGAACCCTGAGGCACCCCACAAATGAGGGCCCAGGGGTCTGAACACTCATGCCCCACCACCACTTTCTGAAAACGGCCCAGGAGGAAGGAGCGAAACCACTGTATAACAGTGCCCCCAGCTCCCAGCCCCTCTAGACAGTCCAGAAGGATGTTATGGTCGATTGTATCAAAGGCCGCTGAGAGATCCAGCAGAACTAGGAAACAACTCACACCTTTGTCCCTAGCTCGCCGGAGATCATAAACCAGCACAACCAAGGCAGTTTCAGTCCCATGATGAGGCCTGAATCCCGATTGGAAGGGATCCAAATGGTCCACATCCTCCAGGCATGCCTGGAGTTGTTCAGCAACCACGCGCTCAATCACCTTGCCCAAGAATGGAAGATTTGAGACTGGGCGATAGTTGGCCATACTGGCCGGGTCTAAAGATGTTTTTTAAGAAGCGGTTTAATGACCGCCTCTTTCAGCGGATCTGGGAATGTTCCCTCACAGAGGGAAGCATTCACCACCCCGCAGAGCCCATCGCCCAGCCCTTCCCGGCTTGCTTTTATTAGCCAGGATGGGCAAGGATCCAGGAGACAGGTGGTTGGTTTCACGCGTCCAAGCAGCCTGTCCACATCCCCGGGGGTAACGGATTGAAATTGATTCCATGCAACTTGACCAAACAGAGCTCTAGCACTCTCCCGCCCCAGCCCTGCTCCCACGGTGGTGTCTAGCTCCTTCCGAATATGAGTGATTTTATCTGCAAAAAACTTTGCAAAATCGTTGCAGGAGATCTTGGGGTCTTTACAAGGCCCCGGTGGTAAAGGTGGTTCCGTTAAATTGCGAACCACCTGAAAGAGTTTCCTGCTACTATTTTCTGCAGATGCAATAGAGGCGGCGAAGAAAGTCTTCTTCGCCGTCGCTATCGCCACTTGGTAGGCTCGACGTTGAGCTCTAACTTGTGTCTGGTCAGATTCGGAGTGAGTTTTTTGCCATCAACGCTCTAGCCGTCTCAGCTATTGTTTCATTGCCCTCAGCTCCGAAGAAAACTATGGGGCTGTCCGGGCTCCATGCGGTCAGAGAGGGCGCTTCGGAGCCAGACAGTCGATAGCCCTGGTTAACTCCGCATTCCAGCGGGCCATCAGGGAATCAGCTGAAAGGCCATCAACATGGGATAAAGCATCCCCTACCACTCTCTGGAAACCATTTGGATCCATTAAGTAGCGGGGGGTGGACCATGCAAATCGGTTTCACCTCCCTGCAGAGGGGAAGGTCGCGGAGAAGTCCAGTTGCACCAGGAAGTGATCTGACCATGGCACTTCTTTTGTTTCACTTTTACTTAGTGTCAGATCACCCACTTCACTAGAGGTGAACACCAGGTCCAAGGCATGTCCATGACTATGAGTTGGGCCAAACTTATTCAGGGACAGCCCCATGGAGGCCATGCTTTCCACGAAGTCCCGAGCAGCCCCTTGTAAGGTTGTGTCGGCATGGATGTTAAAATCCCCTAGGACAACCAAACTAGGTGTCTCCAGGAGAACATCCGCCATGACCTGAAGCAGCTCAGACAGGGAATCCTTGGTGCAGCGGGGAGGTCAGTACACCAAAAGGAATCCTGTACTGCTCCTATTACCCAACTTCCAGAACATGCACTCAGAAAACTGGATCTTCCCAGCAGGACGCCTGGTGCAAGCTAGTGACTTCCTAAAAATCACTGCAACCCCCCCTCCCCGCCCACATGACCTGGGTTGCTGTGCGTAAGAGAAACCTGGTGGGCAAGCAGCGGCAAGGACAGGCCCATCTGCTTCATCCAACCAGGTCTCTGTCACACATGCCAGGTCAAGTCCTCCATCCACAATCAGGTCGTGGATGGCAGCGTTTTTATTCATCATTGACCTGGCATTACACAGCAACACCTTCAGGTTTCCCCTGTTGATTCCAGTATCCATCCAGTCAAGGCCAGACCCGGAGGCAGGCATAGTCTTCAAACAACTACTAAACCTGCCTCCTCGGTAATGACATGGTCTGGTCTTAGCGTAACTCCGCCTCCTGCCCATGATCACTGAGATCGGATGTCCCAGTGCTCCCCCCCCCCCCCGGTGGAACTTGTCCTAGCCATCGTGTTGGCTGGGGCCCCACTCCCAGGCAGGCCTGATCCAACCCTTTGAATTGTCCTCAGAAATGTACTGGGAGCCAATGCAGGTCTCTCAGGACCAGTGTTATGTGATCTTGGTGGCTACTCCCAGTGCCCAGTCTGGCTGCTGCATTCTGGATTAATTGCAGTTTCCAAGTCACCTTCAAAGGCAGCCCCACGTAGAGCGCATGGCAGTAGTTCATTTCCTAAGTTAGATGGGTTCCACACAAAGTTTCTTCAGTCCCTATTACAGGTCCTAAACTGTGTCTCAAATTCAATTCTTGGAAACAGGTGAATGCCCACTCTCCACTAAAGTATGGTAGGTTGCCCTGAGATACAGGCACAAGATCTCAGTACTTGGCCTGGGGGAGGGATTACTTCTACATTTAACCAACAAGGAGTTTATCAGCCCATGGCTGAAAACTATGGCCAGAAAATCCAGAAAAGCTATGATACCACCCTTGAATCTCCGAGGCAAAGATTTTGGGACATTTCACATAGCGACCTGCAATCCCGATCTTATGTAATTTGTAGCCCGGTCGCAGCTGGAATCCAATACAGGTACGACTTTCAGATATCCTCATATCTTAGGAACCTGTCCGTACCAACATATTAGTGTTTGTTTACCAAGCCAGACTAAATGTATTTCCATCGGAAGTGCTGAATGGTAGACTGAGAGGCATCCCTTATCAGAACTGGCTTTGTTTATGTTCTCAGGACATCGATTGCATGAAGCATATTTTACTGCGATGTGGGCAGTAGAAGCAAGCAAGGGACCAACTGATCAAACCCCTTCTGGCAAATCTGCCGGGAAAATCTGAAGCGTCCCATATTAAACATCTTTTGGAGGACAGGTCCAATGATATTGCACTGGCTGTGGCAAAGTTTCTTTCGGAAGTTAAAAGAAACAAAGATCTTCATGCTTGAGACATAACAAAATGACCGCTTCGGTTTCTCTCTCTTTTGTGGTTGGCTGTCATAACTGTATGTTGTCCTGAAATTGTTCAATGGGTCTTTGGACCGCAATAAAGGTTGATGATGATGATGATGATGATGCAGGGCAGCAGTGTGGTCAGGATTCAGAGTGCCACAGGTGATATTGTGCTAGCTGTTCATGGGAGCTACATATTTATATAGAGCCAGCAATATACGTGGCACATTTCCGAACAAACCAAGCAGCCTCTTCCAAAGTTGATAGTCTATATTGAGATGGGAGAGAAAAGTGTGGGAAGGGAAGGATAGTCACCTGCATAACATAATAGACGCTTTCGCTTCTTTCAGTGATAATTCCCAGGTCTTCCAGCCGCACGTCTTGCGCACCCGCCGGAACAGCACAACGGTCGTGAACCGGCACAGCATGGTAAGCACTGGGGAGATCCAAAGAGCTTTCGAACCCCAGCGGTTTGTGGAAGATGGAGGCTGTGCGGGAGACTGGTTTGCCTATGCCTGCTTTAATGCTACTGTTAACTCCAGATAATAAAGGTAAAGGTACCCCTGCCTGTACGGGCCAGTCGTGACCAACTCTAGGGTTGCGTGCCCATCTCGCTTAAGAGGCCGGGGGCCAGCGCTGTCTGAGGACACCTCCGGGTCATGTGGCCAGCGTGACGAAGCTGCTCTGGCGAGCCTGCACCAGCGCAGCACATGGAAACGCCGTTTACCTTCCCGCTATAAAGCGGTACCTATTTATCTACTCACACTTAAGGGTGCTTTCGAACTGCTAGGTGAGCAGGAGCTGGGACTGAACGACGGGAGCTCACCCCGCCGCGGGGATTCGAACCGCCGATCATACGATCGGCAAGTGCTAGGCGCTGAGGTTTTACCCACAGCGCCACCCGCGTCCCAACTCCAGATAATAAACCAGAATAAACCAGATTTCCATGTCACAGTTGACGTGTGTGCTGTACTATCCAATCCAAACCATTTAAACCTGGCCCTCCAGATGTTTTGGGACTACAACGCCCATCAGCCCTAGCTAACAGGACCAGTGGTCAGGGATGATGGGAATTGTAGTCCCCAAACAGTTGGAGGGCCGAGTTTGGGGATGCTTGCTCCAATATGACTCTCCTACCAAGGAGTTAACGCTCTCGTGTCCAGATTGTGCTCTGGAGCATGCATACACACACACACACACACAAACATAAACATATATATATGTGCGCGCGCGCAAGTTCTCTCTGGTGTCTCTTAATGAGCTGTATATGGCTGTATATAATACAGTGTTGTGGGGCATGCTTCCTGACTATATTACATGGAAATTAATTAAATTCCTCTGGGTTGACTCTCCTCTTTATTCTTGGGTATGCAGGCTTCTTTTCTGATCCAGACATCGTTTTTTTACAATCGCTGCCATTTGCACGTCTCAGTTTCCCACCAGGGCAGAACTCCAACTCGAGTCCAGGCTTCCCATCGCACCCAACGTAATCACACAAATAGAAACTGCAAATAGAAATATGCTCTGCCAGCCCACTGAGAAACTCTGCTCTGGAGCGTAGCTATTCATGACATATCTCAGGATTTAAGTTGTTGAGATTTTTTTACGGTTTTGCCCCAAAGCTGTTGAGCTTCTTTTAGGATTCAAGTTGTTGAGCTTTTTTTAGGGTTGGAATTGTTGAGCATGCAGTAAACTTTATTTCCTCTTTCCATAACTACAATTTTCTGTCTTGCAAAGAGGCAAGCTGATAACAATTTCAATGGCAGGGATTAATTCAGCTAATTTTGCCCCGAGATTGAATTAGCTTTAGTATCAGTCTCTGCATGGTAGGCTAAAGTGTCAATCATCCCCACCAGATGAACAGCAAAGATGAGAAAAAGAAGTTTTGCACCTGAAATTTCACATATAAATAATGCTTCAACTCTTCTTAGCCACCAATGAAGGTGTTTTCGGGTTCTATTGTTGTTAAAATATTCAGAGTAATATTACCTTCCTTTGCAACAGATTTATATGATGGAGTTTGACTGTGTCTGCATGAGAGAAACTGTCATTCCTCTTTCCTTTTAAGAAGAATGTATATTCTTTCAATGCTATAAAAATAAGGAGTTTTCAGGGCCACCTGCCTTGGAGTAGAGGCTGAGTGGTAGTATATTTCTCCTACATTAAAATGGGTGGAATGCATATCTACCATAATCCATAGTCCTTGGGAGGTTACAGCTGTGGAAATATTAGTGTTCTTCAGGGTGGACTTGATTTAAATCACGATTTAAACCACTAGTAAGTAAGACTTGATTTAAATCATTTTTTTTACAGAAATGTTTAATCTTGCTGGCATCCTCTTCATATCGAGAACCAGAGGAAGGTTTCCTTTTTGGAATCTTAAATTTTCAGTCATTTTTACAATCACATCAGAAATGACTGATTGGTTCTACTATCAGAAATAAACAGATCATTGTTTCTGTTTGGACAGCTTTTCTGCTGTACTTGATTGGAAGGAGAAAAATAATCATTTCCTTCATAACAATTTAAACCATTTATTTTACTAAAACAATAACATAGTACATGGATCCATGTTTGTTAACTGATGTGGTTAAACTATTAGAAATACATTGAAAGATAATTATGAAATTATGGTGAGGTTTAATAAGTTAACTGTTTATATTTGGACAACATTTTTGCTGTACTTAATTAGAAGGAGAAAAATAATCATTCCCTTCATATTTCACTAAAACAAGAACATGATAGCATATGGACCCATGCTTGTAAACCATGCTTGTGGTTAAATTAATTTTTTTAATATTAAAAAAACTTTGAGTTTTAGCACACATGAAAAACTTTAAATCAGGGGTCAGCAGACTTTTTCAGGAGGGGGCCAGTCCACTCTCCCTCAGACCTTGTTGGGGGCCGGACCCACCGCCTCCCAAAAGCACTCCCCTCCAAAATGCCCCCCCCCTTATGCCATTCACGCCGCAGCCACTGGTGCTGCCCCATCTTCGGCAGCGTTGGCATCCCCTGTCTTGGCGGAGTACAGAGGCCATGCCGATGGCCTGGTGGCGGAGGCAGCCTCCACGCCGCTGCTGCTTCCTTCCCACTCGGCCGCTTCCTCCTGCTCAAGGGGTGTTGCGGAAGTTAGTTTCCGCGTGGTGAGGCCTCTGCACTGTGCCTGTTTAGCGCGGGGACTGACCAAGTGGGCGGGAGGGTCCTGCAAGGTTCATGGACCGGATTAATGAGCCCAGTGGGCCATATCCAGCCTCCGGGCCTTAGTTTGACAACCTCTGCTTTAAATGAATCCTTCTTTCCTGATGAACAGCCTTTGGACTAGAATGTCACTTAAATAGAAAACTATCTTTAGAAAGACTTTTCCTCCAAAAGCATTTTATTTTCAAATTACCGAAATTTTCTGTGTATAAGATGCCCCCATGTATAAGTCCCCCCCATGGGGGACTCCAAATTAAGAAAACACCCCTCAGCACTACCCATGTATAAGATGAGCCCCAATTTTAAACCTATTTTTGGGGTAAAAACCCCCCAAAAGACACGGAAAAATACGGTATTTTTTTAAAAAATCCAATTTAAAATTTAAAAATCTGTTTTTTGTTTATATATATATATATATATATATATATATATGATTTTTATCCACCCTGGTGTTATTACTATACAAGTTCTGTGGGCGGTTTTTATTAACGGCTCATCTTTCCGTCTTTACAAAGTGGCGTGCCAGGTTCTTGATTGAGTGTCGGTTTTCAGCCCAACCAAAGAAAGGTAACATCTGAAAGGTCTGTGCCTTCTTCCTTCTCTCCTGCAGCTGATCTCTTCCTCTACAATTCGTATCCCCAGCAGCCGACTCCATCAGATCAGAAGGGTAAGCAACATTTCACTTTTATGGGCACTGTCATTAAAGTACAAACATATATAAAAGTTCTTTGGAATTGGTCTCTCAATAATATCTCAGTTCTTTGAAGAAAACAGTTGTCTTGTGTGCTCCACTCCCAAAACCAAGCTCTATTTTTTTGCCTTCCTAAAAGGAAAAAACCTCTGGGTTTCTTAGCTAAATTTTTCTAGCTTCCACATATGGTTGTTAGAATTGGGGTCTCCATGACCCTATTCCACCTCTCCCTAATTTTCAGAAGAGCAGATTTTCCCGTGTATAAGACTAGGGTTTCCCCTGAAAAGATAATGTTCAGAATTTGGGGGGCGTCTTATAGACGGAAAAATACGGCAGTTAAATGCAACTTAAGGGCAAGTTCTTGTTTGCAGGTCTGGGGTCCCACAGTGTGCATTTAACCCAGGCATAGGCAAACTCTGCCCTCCGGATGTTTTGGGACTACAATTCCCATCATCCCTGACCGCTGGTCCTGCTAGCTAGGGATGGTGGGAGTTGTAGTCCCCAAACAGCTGGAGGGCTGAGTTTGGATGTGCCTGATTTAACCTTTGGCCATTGCTAATTGGAATCCTCCTACTTGCATTCTAGAAGCTGAGCTATATCATCATCATCATACTTTTGTTTAGAACCCTGTATAATGGTCTCTATATAATCTTGGACTGGAGCTTTTGTTGGGGGTGTTGTTGCTGTTAATATTTTGTACTGTATAAAGAATCTTACATTTTACATGGAATTCCATTTTACATGGAAATTGTTCTATTTGTTTGTGTACTATTGGATGTTTTCTTTATTGTATGTGACTACTTTTCTTTGTAGTTTCGTATTTTTTATAGTATGTTGTAAGCCTTGAGCATGACTTTAACTTTGGAAACTCAATAAGCACATGAGATGTAACCGGCTGTGTTCTTAGATAAATAAGGTATACTATTCATAGAATCAAATTGTAAATTTCAACAGAAGTAACTCATAAAATTCAACAAACGAACGAAGCAGAAGACCCAGTGGATCAGATCATTCCATAGTCAGTTCATGCATAAGGTCCATTTGTGTAATGATATTGTATATATTTGCATTACTTAGAGTTTTAACTACTGATGAAGCCCAGGACGGCGAAACAAGGCCAATATTCCGGAAATCCTTGTCTTAGACTATGTGAAAGGATTTTATGGAACTGTAACAACCTTTCATGTGGATGGTTTGGACTTTATAAACAGACAGGTGGAACAGACACCATTACACGTACAAAACCCACACATATGTACATTAGTGACAGAGGTGACCTCTGCTCTTTTTAAGCAGCATTTGAACACAGTTTGGCATGGAGTCTACTAGTTTTGAACAGTCCCTGTAGATCAGGGGTCAGCAAACTTTTTCAGCACGGGGCTGGTCCACTATCACTCACCTTGTGGGGGGGCCAGACTATATTTTGAAGAAATAAAAATGAACGAATTCCTATGCCCCACAAATAACCCAGAGATGCATTTTAAATAAATGGACACATTCTACTCATGTCAAAACACCAGGCAGGCCCAACAAATAACCCAGAGATGCACTTTAAATAAATGGACACATTCTACTCATGTCAAAATATGCTGATTCCAGGACCGTCTCCGGGCTGGATTGAGAAGGCCAATGGCCCGGATTTGGCCAGCGGGCCTTAGTTTGCCTACCCATGATATAGGATATATTAGATTCTGCTGATATAGGACAGGCCTAGGCCAACTCGGCCCTTCAGACTACAACGCCCATCCTCCCTGACCACTGGTCCTGTTAGCTAGGGATGATGGTAATTGTAGTCCCAAAACAGCTTGAGGGCTGAGTTGGCCGGTGCCTGATATAGGATATGTGGTTGATATAGGAAACGATAATTTTGCGGAGCAGGAAGTCATTGAGAACTAAGCTGTGAATTCTTGTACTCCAGGAGGAAGGAGTGGATTTGATGAACAGAGAAGCGGCGCATGAAAGGTAAGCGCAACTGAGCTGCTGTTTTTTAAAAAAAGCAGATACTGTGTTCTCTTGTCGCCACTGATGAGCCTTTTTGTGTTTTAGGGAAGTCCAAACAGCAATGCAGATAAGCCAATCATGGGAAGAAAGCTTGAGCCTGGTAATCCTTTTACAGATGTTTAATATTTTAATTCTACTCTCTGACTTAACCAGTGAGCTCAGAGTGGGGGATGGAGTGATTGGCGTTCTCTTTTTCATCGGGATCTTTATGGCGCAGCCTCTAGGGCCGCTGCATCCCGTGAGGCTGTCAACATGACCCTTTTGTGTTCTCAGAGTGACAATGACTTGGACAAATCGGAAAAATCCTCGTCTCCAAAGAGGATAGACTTCATTCCCGTCTCTCCGGCACCTTCACCAACGAGGGGGATTGGAAAGGTACGTCAGAAAACTTCCTCAGTTTGGGAGTTGCAAGGGAAGCGGCAGTGTGGGAAGACTACAGGAACTAAATGATACACAGTGGTACCTTGGGTTACAAACACTTCGCGTTACAGACTCCGCTAACCCAGAAATAGTACCTCGGGTTAAGAACTTTGCTTCAGGATGAGAACAGAAATCGCGCGGCGCCAGCGAGAGGTCCCATTAGCTAAAGTGGTGTTTCAGGTTAAGAACGGACCTCCAGAACGAATTAAGTTCTTAACCAGAGGTACCACTTTATAGCGGGGCCTCAAATCTTTTGGACCGATAAGCTCATTAATAATCTTCAGAGAGGGCTGTGGGCACCAAGCCTTCTTGTTGCCTCTGTCCAGAAATGGAGAGATAAATATCCTTTACTTTCCCATGTAGTCAAGTTAAAAACAAAAACACCGTCGCATTAAAGCTTGCCTTGGTAAAAACCGTAGATTCCCTGCTCACTAACACCACAAAACCTTTGATCCAAAGCATGCAACCGAATGCTGAATGCTCAGAAGCTACATGGGCAGCTGAATTAAGATTTCCGGTGGTTTGGAGCTGGATTTAATGTCAAAGTAATTTGTGCCGGAAGGAGTACCATGTAGCGTCATTTCAGCTTCCTTCACTAGCAGGGGTGGAATAGTGAAATCCTGAGCACCAATTTTGAGAACCTGCTAGAGTATCACAGTGGTTTCTGATGACAGCACTTTTTAAGTGAGAAAAAAGCATCCGATGTTTGCAATATGTTTATAAAACTTTTAATATCATAATTTTTATTATTTTTTTGTAAATGTTTTAAACATAACATGCAATTTATATATAATATAGAAAGCATTTGGCTACAACAGCCTGAGACTTCACTCTTCCTTGACTCATTGGTTCCCCACTTATTATCTAATACTGCATTTTGGAATTGTAATTATTACTGTGTTTTTCTGTGTATAAGACTAGGTTTTCCCCCTAAAAAAATAATGTCGAAAATTTGGGGCGCAGGTGGCGCTGTGGGTTAAAGCCTCAGCGCCTAGGACTTGCCGATCGAAAGGTCGGCGGTTCGAATCCCTGCGGCGGGGTGCGCTCCCGCTGCTCGGTCCCAGCGCCTGCCAACCTAGCAGTTCGAAAGCACCTCCGGGTGCAAGTAGATAAATAGGGACCGCTTACCAGCGGGAAGGTAAACGGCGTTTCCGTGTGAGGCTCTGGCTCGCCAGAGCAGCGATGTCACGCTGGCCACGTGACCCGGAAGTGTCTCCGGACAGCGCTGGCCCCTGGCCTCTTAAGTGAGATGGGCGCACAACCCCAGAGTCTGTCAAGACTGGCCCGTACGGGCAGGGGTACCTTTACCTTTTACCTTTTTATACACGTATACATCTCGCCGCCATTTTCTTAAATCGGAGTCCTCAAAAATAGGGGGTGTCCTATTCATGGGGGTGTCTTATAGGCAGAAAAATATGGTACTATTAAATCTTAATCGTAAATCAACCATTTTTAAATTACCGTATTTTTCTGTCTGTAAGATGCCCCCTATTTTTAGGAACCCTGATTTATGAAAGTGGGGGGGGGGGAGATGGCCCATGTGTATAAGATGCCCCTCAGTTTTGGACATTATTTTTCAGGGGGAGACCCTAGTCTTATAGACAAAAAAATACAGTGGTACCTCTGGATGCGAACGGGATCCGTTCCAGAGCCCCCTTTGCATCGTGAGCAGAACGCAACCCGCATCTGCAAGTGTGCGGGTTGCGATTTGCCACATTAGCGCATGCGTGTGACGTCATTCTGAGCATATGTGTGAGCGGCGAAACCCAGAAGTAACCTGTTCTGTTACTTCCGGGTTGCTGCGGAACGCAGCCTGAAAAGATTTAACCCGAAGCATCTTTAACCTGAGGTATGACTGTACTAAGAAATCCTAATCGTAAATCAACCATTTTTAAATTATACTTTGAAATAATGGATAAAGTCCACCTTGTAAAACTTCTTGCAACCCTACTAGCGAAGTTAGTTTATTCCAATCTTTCAGGAAAGTCTGGTCTTGCTGGTTCCGAGTTTTCCCTGCAAGTTTTGCCAGCTCACCATAGTCCATTAATTTCGTCAGCCCCTCTTCTTTCATGGGCATCTCATGTGCTTCCATCTCTGGGCTAATAATATTCTTGCTGCAGTTTTTGCAGATAAAAACAGTCTTTTATATTGCTTATGTATTTTATTACCCACAATTCCTAGTAAGAAGGCTTCTGGGTTTTGTTTTGTTTTTTAAAAATAAATGTATGTTTCAACATTTTTTTTAAACCACATACGGTTAAAAAGTAGCTACCTTTTCTTTACGTTTCCGACGACGATTCATTGTTTTATACATTTTTAGCTAATTTCACTGGTGTTTATATGTTGATAAGACTTCTTTAAAACATCGTTTCAGGTGCTTTTCAATGCTGTGCTTGTCTTTCCTAGCAATGTTTTTCTCCCTCCCTGCAAATGTTTGTGAGTAGTAATGGACTGCCTCCAAGCCCAATTCCCAGCCCCACAAGGAGATTTTCAAAGTAAGTCACTGTATCTGTGGAAGTGTTTCTTAATAATCAGTTTGATGTCTGTACTGTTAATTTATACTGTACATGAACTATGCCTGTGAATGGAATATATCAGGGTGCATAAAAACCATTGATTTTTAAAAAATATATATATATTTAAAATTGGGATTCTTTTTTTATTTAATCAGATTTTTAAAATATAATGCTTTTGGAGGAAAAATCTTTCTAAAGATAGTTTTCTATTTAAGTGACATTCGAGTCCAAAGGCTATTCATCTGGAAATCAGGATTTGTTTAAAGTTTTCCTTTTTGGAAAATAATAAATTTTCAGAGTAGTTTTTACAGTTTTATCAAAAATTACTGATTTGGTCCTACTCTTAGAAATACATTGATTGACAGATAATTATGAAATTTGTTTCATAAACAAATTATGACAATTTATTTTAAGTTTTCATTTTTGGAAAATAATAAATTCCCAGTTTTTACAGTTTTATCGAAAATGACTGATTTGGTTCTACTATTAAAAATACATTGATTGACAGATAATTATGAAATTATTGTGAGGTTTAATAAGTTAACTGTTTCTATAATAATAATAATCTTTATTATGTTATGTGGTCCAACGACCCATAAAATGGATTCAAAATAAAATAGATTAATACAGACAACCCCCCAGAGAAGGGAGACCGAAGCGTTATTTGTTTAGTCATGGGTATGTTGATCTTTGATTTGTATGACTACTGAAAGAAACTTTGCCACGGCCACTGTGATATCATTGGACTTGTCGTCCAGAAGATATTTGATATAGTAGGCTTCAGATTGACCCAGCCGATTTGCCAATAGTGGTTTAATCTATAGTTCCCTAGCTTGATCATATTGTCCGCAATGCAATAAAATATGCCTCATGCAGTTGACGTCCTGAGAGCGCACACAGATCCTATTTTGATAAGGGATACCTCTCAATCTGGAGGCAGTGAGAGATTTTACTTTCTTGGGCTCCATGATCACTGCAGATGGTGACAGCAGCCACGAAATTAAAAGACGCCTGCTTCTTGGGAGAAAAGCAATGACAAACCTAGACAGCATCTTAAAAAGTAGAGACATCACCTTGCCAACAAAGGTTCGTATAGTAAAAGCTATGGTTTTCCAAGTAGCAATGTGGAAGTGAGAGCTGAACCATAAAGAAGGCTGATCGCCAAAGAATGGATGCTTTTGAATTATGGTGCTGGAGGAGAGTGTTGAGAGTCCCATGGACTGCAAGAAGATCAAACCTATCCATTCTGAAGGAAATCAGCCCTGAGTGCTCACTGGAAGGACAGATCCTGAAGCTGAGGCTCCAAGACTTTGGCCCCCTCATGAGAAGAGAAGACTCCCTGGAAAAGACCCTGATGTTGGGAAAGATGGAGGGCACAAGGAGAAGGGGACGACAGAGGACGAGATGGTTGGATAGTGTTCTCGAAGCTACCAGCATGAGTTTGACCAAACTGCGGGAGGCAGTGGAAGACAGAAGTGCCTGGCGTGCTCTGGTCCAGCGGGTCACGAAGAGTCGGACATGACTAAACAACAACAACAACAACACCTCTCAGTCTGGCGCTTAACACTTCTGATGGGAATACATTTAATCTGGCTTGGGTGAAAAGACGCCGGTATGTTGGTACAGACAAATTTCTAAGACATGCAGGTGTCTGAAACTCGAACCCATAGTGAATTCCTACTTCTAATGGGCCACAGATAACATGAGATTGAGATCGGAGATCACTATGTGATATGTTCCAGAGGCTTTGCCTCAGAGATTCAAAGGCAGTATCATAGCCCAGATGGTACAGGAGAGAAGGTAGCATGCCAAGCCAAGTGGCTTTTCTAACCATCATTTTCATCTATGAGCTGGCAAACTCCTCGTTGTTTAGGTATGGAAGGTATGGAAGCCCTTCCCTAGGCCAAAGACACAGATCTTGAGCTAGTATCTCAGGCCAGCCCACCATGCTTTAGTTGATAGAGGACATTCACCTGTTTTGAAAAATAGTATTGCATTTGGAACACAATTTGGACCGGAGAAACTTTGCCTGGAGGCGTAGAGGAGTTGAGAGACAGATTTTGCATTAAATACCTTAATGGCTGATGGAATATAATGGCCTCCCCTTGTATAAAATAATTGAAGTATAGCCAGTTTGCTTACCTCCGCCTTTTGATAGGCGGTCTGTCAATGATGTTTCCAGGACTTGGAATAATGGAACAGAAGCCCTAGGTACCGGAAGAATTTGGTCTGCTCTAGTTTGTGACCGTCCAGTACCCATTTACTCAGGGAGAATCTCTTCTCAAGCACCAGGACTTTAGATTTTTCATAACTGATGGATAACCCATTACCAGAGCAGTAGTCTCAGACTTTCCTTAGTTGATAGTTCAGGCCAGGTCTGGTTCGGGAGAGGATGACCGCGTCATCCGCATACAACAAGAGAGGGGTCTTTCTCGTCCCTATTTTTGGAACGTGGCCAACGGGGTCCATAAGCTTGCCTCTAAGTCATTCAGAAACGAACTGAACAAAGTAGGGGCCAAAATACATCCCTGTCTCACTCCCCTGGCCATCTCAATACAGTCTGAGAGCTGGCCCTGCAACCCACACCTAACCTGCAAATTGCTTCCACAGTGCAGGGCTTTAGTAAGATATAGGAGACGTTTATCCTTCAGTGCTAGATGTAACTTGGCCCATAGTTGGAATCTGGGGATGGAGTCAAAAGGCAGATTTCAGGTCCATAAAGGCCACAAAGTGTTTTCCCTGTCGAGGTCTGGTGTACTTCTCGGCTAGGAGGGACAGCATTAGACAGTGGTCTGATGTTGAGTGGTTCTTGCAGAAAGCTGCCTGAGCTTCAGATAGTATGTTTTATAGTCATTTAGAAAAGTTGTCAGTTTTGGCAGATGCAAGGAATGGACTACATGGAAATGGCGGAAATGACTGGCAGAATCCGAGACCAGGGAGAAGAGTTGGCGGAAGAAGATTGGAGGAAATTTAAAATTTATCTACAGAAACATTGTGAAATTTTTGAATGTTAATGACATTGAAATGAACTGAAGGGGTTCTAGCAACAAGGTAAAAAATAAGATTGGATTGATAATAGATAAATTAATTGGATATGAATTTGCTGAACTAATTTTCAAAAGGGATACAAAAAAGGGAGATGTGAGGAAGTCAGGAAAATAAGTGAATCAAAGATGAGAAATTAAAAAGAGGGATTTTTGTGTTTTTTAATGTGCTTTTTCTTCTCTTTTTTTTCTTTTTTTCTAAGTTAAATTTCTGTATTTTTTGTATTTTATAACTTTATATTTTTGTGTATGTGTTTTTTCCTTTTTCTGTTTGTTGTTATTCTTAAAACTTAATAAAATATCATTAAAAAAAAAAATAGAATGGCTGGGGCAGCCAAGTCAGATGGGCGGGATACAAAGAATAAATTATTATTATTATTAAGGTTTTTATTTCCTTTTCATTGATCTGTATATCCTACTGACTCTTCGCAGCTAAATTCAAAATCAATAAACATTTCAAAAAAGTAAAAAAAAAATAGAAAAGTTGTCAGTTTATTACAGAGAAAGCAGCTGTCTTGCTGCAAAAGAATTTCAGAAAGTGGCTGAATTGCAACTTATTACTAAACTGAAAACTATGGAGAGACCTCATCTGAATAGAGATATTGGATTCCTGTCTCATTGCATATGCTAAAGCTATTTTTGCTCATCTGCATACCATCCCTTGCTTTTTCCTGTAGGACTAATTGCAGTCATTCACAGTCGCCAACAGGTTGACCATACCCATACTACTACCCTTCGGAGAAAAACCCCGCCCCACCCTCCCTCTATATATCAGGGTCTGGGGACTTCTCCTCCCTCTATATATCAGGGTCTGGGGACTTCCGCTTCAATATATCTGAAGAAGTAATCCCCTCAATGTGGACAAGCAGAGGAAGGTTTCCATTTTGGGAACTGTAAAATCACCCATCTCCTACTACCCTTCTGAGAAATACCCCACCCATCCCTCCCTCCCTCTATATATAAGTGTCAGGGAACTTCTGCTTCCGTGTATCAGAAGAAGGGGGCCTGCCCATGAAAGCTTTGACCCAGAACAAACTGAGTTGGTCTCTTAAGGCACTGCTGAACCATTTATTTATTTTGACTGCGTCCCACCAATGCAGCTACCCACCTGAATCTAGATGTATGCTGGTGGACAGTGTCTGGTGTCGTGTTTGTTATTATTATTTATTATTTCTTGTATTTCTACACCGCCCCATATCTCTCGGGGCGCTTCACATTAAAAACCACGTGCATAAAACCAACACGAAAACCAGATTATCAGTTGTACAATTTAAACATGTTGTGTGTTGCCTTACTTGTCTACTCAAATTCAGCCGCAGCACGTGGCTAATTATTATTAATAGTAGAATGTCACCAAAATTTACAATTTCCAAATAATGTACTGTACCTTTCAATTTTCTTACACTGTTCTTGAGGTTATTGACAGGTGTGTCAAATAAATAATTATCAGTTCTATACATCAGTTTTATCAGCATCAGCTAACTACACTGGTTAGTGAGCTCTGATCTACAAGTATTATATTTACATGTATGGATATCCTAAAAAAGATTACTTGGTACGTATTCCTTATTGTTTATTTGTTATTTAATATGCAGGGGATGCGGGTGGCGCTGTGGGTAAAACCTCAGCGCCTAGGACTTGCCGATCGTCAGGTCGGGGGTTTGAATCCCCACAGCGGGGTGCGCTCCCGCTGCTCGGTCCCAGAGCCTGCCAACCTAGCAGTTCAAAAGCACCCCCGGGTGCAAGTAGATAAATAGGACCGCTTACTAGCGGGAAGGTAAACGGCGTTCCGTGTGCTGCGCTGACTCACCAGATGCAGCTTGTCACGCTGGCCACGTGACCCAGAAGTGTCTCCGGACAGCGCTGGCCCCCAGCCTCTTGAGTGAGATGGGCGCACAACCCTAGAGTCAGACACGACTGGCCCATACGGGCAGGGGTACCTTTACCTTTTATGCAGGTTGCTTCAGCACTGTTTAAAATGTCAACTCATTATGTTGACTACTCTTTGGTGATGGACCAATATATCTATATATCAAATCTGGCAGCACAACGCAATTTGAAACTATAAAGTCACAGGCTGGTTACTTAAAGCCTATTTTTTAAATAAATTTCTTTCTTGTGGAAATTTCTCAGTTATCATTTAAACACGTGTGTTGCATTCCTCATCTATACAGATATAAATTGGCATTTCGGATGTTACATAACTTGTCATTATTTGTGTTTTATTTTCTGCAGATGATAGCATTTATTTTCAACTTTATATTGATGTTATTAGTGTTGCCCGGAAAATACTGCACCGTGTAGATCTGCTTATTAAAGAGCAGACTCATTTAACAGAGGTTCATTTGATAACCTGCTTGGGCACAGAGTCCATCTTCAGTGAAATTCCTCCAGGGGTGAAAAATATTATGGTGTTTTCTTTTCGGGATGAAATCTTGTGAAAGGCTACTCTTTGTAAGGATTGGGGGGGGGAGGGTTTCCTATACAGCATTATAATCAGGGTGGATTTGATTTAAATCAAACCGATTTAACTCACGATTTAAATTCCTTGATTTGAACCACTAGTCAGGAAGGCTTGATTTAAATCTTTTTTTCTTTCTTTTTTTACAGAAAGGTTCAACCTTGCAGGCAACCTCTAAATATGGACAAGCAGAGGAAGGTTTCCTTTTGGGAATAATAAAATCCCTTTTTTTACAGAAAGGGTTAACCTTGCTGGCATCCTCTTCATATTGACAAACAGAGGAAGGTTTCCTTTTTGGAATCATAAATCTTCAGAGGGGTTTTTACAGTTATATAAAAAATGACTGATTTAGTTACACCATTAGAAACATGAAATTATGGTGAGGTTTAATAAGTTAACTCTTTCTATTTGGACAACTTTTCTGCTGTACTTGATTGGAAGGAGAAAAATAATCATTTCCTTCATAACAATTTAAACCATTTATTTCACTAAAGGAACAACATTATAGCACATGTATCCATGTTTGTTAACTGATGTGGTTAATTAATTTTTTTAAAACACACCTTAGACCAGCGAGGGCAAAGTTGGGCCACGCCTGATCTAGAAAAGTGGTGGCTCAACTTGGCCCTCCAGCTGCCTTGGGACTACAATTCCCATCATCCCTGACCGCTGGTCCTGTGAGCTAGGGATGATGGGAGTTGTAGTTCCCAAAACAGCTGGAGGGCCAAATTTGGCCATGCCTGCCTTAGACTGAGTTTTAGCACTTTAAAAAAATCCTTGTTTCCTGGATGAATAGCCTTTGGGCTATAATGTAACCGAAATAGAAAACTATCTTCAGAAAGATTTTTCCTTCAAAAGCATTTTATTTTAAAAATCTGATTTAAATAATTAAAAATCATTGATTTTTATCCACCCTGATTATAATATTGAAAACACAGTATAGTAGCTTTAAAGTCATTCAACTTGTCACCTCGGAAATTTCCCCGTTCCTGGAAAGACCATAATCCGGCTTTGATTTTAGCAGGAGGAGCCAGAGTCCAATCAACTGCATCCGGCCCAGCGCTCTTGGTCCCATCAAAAGGAAAGGTAAGTGCAGAGGTGGAGGAAGGGGGGGCAGTGGAGGCAGGGCGCCCCGGGTGTCACCACTGACGGGGTGGTGACAAATTGCTGGGCGGCCCTTGTTGTGGTACCTGTGGCCCGCCCGAGCTGCACATCTCTCCTGCTCTAGATCAGGCATGGCCCAACTTGGCCCTCCAGCTGTTTTGGGACTGCAAATCCCATCATCCCTAGCTCACAGGACCAGTGGTCAGTCCCAAGACAGCTGGAGGGCCAAGTTGGCCTAGGCCTGCTCTTTTCTCTGCCAAGCTTGTGACTTCCCTCCATCCCTTCACCTGTTTTTTTTCTTTTCAGATCTTTGTATCGCCCTTTAAATTAGCATTTTCTGACCTTAATATCCTTGTAGCCAACTCTTATCTCTTTGGCCAGATTTTTTGCAGTACATTTTTAGAATAATTGTTCATATACCAAATAAATTTACTCCAGTCTCTTCGAAATTTTTGGTTGTCTTGGTTCCGGATTCTACCAGTCAGCGTGGCCAATTCTGCATAGTCCAGGCATGGCCAAACTCAGCCCTCCAGCTGTTTTGGGGACTACAACTCCCATTGTCCCTAGCTAACAGGCCCAGTGGTCAGGGATTATGGGAATTGTAGTCCCAAAACATCTGGAGGGCAGAGTTTGCCTATGCCTGGACTACAACTCCCACCATCCCTAGCTCTCAGGACTTGTGGTCAGGGATGATGGGAGTTGCAGTCCCCAAGCAGCTGGAGGGTTGAGTTTGGCCCCCTCTGGCTTGGTCCACCATCTTCATTCTGCCACTCCTCAATCATTGGTAACTCTGGCAGTTTCCACCTCTTGGCTAATAAACCATCTGAAACAAATATGCTTGATTTCAATAGGTGAAATGGAAACCGAAAGCCAGCCCAAGAGACTTTTCCAAGGAACCACCAACATGCTTTCACCTGACGCGACGCACCTTTCTGACCTCAGCTCATGGTAAAATTAATCTTAATAATACATATACTACTCATCAATGCCCAGAAATGGTTCGCTGTATCTTTTGATGCTCTAGCATTCCAAAATAGTTCCTACCCAGGGTGGATAAAAACCAATTATTTTTTTATTAAAAAGTTTTTTTTAATTTGATTTTTTAAAAAATTTAAATCAAATTTTTAAAATTTAATTTGGAATTTTAAAATAAAATGCTTTGGGGGATGGGAATCTTTCTAAATATAGTTTTATGTTGAAGTGACATATGTCCATGGATCAGGGTGGCTAAAAATCAAGGATTTTTTTTAAAATAAAAAAATCATATTCTTGAAAAAAATTAATCAGATTTTTTTTCTTCAATTAGATTTTTTTTATTTAAATCAGATTTTTAAAATAAAATGCTCTTGGAGGAAAAATCTTTCTAAAGATTTTTTATTTAAGTGGCTTTCTAGTCCACGCATAGGCAAACTCTGGCCTTCAGGATGTTTTGGGCTTACAACTCCCATCATCCCTGACCACTAGTCCTGTTAGCTAGGGATGATGGGAGTTGTAGTCCCAAAACAACTGGAGGGCCGAGTTTGCCTATGCCTGTTCTAGTCCAAAGGCTATTCATCAGGAAATACGGATGTGGTTAAAGTTTTTCATGTGTGCTAAAAAATCACTCATTTTTTATATAACTGTAAAAACTATTCTGAAAATTTATAATTTCAGAAAGGAAACCTTCCTCTGGTTGTCAGTATTAAGAGGATGGCAGCAAGGTTGAACCTTTCTATTAAAAAAATTGACTTGAATCAAGCCTTACTGATGAGTGATTGAAATAAAGTCTGATTGATGAGGGATTTATATCTATTTGATTTGTATCAAATCCACCCTGCCACAAACACTCCCCCAGCCCGTAAACTGTAAAAGCTTCTCTGTAAATTGATTATTCCAAAAAGGAAACCTCCCTCCAATGGTCCATATTAAGAGAATGGCAGCATGACTTAACCTTTCTGTAAATAAAAAGGATTTTAAATCAAGCCTTACTGATGAGTGATTTGAATTGTGATTTCAACCGACTTGATAGCAATAAATAATAGTACCCAATCCACCTGGGTGGGTACTGACCTGAAGAAGTGTGCAGATACATACCGTATTTTTTGCTCAATAAGTCACTTTTTTCCTCCTAAAAAGTAAGGGGAAATGTCTGTGCGCCTTATGGAGCGAATACGTGGTCCCTGGAGCTGAATTGCCCAGGGTCAAAAAGCAGATCATGCTCCTTTTTTTGAAAGAGGGAAGGGGGTGTTGAAAGGAAGCAGCTGATTGGTAAGCGATCGGGGAAAGAGATAAGGGACACGATAAAGGAGGCTGCCTGGGAGGGGGGATCCTCAGGATTTTTACATTGGGTCACCTCAAATTCACCATCAGATCACGTAACATGTCCATGGCTACAATCTGCACCAAAAAAATCATGCATCCACTTTTTTGTGGAGCCGCAATGGTGCAAAAACCTGATTACAAAGCATGGATCCACATGGATCCTCAGGAGTATTGCATTGGGTCACCCCAAATTCACCGTCAGTTCACCTAACACGTCCATGGCTACAGCCTGCACCAAAAAAATCACGCACCCACTGTTCTGTGGGGCCGCAATGGTGCAAAAACGTGGTTACAAAGCACAGATCCACATGAATTCTCAGGATTTTTGCAATGGGCTACTCCAAACTCGCCGTCAAATCACATCTGTGACCATGAACCACAAAACTCATACATCTACTGTTTCGTTCAGATTTTTTTCGTTCAGTGTCTTATGGTCAGGTGCATCTTATGGAGTGAAAAATACGGTAACTTGGCCCTCCAGCTGTTTTGGGACTACAACACCCATAATAATCCCCAGATCACAGGACCAGTGGTCAGGGATGATGGGAATTGTCCCAAACCAGCTGGAGGGCCAAGTTTGGTCACCGCTGCATGGCCCAACTTGGCCCTCCAGCTGTTTTGGGACTACAACCCACATCATCCCCACTTCACAGGAGTACTGGTGAGGGATGATGGGAATTGTAGTCCCAAACATAGGAGTTTGCCTATACCTGCTCTAAGATGCTACTGGACCATTTTTTATTTTATGTGCCCTGACTGAAGCTTGCGGTTTCCCCTCGTGTCCGCAGCCTGCCCTCAGATGCCCTCGACGGTTGCTCCAGCGGCGCCAGCCCCTCCACTGACTCACTGGCCAAAGGCGCCGCCTCTGGCGCCGCAGCGGAATCGCCTGCCGCGCGATCCGAACCTGCTTCCCCATTCATCTTGATGGAAGACCTTTCCCCCAAGTGACTCACCCTGCTGCCTGCCTGGATGTCCGCCTGTGCCATCCTTTTGCTATACCCGCCTACGGAGAAACCGGCGGCATAAAATCCCCCAGGGCATCCGGATTAGGAGTGCCAAGTGCGAAACACCCACGCCAACCCTCCTCGGCAACGTCTCCAGGCGATTTTAATCCTCCTTTTAATGGACGCGTCAGGCCCTGGCGCTGCCTGGCTTGCCGGTTTCCCTTTTAATTCTTTTGCCAACGTCTGCTCGGTTTTCCTTTTAACTACAAATTATTTTGCGAACGTATCCTTGGATTGGGACTTTCCTTTCAAAGAAATGACACCCACATTTCCTCCAAATTCCCGGAAAAGCATCCAATTTATATTCACATTAAAAATGTCGGTGGGAAACCAGTCGCCGTCGCGATCCCTTGTTCCGAAGGTAAGAATGGAGCTGAAATAAATGAGTTTATTCTAGGTCAGGCCTAGTCAAACTCGGCCTTCCAGCTGTTTGGGGACTACAATTACCATCATCGCTGACCACTGGTCCTATTACCTAGGGATGATGAGTATTGTATTCCCCAAACAGCTGGAGGGCCAGGTTGATGGCCCAACTTGGCCCCATCTGCTATTTTGGGACCACAATTCCCATCACCCTGACCACTGGTCCTGTTAGCTAGGGATGATGGGTGTTGTAGGCCAAAACATCTGGAGGGCCAGAGTTTGCCTGTTTCTTGAGATGAATGCTGGTGGAAACTGAGAAGTACACTTAAGTATGGGAAATGTCATTCGGTTTGGGGCGCAAGAAATGATCTATTCCAGGCTTCCTCAACCTCAGCCCTCTAGATGTTTTGAGACTACAAATCCCATCTTCCCTGACCACTGGTCCTGCTAGCTAGGGATCATGGGAGTTGTAGGCCAAAAACATCTGGAGGGCTGAGGTTGAGGAAGTCTGATTTATTCCTCACAAGATCCAATTGGGCTTAATTTCCAAAAAGGGGAAAAAAAGATGCAACCCATTTGTAATCTACTGTGTCACGCTATTTATTATTTATAATTCTGTAAAATAATAACAAAAGTCTGGTGGTTTATTAGAGTATTTTTTTATGATTGAAGCCCTTTCCCCATGTCCTGTGAGCACTGGCTGGTCTGTATTGATAGGCAACTTTGTCCTCCGGATTTGTGCGATTCCGGTTCCAAATGTTTCTTGTCTTCCGGATTTGGAAAACTCTGATTTCCTTCCTTCCAAGAAATAGTGCGGAATTTGAAGCGTGATTGTGCTTGTCTGGCTCGGAAAAAGGGCGAAAAAAAGGACATTTGGCTTTCCCCTTCCTGGAATTTTCCTTTGGAAAGCGTTGGTTTGGAATCGGAGTTGGGCCTCTTGTTACCTGTATTCCGGTATTTGCCTGGGAGAGAGAGAGTTTCCTCGCCTCCAATAAATGTGCATATTGTAAAATGTCACCCAGGGGTATCTTTATTTTTTAAAATGACTATTTTATCCACATGCACACAAAAACCTCGACCCAGAACAAACTTAGTTGGTCTTTAAGGGGCTACTGGACCGATTTTTATATATATATTTCAATTTTATCCACGTGCGAATTGTATTTGTGTAGATAAACTGTGCTGTTTTGGCTGGCCTCCCAGCTGCTGCTAAATAATAAAGAAATCTGATTTAAATCCAACAAATTCGATCTTTTATTATCATCATCATTATTTTTTAAAAATAACAATTTTATTTTATAATAATTATAATTATAAAATTAGTAATATATTATTAATTTAATATTAATGTTATTAATATAATTTATAATAATTTTATTTTAGAATTATTAAGCTTTCCCTGACATCTCCAGGGGGAAAGACACACGTGAAGCCCATGAGAACAGCTGCCAGTCAGTGTTGACAACACCAAGCTAAACGAAGGGCTGACTCATATCAAGAGGGTTTCCTATAGTCCCAGCAATACAAGACCTATTACACAGGATGTTATCTACAGCTTAGAAAATTTATATTATATAACAACAATTTTATAATTATTTTATTTTTAATAATTTTAAAATACAAGTTGTCAATCCGTGCACTTACTGGCTGCTGTTTGACCTGGTACTGGAACTTCAGAACCGTAGCAGTGAAGTTTTCAAACCTCAATTCAGGAAAGGCTCGATACCTTTGGATAGATCAGACATAGGCAAACTCCAGCCCTCCAGATGTTTGGGACCACAATTCCCATCATCCCTAGCTAACAGTACCAGTGGTCAGGGATGAGGGGAATTGTAGTCCCAAACATCTGGAGGGCTGGAGTTTGCCTATGCCTGGGATAGATCATTTTTGCTTAGCCTCGGTTCCTTGTTCTTTAAAATGGGAACACTTGAGGCTTATGTGGGCAATCTCAGGTAAGCTCAGAGCATTTGAAAGCACTGCATGACCACATGACAGGGTGGATAAAAATCAGTGATTTTTTAAAAAACAACAACCCCCAAATCAGATTTTTTTGGATTTAAATCAGATTTTTAAAATAAAATGCTTCCGGAGAGAAAATCTTTCTAAAGACGGTTTCCAATTTAAGTGACAATCTAGTCTAAGGGCAGCTGTGTCCAGCATTGCCAAAGGCTTCACAATAATGTCCATGGATCAGAGTGGATAAAAATCAATATATTTTTTTAAAAAAAATGATTATTAATTTTTAGAGCTACTTTTTACAATTTTACCCCAAAGTTGCTGAGCTTTTTTTAAGGATGTTTTTAGCATGTTTCCCCACACTTTGTAACTCTCCCCACTGGCACCCACGCTTGAGAATACAGTAGTGATAGAATCAATGAATAGGTTTCCATTGACAAACCCTCTTCTCAATTGGTAGACCAAGTTACAAGATGTAGTTGTCATGGGAAACGGAAGGAGCTATCCCCTACTACAGGCATGGCCCAACTTGGCCCTCCAGCTGTTACAGTTCTCTTCAACCCTGATCACTGGTCCTGTTAACTAGGAATGATGGGCGTCGTAGTCCCAAAAGAGTTGGAGGGCCACGCCTGCGCCTGCTATGCATGGCCTGCCCTGAAGTGCAGATACAGCAGTACCTCAGCTTACCTAACCCTCTGGTTGCGTAAACTTCGGGATACGTTAGCGACAAGCCTGGAAGTATTTTACCGGGTTTTGCCGCACGCACAGAAGCACTCTACTGCGCCACACGCATGCGCAGAACAGGCACCTCCTGTTGCAAAAACCTCGGGATCTGGCCACTATAATGTATTAGTTTTAAAAAATAAAAAAAATCTGTGTCGCCAATTTGGCAGTCAACAATTCATCTGGTGTAGTTGTATGGTTGCAAAAGCTTGTCCTCTTTTCTCCTTTTCTAAAAAGGGTGTAAGGGGTCAGCAACTTTTTCCAGCCGTGAGCTGATCCACTGTCCCTCAGACCTTGTGGGGGGCTGGACTATTGAGGGGGGGAATGAATGAATTCATATGCCCCACAAATCACCCAGAGGTGCATTTTCAATAAAAGCACACATTCTACTCATGTCAAAACACGCCGATTCCCGGACTGTCCACAGCCTGGATCCTGAGGCAACTGGGCAGAGCCTTAGTTTGCCTACCCATGCTCTGGGCAAACCCCCCCCCCCCTGTTTTCCTAAACTGGAGTCTCCAAAAATAAACGGAAAAATACGGCAGCTTCCACCATCGGGCAAGCGGCTTTCAATTCCGCCATCCAGGCGTTTTTATCTGTATTTAAATTTGCAATACTTACAGGCAAATGAACACTGCAGATAGAACTGCCGGCTCCTATGGCGGTCAAACACTGAAGTTGACATGAATTTAAAAACATGCAATTTAAAAAGAAAGCACAAATGAGATTTTTGCACGGTAGACATAGGTAGAAAAGCTTCTTTCAATTCCTTTTCCTTCAACCATTTCATCAGTCAAAAAGCACCTCCTAGCACGTGAGTCTTTCCGGTGAAAACGGAGTTAAAACTTTGCTTTCAAAAAAGAAAAAAGAAAAAAAAGAGAGAGCGATGCAAATCGCCAGATGATTTTTGCACCCAAATGGAGTTCAGAGGCCACGTTCAGGATGCGAATTTAAAAGGCAGTAAAAAAATAGGAGAAAAAAGATGGACATCCAATTGTGTTATCGCTCATGTTCTCAGGATGACCATAGTGATGAGACCTGCAAGAATCAGAAGAAAAAAGCCAGTTATTTCGGCTTAACTTGAGAAATAACCCACACCAAGAAAGCTTGTTCACTGGGAGCACGTTTGTCAATATTTGTGAAACGTGGTTTACATACACATCTTACATACACAACTCATCTCTTTAACAAATGCTGAAATGTCAGAGAGCTCAAATTTACTTTCAGTTGCAATCAGTTAAATCACTAGTCAGTAAGACTAGATTTAAATCTCTTTTTCCCCCTTACAGAAAGGTTCGGCCTTGCTGGCATCCTCCTAATATTGACAAGCAGAGGAAGAGTAGTTTTTACAGTTCTATCAAAAATGACTGATTTGGTTCTACTATAAGAAATACATTGACAGATAAGGATGAAATGATTTGAAGTGAGGTTTAATAAATTGACTGTTTCCATTTGGACAGCTTTTCTGCTCTACTTGATTGGAAAGAGAAAAAGAATTGTAGCCTCAAAACATTTGGAGGGCCGAGGTTGAGGAAGCCTGCTTTGGACTATAACGTAACCTAAACAGAAAACTATAGAAAGATTCTTCCTCCAAAAGCATTTTATTTCCAAAATCCGATTTAAATAAAAAAATCCTATTTTAAAAAACTTGCTTTTAAAAAACATTGATCCACCCTGGTTGCAATTTGCTGACATGGCCCTCATGCAGTGACTCGATTACAGGGTTGTTTTTTACGTTTCTTTACACATTTTCATTTTTACACTCAGCCACAAATCCTATTTTGAAATGACAACAAAAAGATGCGTACCTAATACGTAAGCCGCTACTAACTTTTGATTCACACTTAAGTGGAGGTAGAGAGGCACAAGGGAACCCCCTTCTCCCAGCGTGGGAAGCATGAGAGCCGCAATGCACACGATTCCGAGGAACACGGTGAGCAAACTTGGCCCCGATGAGGCAATTCTGTTTTCTGGAAAAAGGAAAAGGCATTTGACACTATGGAAAGGGGCAATTTCTTTCCTTTCCTTTCTCCCCCCCCCCCTTTATTGAATTTAGTAAATAACAAAACATTTTAAAAAAATCTTTATTATATTGCAAAGTAAATACATCAAAACAAAACCATACATAAAGAGTAATATCCAATAAAACAGAAAGAAAATAAAGGGAAAAAATGCAAAGGAAAGTAGACAGAAAAGAAGAATAAAGTATCATATTTCATTACAATAAACACTGATTTACAAAATAATAATAATAGACTTCCATCACTCTCACAGCACTTCCTTTCACCTTTCATATTTTATCTGTATTTCAGTATTATTTTCATCTGAATATATAAATGTGTATATATGTATATTTCCCCTTTTCCATTCACCAGGTCGTTCTAGACACAGCCAAATTTTTACATTTGAACCTTGTCTTTCTAAGTAGTCATTCAAGCAATTCCATTCCTCCTGGACTGTATTCATTGGCTTTAGTCTTATTATATCCGTCCATTTCTCCAGTTCCAAATATTCACATAATTTATATAGCCACTCCTCTTTGGTCAGTACCTGGTTACCCTTCCAGTACTTCGCCACGAGAATTCTTGCCGCTGATGTTGCATACAGAAAAAATTGAGTTTTTTCTTTTAGAATATCACTGTTCAATATTCCCAAAAGATATGTTTCTGGTCTTTTACTATGTGAAGTTCTTAGTAACTTTTTTATTTATTCATGGATCATGTCCCAGAACTTTCTGATCTCTGGACATGTCCACCACATATGGTAGAAGGTTCCAATCTGCTTTGTGCATCTCCAACACTTATTACTAAGCAATCTGTTCATTTTAGCCAATCTCTCCAGTGCTAAATACCACCTGTGGTGCATTTTCAGGTAATTTTCTCTTATTAAATAACATGCTGTAAAATTTATATTTTTTGCCCACAGTTTTTTGAATGGTATAACATAGGCATGTCCAACAGGTAAATCTGAAAGCATCTGAAGGCAGCCCTGTTTAGGGAAGTTTTTAATATTTAATGCTGTATTGTTTTTAACACTTGATAGACTGGGGAAACTTAGCCAGATGGGTGGGGTATAAATTAATCATCATCATCATCATCATCATCATCACTGGCTCCCCCCAAAGAAGCTCAAGAACTTTGGCTTCCCTAAAAAAAGCCCAACAACTTAGACCTGAACCGGTGTAGATCACTGCTAGTTTTTAACTTTGTGAGTAGATCACAGTCTTGGCAACCCTAACAAAAAGTTCAAATGAGATCCACTTCATTCCTAAACATTTCATTTCACCAAACATTCTTGCTTTTATTGACATTGGGCTTCCCGTCAAATCCACCCAGCCAGAATGGCTAGGACTTCAGAGATTGGCAACCTTTTTCAGCAGGGGGCCAGTTCACTGTCCCTCAGACCTTGTGGGGAGCTGGACTAGTTGGGGGGGGGAATGAATGAATTTCTATGCCCCACAAATCGCCCAGAGATGCATTTTCAATAAAAGGACACATTCTACTCATGTCAAAACACGATTCCTGGATGGTCTGCCGACTGGATTGAGAAAGCGATTGGGCTGGATCCGGCTCCTGGACCTTAGTTTGCCTACCCATGGGCTAGGTTCAACCTCCAATGGGGGAAAACAGTGTTCCTCTGAATACCAATTGCCAAAAACCACCAGCGGGGAGAGGGATGCTCAGATTCAGCTTTTGAGCTTCCCATTAGGTGCAGGGGCCAGCAAATTTTTTTTTGCTGCAGGCTTGTCCACTGTCCCTCAGACTTCGGGGCGGGCTGGAGAACCAGCACCAGGGAGGGTGGGAGTTGGAAGAAGAGGCGGGGTAGGCAAGTAGTCCTCCTCCCCACCCCCCACGCTTACCCTCCCAGGGGCTGCCGCCGCTTCTCATGGGTAGGCAGGGCGGCGGGGGAAAGATGAGCGGTGCAAAAGGGCTGGCTCCAGAGAGGGATTGCTGAAAATGGTGCTCAGCCAGCTCCCTTCCTCACCTAGGCAGGGCAGGGAGAAGCCAGGAGGTAAGACTTGATTTAAAACACACACACACACACACACACACACACTACAGAAAAGTTCATCCTCTTCATATTGACAAGCAGAGGAAGGTTTCCTTTTTTTTTTTGAATCATAAAATCCTTTTTTCCTTACAGAAAGGTTCGACCTTGCTGGCATCCTCTTCATATTGACAAGCAGAGGAAGGTTAAGCTTGTAAGGTGACTTGATGTTACACCATAATCATACTATCAAAGAAGTAATTGCAGTGATAAATAATATGTAATGGGAATGAGAACTTAAAAGGACTCTCAAGGTGACAAGTGCTGGTGGAGGGGAGTCAAGTGGGTGTGCTCCTCCATCTTTTCTTTCTTTCTCACCTTTTCCCTTTACTGTCTTTGGTTTTGGGGGTGAAGTGTGTGTACCTGTTTGTTTGTAAATATTCTCAAATAAAACATTAAAAAGTCAAATGGGTGTAGTCCTTTCTTTCTTTCTGATCCTTTCCCTTTACTCTTTTTGGTTTTTGGGGTTAAGTGCAGGCTTCCTCAGCCTTGGCCCTACAATCCCATCATGGCTGATCACTGGTCCTGCTAGCTAGAGTTGTAGGCCAAAAGCATCTGGAGGGCTGAGGTGGAGGAAGCCTAGTTTAAAAGTGAAAACCAGCCCCTGAAACCTGACCCTGTGCTCCACTGGGAGCCAGTGCGGCTGGCACAGCGCTGGGTGGACGTGGTCCCGCAGCGGGGACACTGCGTGGAACCTCGCCGAGGCGTTCTCTGCCCGCTGGGGTTTCTGGGTGAGCTTTGAGGGCGACCCTGCGTAGAGCGAGTTACAATAATCAAGCCTGGAGGTGACCGTTGCATGGGTCACTGTGGCGAGGTCAGGATAAGGGAGGTAAGGGACCAGCTGCTTAATACGGCAGATGTGGGGAAATGCCTCCATATTGTCTGCTTGTAAATATAAATAAGAAATAAGAAAGGACAACTGGAAATTATTTATGCGTGAAACAACAGCAGCAAGGATTCTATTAGCCCCAGCTCGGAAGACGGAAGAAAGCCAAGAAAGAACAACGGCAAGAGAAAGTCATGGAATATGCAGAATTAGCAAAATGAACAGATAAATTACATGAGAGGGACAACACAGACTTTAAAAGAGAATGGGAACCATTTATGATATATATGAAGAGACAACAAGGAGAGTTGGACTCATTGGCAGGGTTTGAGTAAACATTCACAAATGCATATAACAAGGGTAGGCAACCTAAGGCCCGGGGGCCAGATGCAGCCCAGTGGCCTCAGTCCGGTGGACTGGGACTAGGAATTGGCATGTTTTTACATGAGTAGAATGTGTGCTTTTATTTAAAATGCATCTCTGGATTATTTGTGGGGCATAGGAATTCATTCACACACACCCCCTCAAAAAATCTAGTCCAGCCCCCCACAAGGTCTGAGGGACAGTGGACCAGCCCGCCATGAAAAAAACTTGCCAGCCCCTGCCATGGGTAGGCAAACTACAGCCCAGGGGCCGGATCTGGCCCAATTGCCTTCTGGTGGTCTGGGAACCAGTGTGTTTTTACATGAGTAGAATGTGCCCTTTTATTTAAAATGCATCTCTGGCCCCCTGCTGAAAGTTTGCTGACCCCTGGTATATAATACAGTGGTACCTCTGGTTAAGAACTTAATTCGTTCTGGAGGTTCATTCTTAACCTGAAACTGTTCTTAACCTGAGGTACCACTTTAGCTAATGGAGCCTCCTGCTGCCGCTGCATGGTTTCTCTTTTCCTGAAGCAAAGTTCTTAATCCAAGGTACTATTTCTGGGTTGGCGGAGTCTGTAACCTGAAGCGTATGTAACCCAAGGTACCACTGTAGTAGTAGTAGTAATAATAATAATAATAAAATAAAATAAAAAATAGAGAAAGAGGCAGGTCAATAGCTCCAAAAAGCAATGGTGTTCCAACCATCCAACTACCTGGCTGGCACAAAGCCTGCTCGAAAAAGACGCTCTCTGCCAGGTGTGCCGTGATCCTCTTCTCCTCCTCTTCCTTCGGGTCTTTAGCTGCTGGAAGCAGAGTGGCGATGACCTCTTTCCTCCCCAGCGCTTTCCTCTGGCTCTGCTCGGAGACCTGGAGCCGAAACTTGTCGATCACACCATAGTGGCAAGGTCGGACATCTCTGTGACGGATCACACTGTAATGGGAGGAGGACATGAATGGCCACATTTCCTTTTTTAACGCATTATTGCTCTTTTTTTGTTTTAATATAATGTTTATTAAATTTTCTTTTTTATTTTATAACAAGCATCCCCAACCTGCGGCTCCCCAGATGTTTTAGCCTACAGCTCACATGATCCCTAGCTAACAGGACCAGTGGCCAGGGATGATGGGAATTGCAGTGCAAAACATCAGGAAGAAGAAGAAGAAGAGTTTGGATTTGATATCCCGCTTTATCACTACCCGAAGGAGTCTCAAAGCGGCTAACATTCTCCTTTCCCTTCCTCCCCCACAAGAAACACTCTGTGAGGTGCGTGGGGCTGAGAGACTTCAAAGAAGTGTGACTGGCCCAAGGTCAACCAGCAGCTGCAGGTGGAGGAGCGGGGAAGCGAACCCGGTTCACCAGATTACAAGTCCACCGCTCTTAACCACTACACCACACTGGCTCAATCTGGAGGGCCAAAGGTTGGGGATGCCTACTTTTTTTAAAAAAGAAATATTTATTAAAGTTTTACAAAAACATGAGTACAAAAATACATGAAAAAAAAAATACAACATACAAAGGACAAAAAGAAAATAAGAAAAAATTAAAAACAAATCCATTTTTTTATATCTTTACTCTCATTAGCTTGTTTCTTTGACCTCCTCACACCTCCCCTTCTTGTATTCCCATTTACATAATCAAATCAGCAAATCCTTACCCTCTTTCATTTATCTTAACTCTATATCTTAACATTTTATAACTCTATATTTTCATCCATTATCAATTCATTTTTGCATATTCTTATTAACTTTGTTGCTAATGCCACTTATTTTCAATCCAACATCATTTTAGCATTCATTAATTTTACAGTGTTTCTGCAGATAGTCTTTAAATTTCTTCCAATCTTCTTCCACCAATTCTTCTCCCAGGTCTCAGATTCTGCCAGTCATTTCCGCTAATTCCATATAGTCCATCACCTTCATCTGCCACTCTTCCAGGGTGGGTAGATCCTGTGTCTTCCAATACTTTGCAATAAGTATTCTTGCTGCTGTTGTTGCATACATAAATAAAGTTCTATCCTTCTTTGGCACCAATTGGCCAACTATGCCCAGGAGAAAGGCCTCTGGTTTCTTCAGAAAGGTATATTTAAATACCTTTTTCATTTCATTATAGATCATCTCCCAGAAAGCCTTAATCTTTGGGCACATCCACCAAAGGTGAAAGAATGTACCTTCATTCTCTTTACATTTCCAACATTTGTTATCGGGCAGATGATATATTTTTGCAAGCTTGACTGGTGTCATGTACCACCTGTATATCATTTTCATAATATTCTCTCTCAAGGCATTACATACCGTAAATTTCATACCGGTGGTCCACAACTGTTTCCAGTCAGCAAACATAATATTATGACCAATGTCTTGTGCCCATTTAATCATAGCAGATTTAACCGTTTCATCCTGCGCATTCCATTTTAACAGCAGGTTATACATTCTTGAAAGTATCTTGGTTTTGGGATCTAACAGTTCTGTTTCCATTTTTGATTTTTCCACCTGGAAGCCAATTTTTTTGTCCAAATTGTAGGCCTCTCTTATTTGATAATAATGAAGCCAGTCTCGCACCACGTCTCTGCAATTATTAAGGGATGCCTGCTTTATAACAAACAACCAAATAAAATTTCTTCATCACATATATCTTTGCTCAAATTGAGCTTTGACTTTCTCCCGTTCTCCTCCCTGACTACCATATGCAATCACTTTTATCTCCGCATTTCTAAATCACCCTATTTACCTTATCTCAGGCTTACTCAGCCTCCGCCCTCCAGATGTTTTGAGACTACAATTCCCATCATCCCTGACCACTGGTCCTGCTAGCTAGGGATCATGGGAGTTGTAGGCCAAAAACATATGGAGAGCCAAGGCTGAGGAAGCCTGTCATCTCCATACTAAATGGACTTACTTCTAATATTATAAACAGCTCATTATTTATATATGTACAACAAGTCGTCATAATCATTTCTATTAGTACCTTGGTTTGTGAACAACCTAGCTTACGAAAGTTTTGAATGATGATCGATTCAAACCCAGACGTGCACGTCCCAGTTTGCAAACCTTTTTCGGGTCACAACCCGTGGTTTTTTATTACAAACAATTTTTTTGGTTGGCGAACACATTTTTTTGGACAATGATCCGTTTTTGGAGGCTCCATTGGCAAAAGCGTGCCTTGGGTTACGACCTGTTTCAGTTTACGAAGGGACCTCCGGAATGGATGATGGTCATAAACCAGGCATAGGCAACCTAGGCCCTCCAGCTGTTTTGGGACTACAACTCCCATGATGCCTAACTCACAGGATGAGTGGCCAGGGATGATGGGAATTGTAGTCCCAAAGCAGCTGGAGTGCCAAGGTTGCCTATGCCTGTCGTAAACTAAGGTACCACTGTAAAGCTATTGGTGATCACAAAAGATACATACAGTTTCAATTATGGGGTTTCTTCACAAACCTATGACTACCCATCCTCTCCATGTTTTTTCCCTTTCTCATAAGCGTGTTGTATCATTTTATTTCTGTGATGTTTTATAAAAACTTTCTTTCCTAGATCAATCTTGTATTCCTTTATACCATGGGTAGGCAAACTAAGGCCCAGGGGCTGGATCCGGCCCAAACGCCTTCTCAATCTGGCCCACGGACTGTCCAGGAATCAGCGTGTTTTTACATGAGTAGAATATGCCCTTTTATTTAAAATGCATCTCTGGGTTGTTTGTGGGGAATAGGAATTCATTCATTCCCCCACATCTAGTCCGGCCCCCCACAAGGTCTGAGGGACAGTGGATCGGTCCTCTGCTGACCACGTCCACCCAGTGCTATGCCAGCCACACTAGTCCCCGGAGCACAGGATCAGGTCCTGTCGGACTAATTGCAGTCGTTCACAGTCGCCCACAGGTTGACCATACCCATTGAGTCCTACTACCCTTTGGGGAAAACCCCGCCCCACCCTCCCACTATCTATCAGGGTCTGGTTAATAATAATAAATAATAAACTTTTATTTGTATCCCGCCCTCCCCGTCCGAACCTGGGCTCAGGGAGGCTAACACCAAATATGTAACACTGGTATAAAATCAAGCAATAACGAAATTACCTCCTGAAAACAAGTCAGGATCAAATTCAAATCCAATTAGATGGCTTTCCGCAGGATTAGGGTTGGGAACAGTAAACGCTCGTCAGGCCCAACTGTTTGCGCTGCTCTTATATGGGCAGTGAGAATGCTGGGAGGCCTCTTTCATACTAGACTTCGGTTTCTGTGTATCTGAAGAAGGGCACATGCCCACGTAAAGCTTAGACCCAGAACAAACTGAGTTGGTCCCTAAGGTGCCACTGGACCATTTTTAAATTTTTTTATTTCCCCACCCTGAGATGTCTTGATGAGGGTGGACTATACATCTAATAAATTAACGAATGACCTCTGGAAGGTAGCTTAGTGGTTGCTATTCATTACAAAGCAACAAACCAAAAAACAGCTTTTTACTCACATGTCAACACAGCACTGAGGCTTCACCGCGCCCGCTGCATCGACCACGACATATTTATTTGGGGTTGTGCAAAGAACTGAAAGAAAAGAAAAGGGGCCGTCATCCGATGTCAGCCAATCGCAAGGAAAACTGGCACAGAAGCGAAGCTCAACATCAGGAACTACCGAACTCCAGCCCTCCAGCTGTTTTGGGATTATAATTCCCACCATCCCTGACCGCTGGTCCTGTTAGCTATGGGTGATGGGAGTTGTTGTCCCAAAACAGCTGGAAGGCCAAGTTGGGCCATGTCTTATCCGGACTCCCAAGTTATTGTAACCCACCCACGGACCTTCAGGCAAAAGGCAGGTCAGAAAGCAAATAAAAGGAAGTTGAGACAATCCCTCCTCCCCAAGCAAACCCTTAAATAGAATTGTACCTGAGACGCACCTTTGAATTTTAAGGCAAATTCATAGGGGTTATAGAGAGTCAACACCTGTTTATGGGTCGACTGGTCGTCCGCATAAAATATAAGCTCCGTGGGGAATAGGAAGACAGGAAGGTTTCCTTCCACTAACTCTGGCTGCCTTTTTTGCTGCTGCATTGGCCCCGAGTCGTCCTCGCCACTGCGCCTTCTGCTCGCCCGATGGCTTTGTCTCCCCACACGTCTCGTCACAGCAATTTAGGAATCCGAAAGCATTATGGCAAACCTATAGCCAAACCTATAAAAACACAAGACAGCATCAAACATCTATCTATCTATCTATCTATCTATCTATCTATCTATCTATCTATCTATCTATCTATCATCTATTTATCCATCTTGGCAAACCTATAGGCAAACCTATAAAAACACAAGACAGCATCAAACATCTATCTATCTATCTATCTATCTATCTATCTATCTATCTATCTATCTATCTATCATCTATTTATCCATCTTGGCAAACCTATAGGCAAACCTATAAAAACACAAGACAGCATCAAACATCTATCTATCATCTATCTATCTATCTATCTATCTATCTATCTATCTATCTATCTATCTATCATCTATTTATCCATCTTGGCAAACCTATAGGCAAACCTATAAAAACACAAGACAGCATCAAACATCTATCTATCTATCTATCTATCTATCTATCTATCTATCTATCATCTATCTATCTATCTATCATCTATCTATCTATCATCTATATCTATCATCTATCTATCATCTATCTATCATCTATCTATCTATCTATCTATCTATCTATCATCTATCTATCATCTATTTATCCATCTTATATCTAACTGTCAATCATCTATCTATCTACCTATCTATCTATGCCAGTGCCGGATTTAAGGCCCTCGGGCTTTCAAGGTCCACAAGGTCACTTTGAATTGTGCCCGGAAATGTCCCGGGAGATATGCAGGTCTTTCAGGGTTATGCAGTCTCTGCAGTCCCTGTCTCCAGTCTGGCTGCCGCATTCTGGATTAGTTGTAGTTTCCGTCTTAGTTGTAGTTTCCATCTTCAAAGGCAGCCCCACGTAGAGCGCATGGCAATAGTCCAAGCGGGAGATAACCAGAGCATGTTCTGCTCTGGGCAGGGAGGGTCTCATCCTGCATACCAGATGAAGCTGCCCTGGACACAGAACGGACCTGCACCTCCATGGGGCTACGCAGGCTACGCAGCTGGTCCTTCAGGGGCACAGTTACCCCATTCATGACCAGGGAGTCCCCCACACCGACCCGACCCCCGTCCCCCAAGAACAGTACTTCTGTCTTTTCAGGATTCAACCAAAATCCCTTAGCTGCCATACATCCTCCAACCACCTCCAGGAACTCACACAGGACCTTCACTAGTTCTGATTTAAAAGAGAGGTAGAGCTGGGTATCATCCACATATTGATGGACGCCCAGCCCAAACAGCTGGAGGGCCAACTTGGGCCATGCCTGAGCTAGAGCAGTGGTGGCCAAACTGCGCCCTTCAGCTGTTTTGGGACTAAAATTCCCACCATCCCTGACCACTGGTCCCGTTAGCTAGGGGTCATGGGAATTGTAGGCCAAAAGCTTTTATGCATCTATGAGATCCCACAGCAGCTATTCACAACACCCATGCCAATTAATCCTGAAAATTGCAAGCCTGCCACATTTGCGAATCACGTCATTGTTATTGGAAAAAGCAGGGGTGGCCAACTCCAGAGAGACTGCAATCTACTCACACAATTCAAAACTGGCAAAACTTGAACTAGCCCAGACGACAGCGTCAATTAGAATGCAATCAAAACAAGAATTAGTGGGATGGGAATTGTAGTCTCAAAACATCTGGAGGGCCGAGGTTGAGGAAGCCTGGCCAAGGAGCTTAACGAAGCACGTTCCTCCAGATGTGTTTCAGGCACAACAAGCAGCAAAGAGAAATCCAAAGAAATGAATGGGAGACAAACCGAACGGCATATTGTAGACGAGGAGACATGATTCCGGCCCTCTCCAATCTAGCTTGCACCCTTGACAAAACGCTACCAAGTCACATTAGTGTTTACAGCGGCAGGGGTATCTTATCCCGATTGGCCGTAACAGCAGACAAAAAATGAGCAGGGGAGACGGGAACACACAAGCAGAGTCCAACCTTCGGATCCATACGTGCTCTCTCTGAGGATACGGCCCCTGCTGCTGCTGAAGCCCCCTCTAGGTGAGGGGCTGCCGCAGCCAACCCTGGCATTCTTTTTAACAGAGCTACCAGACCCCTTGCACTGCCAGCAGGCATGGCCAAACTTAGCCAGTGGCCAAGGATAATGGGAGTTGCAGTCCCCAAGCAGCTGGAGGGCCGAGTTGGGCCATGCCTTAAATTTGGCCCTACAACTCTTTTGGGGACTACAACTCCCATCATCCCTAGCCAACAGGACCAGTGGTCAGGGATGATGGAAATTGTAGTCCAGGACAGTAGAACAAGGACACCGCTGCTGTTCTCTCTCGCAACAGACTTCATCCCTTTCTGGCCCAGGCATGGACCAACTTGGCCCTCCAGCTGTTTTTTGGATTCCAAATCCCATCATCCCTAGCACCAGTGGCCGGGGATGATGGGCACTGTAGTCCCCAAACAGCTACGGTGGTCATCTCTGACGCAACTCTGCCAAAGGCACGACGACGACCCCCCCTCGAAACAGCCAGGCCCTCCTCGCCCTCAGCGATGGTCCTCTACTTTTTCGAGAGCCATTTCCCCCAGGAAGCCCCCACCCAGGCCAGAGACCCCCGATCGCTCCCTCCCCGCCGAGGGGCGGGGGGCGCGCGAACGCTCAGGCTGAGGCGAGCCGCCGCCCCACCGGAGCCGCAGAGGAGCGCAGCGCAGCCCCTTCCCCTCAAGCCCGAAGAGGCCCGCTTTTGTTTCGGGCTCGGGTCGCCTCGCAGCTGTTTGGGGACTACAACTCCCATCATCCCCAGCTACCAGTAGCCAGCGGTGAGAGATTATGGGAGTTGTAGTCCCCAAACAGGCCCCTCGCCGGGAATGAGATCCCTGAGGACCCTCCTGTGCGACGACGGACCCTCGCTCCCTGCCCTCACTCACCCCTCGGACCCGCCTCCGCCTCCGGGTTCTTTCGGTCACCAGCCGCCGCCGCCGCCGAGGAAGCACCGCCTCTTCGCCTCTCTCCCTCGCCTCAGCGGACGGGCCCGCCCATTTCCCCGCCCCTCTCGCGTCACCAGGCGCTAGGGCTGCCGGGAACGTGAAGTGGAGAGCGGGAAAAGGGCGACAGAGGCGCGAGAGGACCTCTTCTCGACGTCCTTGGGAGGCAGGGGGAGGGGGGTGGTGGGAGCTTCTCCTACGCGTGCGCAGAGAGGAGGGCTCGCTCGGGCCCGCCCCTCGTCGCTTGCTGCTCACGGGACCAGTGATCAGGGACGATGGGCATTGTAGTCCCCGAACAGCTGGAGGACCCGCTTCCCTCAGGACTGCCACCATTCCACCCTAATCCCTTATCGGAACGAATTGCTGGTGTTGCCGTTTGTAAACTACAACGCCCATCACCCCGACTGCTGTGAGCTAGGGATGATGGGAGTTGTAGTCCCAAAACAGCTGGAGGGCCTCGCCAGGTTCAACATGCTGCCATCTGCCTTATTGCAGGGCAGATTCGTGGGTAATCCATAATACACAGAAGGAGTCTGCCCCTGCGGCTTGATGGAGGTAGAAACTGTCTCTCATGTCTTGTTACGCTCGGCATTTATCACCCCTGCTATACAAAAATCTCCAAATGGGTCCGAACTTCAATGTCTAAAACTCCTGGTAGAGGACAAGGATCCAGAGATCACGCTCAGGGAGGCCAAATTCCGTGCGACTGCCATAAAACTTAGGGAACAAGCTGTGCTACCAAAATGATTAAGCTCTTAAATGACAATTTTAGGTTATATTTTAGTGAAATATTATTATTATTATTATTATTATTATTATTATTATTATTATTAATTATTTCTACCCCACCCATCTGGCTAGCTTTCCCAAGCCACCATGGGTGGCTTCCAGCAAAATATTAAAATACAATAGTGTGTCAAACATTAAAAGCTTCTCTAAACAGGCTGCCTTCAGATGTCTTCTAAAAGCCAGAGAGTTGGTTCTTTCTTTGACATCTGAGGGAGAGTGTTCCACAGTGGGGGCTCCACCACCGAGAAGGCCCTGTGCCTGGTTCCCTGAAACCTCATTTCTCACAGAGGGAACCGCCAGAAGGCCCTAGGAGCTGGACCTCAGTGTCTGAGCTGAACGATGGGTTTGGAGATGCTCCTTCAGGTATACAGGATGGGGCCATTTAGGGCTTTCAGGCTAGGCACCAACACTTTGAATTGTGCTTGGAAACGTACTGGGAGCCAATGTAGGTCTTTCAAGACCGGTGTTATGTGATCTCAGCAGCCACTCCCCGTCACCAGTCTAGCTGCCACATTCTGGATTAATTGTAGTTTCCAAGTCCCCTTCAAAGGCAGCCCCACATAGAGCGCATTGCAGTAGTCCAAGCGGGAGATAACTAGAGCATGCACCACTCTGGTGAGACAGTCTGCGGGCAGGGAGGGTCTCATTCTGTGTACCAGATGGAGCTGCCCTGGACACAGAATGGACCTGCGCCTCCTTGGATAGCTGCGAGTCCAGAATGACTCCCAGGCTGTGCACCTGGTCCTTCAGGGGCACAGTTACCCCATTCAGGACCAGGGAGTCCCCCACACCTACCTGCCGCCTGTCCCCCCAAAACAGTACCCTCCACACCCAACTGCCCCCTGTCCCCTGTTCCCTTGGCAGGTGCGACCAAGGCAGTTTCAGTCCCATGGTGAGGCCTGGATCACAACTGGAAGGGATCCAAATTGTCCGCTTCTTCCAAGTTAATATTTAACTTATATGTTTTTAACTACTGGACGCAGGTGGCGCTGTGGGTTAAAGCCTCAGCGCCTAGGACTTGCCGATCGAAAGGTCGGCGGTTCGAATCCCTGCGGCGGGGTGCGCTCCCGTTGCTCGGTCCCAGCGCCTGCCAACCTAGCAGTTCGAAAGCACCTCCGGGTGCAAGTAGATAAATAGGGACCGCTTACCAGCGGGAAGGTAAACGGCGTTTCCGTGTGCGGCTCTGGCTCTGGCTCTGGCCAGAGCAGCGATGTCACACTGGCCACGTGACCCGGAAGTGTCTCCGGACAGCGCTGGCCCCTGGCCTCTTAAGTGAGATGGGCGCACAACCCCAGAGTCTGTCAAGACTGGCCCGTACGGGCAGGGGTACCTTTACCTTTACCTTTATATCTGTATTGTCCCTGTTAGACCCAATTGCCATTCAATGTATCCCTCTTGTGTTTTTATGATTTTCCTGAGATTGTAAGTGAGCCAGAACTGGTCTGTGACTGTAATAATAAATTCATTCACTTTGAGTACGTATTTTTCCGTATATAAGACTAGGTTTCCCCCCTAAAAAATAATGTCCAAAATTGGAGGCGTCTTATACACCCCCCATTTTCTTAAATCAGAGTCCCCCCCAAATAAGGGGTGTCTTATACATGGGGGCGTCTTAAAGACAGAAAAACGTGGTATATATATATATATATATATATATATATATATATATGGGAAAGCAGATTGCAATGTGAATAAAAAAGTCATCCGCCTGTCTTGTAAGACGAAGGAAGAGTGCGCTGCCTTTGGGAGTAAAGTCAAACCCTTGCAGGCATTGCCCAACTTGGCCCTCCAACTATTTTTGGGACTACAACTCCCATCATCCCTAGCTCACAGGACCAGTGGTCAGGGATGATGGGAACTGTAGTCCACAAACCGCTGGAGGGCCATGTTTGGCCACCACTGCTCTGGATCAGGCATTGCCCAACTTGGCCCTCCAGCTCTTTTGGGACTACAACTTCCATCATCATGGGACCAGTGGTACAATAAACTACAATACAATAAAATGGCAGCAAATGTCAGTGTAACGCACAAGGCTACAACGAAGGAAGTGAGGGAAGGTATTGAGGACTGGCAATTTATTGCAGTTTATTCAGCTCATAACAATCGTCCCCTCTTTGGTGGTATATTTTCTAATAACACTAGTAAATTAAGCACGAGAGCCCGTACAGCAGAGTTTGAGCAGAACGGCAAATATCAATCCTTTGGAAATGAACTTGGTCCCGTTATTTTAGGATAGGGACATCCAACTCCCAATAGACTGTGATCTACTCACTGTGAAAAAACAGTTTTTTGGGGAAGCCAAGGTGGTTGAGCTTTTTTTTAGGGAGCAAATGAGTGAATGGAACTGAATGATTGGAACTGAATGAATGAATGAATGAAACTGAATGAGCATTGCGATATACACAAAACACAATCATAATTTGAATATATAAAACACAGTGGAGGGTCTTGAATCCCCAGTCCGATAGTGGAACTTAATCTGATGGCCCACTTTTTTGCTAGGAAGCCAAAGTTGCTGAGCTTTTTTAGGAAAGCCAAAGTTGCTGAGCTTTTCTTTGGAAAGCCAAAGTTCTTGAGGTTTTTTTTAGGAAAGGCAAAGTTATTGAGCTTTTTTTGTGTGGGGGGGGAGTAGATCACTGAAGGGTCAGAGTGCTGCTCTTATCCTATGGCTTAGAAAGAACCCACAGCTCACACTAACAGAAGCCAAAGTCACGGAGTATAAAGAGCAGAATTTTTAATTCTGTATCAAATATTTAGACAGAGGCCTTTGTAAACAGAATTATCCCTCTCCCCCCCATTTTGGTATTTCTTTTAAAAAAATATATATATTTATTAGGTTTTTACAAAAGGAGAAACACATAACCACCACAAAAATGAAAAGAGATAAAACATAATCAAAGATACAATAAAAAAAACAAATCAGAACAATAGAGTACAGAAAAATAAAGTTCTACCCAACAAAATACAAAACATAAAAACTCCAACTTTTAAAATCATACTTAATTAGCTTCCTTTCTTGACTTCCGCACGCCTCCCTTTTTTGTGTTCCTCTTTACCCAGTCAAATACAGCAAATCCTTACCCTCTTTCAGATCTCGTTTCTAATTATTAAGTTCATTCTATTATGTCTCCAATCTTTCCTCCTTATACTTGAACACCTTTAAAATGTTATTTACTTTCGACATAATATAACTTTAGTCTTCTACCCTTTTCTGTTACATTTTTGCATACTTTTTAAAACTATATCACTAATGCCATATTGTTTCCATATCCAACATTGTTTTAACATTCATAAACTTTGCAGTGTTTCTGCAGATAGTCTTTAAACTTCTTCCAGTCCTCTTCCATTAATTCTTCTCCCAGGTCTCGGATTCTGCCAGCCATTTCTGCCAACTCCATATAGTCTATCACTTGCATCTGCCATTCTTCCAAGGTGGGCAAATCTTGTGTCTTCCAATACTTTGCGATGAGTATTCTTGCTGCTCTTGTCGCATACATAAAAAACGTTCTATCTTTCTTTAACACCAATTGGCCAACTATGCCCAAGAGAAAGGCCTCTGGTTTCTTAAGAAAGGTATATTTAAATACCTTTTTCAGTTCATTATATATCATCTCCCAGAAAACCTTAATCTTTGGGCACGTCCACCAGAGGTGAAAGAATGTACCCTCAGACTCTTTACATTTCCAACACTTATTATCAGGCAGACGATAAATCTTTGCCAGCTTGACTGGGGTCATGTACCACCTATAAATCATTTTCATAATATTCTCTCTTAGGGCATTACATGCTGTAAATTTCATACCGGTGGTCCACAACTTTTCCCAGTCTGCAAACATAATGTTATGACCTATGTCCTGTGCCCATTTAATCATAGCTGATTTGACTGTTTCATCCTGTGTATTCCATTTTAACAGCAAGTTATACATTCTTGAAAGAATCTTAGTTTTAGGTTCTAACAGTTCTGTTTCCAATTTTGATTTTTCCACCTGGAAACCCAATTTTTTATCCAAATTATAGGCCTCACTTGATAATAATGAAGCCAATCTCGCACTTTATCCTTTAATTTCTCAAAACTCTGCAATTTCAATTTGTCTCCTTCTAGTTCTAGTATCTCCCAATATTTCGGCCATTTGGCCTCCATATTGAGTCTTTTCAGAGCCTTTGCTTCCATGGGTGACAACCACCTTGGGGTCTTATTTTCCAATAAATCTTTGTACCTTATCCAGACATTAAATAATGCTTTCCTGACAATATGGTGTTTAAAAGTTTTGTGCGCTTTAACCTTGTCGTACCACAAATATGCATGCCATCCAAAAGCATTGTTAAAACCTTCCAAATCCAAAATGTCAGTGTTCTCAAGAAGCAGCCAATCTTTCAACCAGCAAAATGCTGCTGATTCATAATAAAGTTTAAAGTCCAGCGGGGCAAATCCCCCTCTTTCCTTCGCATCAGTTAATATTTTAAATTTTATTCTGGGCTTTTTGCCCTGCCAGACAAATCTTTCTGCCACTTTTTGAAACAATCCATCTTGTCCACAATCTGTAAAGTTTGGAACAAAAATAACATTTTTGGCAATACATTCATTTTTATAACTGCAATTCGACCCAACAAGGAAAGCTTCAATTTAGACCATATTTCTAAATCTTTTTTAACTTCTGACCAACATTTCTCATAGTTGTCCTTAAATAGATTCAGATTTTTAGCTGTCATATTAATCCCCAGATATTTCACTTTCTTAACTAGGGTCAAACCAGTCTCATTCCGAAACCTTTCTTTTTCAATCTGTGTTAAGTTTTTCTCTAAAACCTTAGTTTTTGACTTGTTCAATTTAAAACCTGCCACATGACCAAATTCTTGAATCAGTTCTAATACCCTTTTCGTACTAGATTCTGGCTCCTGTAATGTCAAAACTAGGTCATCTGCAAAAGCCTTCAATTTATATTGTTTGGCTCCAACCTGAATTCCTTTAATCTGACGGTCCCTTCTAATCATATTCAACAGCACCTCCAGGACTGAAATAAATAACAATGGAGAGATAGGGCAACCCTGTCGTGTTCCTTTTTCTATCTTAAATTCTTCAGTCACCACATTGTTAACTATCAGTTTAGCTTTTTGTTCTGAATAAATTGCACATATACCATTTTCAAACCCTTGTTAAGCCCCCATTCCCTTGAGGTTTTTCTTCATAAAATTCCAGGAAATATTGTCAAAGGCCTTCTCCGCATCAATAAAAATTAAAACAGCTTTTGTATTGATATTCACTTGTAACATCTCCAAAATGTCAATTATGTTCCTTGTATTATCAGACAAGTGTCTACCTGGGAGAAAGCCTGCCTGGTCCTTATGAATCTCCTCTACTAATACTTTTTTTAATCTGTTAGCTAAACTGTCAGCAAAAATTTTGTAATCCACATTTAACAGGGAGATGGGACGGTAGTTCTTGAGTTGTGTCTTTTCAGACTCTAGTTTAGGTATAAGCGTAATAAAAGCTTCTTTCCACGACTCCGGTGCCTTCTTCCCTTTCATGATTTCGTTGCAAACCTCCTTTAATGGTTGAATTAAGTTGTCTTTCAAAGTTTTATAATACTTGGAGGTTAGTCCGTCTGGCCCTGGAGATTTGCCCAACTGCATATTCTGAATGGCACCTTCAATCTCCTGTTCTGTGATTGCGTAGTTCAACATTGTCTTTTTTTATTGAGATATTTTTTGTAATCCCTTAGATCTTAAAAATTGGTCTATATCAGTCTATTCCTGAGGCCCATGTGTATAAAGTTGTTTAAAGTATCTCTGGAAGCACCTTCTAATCTCCACAGGATTCTGAATATTTTTCCCTTCTATCTCGAGGTTTGTGATGGTGTTTAACTTTTGTCTTTTTTTCAACTGCCAAGCTAGCACATTTATTAGCCGATTCAAATGTCTTTTGCCTCATCTGTTTTATTTTCCATTCTACTTCTTGATTTATCAATTTCATATATTGTACTTGGTAAAGTTTAATTTCTCTCAGAATCTCCTTAGAGTTGGGTTTCAACCTTAATTTCCTCTCCCCTTCTTTTATTTTTTTCAAAATTTTATCCTTTTTTTCATTTTGAGTCCTCTTTTTTATAGCGTTCTGTTGAATTAGAAACCCTCTCATGACCGCTTTACTTGTGTCCCAGATTACTCTTTTTTCCACCATGGTTCTCAAATTAGTTTCAAAATAATATCTCAATGTCTTTTGGGCCTTCTTAATAATCTCTTGGTCTCGTAGTAAGGTGTCATTCATCTTCCATCTGAAGGAACCAGTCAGTGTTAATTTCATTTCCATCTTTACAATATTATGGTTGGAGCAAGTTCTTGGGCAGATTTCCACCTTCTTTATCTTAGGTGCCAGTGCTCTAGTTATCCATATCTGGTCAATTCTAGTCCATGTCAGTTTGGCTTCAGAGAATAATGTTCCTTCTCTTTCCAGGGGGTTTTTGGTTCTCCATATGTCAATTAAGACCATATTGTCAGTCAGTTCAAAGAAAGGTTTTGGTAGTCTGTTTTTGGTAGGGTTAGGGTTAGGGTTAGGGTTAGGGTTAGGTAGTCTGCCCTCTTTTGTTACAGTCTGTTTCTGTGCCGTATCCATATTCGTGGATACCACTCCATTCATATCTCCCATCATAATGATGTTATTATAGTCCATGTAGTCCAGCATTGTCTCATGCAACTTCTTATAAAACTCCGATTTCCCCTCATTTGGTGCGTAAATGCCTAAAATAAAAAAAAAAATCTCCTTGAATTTGAATTTCAATTGCCAAAATCCTTCCTTGTTCATCTTTAAAAATGAATTTAGGTGATAGGCTTTCTTTTGCATAAATGACCACTCCTCTCTTTTTAACCTTGTCCGATGCTATAAACTCCTGGCCCAATCTTTTATTGATCAAAACTTTCCTGTGAAGCCTAATCACATGTGTTTCCTGTAGGCAGATTAAGTCCAATTGTTCCTTTTTTAATAAATGAAAAACCTTCCTCTTCTCCGGGGAATTTAGACCGCAAATATTCCAACTTAATAGTTGCAGAGACATGATGCTGTACTTCTATTTCCCTCCTACTGCTCCCAAATGTTCTTCCTCCTTTGACGGTGGTATCACTTTCCCTAGCTGACCAGATCCCAAAGGTGGTAGTATTGAGCCTAGTACTCCAGATCTTAAAGCTCTCAATTCTTCCTCAACCTCTTTTTGAAGGTCTCCTCCGTGGTCACTCAAGAATTTTTCCTTGTCTTCGACCGATCTTATTTTAACTTTTCCCCCTTTATATGAGAAAGCTACTCCCTGGGGGAATTCCCATCTAAAAACAACTTTATTACTTCTCAATAATGCCACTAAGTCTCCGTAGTTAGCTCTAAGGTCAAGCAAATGTTTGGGGATGTCCTTATAAATTTCCACTCTTGAATCTTGGATCTCTAAAGTTTTCTGGAAGTGCGCACTCAATATCTTATCTCTCTCTCCCTTCGATCTGAGGGAGATCAAGCAGTCTCTCGACCTGATTTTCCTCCCTCCCTTGCCAAGTCTGAACGCACTTACTATCTTAAAGTCCTTATCCTCTTCCAAAGGCCAGAATTTTATAAATTCCTGTGTAAGATACTCACTTAAGTTCTCTTTTTCAAGTTCTGGGACTGACCTGATCCTCAGATTATTCTCCTTATTTCTCAATTCTATCATAGACAGAAAATCCTGATGTTCCCCAACTTGTTTGCGCATCGGCTTTATTTCCTGTTGCACAGCCTCTACTTTCTCTTTCGCCTCCTCAGCTATTTTCCGATTCAACACAGTTTCTTCCAAAAGTTTCCCAATGGTTTGTGCATTTGAACTCACTTGCTGGGTTAAATTATTAATGCTAGCTGTATTTTGATCAATTTTAGTTGATTGTTCAGTCACTTGCTTACTTAGGCCATCCAATTTTTCATAAATTTTATTTAATACAGAAGTAAAGTCCCCTCCTGAGGCCATTCCCTCAAGCCTAGTTTGATCTAAATCTTCCCCTTGTGCCACAGGAAGACTGGGAACAGATGATCTGTGTAGTTGAGAAATTATGCTAGGCTGCTGTGTTTTGGTTTTAGTTGATCTTGTTGTCCTGCTCATCCCACTTCTGTCAAGGTCAGTCCCACGGTCAGCTCTTCCCATGGAAAATCCCAAAATCCTGAGATGGAAAAAATCCCCAGTGGCTGCACAGTTTCAATACTCCACTAGAGGGAATCTTTAACGTCGCAATTTATAAAGTCTTTCTCAATTTTTAAAGTGTCCCTTAAAAATTTACACAGTAGCAAATCACCGGAGAACCTTCCAAAGCCTTTTACTTTTGCAGAGTTAGTCCTAGTAAAGTTACAGTGTCTCCAAAAAGTGCGAGTTACAATATGACAGTTCAAAACAGCCTGACCACTCTAACAACTTGGCAGTCTGATTACCTGGAGTTCAAATGTTTTTGTAAATCCACAAAATGGAGAGGCAAAGATCAAATTTGTCCCTTTCCCCCCACAATTTATCTGAGAGGGGATCTTCTGTTTTGATGTTGGAATTTAAATCTTTGAAATCACAGTTTCCAGAGCATTAGATTTAAACGTCATTGCTTTATAACTTTAAACAGAGCTGGGAGACGGACTTCCTGGTTGCGCCTCCCGCTTCGGTGCCAAATTCAAAGTCTATTTTTCAAGTAATCACAGGTTCGTTAAACTTTGCCGACTCACGGGTAGTCGTTTCTTAGCCGAATAGTCCCAGGAAAAAGGTCAGCGCTCACCGACAACAGCTTCGCGGCTTCACCCCACAGAAAGAGCGATCAACTCTCAGCACCGCGCCAACCCCGTCACGCTCCGGAACCCCTTACGAGGTCCCTTTACGATTTCGGGGGGCGCTAGTGGTGCCTGCTGAGTCCCATGGCCATAGGCTTCCGCTGCCTGCGGTTTTTCAACGAGGGTCTCCGCTTCGCCATAGCAGACGACCCGTTTCTGCGGAGCTTCCCCTTCACAGAGGGAAGGAGACCGCCATTGTCGTTCGCGCCGCCTCCGGAAGTCCCCCATTTTGGTATTTCTGCCGAGGTTTCCCCCCCTAAATTCCAACCCAGTTTCTCCTTTCCCATCCTCGGTGGTGCCAAACCCTTTTGCAAAACAGGGAGCTGTCGCCGTCAGAAGCTGCCATATTTGGTTACAGTCTCCCAACTTGGTCTGGAGTGTGTGAGTTCCTTCACTTTGAAGGTGATGTGTGAAGGTTTTTGGCCCTGCGAATGCAGAAAGCAAAAGATAGCAAACGTAAAAGTTCAAAACCTTCAAGCTTTGCTTGCCGTCTTGGCTTGTTCTCACAGTCGCTGGGAGAGATCACCAGTGGGTTTGGGGATGGGCGTTCATCAGTATGCCGATGGTACCCTCTTTTTTCAGATCGGAACCGGTAAAGGCAGTGAAGGTCCTGTGTCTGGAGGCAGTTGGAGGATGGGTGGCTGCTAACAGGTTAAGGTTGAATTCTGCAAGACAGAAGTCTGTTGTGGGTGGGCAGGTGTGGAGGACTCTCTGGTCCTGAACGGGGCAACTGTGCCCCTGAAGGACCAGCTGCGCAGCCTGGGGGTCATTTTGGACCCATGGAGGTGCAGGTCCATTCTGTGTCCAGGGCAGCTCCTTGTGGGACGCAGGATGAGACCCTACCTGCTCAGAGCGGCACATGCTCTGGTTACCTCTCGCTTGGACTATTGCTATGCGCTCTATGTGGGGCTGCCTTTGAAGATGCCCTGGAAACAACAACTAATCCAGAATGCGGCAGCCAGACTGGGGACTGGGACTGCAGAGACTACATAACCCCGGTCCTGAAAGACCTGCATTGGCTCCCGGGACGTTTCCAGGCACAATTCAAAGAGTCAGTGCTGACCTTGAAAGCCCTCAATGGCCTCAGCCCAGTAGACCCGAAGGAGTGCCTCCACCCCGGACGCCAGGGTCCCTCTCCGGCAAGAAGCGAAGTTACAGGGAAGCAGGCAGAGGGCCTTCTCGGTGGTGGCACCCACCCTGTGGAACACCCTCCCATCAGATCTCAAAGAAATAAGCAACTCTCTGGCCTTTAGAAGACATCTGAAGACAGCCCTGTTTTGGGAAGGTTTTAATATTTGATTAATTATTCGCAGGGGTGGCCAACTCCCAAGAGACTGCAATCTGCCTACAGAGTTAAAAACTGGCAGTGATCTACTCACTTTGTGGGGGTTCAGGTCAAAGTTGTTGAGCTTTTCTTAGGGAGGAGAAAAGTCCCATTTTGGGGGAGTGCAGGGCAAAAATGTTGAGCTTTTTTAGGCGAGTCAAAGGTGTTTAGCTTCTTTGGGGGGAGCCAGTGACCTGCCAGTGACCCCATTGCTTCCCTCCCTGCAGAGGAACATGTGAGGTCAATTGGGTAGAGTCCAAATGGTTTCAGGATGGTCTTCTTGTGCTGTTTCAGACACGTGGTTTACATCTTTATGTACATGTTTGTCTTGTACATTATTGAACATTGAATTTATATCTTGGAGACCTTCAGTTCTTACAGCACTCTGAAGGAAGTAGACGATTCCATGTCTGGTGTTGAGGAGGAGCCTCCTAAGCAAGCGTTTAGGGTGAAAGTTGTCGCCTTCTTCCAAACATGCTTTGCAGCGAAGCGGCCAAAACCCTCCCATTTTGTGTCCCTCCATTTCCAACATTTCCAAATAAAGCTCTTTCTCCCCGCAGCTTCTTCTGCAGTGACTAATACACTGGAAACCTCTTCCGAGGCCCCGTGCTTATACTTCGTTCCTGTTTGGAAAAGCAAGCCAAGTCTCCATTTGTCTCCGTTTTATTACGTTTGCCAAGAATTGATATACAGTTGTACCTCAGGTTACAGACGCTTCAGGTTACAGACTCTGCTAACCCAGAAATAGTACCTTGGGTTAAGAACTTTGCTTCAGGATGAGAACAGAAATAGTGCTCTGGCAGCGCGGCGGCAGCGGGAGGCCCCATTAGCTAAAGTGGTGCTTCAGGTTAAGAACAGTTTCAGGTTAAGAATGGACCTCCAGAACGAATTAAGTACTTAACCAGAAGTACCACTGTATACCAAATGAAATTAGTTTTATTTCCCATTGGGCAGCGGCCGCAGACACATTGCAGGCTCAGGATTCTCTCCCAGCCGATGTGAAGCAATGTGGCCTTTTCTAAAGTGAGCCTCCATGGTTTTACTAGCGCTCCTTGCCTCAATTTTCCTTGGTGCCTTGTCTCCTTGCCTTAGTCCCCCGCCTGGTTCCTGATACACTTTCCAGCATAGCCCCAAAGCAGTTGCTTTTGCAATACCACCAACTGCCCCAAACAGAGGGTCGTGATGAGTTAATCTCACACCTTTAAGCTTGAAAGGGGTGGTGGTGGTGGTGGCCCAAAGGGCCAAAATAAATGTCATAATGTGTATCCCTAGAAATCCTTCAGTGTACTTCTAACAGGAAAGTTATGGTAACCTGTTGCTTTATGAAACTGAGGATTTTGCAAGTTGCAGCCCCCCCAATTGGGGCAGGAATACAGTCGTACCTCTGCTTACTCTGGATACGTAATTTTTGGGATGCAAACGCATCCCAAAATACCGGAAGTATTTTTCTGGTTGTTGCCACGCACACATGTGCAGAAGCAGTCCTCCAGTTGCAAATTCCTCGGGATGCAGCCAGACCTCCAGAACAGATCCCGTTTGCAACCAGAGGTACCACTGTACAGCTAATTGTGGATCACAAAGATACAGCTCAAAGCTAGAACCGCTACATGGTGCAAACGGCATGCACACTAACACAATGTAACACAGGCATACCCAACCTTCGGCCCTCCAGATATTTTGGACCAATTCCCATCATCCCTGACCACTGGTCCTGTGAGTTAGGGATCATGGGAATTGTAAGCCAAAACATCTGGAGGGCTGCAGGTTGAAGATGCCTGATGTAACAGCACATGGTGGGAATCCAAGCTTAGTTGACAGAAATGGGTGAGAATCAAACCTGAATCGGCACAAATGGCCACTCCTTATTACACATGTGTATCAAACATAAAATGAAGTGATGGTGTGCACCAGGCATAGGCAAACTTGGCCCTCCAGCTGTTTTGGGACTACAACTCCCATCATCCCTAGCTAACAGGACCAGTGGTCAGGGATGATGGGAACTGCAGTCTTAAAACATCTGGAGGGGGCCAAGTTTGGCCATGCCTGATCTAGGGCATAATGATATTTGTTTCTTATAAGCTCCGAGAGAAACTTTGCCATGACCAGTGTAATATCATTTGACCTGTCTTCCGAAAGATATTTAATATGGGGGACTTCGGATTTTCCCAGCAAATTTGCCAGGAAGGGTTTGATCCGTTGATCCCTTCCTCATATTGCCCACAATGCAGTAGGATATGCTTCATACAACCAGTGGAAACTGGAATCCTTTGTTTGAAACTTTATCAACACCACTACCAGAACCACTGGGCGGGGTTGCACTTTTGCAGAACAATCTGGCTGTAAGCTATTGCTTTGCAATCAGCGTTGGACTTTTAACTCCTCAAGCTCCTGGGTTTTCATTGGCAGGAGATAAGCCACTTTAGGCTTACAACATAACAAAAGGGCATATTGCAGTCTAGAATTTACTTCACCATTTTGTTTTAAATCCTGCTTTGCACATTTGTAAGCAGGAAAATTGCTTTTTTTCTTCTTCCAGCAAGCATGAAAAAGCCAGTTCTCTTTCTGGTAGCAAAGCTGTACTTTTCCAGAATAAAAAATCAGAGTCACTTTGCTTTCCTGCCTGCAATAGGACAAGTTGTTGTTGTTGTTGTTGTCGTCATTGTCCTCCTCCTCCTCCAGCGATCCCTCGTAGCCGAGTAAGATTTTCTTCCATAAATATGGATTTTAACAGTGAGTCTGTAAGTGACTGTGAAGGCCAATTCTGGAGTCACACATCCTTCCACAGTGGGGACATTGGTTTCTGGACGGGAGTTGATCCCAGCGAGGCTTCCTTCCTCTTCGCCTGTTTCTTCCTTGCGTCCCGAGTTTGAGTGTCTTCAAAGCCCACGACACCTTTGGTCAAGGCTGTTCTCCCATTGGAGCGCTCGCAGGCCAGTGCTTCCCAGTTGCCGATGTTCGTACTGCATTTTTTAAAGATTTGCTTTGAGATCTTTCAACCTCTTTTGGAGACCACAAAACAGACCTCAGCGTAACACTCAAAGCGGAAGTGTGGCACTCAAATCAGAAGCAGAACCAGGGCTGTCTTGAGCACGCCAGGCACTCCGGTCTTCCACTGGCTCCCGCAGTTTGGTCAAACTCATGTTTGTAGCTTCGAGAACACTGTCGTCCCCTTCTCCTTGCACCCTCCATTTTCCCCAACATCAGGGTCATTTCCAGGGACCCTTCTCTTCTCACAAGGTGGCCAAAGTATTGGAGCCTCAGCTTTAGGATCTGTCCTTCCAGTGAGCACTCAGGGTTGATTTCCTTCAGAATGGAGAGGTTTGATCTTCTTGCAGTCCATGGGACTCTCAAGAGTCTCCTCCAGCACCAGAATTCAAAAGCATCCATTCTTGAGCAATCAGCCTTCCTTATGGTCCAGCTCTCACTTCCATACATCACTACTGGGAAAACCATAGCTTGAACTATAAGGACCTTGGTTGGCAAGGTGATGTCTCGGATTTTTAAAATGCTGCCTAGTTTTGTCATTTAGTTTAGCCACCCCCAATTTTTTTGGGGGGGGGCAAACTCAAAGCTTTTAGTTTCCTTACTCATCAGGAATATTTGCCGCTGAAATATACTCAGAGTCGCAAAGTGATTTCATGCTCTTTATTCAGCTCATAGTGGTGAGGAGGAATGAATGAATTCCCCTCAAAGTATCTGCTTTATATACATTATTTACACAATGGGCTGCACATGATTGGCTAATTCTGGAATTCTACTGTAAGCCAATCAGGTTGTGGATTCACTTCTATCTGGAGCATGATTGGTTGGTTCCTGCCAACCAATCATACTGCTGCATTGTTCTAGGACCAATCAGACTGCTGCATTCTGAATCCTATTGTTCTAGGACCAATCAAGACTGCTGCCTTTTGGATCCTATTGTTCTAGGACCAATCAGACTGCTGCGGTTAGGATCCTATTCAGCTCAGTACATAACACCCGCCATGGAGTAACAGAGTGGCAGAGGGTGGGGGCAGGGACTTTCAGTCCCGTGCTTTTCACTGCTGCCAATAGAGAGGGGCTGGTACAGTTGCAGGTGGAATCCGTTCGGGAGATCTGGCCGGATCCCAAGGTTTCCGCAATCCTTCCAGGCTTGCTGCGCACGTATCTCAAAGGATATGTGACAAGAGGGGCACGTAAGTAGAGGTACCACTGTATACAATAGGTATACATTGGGCACCCCCCCAGAATCCGGCGCCCTGGTTCCCTACACCCCCTTGCACCCCCAGGTCGAGACAGGCCTGAGCATGCTCAAAACGGAGAACGTTCGGCTTCTGGGAAAAGTCCACCAACCGGAACACTTCCCTCCGGGTTTGCAGCATTTGAAAACCAACGTTGCACCGTATAGTAGCATTGCTTTCCTTGCTCCTTGCCTTCTGAAGGAGCTTTTGTCTCTCTGTCCTTCCCCCACCCCACACTCTCCCTCTCGACACTAAAAATTCCTCAACGCTTCAGTCATTTCTCCTTTGTGCAGCTATCTAAACTGTGTACATACACGGCGGGGAGATAATTTTGAATTACAGCAATGGAAAAAAACTAGAAAGCCACCCAGGGCTGGAATCGTGAGCCGTATATGGGATCCAGATTAGTTTTCACAGGGTGTTGGCTGACTTTATATGAAGGGCCACCACACCTTCTTCTGCTGGATTTCGCTAAACCTTCATGACCTTTCCTTGTTTTTACTTGCGTTGCTAGGGACCTGGAGCAGACCATGCATTAACAGGACAGCTTTAGGGTGAAGAGTATTGTTTCTAGGACAGTTCCTGAGGAGGAACTCTCTGCTTTTTAAGATGCTGTCTAGCTTTGCCGTCACTTTTCTCCCAAGAAGCAGGCGTCTTTTAATTTCATGTCTGCTGTCACCCTCTGCAGTGATCATGGAGCCCAAGAAAGTTGTTTTTTTATTGTTGTTGTTATTTTAATATTACACACACACACACACACACACACACACACACACACACACATCAAATATACCAGGCATGTCCAACAAGTAGATTGCAACCTACTGGCAGATCATGGGGTGTTCCAAGCAGCTAACAATCTCCTTTCCCTTTGAGGTGAGTGAGGCTAAGAGACTTCAGAGAAGTGTGACTGGCCCAAGGTCACCCAGCAGCTGCATGCGGAGGAGCGGAGACGCAAACCCGGTTCACCACATTATGAGTCCACTGCTCTTAACCACTACACCACACTGGCTCTCAGTGTGTGATGTGTTCCTTGGCTCTGTGATGGAATTGGCCACCTCTCTCGGATCCTCAGAATAGTGCCATTCTTTCTGTGCCCATTGGCAATCTCACAGAGAAGACCCCCCTTGTGTCACAGCCAGCTGTATATCTTTTTATGTTAGGAAGGGTGGTTTAGAAAGTTTTTTTTAAAAAAACAAACTAGCCATTGAAAAGTATTGCCAGCATTTTGAACTGGATATTGCAACTAGCCAAAATGCAGCGAAGGCATTTCAATGAACTGAACAAGATATTGCGGGGGGTGGCGGAAGGTTGCATTCTGCACATAACACGTCAGCTACAACTGCTGTGAGGGTATTATTCACCCAAAGATGGAAAAGTGATAAAAAAACTGGTGGAATTTGCTGAAATGGCGAAATGAACTGAAAGACTTTGAGACAAGATTGGAAACCATTTATGTTGTATATACAGAATCAATGTAAAGAAATGGACTCGCTCACAGGGTTTGAGTAGACACTGACAATTAACAACAGAAACATTGAAATGATAGAATGTCAGGATAGAACAACATTTTATTTAAGAATATAGTACTGAAGTATAGTATTGTAAGCAGGACCATTTTTTCATGTAAAAAAACAAAAGGGGAAGTTTGAGGGGGGGTTAACCTGTTATTATTTGTTAAGATATATTTGTGGAAAAGATAACAATGTAAAATGCAATAAAAATTATTTAAAGAAAAGAAAGGAAAAGAGGGCTGATCCCAGTTTTCAGGACTTCACAAGTTCCAGCTCTGAGCCATTCACCAAAACACGGTTCACTCATTTATTCATCTGCCTTCCTTTGAACAGATTTTTCCCAGGATGGTTGTCAGAGAAGAAATGATAATTTTGGCTGAGCCCTGGTTCACATTAAACCCTGGATACTCTTCCATTGCCTTCTTCAGATGAAACCTCCAAAGGTTTTATATGCATGTTTCTTCCCTTTCGCTCCATCTCACTGAACCACCTTTGGTGCAAGAGGCCTCCGGATCATCCAGGCAAGTGTGCCCCCCCTCCCCACAATGGGAATTGAAAGACAAAGAGGTAAAGGAGGTTATGATTAAGTGGAGCCAGGATTTTGAGTATGCAATCAGGATGGATCAGTGGGAAAGGCTGTGGAGACAAGATGTCAATTTTACTGCCTGTTACACAATCAAGGAAAATCTAATGAAGATGTGGTACAGGTGGTTCGTGACTCCGGCCAGGTGAGCTAAAACATATACAGTGGTACCTCGGGTTAAGAACTTAATTAGTTCTGGAGGTCCACTCTTAACGTGAAACTGTTCTTAACCTGAAGCACTACTTTAGCTAATGGGGCCTCCCGCTGCCACCACTGTGCGATTTCTGTTCTCATCCTGAAGCAAAATTCTTAACCGAGTTAAGTTCTTAACTATTTCTGGGTTAGCGGAGTCTGTAACCTGAAGCGTCTTTAACCCGAGGTACCACTGTAAATTAAAATCAAATGCATGTTGGAGATGTAAGACAACGGAAGGGACAAGGTATTGTGTATGGGGGGATGTGATAAAATCCAAAAGTTCTAGAGTAATATCTATGAAGAACTAAAAAAGAGGTTCAAAATAATGTTTGAGAAAAGTCCAGAAGCATTCCTTCTGGGTATAGTTAAAAAAGAAATCCGCAAAGATAAGAAAAAAATATTCTGCCACTATGATTTTAGTGGCCAAAAACTGGAAAGGAGATATAGTCCCATCAGTAGTGGACTGGCAAGTAAAATTTTGTGAATTGATTGAATTGGCCCAAACGACAGCAGCAATTGGATGACAACCGAATCAAAAACTCAGGAAATAATGGGAATATGTAGAGGAGTCTATGGCAAAACATTGTTCCCAAAGAAACTGACTGATAGGCTGATGTTCGCAAAGTCAGGATGAAAGTTGGAGAAGATTTTATGGGTTTCTTTTTTTTTTTTTAATATAATTTTTATTAGGGGTTTTTACAGAATAAAGTACAAAAACAATAAACAACCTTGCTTTTAACAGAGTTTCATAACTTCTTTGGACTTCCTCACATCTCCCGCTACCATTTTCATCATCATAGATTTTTTTTTTCATGCAATTTATCATCTAATTTGCAAATTTTATAACCACTTATTTAAATATAATCCTCTGCAAATTAATTTCTCTTAATCTCACTTTACATCCCATTCCGATCCGATTTTGTGGTGGCCAATTATTTATGATCAAACATCCTACTTAACTTCCACCAAATCACAATATTTTTGTAAATAAATCTTAAATTTCCTCCAATCTTCTTCAGCCCTCTCTTCTCCCAGGTCTCGAATTCTGCCAGTCATCTCAGCCAGTTGCATATAGTCCATCAGCTGCATCTGCCATTCTTCCAGAGTGGGTAGATCTTGAGTTTTCCACTTCTTGGCGATAAGTATCCTTGCTGCTGCTGTTGCGTACAAAAAGAGTGTTCGATCCTTCTTTGGCACCATCTGGCCGACAATGCCCAGGAGGAAGGCCTCTGGTTTCTTAAGGAAGGTATACTTAAATACCTTTTTCAGCTCATTATATATCATTTCCCAGAAGACCTTCACCCTGGGACAAGTCCACCAGAGGTGAAAGAATGTTCCTTCATTTTCCTTACATTTCCAACATTTATTGTCTGGCACATGGCATATTTTGGCAAGTTTAACTGGGGTCATGTACCACCTATATATCATTTTCATTACATTTTCCTTCAGAGCATTACATGCCGTGAAGTTCATCCCCGTGGTCCACAACCTTTCCCAATCCTCAAACATAATATTATGCCCAATATCCTGTGCCCACTTTATCATGGCCGACTTAACCATTTCATCTTGTGTGTTCCATTTCAACAGCAAGTTATACATTCTTGAGAGTACTTTAGTCTTAGGTTCTAACAATTCTGTTTCCAACTTCGATTTCTCCACCTGGAATCCTAACTGATTTTATGGGTTTCTATGTTGGACAATAAACTACAGTTAGAACTGGATATGGAACAACTGCTTGGTTCAAAATTGGGAAAGGAGTACGACAAGGCTGTATATTCCTTCCTTCTCCCATTCAACTTATATGCCCGATAGATCCTGCAAAAGGCTGGACTGGATGAATCCCAAACCAGAATTAAGATTGTTGGAAGAAATATCAACAACCTCAGATATGCAGATGACACAACTTTGATGGCAGAAAGTGAGGAGGAATAAAAGAACCTTTTAATGAGGGTGAAAGAGAGCGCAAAATATGGTCTGAAGCGCAACATCAAAAAAACTAAAATCATGGCCATTGGTCCCATCACCTATCAAATAGAAGGGGAAGAAATGGAGGCAGTGAGAGATTTTACTTTCTTGGGCTCCATGATCACTGCAGATGGTGACAGCAGTCACAAAATCAAAATATGCCTGCTTCTCTCAGGAGAAAAGTGGTGATAAAACTAGGCAGCATCTCAAAAAGCAGAGACATCACCTTGCTGACAAAGGTCCGTATAGTAAAAGCTATGGTTTTCCCAGTAGTGATGTGTGGAAATGAGAGCTGGACCATAAAGAAGGCTGATTGCCGAAGAATTGATGCTTTTGCATTATGGTGCTGGAGGAGACTCTTGAGAGTCCCATGGACTGCAAGAAGATCAAACCTATCCATTCTTAAGGAAATCAGCCCTGAGTGCTCACTGGAAGGACAGATCGTGAAGCTGATGCTCCAAGACTTTGGCCACCTCATGAGAAGAGAAGACTCCCTGGAAAAGACCCTGATGTTGGGAAAGATGGAGGGCACAAGGAGAAGGGGACGATGGAGGACGAGATGGTTGGACAGTGTTCTCGAAGCTATGAACATGAGTCTGACTAAACTGCGGGAGGCAGTGGAAGACAGAAGTGCCTGGCGTGCTCTGGTCCAGGAGGTCACAAAGAGGCGGACACGACTAAACGACTAAACAGCAACAACAAAAAGTAAAGTGGCCCCTTCATGGATCACTGCCTTGTGGCGAAGGGGCTTGAATAACCCCAAGAAGCTGTGAGCCATGCCGTCAGGGCCACCCAAGATGGACAGGTCATAGCCAAGAGTTTAGACTAAATGTGATCCACCTGGAGAAGGAACTAGCAAATCACTCCAGTATTTTGCCAAGAAAACTCAATGGACATAAAAAAGGAGAAGCTTTGAGAAGAAAAGTGAGAGTTTCTAAGGCATGCTCTGGTTCATGGGGTCACGGAGAGTCGGACATGACTAAGGCGACTAAACAACAATGTAAAGTACCATATTTTTCCATTTAAAACAGTAGGTTTCCCCCCCTAAAAACAATGTCCAAAATTTGGGAGTGTCTTATACATGGATACATCTCTCCCCCCCCCCCATTTTATTAAACCCAAGTTCCCCCTTATACATGGGGCATCTTATAGACAGAAAAATACGGTATTTTGCTTTAACACAATATTAAAAGAATATTAAATTAACTAAATTATGCCGAGCACTATTTAGGGGGAGGGAAGTTACGGGGTGGGGAATGTACAATTATATATGGAGATATATTTACAGAATGTCAAGGAAGAAATGTTAGAAGATGTTCTCTTTTTTTGGAATGTAATACTGTAATATTATTATTATTAAGTGTGCACCCCCCCTCCTTGCCCTCCCACCCCCTGTGCCTGTGCTCCACCTAGCCAGCACCAACCCTCTTGCTCAGCTGTTTTTTATCTTCTATTTTGGAAATGTACATCCAGTTCCCCCCCTTTAGGTTTTTTGGTCTACAGCTTGTTGAGCTACAGCTTGTTGAGCTTATACATAAATCCAGCACTGGCATAGATAGATGATAGATAGATAGATAGATAGATAGATAGATAGATAGATAGAGATAGATAGATAGATAGATAGATAGATAGATAGATTATTATTAGGTGATAGATAGAGGGCTGGATTTAGGGTTGATGAGGCCCTAAGTTACTGAAGTTAATGGGGCCCTTTATATGTCCAGCTGTGATTTGTCCACAACAAATAATACGTATCTCAAGCCATTTGCACATGTTGCCATGCACCAATCCATTCAGAATGTAGGCACCCTATATATAGAAAGGAGCAAAGCAGTGATAGTTTGGGGAGCAGGCTAGCAGGCGGCGCCCATGACTTACATTATAGGAGCCTACACAACAAAAAACAATGTCGCTGTATGTCAGCTTTATTTTATTTGTTTTTTATCTTCTCCTTTGGAAATGTACATCCAGTTTTTTTCCTGCTTTAAATTTTTTTGGGTCCCCCAAAAGAGTGGGGTCCTAAGCTGTAGCTTGTTGAGCTTATACATAAATCTGGCACTGGCACAGATAGATAGCTAGATAGCTAGCTAGCTAGAGATAGATAGATAGATATAGATAGATAGATAGATAGATGATAGATAGATAGATAGATAGATAGATGATAGATAGATGATAGATAGATGATAGATATAGATGATAGATAGATAGATGATAGATAGATAGATAGATAGATAGATAGATAGATAGATAGATAGATAGATGATAGATAGATAGATAGATGATAGACAGATGGACAGATGATTGATTGATTGAGGGCTGGATTTAGGTTTGATGAGGCCCTAAGCTACCTGAAGGTAATTGGGCCCTTTATATGTCCAGCTGTCCTTTGTGCACAACAAATTGCCACTTTTTTGTGTTGAATAAATGCTATTTGGTAATTGATGGAACTCATAGGTATCTCAAGCCATTAGCACATGTTGCCAGACAACCAGTCCATGCAGAATGTCGGCACCCTATATATAGAAATGAGCAAAGCAGTGATAGTTTGAGGAGCAGGCTTACATCATAGGAGCCTACACAACACAAACCACAGTTGCTGTATGTCGGTTTTGTTTGTTTTTTATCTTCTCTTTTGGAAATGTACATCCAGGTTTTTTCACGTTAATTTTTTTTGGGGGGGGCCAAGAGAGGGGGCCCTAAACTAGAGCTTGTTGAGCTTATATGTAAAGCAGGCACTGGCTCCACCCAGCCAGCACCAACCCTCTGGCTCAGCTGCTTCCAGATCTTAGTTCCCCTTCCCTGCCTCCTGAGCAAAGCAGCCACTCCCCAGTCTCTCCTCCTGGGCATCATCCAGGCAGCCGGTCAGAGGATCCTTCAGTGTGAGTCTGTCTGTCTGTCTCTCTCCTCTAACACCTCTCCAAGGACATCTTCCAGCCTGAGGGTTAGAAGACAGCTGTCCAAGCCTCTGGCTGCTGCAGGCGACCATCTCTATTAGTAAGTTTCTTGTTAACTTGGGGAATTCCCCTTCCCCAATGTATTCCGGAGGGAAAGTTTATGCTTCTTTTTATCCAAAAAAAATCCTAGCAGTACTAGAAGGTGGCAAAGAGGGCAGTGTTGTTTCCGGCAGGGTTCCTGTGGGTTGCGAATTAATGTGCCACTTTTCTTTTGCTTTCTGTGATCTGAAATGCTTGGCTCTTTCCATTGGCTGTGCAATTGAAGAGGCTCCTTCTCTCAGATTCTCAAAATCACCCACTTTCTGAGCCCGTTGTTGGCAATCTCACCATCGGGCAGGGCACCCTGGCTCAGATTCAGAACCCTGGATACTCTTCCATTGCCTTCTTCAGATGAAACCTCCAAATGTTTTATATGCATGTCGCTTCCCTTTGGCTCCATCCCATGGGACCAGCTTTGGGGCAGCAGGATCCGGGTCTGCGCCTCAGGACCGTCCAGGCTCGCCTGCATCCCCCCCCTCCTCCTCGCCCTCCCACCTCACGCTCCAATGCTCCACCCAGCCAGCACCAACCCTCTGGCTCAGCTGCTTCCAGATCTTAGTTCCCCTTCCTTCCTCCTGAGCAAAGCAGCTGCTCCCCAGTCTCTCCTCCTGGGCATCATCCAGGCAGCAGGTCAGAGGTGAGTCTGTCTCAGTGTGAGTCTGTCTGTCTCTCTCCTCTAACACCTCTCCAAGGACATCTTCCAGCCTGAGGGTTAGAAGACGGCTGTCCAAGCCTCTGGCTGCTGCAGGCGACTGTCTCTAACTGTTAGTACGTTTCTTGCTAGCTTGGGTAATACCCTTCCCCAACTTATTCTGGAGGGAAAGTTTGTGCTTCTTTTTATCCAAAAAAATTCCTAGCAGAACTAGAAGGTGGCAAAGGGTGCAATGTTGTTGCTGGCAGCGTTCCTGTGCATTGTCAGTTGCCAAAAAGTTAATGTCAACTTTTCTTTCGCTTTCTGTGATCTGAAATGCTTGGCTCTTTCCCTCAGCTGTGCAATGGAAGGGGCTGCCTCTCTCAGGATCTCAGAATTGCCCCGTTTTCTCTGTACTCATTGGCAATCTCACAATCGGGCAGAGCCAGGGCCGGATTTAGGTTTGATGAGGCCCTCAGCTACTGAAAGTCATGGGGCCCTTGATCTGTCCAGCTGTCATTTGTCAACAACATTTTGTCACTTTTTGTGTGTGTTGAATGTGTGCTATATGGTCACTGATGAAGCTAATAGGTATCTAAAGCCATTTGCACATAACGAAATATAGGTGGGTAGCCTTGTTGGTCTGACAGTCAAAATAAATAAAAAAATTAAAAAATTGACCAGTAGCACCTTAGAGGCCATCTAAGTTTGTTCTCAGTAGAAGCTTTCATGTGCAGGTGCCCTTCTCCAGATACATGGAAACAGAAGTCCCCAGACCCTGATTAATAATTAATAATAATAATAATAATTTTTTATTTATACCCCGCCCTCCCCAGCCAAGGCCGGGCTCAGAGCGGCTTACAAGCAATAATAAAAACAAGATGAATGATTACAACTTAAAAACAAAAATAAAATACAACATTAAAATACAACATTAAAATATTGAAACATTAAAATATTAAAATGCAGCCTCATCACAGGAGGAGAAAGGAAAAAGGAAAAGGAAAGGGGGAGGGAATCAAATTGGCTCCAAGCCAAAGGCCAGGCGGAACAACTCTGTCTTACAGGCCCTGCATGGAGAAATCAGATCCTGCAGGGCCCTGGTCTCATGAGGCAGAGCGTTCCACCAGGCCGGAGCCAGAGTTGAAAAGGCCCTGGCTCTGGTCGAAGCCAATCTAACTTCCTTAGGGCCCGGGACCACTAGGGTGTTGTTATTTATGGACCTTGAGGCTCTCCGTGGGGCATACCAGGAGAGGCGGTCCCGTAGGTTCGAGGGTCCTAGGCCGTGAAGGGCTTTAAAGGTCAAAAGCAGCACCTTAAATCTGACCCTGTACTCCACCGGGAGCCAGTGCAGCTTGAAAAGCACTGGGTGAATATGCTCCCATGGCAGAGACCCCGTGAGGAGCCTCGCTGCAGCATTCTGCACCCGCTGGAGTTTCTGGGACAGCTTCAAGGGCAGCCCCGCGTAGAGCGAATTACAGTAGTCAAGCCTGGAGGTGACCGTCGCATGGATCACTGTGGCCAGGTCGGGGCGGGAAAGGTAAGGGACTAACTGCTTGATGCGGCGAAGGTGGAAAAATGTCACCTTGGCTGTTGCTGTAACTTGCGCCTCCATGGAAAGGGAGGCGTCAAGGATTACACCCAAACTCTTAACGGAAGGCAATGGCACTAATTGGGCCCCCGCAAGAGAAGGGAGTTGGTCCCTCATCCCCATGCCATCCCGAACTAGCCATAGGACCTCTGTCTTTGAAGGATTTAGTTTCAATCGGCTCCCACGAAACCATCCAGCCACAGCTTCCAAGCATCTGGTCAGTGTGTTCGGGGCCGAGTCAGTGTGGCCATCCATCAGCAGATAGAGCTGAGTGTCATATAGAGGGAGGGTGGGGCAGGGTTTTTCTCCGAAGGGTAGTAGAACTCAATGGGTATGGTCAATTTGTTGGCGACTGTGAATGACTGCAATTAGTCCTGCAGGAAAAAGCAAGGGATGGTATGCAGATGACCCAAAATAGCCGAAAATAAATAAATAAAAATAAAAAAATTGTCCAGTAGCACCTTAGAGACCAACTCAGTTTGTTCTTGGTCGAAGCTTTCGTGTGCAGGTGCCCTTCTTTAGATACAGGGAAACAGAAGTCCCCAGACCTGATATGTAGTGGGAGGGTGGGGTGGGGTATTTCTCAGAAGGGTAGTAGGAGATGGGTGATTTTACAGTTCCCAAAATGGAAACCTTCCTCTGCTTGTCCACATTGAGGGGATGACTTCTTCAGATATATTGAAGCGGAAGTCCCCAGACCCTGATATATAGAGGGAGGGTGGGGCGGGGTTTTTCTCCGAAGGGTAGTAGTATGGGTATGGTCAACCTGTTGGCGACTGTGAATGACTGCAATTAGTCCTACAGGAAAAAGCAAGGGATGGTATGCAGATGAGCAAAAATAGCTTTAGCATATGCAATGAGACAGGAATCCAATATCTCTATTCAGACCAGGTCTCTCCATAGTTTTCAGCTGAGTGATAAGTTACAATTCAGCCACTTCTCTCTCAAGTCTATTTCCTTGGAGATCCTGCGTTTAATGTCCCAGGAGATGGAAGTGTTCTCCTCCTGGCTTATCTGTCTGGTCTGAATAGAGATATTGGAGTCTGGTCTCATTACACATGCTAAAGCTAATTTTGGTCATCTGCATACTTTCCCTTGCTTTTTCTTGTAGGACTAATTGCAGTCATTCATAGTCGTCCACAGGTTGACCATACCCATTGAGTCCTACTACCCTCATGAGAAGGGACGCGGGTGGCGCTGTGGTCTAAACCACTGAGCCTAGGACACAGCAGTCAGATGCTCAGCCAGATGTTGCAGGGCCTGTTTATTTCCCTTCCCACTTGGAGGGACGCAGTGGGGCATGGTGGTTTTGTAACATGGAGAGCACAGCACAAAAACCAAATGTTTTCTCTGTAGAGAAGGAAGTGGTGGAGATCACAGAATTGCAAAGTTGGAAGGGACCCTTACAATGGCTTAGACATGGCTTCCTTCTTTCTTTGGCGATCTCTTGTAGCCGAGTCAGATTGTTTTCCATTAACACGGTTTTAGCAATGAGTGCGTAAGTGACCGTGGAGGCCAATTCTGTATCCACATGTCCTTCCACAGTGGGGACATTGGTTTCCGGGCGGGAGTTGATCCCACAAGTGTGCCTTCCTCTTAGTGTGTTTCTCCCTTGCATCCAGAGTTTGAGTGTCTTCAAACCCCACTGACACCTTTGGTCAAGGCTGTTCTCCCATTGGAGCTCTCGCAGGCCAGTGTTTCCCAGTTGTCAGTGTTTATACTACATTTTTAAAGATCTGCCTTTAGATCTTTCAACCGCTTTTGTGAACCACCAGCATTATGCTTTCCATTTTTAAGTTTGGAATAGAGTAGTTGCTTTGGAAAACGATCATCAGGCATCCATACAACATGACCAGTCCAAAGTTGATGTTGAAGAATCATTGCTTCAACACTGGCGATCTTTGCTTCTTCCAGTACGCTGGCATTAGTTCTCCTGTGTCTTCCCAAACTTTTTGGAGACCCTGTTGATGGAATCTTTCGAGGAGTTGGAGATGGCGTTGATAAGCGGTCCATGTTTCACAAGCAGACAGGTTGGTAGTACCATAGCAAATTTGGGTTTCCCTGCAAATGTCCCAGTCCTCAAACACTCTGCTCTTCATTCGGGAGAAAGCCGCACTCGCAGAGCTCAGGCAGTGGTGGATTTCGGCATCAATGTCGGCCCTTATGGAAAGATAACTCCCTAGGTAGGAGAAGTGATCAACACTTTCCAACATTACACCATTGAGCTGGATTTGTGGTGCTGCAGAGGTATTATTTTGTGCTTGTTGGTGCAGCTCTTTGGTTTTTTGCATGTGAAGCGACAGGCCAAGCTTTTCGTAAGCTTCTGTGAAGATATTTAGAGTGGTTTGGAAAGCAAAGAGCCGAGTTCCAAATTTTGGAACCAAATATGGCTTGAATCGTTTTAGGGTTGTGCCTGGAAGAGAAATACAGTCATACCTCGGGTTAAATACACTTCAAGTTGAGTGCGTTCGAGTTGTGCTCTGCGGCAACCCAGAAGTAACGGAGCGCGTTACTTCCGGGTTTTGCCGCATGTGCAGACGCTCAAAATGACATCATGTGCATGCATAGAAGTGGCGAAAAGTGACCCGCATGTGTGCAGACGTGCCATCACTAGATATGTTTACCTCTAGATGCGAATGGGGCTCCGGAACGGATCCCGTTCGTATCTAGAGGTACCACTGTAGATGTGTTTAGGGTTACAGTGGCGGCAGCAGTAACAAAGACGAACAGCTCCTTTCACATTCCTAAATGTGTCCAAGTTCCGATGTCAACTTAAAGGCTTAGGCTGCAGTGAGTAAATATGCATAGGAATCAGATGATGGGATTCAGCTGCTAATTATGCCAGGATTATGCCACTCCCAATTTGTCCACTCCTGCTGGCCTTTGCAAAAACTTCGTAACCCAAATCTAGTGCTAGAGTTTGCTCTTTTTTTATATATAAATATTTATTAAAGATTTTCTTAGAACAATAGAAAGAACAAACAAAATAACATATAATTTTTTCCAATATCCAGGAAGCCATTTTCATCACTTCTTTGGACTTCCTCGCATCTCTCGTTCCTGCGTTCCAAATTTTCGAACTTTATCCATCAATTTATCACCTTGTTTCAATTCGTATATTATAATTTTCTGATATTGTATCCCTAATTTTAGATAATTTAACCCAAACCTTAAAAGCTTAGTTTTAACATAATATTTATCCAAAATTTATATTTTCTTATATTTTCATTTATCTTCATATTCCTTTTAACTAACTTATTGGTGCCATATTGTTGATAATCTTACATCTTTCTTAACATTCATACAATTTACAATATTTTTGTAAATAGTCCTTGAATTTCTTCCAATCCTCTTCCACTGCTTCCTCTCCCAGGTCTCGGATTCTGCCAGTCATTTCTGCAAGCTCCATATAGTCTATCAGTTGCATCTGCCATTCTTCCAGTGTGGGCAAATCTTGGGTTTTCCAGTATTTAGCGAGAAGTATCCTTGCTGCTGTTGTTGCATACATAAAAAATGTTCGGTCCTTCTTTAACACCCTCTGGCTGACGATGCCCAAAAGAAAGGCCTCTGGTTTCTTAGGGAAGGTATACTTAAATACCTTTTTCAACTCATTATATATCATTTCCCAGAAAGCCTTAACTCTAGGGCAGGTCCACCAGAGGTGAAAGAACGTTCCTTCAGTTTCTTTACATTTCCAACATTTATTATCAGACAAATGGTATATTTTTGCAAGCTTGACTGGGGTCATGTACCACCTATATATCATTTTCATAATATTTTCTTTCAAGGCATTACATGCCATGAATTTCAAACCGGTGGTCCATAACCTTTCCCAGGCAGCAAACATAATATTATACCCTATGTCCTGTGCCCATTTTATCATAGCCGATTTGACCGTTTCATCTTGTGTATTCCATTTTAGCAGCAAATTATACATTCTTGAAAGTACCTTAGTCTTAGGTTCTAACAATTCCGTTTCTAACTTTGATTTTTCCACCTGGAATCCTATCTTTTTATCCAACTTAAAAACTTCTTTGATCTGAGCATAATGTAACCAATCTCGCACTTTATCTTTTAATTTCTCCAAACTCTGCAACCTCCAATTATCTCCATCTTTTTCTATTATTTCCCAATATTTCGGCCATTTGACCTCCATATTGAGTCTTTTCCGGGCCTTAGCTTCCATTGGTGATAACCACCTTGGGGTCTTATTTTCCAATAAGTCTTTATATTTTATCCAGACATTGAACACTGCTTTCCTGACAATATGGTTCTTGAAAGCCTTATGAATTTTAACCTTGTCATACCACAAATTTGCATGCCATCCAAAAACGTTGTTGAATCCTTCCAAATCTAAAACATCAGTGTTTTCAAGAAGCAGCCAATCTTTCAATCAGCAGAAAGCTGCTGATTCATAGTACAGCTTTAAGTCTGGCAGGGCAAAGCCCCCTCTTTCTTTAGCATCAGTTAGTATCTTAAACTTAATTCTGGGCTTTTTGCCCTGCCAGACAAATTTGGAGATATCTCTTTGCCACCTCCCAAAACACTCCATTTTATCCACAATCTGTAAAGTCTGAAATAAAAACAACATCTTTGGCAATACATTCATCTTTATAGCAGCAATTCGTCCTGACAAGGAAAGTTTCAATCTTGACCAAACTTCTAAATCCCTTTTAATTTCAGACCAACACTTTTCATAGTTATCCTTAAATAGACTCATATTCTTCGCTGTTATGTTTACCCCTAGGTATCTTACTTTTTTAACCACATTTAACTCTGTCTCTTTCTGAAACCTTTCTGATTCTAAAGGTGTCAATTTTTTCCCCCCAAACCTTGGTTTTCTGCTTGTTAAGTTTAAATCCCGCCACCCGACCAAACTCCTGAATCAATTGTAATACCCTTTTCGTACTAGACTCTGGCTCCTGTAGGGTCAATACTAGGTCATCTGCAAATGCTTTAAGTTTATACTGTTTCGCTCCGACCTGAATTCCTTCCACCAACCGGTCTCCTCTAATCATGTTCAAGAGCACCTCCAGGACCTAGAGTTTGCTCTTTTCTTCCTCCCTCATCCTCCCTTTTCCTTTTGTGTCGTGTCTGTTAGAAGGAAACACAGGCGTTTGTAGGTTTTTTTGGAAGATCTTATTTTTTTTTAGCCAAGTAAGATTGTCTTCCATAAATACGGTTTTAACCATGACTTTGGAGGCCAATTCTGGATCCCCACATCCTTCCATAGTGGGGACATAGGTTCCTGGGCAGGAACACACACACACACACCAGCCTGTGCCAAGGTGCCAGTCCAGATTGGGGGGCCCTGCTGTGGCAGTTTAGTTTGAAAACCCCATTGGCACAAATTGTGAATTGCACAAACTGTGCCACGTCGATGTAGGCCTTGACACAACCTTTTTTTAGTAAGGCATCAAGACTACTCCACCCCATGCAGGAAAAGGACATATGGAAAGCAGCTATTTACAAGGGACCAGCAGCCAGAGTGTTTTAAGTCACCTGGGCTGTGCCTGTGTGTGCTCTAACTCTTGGGCAGCCTTTCCCAATTTGGTGCCCTCCAGAGGTTTTGGACGGTCTCTCCCATTAGTGGCCGGCAGCTGCTCTGGGATATATATATTTAGGGCGGTTCATAAAAAACTTTTTTTTAGATAAAAAAAATGCCTGCTCCCAAGGTCTTATCTTACTACACTAGGGATTATATAGCTATATCTGAAATTTCATTCATATCAGTTAATATCTTGACCCTGCTCTGCTGAATTGACATTTCAGCCTTCACGACATAGGAAAATGGCCAAGTAAACAGCTATTTTCATGGAGTTATTAACTGATATGCATGAAATTTCAGATATAGCTATATAATCCCTAGTGTGGTAAGATAAGACCTTGGGAGCACGCATTTAAAAAAAAAAAAATTATGAACCACCATTAATTATATATATATTCATATTCATATTGCAAGTCTTTATTTCATTTGATTATTATAACATGGAATCTATGCTCTAAGATATATAGAATATACAATGTAAGATGTGATATTGATAAAGTTCCCGTTTTCCATTCTGTGTCTATCTTGTTCTGTTATCATGGCTTCCCTCCACTACAGCTAGACCTTCTTGGTATATTTTAAACTAGTTGTTGTGTTTTTTATATATACTGTATAGTGGTTACTTGAACCCCCAGAATGATCTTACAGTCTTACAATAACTTCCCCAAACTTTACAAACTCAGTCCATACATATCAAGAAATTGGAACAATGTTTTGTCATATATTCTTCTAAGCCAGGGGTGGCCAACTCCCAAGAGACTGTGATCTACTCACAGTGAAAAACTGATAGGGATCTAGGTCAGAGTTGTTGAGCTTTTATTAGGAGGGAAAGCCCCGTTTTTTGGGGTTCAGGTCACGATCTGCCTGTTGGACATGCTTGTTCTAATCAGTTCCATATTGAGTTTTTGATTCGACTGAAGTCCAATGGCCGCTGTCATTTTATCCGGTTCTTTAAATTCACATACCGTATTTTTTGCTCTATAAGACTCACTTTTTTCCTCCTAAGAAGTAAGAAATGTGTGTGCGTCTTATGGAGCAAATGCAGGCTGTGCAGCCAGAACAGAAGCCAGAACAGCAGGAGGGATTGCTGCTTTCACTGCGCAGAGATCCCTCTTGCTGTTCTGGATTCTGAGATTCAGAATATTTTTTTTTCTTGTTTTCCTCCTCCAAAAACTAGGTGCGGTAATTTGTTTAACCAATCCTCTATTCCAATTTTTAGCTATCAACAACCTGCCAGCGGCATTTAGAAACACACTTTTCTTATCATTCAGGATGTCTTTTGTAACAATACCTGTTAGGAATGCTTCTGGCCTTTTCTCAAAGGATGTTTCAAACATCTTTTTTAGTTCTTCATAAATTGTATTCCAGACCACCGCCCCCCCCTTTTTCGCATCCCCACCATATGGGAAACATCGTTCCTTCTGCTCTGTTGAATCTCCAACTTCAGTTGGATTTTAATTTGTACGTTTTAGCAACTCCGGTTGGGGTCCTGTCCAACCTGTGCATCATTTTCATTCGGTTCTCCTTAATTGTGTAACAGGCAGTCAATCTAATATCTCGCCTCCATAGCTTTCCCCACTGCTCTGGGATATTCATGCATAGCGACTGCACATTCTCTCTCTCTCTCTCTCTCTCTCTCTCTCTCTCTCTTTCTCTCTCTCTCTTTCTCCTCTCGCCTCCATTGCTGCCAAAATATTTGGGTGGCTGCCCCCTCCCTCCCTCTCTGGTTTCTTCAGCCCTCACTGGCTTGTGGTGAAACGTTCCTCTCTGTATCTTCTCTTGACCTCCGCGGTGTCAAGGAATGAATCCATTGTAAACGGATGAGTCACTTTAATCTCAGTTTTATTTTGGGCGGCCGGGGCAGCTGCCAATGGCCAATTTAAAGCGCCAACCCACCGCTTGTACGGTAGGGCGGTTCATAAAAAACTTTTTTTTGAAAATGCCTACTCCAAAGGTCTTATTTTACCACACTAGGGATTATATAGCTATATCTGAATTTTCATGCATATCAGTTAATATCTCAACCCTCCTCCACAAAAATAGCTGTTTACTTCACCTTGTGGGGGCCAGTCTATATTTTAAGGGAGGGGGGGAAATAAACGAATTCCTATGCCCCACAAATAAGCCAGAGATGCATTTTAAATAAAAGGACACATTCTACTCATGTAAAAACACGCTGATTCCCAGGCCGTCTGCGGGCCGGATTTAGAAGGTGATTGGGTCAGATCCGGCCCCCGGGCCTTAAGTTGCCTACCCATGCTTTTAACTAACCAGAAAGGAAATCTGGAATCCTCAGGAAAAGGGCAGGGCTACACTGCCTTGCTGGCCAGGCTCTCTCAAGTGCAGTCCTATATTCTTGGCTTTCTAACTTCTGTACTGAAAAAATTGTCCAGTAGCACCTTAGAGACCAACTAAGTTTGTTCTGGGTCTAAGCTTTCATGTGCAAGCACACTTCTTCAGATACACTGAAACATGCACCCAAAAGCTTATACCAAGAACAAACTTAGTTGGTCTCTAAGCTGCTACTGGACAATGTTTTTATTTTTTAATATATTTCGAATGCGTCAGATCAACACAGCTATCTACCTGATTCTGTACTGAAAGTCCACCTCACCCTATGTCGGAATGGAAGGGGGGCATGTGCCTCCATTATTTCTTTTTTATATACTTCATATTTGCTATCTTATTTGGCCAACCTCCCTGTAAGGACTGCGTGCCTGATTGTTTATGTGCGTATGTGGGAGGGGAAAGAAAGAAAGAGTATTTCATCATTGTTATGATTATAGTCTAGCTATCAAATTACCTGCATGGAAATGATTTGTGAATTTTGCAATTACCTTCAACGGATTTATAAGAATAGATGATGGAAATGATGGTTTCTAGCCAAAGTGCAGGCTGATTTGTCATGGAAGGAGATAAAACAAAGAAGTTTGGACATATGCCTGATACAAATGGCAGAAAGCCAGATTTCCTCCACCTTGGGACGCGTCGCAGTGGAAAGTCACAGGCACAAGAAAGAGAAAGAGACATGCCACGGACAAACTGTTGGACTACAAAGAATATAAAGAGAGAAATAAAGAAAATAAATATCCACACAGAAACATATGACATTGGTCCAACCCACTTGCCAGACGAACTCAGAGTCTGTTAAAAATAAACGAAGGATCAAGATCGGAATGTTTTATTGGAATGACCTGGACTAATTATGATAAGCCGCACAAATGTGAAATCACCATCATGCCCCCCCCCCCCAAACCTCAGAGCATGGGAAGTCAACTAAAGACTTACTATTTGGCTTAATATTTGGATCATTTGGTGATTTTATCATTTGGAATGTTTTTAATGTGGTATTTATTAGATTGTTAAAATGGAAATTTAATCAATATTACTATAAAAAGAGAAGGAAAGAAAGTCCACCTCACCCAAAGTAGTGGGAGACCAGGGAATACCCATTTGCACCACCAGCCTCCTCTCGGAGGCCTTGGTGGCATCCGATAGGTGGTTGCTAAGCAACCACGGATGCCTCCCTGGTCCTCCATCTCCTGTTAACTGTGACATCTTCTCTCCTCACTGTCACTGAGAACACCCAAAGGAGAACACAGAGCCCAGAGGCTTCACCGAGGTCACCCACATGTGCGAGAAAAATGATGGTGAAGGAAGCGGAAACGCGGAAACGGATGTCAACGACGAAGGCAATTTCTGGGGGATGCTATTAGTTTTGTGGCTTGGGAGGAAATGGGTGGAGGGTCTCAGCTAGTAGTACATGCCACCCCCCCCCAACAAAAAACCCCTCCATGGTTGTTAAGAGTCCTCCTGCAGACTGAAAATTCCCCGCCCCAATGCGATTAAATCAAAAAGTTCTTGGGTAATATTTACGAAGAATTTTAATGGGTGTTCAAAATGACATTTGAAAAAAGACCAGAAGCCTTTCTTCTCTCTCCCCCCACCCCGGGTAACACTTCTTTATTCATTTTATGTGCAATCTTTACAACAAAAGACTTCACATCCAAGACAAAACAGTATATAACAAAATCTTGAGTCTCGTATTTTCATTTGTACTGATTCTTCTCAGATTCCCTTATTTTACTATTCCTTAATTTCTGTCTCCTTTTGGTTCCTTATCCTTAATCTCTTAGGTCCCATATATATCTTTAACAATTTTTCAATTAATGCCCTCACCTCCTTCCCCCTAAACTTGTTGCTTCCCTTCACCCATGTACGATCTTCTTTACATACTGTTGTTGCTGTTTTTGTTGTTGAGTTAACAGCTGTTTATATTTGTTGTTCCATATTTGTTTTAATATCATCCTATAATCTTGAGCCCTTTAAACTATTGCATATCAATTTTAGACTCCGAAGCCAACTCTTTTCATGTGATCCTTTACACATTCTCACTCTTTATAAAAAAATTTATTAGCACAGCCTCTAATTGTTGCTGTTAACTTTGCCATCTCTGCAAATTCACAAAGTTTAGCTTGCCATTCTAGTAATTCTGGAATTTTGTCTGTTTTCCGGTTTTTTGCCACTAATATTCTGGCCGCTGCTGTTGCATAAAGGAATACATTCTTTTATCCTTGGGGATGTCACTAGATATTAAGCCCAGCAGAAAACATTCTGGCTTTTTAGAAATTGAACTCCTAAGTATCTTTTTGAGCTCTTCATGTATCACAATCCAAAACTGTTTAACCACCTTACACCACATGTGGCACATTGTCCCCACCTCCCTCCAGCAGAGATTTGAGTGCTTTTTGTACATCTTTGATAATTTTACTGGGGTGAGGTACCAACGATAGAACATCTTCATTATATTCTCTTTAATCAGATAGCAGGCTGTAAAGTTTATATCGGTTTTCCATAACCTTTCCCATCTCTCTAAATGGATTGTCTGGCCGAGAAGCCTTTCTTCTAGGAATAGGGACATCCCCAACAACAAGAAAAAAAATTCTTATACGCCTCCAGGATTTGGGTGGCAAAAAACTGGAAGGGAGATAAAGTCCTTTCAGTGGCAGAAGGGCAAATTGAATTTTGTGAATTCATTGAATTGGCCAAAATGATGACAGCAATCAGATTACATTCTAACCAAAACTTAAAGAAAGAGTGGGAATGTGTAGATGAATCTATGGGAAAACAGTGTTCCGAATGAAATTGTTTAGACTGAAATCCACAAAGTTACAATAGAAAGAGCTACAAGATTATATGGGCTAATATCTAAAGTACATTTTTTTTCTGTCTATAAGATGCCCCCATGTATAAGATGCCCCCTATTTTTCGGGACTCAGATTTAAGAAAATGGGGGGGGGGGAGAGATCCATGTACAAGACGCCCCCCTAATTTTTGACATTATTTTTTAGGGGGGAAACCTAGTCTAAGAATAATAATAATAATAATAATAATAATAATAATAATAATAATATTTATTATTTGTACCCCGCCTATCTGGCTGGGTTTCCCCAGCCACTCTGGGCGGCTTCCACAGAGACCAAAAATACACTAAGATGTCACACATTGAAAACTTCCCTGAACAGCCTTAAGATGTCTTCTGACTGTCAGGTAGTTGTTTATCGCTTTGACATCTGATGGGAGGGCGTTCCACAGGGTGGGCGCCACTACCGAGAAGACCCTCTGCCTGGTTCCCTGTAGCTTTGCTTCTTGCAATGAGGGAACTGCCAGAAGGCACGGAAAAATACAGTATACTGTTTGAACACAAATAAAGGATATACTGTAGAAATCAATCTAATGGGGCCAAGCATGGGTGGAGGGAAGGTCATAGGGACACTAAGGGTGAAATTGCAGAAGGATGTTTGGATACATATATATACAACGTACGGCAAAAAATGTTAAAAGGTGTTTTCTTTTGAATGGATCAAAGTAGTAATGTGAGAAGCAAATAAAAGATAATTTTAAAAGAGGGAGAAAGGGAAATCCCCTGCAATAAAAGTATGTTTAGGGGTCCCGGATGAGACAACCAAGGTCCATAAAAGGGCAGGGCTGTGCCAGGGCCCAGGTTGGCACATGCAGAGCGAGGGCTTCATGTTCACTGCAACATAATGGAGACCTTTTGGAAAACCTCTGCCTAGCCAGCCAGACGAGCTGCATAAAAATAAAATGGGATTTATATCATCACAGAAGCTTAGGAAAGAGTACTATGGTCCCAGCCAAGCAGCCACGGTTCCAGATGTGCAGTTAAAACAACTACAAACATCAGATTCAGGTAGGTAGCCATGTTTGTCTGATGCAGTCGAGAGAGAGAGAGAGAGAGAGAGAGAGAGAGAGAGAATAAAATAATAATAATAATAATAATAATAATAATAATAATAATAATAATAATAATAATGTCCAGTTTTCCTCCATGAAAATAGCTGTTTACTTGGCCATTTTCCTATGTCGTGAAGGCTGAAATGTCAATTCAGTGGAGCAGGGTCAAGATATTAACTGATATGCTTGAAATTTCAGAAATAGCTATATAATCCCTAGTGTAGTAAGATAAAACCTTGGGAGCAGGTCTTAAAAAATAAGGTTTTTTATGAACCGCCCTACTATATATTTTTTGTTTTTCTAGCTTGATCAAAATGATTGATTCTTTCATAACAGGTAGATAGTTAAGAGATTAGGCAGCTTCCATGCACCCCAGAATTTGGCGCCCAGGTGCCCCACGCCCCTTGCGCCCCTGGGTCAAGACGGCCCTGACCTGCCGCCCCCCAAAAAACTCCATGGCTCTTAAGATTCCTGCTGTGGACAGAAAACCCTTCGCCCTGAACGATGGAGAAATGCAATAAAAATACGTTTAGGGGTCCCAGACGAGACAACCAAGGTCCATAAAAGGGCAGGGCTGTGCCAGGCCCCCAGTTGGCACACGCAGAGTGAGAGCTGCATGTTCACTGCAATGCAATGGAGACCTTTTGGGAAACCTCTGCCCCTGGCGCCCTGCCCAGCCTTTGACCTGCCTGCCTAGCAAGCCGGCCAGACAAGCTGCATAAAAATAAAATGTGATTTATATCACAGAAGCTTATGTTGGGGTCCCAGCCAAGCAGACACAGTTCCTGGCATGCAGTTAAAATAACTGCAAAGAGGAGGACAGGGAGAAGAATCCACACTTTTGTTGTTGATCAATCTCCGGATTGAAAATGATGCAGTTTGGTCTGCAGCCCCAGAGACGTGGGGGTCAGAACATGGCCTCCCTAGCTCAGTCTAATAATAATAATAATAATAATAATAATAATAATAATAATAGTAGTAGTAGTAGTAGTAACAATTTATTATTTCTACCCCACCCATCTGGCTGGGTTTTTCCAGCCACTCTGGGCAGCTTCCAACAGAAGGTTAAAAATACATTGAAACACCAGTCATTAAAAACTTCTCGAAACAGGGCTGCCTTCAGATGTCCTTTAAAAGTGAGATAGTTATTTCTTTGACATCTGATGGGAGGGCGTTCCACAGGGCCACTACCGAGAAGGCCCTCTGCCTGGATCCCTGTAACCTCACTTCTCACAGGGAGGGAACAACCAGAAGGCCCTCGGAAGAGGGACCCCGGTGTCCGGGGTGGAGATGCTCCTTCAGGTCTCTTGGGCTGAGGCCATTAAAGGCTTTCAAGGTAAGCACTGAGACTTTGAATTGTGCCCAGAAAAGTCTCGGGAGCCAATGCAGGTCTTTCAGGACTGGTATTATATGGCCTTGGTGAGACTTGATTTAAAACTTTTATTTTACAGAAAGGTTCAACCTTGCTGGCATCCTCTTAATAGTGACAACCAGAGGAAAGTTTCCTCTACCAGGCCATTTAGAGCTTTCAAGCTCAGCACCAACACTTTGAGTTGTGCCTGGAAACGTCCTGGGAGCCAATACATGTCTCTCAGGACTGGTGTTATGTGGTCTCAGGGGCCACTCCCATTCACCAGTCTAGCTGCCGCATTCTGGATTAGTTGTAGTTTCTGGGCCACCTTCAAAGGTAGCCCCACGAAGAGTGCATTGCAGTACTCCAAGCGGGAGATAACCAGAGCATGCGCCACTCTGGCCAGGTCGGGTCTCATCCTGTGTCCCAAATGGGGCTGCCCTGGACACAGAATGGACCAGCGCCTTCATAAACACCTCTGAGTCCAAAATGGTGTCCAGGCTGCACACCTGGTCCTTCATGCTCTATTTTGAGTAGCAGCAACTATGGGAGGCCAAACATTTCATCTTGCTGCCTCCTTCTGTGTGTGCCAAGTTGTCTTCCAAACACCATGGAAACTAAGCTCTAAGGTTGGCTGCGTGACAAAGGGATTAACGCGATTATTCAAGTTGGAACAAAATATTTGCATGTTCTTGTGGGGCTGTTTAGTGGCTCGCAGCCCAGCAGCTCATTTTAGAACACCATTTGGCTCGCTTTGGCTGCCACGCCGACTATTTGCAGGGTAACCTTTCCGCTTAATCCTTCCCATAGGATCTTGATGTTTAGGGCTCTCAAAAAACTTTGTCTGCCTTTGTAACAAACGACAGACACGATGTGACCATTGCCATCCCAGTTGCCCCCAAAATATTCCTGCTGGTTCATCCCTTTGGGGTACCAGTGAAAATGATGTATTGGACAGAGATGGATGATGCTGCAGCAGGCGGACATTGTTCCAAACTTCTGCTTTGATACCTGCGTGAAGGATGGGAATTCCCTCCCCCTCAAAGAGCTGTTTGTACCCACTTTCCTTCCTTATATGATAGAGCAGATTGAGGTTAAATCCTGACAAGACAGAAGTACTCTTCTTGGGGGGGGGCAGGGGGCTGCTGGGTGTGGGGGACTCCTTGGTCCTGAATGGGGCAACTGTATCCCTGAAGGACCGGGTGTGCTGCCTGGGGGTCATTTTGGATCCATGGAGGTACAGGTCCATTCTGTGTCCAGGGCAGGTCCATCTGGGATGCAGGATGAGACCCTCTCTGCCCACTGACTGTCTTGCCAGAGTGGCACATGCTCTGGTTATCTCCCGCTTGGACTACTGCAATGCACTCTATGTGGGGCTGCCTTGGAAGGTGACCCAGAAACTACAACTAATTCAGAATGCGGCAGCCAGACTGGGGACTGGGAGCGGCTGCAGAGACCATATAACACCAGTCCTGAGAGAGAGTGGGGCCCTAAGCTACAGCTTGTTGAGCTCATACTTAAATCCTGCACTGGCATAGATGGATAGATAGATAGATAGATAGATAGATAGATAGATAGAGTGGTACCTCGGGTTACATATGCTTCAGGTTACAGACGCTTCAGGTTACAGACTCCGCTAACCCAGAAATAGTACCTCGGGTTAAGAACTTTGCTTCAGGATGAGAACAGTTTCAGGTACCACTGTAGATAGAAAATATAAGATGATAGATTAGATGATAGATAGATATAAGATAGATAGATGATAAATAGATAGGTGATAGATAGATGATAGGTAGGTTAGGTCGAGGAGTCATGAGCAACTCATTCAATGCGATTCTGCTCTTTTCACAGCTGAGCTGTGGTGGATCAGGAGAGAAAGCTGCGTAGTTTTTCCCCCAGTGCCCCTTCTGTACCTCTGAAGGTTTGATAACCAGGGGCTCTTCCCATGACAGAAGAGGGAGAGGGAGGGAGGGAGGGAGAGAGAGAGAAAGGAAGGAAGGAAAGAAGGAAGGAAGGAGAGAGAGGGAGAGGGAGAGATTTTTCAGTTCCTTTTAGATGTTTGCCATGTGCTTCTCCTCTCTGTGAACCTTCAGGTCTGAAATTCTCTTTAGCTTTGGCCAATCCCACCTGTTGCTGAGAAGGAACATTCCTGACCATTCGCTGAGAGGTGTTTGCTAAAGACAGTTTGGCTGGGGGCCATAATTCAGCAGCAGCTTTGACTCCTCCTCCAAGCCTTGTGCTTTCCCTCTTCCCTCTTCTCTCCCTTCTATTATGCCATGGATAGGCAGACTAAGACCCGGGGACCAGATCCGGCCCAATCGGCTTCTCAATCTGGCCAGCGGACGGTTCAGGAATGGGCATGTTTTGACATAAGTATAATGTGTCCTTTAATTTAAAATGCATCTCTGGGTGATTTGTGGGGCATAGGAATTCATTCATATTTCCCCCCCAAAATCTAGTCCGGCCCCCCACAAGGTCTGAGGGACCAGACCCTGCCGAAAAAGCTTGCTCACCCCTGTATTACGGTCTCCACCAGTGCCAGATTTATGTCTAGGGGGCTAAGTCGGCTGAAGCTTAGGGCCTTAGATGCACTTTCTTCAAGAGATAAGTTTAGGATCAAATCATTTCTTCCTATATTACAGGCAGGCCCAATAGGCAGATCGTGATCTACCGGTAGATCACTGGACGTCTGTCATAGATCACAAGCTCACCCCAAAGAAGCTCAACAGGTTTGACCTGAACCCCCCCAAAAGGGGGTAGATCACTGCCAGTTTTAAACTCTGTGATTTTTTAATCCTGTAATGTACCCTCTATACAACATTTTCATATAATTATCTTTTAGCAGCGTACAATAGGGTGGTTCATGAAAAACCTTTTTTTGAAAATGCCTTCTCCAAAGGTACTACACTAGGGACCCTCCTTCATGAAAATAGCCGTTTTCCTATATTGTCGTGAAGGCTGAAATGTCAATTCAGTGGAGCAGGGTCAAGATATTAACTGAGATGCATGAAATTTCAGATATAGCTATATAATCCCTAGTGTAGAAAGAGAAGACCTTTGGAGCAGTCATTTAATAAATAAATAAATTATGAACCTAGTATGCAATCAGTGAATATTAAATTCATTCTCCGTAACTTTTCCCAACCCTCCATTTGTACATGATGTCCTATATCTTGTGCCCATTTCATCGTTACCAATTTAACCCCCTCACTCCCACCTTTCAGGCTTAAAGGTGGGAGATTCCTTGCACCCTTCAGCTTGACCCTCATCACGACCCTCTGTTTGGGGCAGTTGGTGGTATTGCAAAAGCAACTGCTTTGGGGCTATGCTGGAAAGTGTATCAGGAACCAGGCGGGGGACTAAGGCAAGGAGACAAGGCACCAAGGAAAATTGAGGCAAGGAGCGCTAGTAAAACCATGGAGGCTCACTTTAGAAAAGGCCACATTGCTTCACCTCGGCTGGGAGAGAATCCTGAGCCAGCAATGTGTCTGCGGCCGCTGCCCAATGGGAAATAAAACTAATTTTGATAGGTGTGTATCAGTTCCTGACTGTGTTTAACTACATGAATTATTTATACATCATATAAACATACCTCTATTCACATTATCAAATTAAGTAGAAGCAATTAAAAACCACCATTCTGAACAGGAAATACAAATAGATCCTTTCTTACATACGTAATGTCCAAATAGAAGCTTTTTTTGTGTTCCACATACAGTACGTCTTTACGAATGCAAGTGTCAGACGTGACAACTTTAAGAAGCGGTACTCGCAGAAAATGAACTTTTTATTTGTAAGGTTCCACGTACACCTTTGCAAAGTATAGTTATTGTATGCAGGTATAAGAGAAAAGATACAAAAGATCTTAACATATGCCTTTGCAAAATATAGTTGCTGTATGCAGGTATCACACAAAAGAACTTAAGACAAGGATTCCCGGAATAACACCTTGTTTCGCCTTGCCAGGCTTCATCAGCCATGCATACTTTAAATAATACATATTAATAAAACAAACAAAATATTAAAATACAATAGTGCACCAGACATTAAAAGCTTCCCTAAACAGGGCTGCCTGTAGGTTTTTTTTTAACAAATTAAGAAATAAAACATAACATGCATGGATCTCCATGCCATATTTTGTGTATCAGAGACATGGGACAAGTGACATGGCGGATCCCACAGTAAACAAACAGCAATCCTATGTTTACTTTTCTAGAGAGACACAGTGTTAGTTCTTGTTACAGGTGGCAGCAATCTACAGCAAAGTTTTTTAATCTCTTAAAACAGGCATCCCCAACCTGCGGCCCTCCAGATGTTTTGGCCTACAACTCCCATGATCCCTAGCTAACAGGACCAGTGGTCAGGGATGATGAGAATTGTAGTCCAAAACATCAAGAGGGCCAAAGGTTGGGGGTGCCTGTCTTAAAGTGACCCCTTTGAAACCACCAGATTCAACATAGATTTTTAAGGTTATCCATTGTATGTCAAGATATTAATGATGACTCATAAAAAACTATAATCTATTTCTGTATTTAAACCTGAGGGATGCAAAGAATCAGAGGAGAAGATGGTGAAATGCAAACAGGGGACACAGAAAGGGCTGAACTCCTCAATGCCTTCTTTGCCTCAGTCTTCTCCGATAAAGAAAACAATGCCCAACCTGAAGAATTTGGAGCAAATGATTCAGCAGAGGAAACACAGCCCAGAATAACTAAGGAGATAGTACAAGAATACTTGGCTAGTCTAGATGTATTCAAGTCTCCAGGGCCAGATGAACTGCATCCAAGAGTATTAAAAGAACTGGCAGATGTGATCTCAGAACCACTGGCAGTCATCTTTGAGAACTCCTGAAGAACAGGCGAAGTCCCGGCAGACTGGAGGAGGGCAAATGTTGTCCCTATTTTCAAAAAGGGGAAAAGAGGGGACCCAAATAATTACCGCCCAGTCAGTCTGACATCAATACCAGGGAAGATTCTGGAGCAAATCATTAAGCAAACAGTCTGTGAGCACCTAGAAAGGAATGCTGTGATCACCAATAGTCAGCATGGATTTCTGAAAAATAAGTCATGTCAGACTAACCTGATCTCATTTTTTGACAGAATTACAAGCCTGGTAGATGAAGGGAACGCAGTGGATGTAGCCTACCTTGATTTCAGCATTTGACAAGGTCCCCCATGATATTCTTGTAAAGAAGCTGGTAAAATGCTGTCTTGACTATGCTACCACTCAGTGGATTTGTAACTGGCTGACTGACTGAACCCAAAGGGTGCTCACCAATGGTTCCTCTTCATCCTGGAGAAGAGTGACTAGTGGGGTGCCACAGGGTTCTGTCTTGGGCCCGGTCTTATTCAACATCTTTATCAACGACTTGGATGATGGACTCAAGGGCATCCTGATCAAATTTGCAGATGACACCAAACTGGGAGGGGTGGCTAACACCCCAGAGGACAGGATCACACTTCAAAACGACCTTGACAGATTAGAGAACTGGGCCAAAACAAACAAGATGAATTTTAACAGGGAGAAATGTAAAGTATTCCACTGGGGGGGGGGGGGAATGAGAGGCACAAATACAAGATGGGTGACTCCTGGCTTGAGAGCAGTACATGTGAAAGGGCTGCATCAATAGGAGTATAGCATCTAGATCAAGGGAAATAATAGTGCCACTGTATTCTGCTCTGGTCAGACCTCACCTGGAGTACTGTGTCCAGTTCTGGGCACCACAGTTCAAGAAGGACAGTGACAAACTGGAACGTGTCCAGAGGAGGGCATCCAAAATGGTCAAAGGCCTGGAAACGATGCCTTATGAGGAACGGCTAAGGGAGCTGGGCATGTTTAGCCTGGAGAAGAGGAGGTTAAGGGGTGATATGATAGCCATGTTCAAATATATAAAAGGATGTCACATAGAGGAGGGAGAAAGGTTGTTTTCTGCTGCTCCAGAGAAGCGGACACGGAGCAATGGATCCAAACTACAAGAAAGAAGATTCCACCTAAACATTAGGAAGAACTTCCTGACAGTAAGAGCTGTTTGACAGTGGAATTTGCTGCCAAGGAGTGTGGTGGAGTCTCCTTCTTTGGAGGTCTTTAAGCAGAGGCTTGACAACCATATGTCAGGAGTGCTCTGATGGTGTTTCCTGCTTGGCAGGGGGTTGGACTCGATGGCCCTTGTGGTTTCTTCTAACTCTATGATTCTATGATTCTATGACAAACTCCTAGGGTTTCCCCAGCAGTTCACATTCTTGGCCAAAATTCCTTTGGATGTTGGTCTTCTTTCAAACAGCCTTAGATCCTAGATTCAGGTGTTTTGGAATTCAAAGTTCAACAACAGATCGACAAAGTGAGACAGATTGTCAGAGAGCGCTTGCTGCGATACAGACCCCAAAGAGAAAATAACAGAATGCCACTAGCGATCACATACAGCTCCCAAGTTAAAACAGTTCAACGCCTCAGAGATTTGCAACCTTCCTAGATGGCGATAACAACTCCTCACCCAGAATCATACCCCGACACAGGTACCAGAGGCTGCAATAAACCCAGGTGCCAACTTTGCTGCCACTCACACCCAGACAACACCATCGCTGGACCCAACAATGCCAAACATCCCATCTCAGGCCTATTGAATGGCTCATCTTCGAACGTTGTGTATGCCATCAAATGCCATCAAATGCCATCAAATGTCATCAAATGTAATCAAATGTCATCAAATGCCAGCAGGGCTCTCTATTGGACCAACAGGCCAAACCCTGTGCCAGAGGATAAATGGGCATCACTCTGACACCGGGAATTGCAAGGCAGAGAAGCCAAAAGGAGAACGCTTCCATCTTCTGGGACGTATGATTCTATGATTCTATGAATCAAGCAGGAAAATCAATCTAGTTTCCTTCTGCAGAAGAATCTTTTGGGCATGCTAGTTGAATTTACATAACTATAGGTTTGATAATGTTGTTCAGGCTTCCTCAACCTTGGGCCTCCAGATGTTTTTGGGCTGCAACTCCCATCATTCCTAGTTAGCAGGACCAGTGGTCAGGGATGCTGGGAATTATAATTTCAAAACAGCAGGAGGGCTGAAGTTGAGGAAGCCTGGTGTTGTATATCAGTTCCTGGCAAGTGTAATAAAACGGAGACAAATGGAGACTTGGCTCGCTTTTCCAAACGAGAATGAAGTATAAGCATGGGGCCTTGGAAGAGGTTTCCAGTGTATTAGTCATTAGAGAAGAAGCCACAGGGAGAAAGCTTTATTTGGAAATGTCGGAGATGTAGTGACACAAAATGGGAAGGTTTTGGCCGCTTCGCGGCAAAGCATGTTTGGAAAAAAGCGGCAACTTTCACCCTAGACCAGGCATAAGCAACCTTCAGCCCTCCAGATGTTTTGGACTACAGTTCCCATCATCCCTGACCACTGGTCCTTCTAGATAGGGATCATGGGAGTTGTAGGCCAAAACATCTGGCGGGCCAAAGGTGGCCTATGCATGCCTAGACCAGTGGTGGCAAATCTTTTCGAGACCGAGTGCCCAAACCGCAGCTCCAACCCCTTTATTTATCGCAAAGTATTAACACAAAGTGCCCAAAGTTGTTGTTTTGGGGAGGGGTTTTGGGGGGAGACCTCTGACTCTCGTTCAAATCGGAACCAGGGAAGGTGGTGAAGGTCGAGTGCAAGTGCCTGGATGTGGTTGGAGGACGGGTTATGACTATCAGGTTGAGGTTGGATCCGGACAAGACAGAAGTCCTGTTGTAGGTGGGGGGGGGGTGACTCCCTGGTCCTGAATGGGGCAACTGTGCCCTTGAAGGACCAGGTGTGGAGCCTGGAAGTCATTTTTGACCTAAGGAGGTACAGGTCCATTCTGTGTCCAGGGCGGCTCCATCTGGGATGCAGGATGAGACCCTTCCTGCCTGCTGTCTCGCCATAGTAGTGAATGCTCTAGTTTCTATCTCCCAATTGGACTACTGCAATGCGCTCTACGTGGGGCTGCCTTGGAAGGTGACCGGAAACTACAACTAATCCAGAATGCGGCAGCCAGACTGGGGACTGGGACTACCGAGACCACATAACACTGGTCTTGAAAGACCTGCATTGACTCCCAGGAAGCCCAATTCAAAGTGTGTTAAGAGGATGCCAGCGAGGCTGAACCTTTCTGTAAAAAGGATTCAATGCTTTCCAAAAGGAAACCTTCCTCTGCATGTCAATACGAAGAAGATGCCAACAAGGTCGAACCTTTCTGTAAAATAAAGTCTGACCAAGAACGTATAACACCGGTCCTGAAAGACCTACATTGGCTCTCAGAACGTTTCTGGGCCCAATTCAAAGTGTCGGTGTTGACCTTGAAAGCCCTAAATGGCCTCGGCCCAGTAGGTCTGAAGGAGCGTCTCCACCCTGGTCCCTCTCCCTTCTGGCGGTTTCCTCCCTGCTAGAAGCCAAGTTACAGGGAACCAGGCAGAGGGCCTTCTCAGTAGTGGTGCCTGCCCTGTGGAACATCCTTCCGTCAGATGTCAAAGGAATAAAGAACGATTAGAAGACATCTGAAGGCAGTCCTGTTTAGGATGAATGACAGATGTTTTCATGTATTTCTAACCTTCCATTGGAAGCCACCCAGAGTGGCTGGGGAAACCCAGCCAGATGGTCGGGATAGAAACCATAAATCATCATCATCAACAACAACAACAGCAACAACTAGTTCAGAACAAGAATCCTGTCCCCTCCTGCAATTTCTAGCGTCTGGTGCTCAGAAACATTACTGCCTCCAGCCCTGCATTTTATTATTTCTGCATCCTCTTGGCCCTTTCGTTGGGCTGCCTCCCCAGTAAGGAATTTATATGCCAATTTCATATGAAACATTACCCCGAAGTGAGGTTCTGATGCCCTTCTTTGCTTGCTGTTGATTGCCACAGAAATTATCTGTTTGGTGATCGTGACTAATAGTTCATCCATCCGGGGGCCCTTTTAAGCAGCGTTGAGTGACAGGAGGAAACATGAGAATGCCACCATTCATCCGTTCTCCCACCCCCTTCCCATTTATGGCAGGAGCGTTAAGGCTGAGGAAAAGCTTTGGAAAACACAACACATACTCACCGTGCAAAGCCACGGATTGGGAAAACAGAGCTTCAACCTTGATGGAGAGCAACTTGTGCGAGTTCAATGAAGCACTCTGAAGGAAACGTTCCAAGGCCGAAGCCCAGAATTGGTTTAGGCTGTAGGTCAGGCATTCCCAGCCTCAGATGTTTTGGACTACAGTTCCCATCATTCCTGACAACTGGTCCTGTTAGCTAGGGATCATGGGAGTTGTAGGCCAAGTTGTAGGGCTGCAGTTTGGGGATGCCAGCTGTAGGTGAACACAGCCTTCTGTTTAACAGTTTCAATACAGGATCTCCAAGCAGCTGTCTTCTGAAAAAATAATTTCGGAAATAGACTTGAAAGAGAAGTGGCTGAATTGCAACTTATCACTCAGCTGAAAACTATGGAGAGACCTGGTCTGAATAGAGGTATTGAATTCCTGTCTCTTTACACACGCTAAAGCTATTTTGGGTCATCTGCATACCATCCCTTGCTTTTTCAGTCATTCATAGTCACTAGCAGGCTGACCATACCCACTGAGTCCTACGACCATTTGGAGAAAACCCCACCCACCCCCACTATATATCAGGGTCCGGGGACTCCCCTTCCTCTATATATCAGTGTCCGGGGACTTCTCCCCCTTCTATATATCAGGGTCGGGGACTCCCCTCCCTCTATATATCAGGGTCCGGGGACTCCCCTCCCTCTATATATCAGGGTCCGGGGACTCCCCTCCTTCTATATATCAGGGTCCGGGGACTCCCCTCCCTCTATATATCAGGGTCCGGGGACTCCCCTCCCTCTATATATCAGGGTCTGGGGACTTCTCCTCCCACTATATATCAGGGTCTGGGGACTTCCGCTTCAGTGTATCTGAAGAAGTCTGCCTGCACACAACAGCCAAGTGTTGTTATTATTATTGACTACAAGCATTAAGAAGATGTCAATCATGGAGGCACAGGTCTGCAATCCTTTTTTAGGAAAAGGTTCAGCTTTGCTGGCATCCTCTCAATATGGACAAGCAGAGGAAGGTTTACTTTTGGGAACCATAAAATCACCCATCTCCTACTACCCTTCTGAGAAATACCCCACCCCACCCTCCCACTACATATCAGGTCTGGGGACTTCTGTTTCCCTGTATCTAAAGAAGGGCACCTGCACACGAATCTTCACCCAAGAACAGACTGAGTTGGTCTATTAAGGTGCTACTGAACCATTCTAATTTTTTTTCCTGTTTAACAATTCACTTGGAAGACAAAGGCGGCGAAATAATTTGACGCAGGCCAGAAAGAGAGTGAGCGGCCTCCCCACCCCTTCTGCACCTGCATCTCTTGGCTTGGCCACGGTGGGAGAGAACTCTGCCCCTTCCGCTCCATTCCTCTCCTGCCAACCTTCTTGGTGGAAGGGGATTTTCATTTCTTCCTGCAGAGCCGTGAAGCTTGGCCACAGTTACTCGCCATGCATTGGAAACCTCAAAGCTGGATTACTGCAGTGTGCTCCTTGAGGTGGGCTTGGAGGCTGCAGCTGGAGTGCCTAGGTAGTTTTAGGGGCAAACTGTCACCAGCAGATGATCTAAATACTATTATGTATATAGTACATTAACTGATTTACCCCATTAAATATTATACATACATTATCCAATGTATAAGACATAATACATATGTTTCATTTTGCATTATACATTTACCCCATGAATATCCTAATATATCCTAATACCTGTATTTTTTACATAATACCTAAGAGCTGACTGTACATAACATTATATACCAGACAACTATTATTGAGGTATTATAACCTCTTCATTTGATTTAAGAACGTTATATATATATATGTAGTGCATTACTGTATAAACTCATGAATATCCATTAATCACTACTCTCCATAATCTTACATTCAGACATTACCTGATATATTTCTCTTCAATACAGAAGTGCATTCTATACCCGGTTATTTATTAATCCGGCATATTTGAAGGAAACCAAAATGCTTCTTTACAAAGTTATGGTACTACCAACTTTACTATATGCTTGTGAAACATGGACCACTTATCAACGCCATCTCCAACTCCTCAAAAGTTTCCATCAACAGGGTCTCCGAAAAGTTTTACACATCACGTGGGAAGACAGGCGAACTAATATCAGTGTACTGGAAGAAGCAAAGACTGTCAGTGTTGAAGCAACGACCCTTCAACATCAACTTTGGACCGGTCATGTGGCCTTCCAAAGCAACAACTCTATTCCAAACTTAAAAATGGAAAGCTTAATGCTGGTGGTCCACAAAAGAGGTTGAAAGATCTCAAGGCAAATTTCAAAAATGTAGTACAGTGGTACCTTGGGTTACATACACTTCACTAGCCCAGAAATAGTACCTCGGCTTAAGAACTTTGCTTCAGGATGAGAAATTGTGCTCCAGTGGCATGGCGGCAGCAGGCAGCCACATTAGCTAAAGTGGTGCTTCAGGTTAAGAACAGTTTCAGGTTAAAAATGTACCTCTGGAACAAATTAAGTACTTAATCCGAGGTCCCACTATATAAACACCGACAACTGGGAAACACTGGCCTGCGAGAGCTCCAGTTGGAGAACAGCCTTGACCAAAGGCGTCCTGGGCTTTGTTTTTGTTTTTTTCCGTTTCCTTTTTTTATTAAATGTTTATTAGCATTTTCAATAATAAAACAAAAACAAAAATAAACAAAAAGTAACCAACATACAAAAATAAAAACACATAAAATTTCAATTACTTATTTTCTTTTACCTTATTTCTCGGACCTCCTCACACCTCCCCTTCTTGTATTCCAATTTAAATTGTTAGCTCAGCAAATCCTTATTACTTATTTCTCAACCTTAACTTAATAATTTATTTTAACATATTATTATTTTACTTTTTCTCTTTAATCCATTTCCTCAATTTATTTTTGCTAACCTTATTTTCATTTAATTTAGTTCATTTTAAAAACCAGTTTTGCCTTATCCAAACTTAAACATCAATACTTATACATCAATACTCATTCTTAAAACATTTTCCTAAGATCGACCAATATTCCCTTCCACGAATTTCCCAATTTTCATACCAATAACAAACAGAATAAAAACAGAACAAATTATAATTATGTCCCCTTTGGATTCCCAAACTCCACCCCCCCCTTTCCCGGCTTCAGTTCCCAACAAGTGTCCATCAGTCTCAATCTACTATCAGCCTGGAGATTTCACATCCGAGGCTCTTAGTTCTCTCTCAGTTCCTCTCTGCCGGTCTTTTTGATAGTCCTTAATATTGAACACCAAATCTCAGAGAGGCCCAGGCCCAACAGGATCCATGTTTCTTCCAGCCAGACCTCCATACTTAAAAGTGGGGCCTATGGGGTACTCTAAGTCTTGTTTCTTACTCCTTTCAAAACCAAATGTCCCCAAAGCTCCAACTTCCACCATCAAATTTGTAATCCTTAGGTCTTCAGATCTCCACACAAGGAGATCTTTCCATTTTTCAATCTCCAATTCAGGCCAGACTTTCCACCAAATTTTTATCTTCCTTTGTTGCCATCATGTCAGGCCTCAAGCTCTCCTTTAACACCTGCAGAATTACAGCTCCTCCTTCTTTTTCTTCAAAAACAACATCTATCTCCTTCTCCAAATTCTCAAAGCTCTCAAGTTTCTCTGTTTGCCCAGTTGAATAGGCTTCCTGATTCAAATCCTTATCAAACTCAATGATGTCGTTTACTGTTAAGTCCAGAGTTGTAACATTTGTAGCCAAAACATCAAGTTGGCCTTGTATCTTTCCCAAGAGAACAAATGCTCTGTCCAATTTCGCCTGGAGGTGATGAATCAGTAAGTAATAAGAATAAGAAGCAGCTATGTATGGAAGGCGATTAATCCGGGGGCCTTGTTCTGCAGTGGTCCCACTCCTTCCTCCTTACAGCACTTTTTTACAACAGTGAAATCTTTACTCTTTGAAATTATAAGGATCAACAGAGCTTAGAAAATTACTGTATATTTCAATAGCCTTAAGAACAACTTAGCAAGGGAAATCATACCTAAACTGGGAGCTGGGGGCCCTGTAATACAGTGGTTCGGCTGCTTCCTCCTGGGCCGTGTCCAGAAAGTGGGGGGGGGGACCCCTGGGCTGTCACTTGTGGGGTGCCTCTTTCCCCATGCTTTTAAACATCTATATGAAGCTTCTGGGAGAGATCATCAGGGGGGTTGGGCTGGGCTGGGGGTTCATCAGTATGCAGATGATACCCAGCTCTACCTCTCTTTTAAATCAGAACCAGTGAAGGCGGTGAAGGTCCTGTGTGAGTGTCCAAGACGGTTGGAGGATGGATGGCGGCTAACAGATTGAGGTTGAATCCTGACAAGACAGAAGTACTGTTATTGGGGAACAGGGGAGAGGCTGGTGTGGAGGACTCCCTGGTCATGAACAGGGTAACTGTCCCTGAAGGACCAGCTGTGCAGCCTGGGGGTGATCTTGGACCCAAGGAGGCACAGGTCCATTCTGTGTCCAGTGCAGCTCCATCTGGGACGCAGGATGAGACCCTACCTGCCCAGAGTGGCGCATGCTCTGGTTATCTCCCGCTTGGACTACTGTCATGCACTCTACATGGGTCTGCCTTGGAAGGTGACCCAAAAACTGCAACTAATTCAGAATGCGGCAGCCAGACTGGGAACTGGGACCGCTGAGACCATATAACACCAGTCTTGAGAGACCTGCACTGGCTCCCCGTACGTTTCCGAGCCCAATTCAAAGTGTATTAAGAGGATGCTGGCGAGGCAGACTGAACCTTTCTGTAAACAAGGATTTCATTCTTCCCAAAAGGAAACTTTCCTCTGTGGGTCAATCTGAAGAGGATGCCAGTGAGGTTGAACCTTTCTGTAAATTAAAGTCTTACTGAGACCATAAAACACCAGTCCTGAGAGACCTGCATTGGCTCCCAGTACATTTCCAAGCACAATTCAAAGTGTTGGTGCTGACCTTGAAAGCCCTCAATGGGCTCAGCCCAGTAGACCTGAAGGAGCAGCTAACAGATTGAGGTTGAATCCTGGCAAGACAGAAGTACTGTTTTGGGGGGACAGGGGGCGGGTTGGTGTGGGGGACTCCCTAGTCCTGGATGGGACAACTCTGCCCCTGAAGGGCCAGCTGTGCAGGTCCATTCTGTGTCTAGGGCAGCTCCATCTGGGACGCAGGCGGAGACCACCCCCCTGCCCGCCGCCTGCCTGGCCAGAGTGGTCAGGATCCAACCTCAACCTGTTAGCCACCAACCAGCCTCCAACTGTCACAAATGATCCTTTCCATAGAGGCCATAATACGTGGACCTTAGTCCTCAATCTCATATACGTAACTTCAGATCCTATGGGTAACATCATATCCTTTTTTCCTCCTTCTACTTTTATCAGCAATTTCCCATCTTTGCCTAATCTCTTGTCTTCTCTTCTCTCCTGATTTTGCTGCTGTGCCTGGGCCTGTGTATAAGCTTCCTTGAAAGGGAGCAGGGCACATTTAGGATACCAGCTGTAATGATAATTTGCAGTACCTAAAATTTGCAGACGCCTCTGATATTGAGAAGCAGGCAAGCAAGCTGAATGCCTTGGGACACACACAGTTTCAGGTATTAAGGTTGCAAAGAGGTTTAGTTCATATAGTTAGTTTATATAGTTTATACTGTTAGCCCATGGGTAGGTAACCTAAGGCCTGGGGGCCGGATGTGGCCCCATCGCCTTCTCAATTCAGCCTGTGGATGGTCCGGGAATCAGCGTGTTTTTACATGAGTAGAATGTGTGCTTTGATTTAAAATGCATCTCTGGGTTACTTGTGGGATATAGGAATCTAGTTCCAAAATCTAGTTCGCCCCCCCCCCCACAAGGTCTGAGGAACAGGGGGCCAGCTCATGGCTGAAAAAGTTTGCTGACCCCTTAGTTTATACAGTTAGTTTATACAGGTTACATTTGTTGGAAGCAGGACTCTCAGAAAGAGTCCCATCCTGTGAATAAAACAGTATTTAAACAGCATTCAAAATGCTTGACATCAGGCTTCCTCAGCCTCAGCCCTCCAGATTTTTATGGCCTACAACTCCCAAGATCCCACTAGCAGGACCAGTGGTCAGGGATGATGGGAATTGTAGTCTCAAAACATCTGGAGGGCTGAGGTTGAGGAAGTCTGCTCTACATAAGAAATCAAACAACAAATGTTTAATTTCACAATATAACACAACCACTTCCAGATACTCACAGAGGACTCACAGAAGCTCAGAAGTGAAGTCGCCTGATGATGCTCAGCCTGAACCATTATTATTATTATTATTATTATTATTATTATTATTATTATTAATCATTTCTGCCCCGCCCATCTGGCTGGCTCTCCCCAGCCGCTCTGAGCTGCTTCCAACAAAAGATTAAAAAGACAGCCGTTTAAAATTTCCTGAAATTATGCACACCCCCCCCGAGAGGGCTCAGATTCCTACAGGGGCTACTCAGCATTTTGGACGTTTTCAGAGACTGAAGTAGCTGGGCAGGTATTTATATCCTGTTGACGGTGCCCTATTCTTCTCCCCTGAGATCACCTAAAATGGTAAATGTTTTCCGTGGGATGAGGGCCACCAGTCCTGGGCAAAGGGGTGTGGACATCTCTTGGTGCCCCCCCCCCAATATTAATAGCCTCCCTGAACTCTCAAACTAGGAGAGCTCTTACCAGCCGAGCTCCTAAAGTAGGGCTAGTTGGGAATTGGTCTTCGCTGAAGGATGGCTTATCACAGGCACGCAGGTAACCCTCCTCTGCGCCCCAAATATATATATGGCATTTCATTGTCTTTTGTGCTTCGGGCAAGAGATCTGGCTGGCTGCCTTGCTCTTTCAACAGGATTTTGCTGTGCTGGAAATTCTTCCTTTAAGCCTTGGGGTGTGTGTGTCTGCTTTCTAACAAATAAGGAGACCCTCTGTGCGATGATATTCCTTCCAGGGTGGGCAGTAGGGTGGTTCATAAAAAACATTTTTTTGAAAATGCCTTCTCCAAAGGTCTTATCTTAACCACACTAGGGATCTCTGAAATTTCGTGCATATCAGTTAATATCTTGACCCTCCTCCACAAAAATAGCTGTTTACTTGCCCATTTCCCTATATCGTGAAGGCTGAAATGTCAATTCAGTGGAGCAGGGTCAAGATATTAACTGATATGCTTGAAATTTCAGATACAGCTATATAATCCCTAGTGTAGTAAGATAAAACCTTTGGAGAAGGCATTTAAAAAAAAAGTTTTTTATGAACCGCCCTAGTGGGTAGAGGTTCTGCTAACTGCTGCAAGAAGGATCCTTGCACAAACATTTCCTTTGCTTTACTTTCATGCTGTGGGTGTCTGTTAGTGTTTCTGTCCTGTTTTTCCCTGAAACTTTCCAAACCCTTCAGTATTGCAAGAGCCTGGTAGAGATGCTCGTGGGGAGGGGTCTTCTTCTCCTTCATCTTTGGCAATCCCTCGTAGCTGAGTCAGATCTTCCATAAACAAAGTTTTAACAGTGAGTCCATAAGTGACTGTGGAGGTCAATTCTGGATCCACAGTGGGGACATTGGTTTCTGAGTGGGAGTTGATCACAAGCATTTCTTCCTCTTCACACGTTTCTCCCTCGCATCCTGAGTTCGAGTGTCTTCCAAGCCCAGGACGCCTTTGGTCAAGGCTGTTCTTCAACTGGAGCTCTCGCAGCCCAGTGCTTCCCAGTTGTCAGTGTTTATACTACATTTTTAAAAATTTGCCTTGAGATCTTTCAACCTCTTTTGTGGACCACTGGCGTTACGCTTTCCATTTTTAAGTTTGGAAGAGAGTCATTGCTTTGGAAGGAGATACACAACATGACTGGTCCAAAGTTGATGTTGAAGGATCATTGCTTCAACACTGGCGATCTTTGCTTCTTCCAGTACGCTGGCATTAGTTCGCCTGTCTTCCCAAGTGATATGTAAAAATTTCTGGAGACCCTGTTGACAGAATCTTTTGAGAAGCTGGAGATGGTGTGGATAAGCAAGTATAAGAGCTGGTAAAGGGCAATTAAGCAGAATATCACTAACTTCACTTTAATATTCTGTTGGAAGCCGCCCAGAGTGGCTGGGGAAACCCAGCCAGATGGGTGGGGTATAAATAATAAATTTTTATTTTTATTTTTATAATATAGCTCATGGATTGGACCCTAAACAACTGCCAGATCCTTTTAGCAGGAGACAGGACACAGATAAGCTTCAGGGACAGCATTGTCCCTGCTTAGACTCTCCATTAAACTCCTTGGCTGCCATTCTTTTAAATTTTGTTGTTGTTTAGTCGTGTCCGCCTCTTCGTGACCCCCTGGACCAGAGCACGCCAGGCACTTCTGTCTTCCACTGCCTCCCGCAGTTTGTCAAACTCATGCTGGTAGCTTCGAGAACACTGTCCAACCATCTCGTCCTCTGTCGTCCCCTTCTCCTTGCGCCCTCCATCTTTCCCAACATCAGGATCTTTTCCAGGGAGTCTTCTCTTCTCATGAGGGGGCCAAAGTCTTGGAGCCTCAGCTTCAGGATCTGTCCTTCCAGTGAGCACTCAGGGCTGATTTCCTTCAGAATGGATCGGTTTGATCTTCTTGTAGTCCAAGAGCACCATAATGTAAAAGCATCAATTCTTCGGAGATCAGCCTTCTTTATGGTCCAGCTCTCACTTCCATACATCACTACTGGGAAAACCAGAGCTTTAACTATATGGACCTTTGTCAGCAAGGTGATGTCTCTGGTTTTTAAGATACTGTCTAGGTTTCTCATCAGTTTTCTCCCAAGAAGCAGGCGTCTCTTAATTTTGTGGCTGCTGTCACCATCTGCAGTGATCATTTATATCATTTAGGTGTAGACAAATTAGACTATTTGCTTTACTAAAACCTGAAGAGTGAAGTTTTGGATAGACCATTTGAGTCCAGGCGCTCTTGGGACAATCTTGCAGCACTAGGGATATTAGACTGGGGGGATTTGAGTATAGGTGAAGCCAGAAGTTAAATGTCCTGTGCCAGATTCATAATTCTACTGAAGGAAGATTGGCCTCTAGGCGCAATGATGCCTTTGGGACACAGGGTGGTACAGAAAAAAATTGCCTTAGAAACTTTGCATGCAGGAAAGCTCCAAGCTAGACCCCTGGGACCACCACTTTAAAACACCTGAGGTCGCAGGTGAATCAAAAACCCCCGAGACCTGCTGCCTTTCTGAGTATGGCGCTTGGTGGACAAATATCCTGACCTGGAACCAAGCGGCTTCCTAGGGTGATGTTATTGGGTCCATATTACAGATCAGATAGATTGAGGCAGAGGGCAAGAGAAAGGGTGTTAACTTCTCTTACGGAAATGACAGGTGCCGCCCACATCTTTAAAGTTGTTAAATGTTACAAATTTTATGCCTGAATGTATCACTTTGACTTGACAGCTCAGGGAAGATGCCCAGCTTTAAAAAATCATATAACAACAACTCCTTTGCCAGTTTCGTCCATTTCAACGCTATTTTGCCCTTGGAAAAAGAACTCTTTTCCCTGCTACCTCCCCAAGCCTGGGGACATGTATACACACCTCCTACCCCAGGAAATGCCAGAGGTGACAATTGCTGAGCTGATTGTTGGCCAAAGGAAGCCAAATCTCATCACCAAACTTGTCTCAGGCTCCAGACATGCAAAGCAAGTTCTATTGTACTTTTGGGTGGTTGGTACTTGAGACATGTTTGCCTGTGCTAATCTTATACTTGGGTGTTGCCTTGACATATCTGTCTATGCTAATCTTGTGTAACCCTCCCCTTTAGGACGGTTTTAGTGGTGTAGCAATGAAGTATCGATGATGCTGTGTGAACTGTTTAAAAAGTCAATGTCGCCCCAATGCTCAGGGTTCTTACTGCTGTTTGAACCTGTCACACAACAACAAGGGATCAAAGTCTACTGGCTGCTTTTTTGCTCCAGATTACTTGCCTGGAATTTCCTTCTTTTACTGACCGCATGGACCCATGGGGGACTTGTTCCCCAACAAGCTGGGCTGTTGAGTAGAGTCTCATCCCATAATTTTCTTTAACACTTGCTTGGGTGGGCTCACAGCTTAGCCCCTTGTCTCTGTCTTCCATAAGCACTTTGGTGCTCATTCGCCCTAGCTGTGCTCCTGCACTGTAGGACTGGCATCTGCTGTTCATGCTTCAATCCCACTTTGCCTGCTGACGGACGGACGGAGGCTGCAGAAATCGTTTCGCGTCTATCCAGAGACATTAGTGAATCCCCCTCCCAAAAGCTCTTTGCTTATCAGTTTCCACTCCCTCCTGTTTGTTGAATGTGCTCCACAAACTGTTGCCACGACACAAAATACTTGGTATAGAGCTGGACCAAATCCAGGTAATTGAGTGAAAGGGCAAGCGACTCATGAAACAATGGGGTCATGGGCCTATATTTAGATTGGAGGGCGGGCGGGTGGGGTACGTGCCAGAGAGAACATTGCAGAAACAAGTTAGCCATGAACACATTGGTTTTCCTTGGCTGTCCTTAGGAGGAGGTCTCTGTGCGGCCCCACTGCTTACTTCTCTTGTTCTGAGCTTGTGCACCTGAACCTGTAGCTGTGAGAGCTTCAGAGAGGAATGCGTCAGATCTGGGTCTCTGTCCCGATCTAACACTGTGAAATATATTCAGAGTCGCAAAGTGATTTCATGCTCTTTATTCAGCTCATAGTGGTGAGGAGGAATGAATGAAAGTCCCCTCAAAGTATCTGCTTTATATACATTATTTACACAATGGACTGCACATGATTGGCTAATTCCGGAATTCTACTGTAAGCCAATCAGGTTGTGGATTCACTTCTATCTGGAGCATGATTGGGTGTTTCCTGCCAACCAATCATACTGCTGCATTGTTCTAGGACCAATCAGACTGCTGCATTCTGAATCCTATTGTTCTAGGACCAATCAGACTGCTGCCTTTTGGATCCTATTGTTCTAGGACCAATCAGACTGCTGCAGTTTAGATCCTATTCAATTCAGTACATAACACCCCTCCCCTCTAAGTTCCAGTTCTGCCCGGGAGGTCGCATTCATAGTCCTCGAGGTACGCCGGCGGCCTACGTGTGCGTTGTGGCCTGGGGTGTTCCCTGGTCCGGGGTTCAGGTTCTGGCTCGTATTCCAAGGATGCTGGCTGTGATGGGGCTGTTTGGTCTGGTGCAACCGGCTCGCTCAGTCGTGGTTCTGGTTCCGGTGTCCTTTCGGCCTCACGGGTCCTCTCTGTATTTACTGATTCTGCCTCTCCTGCTTGCCCCTGCAGCTCTATGGGCCTCACTGCCCCACTGTTCCCTTGGGACTCCTCTGACCTGTCCTCCTCCTCCTGGTTTTCTCCCGGGAATCGTCGCCGTATCTGATTGCAGTGGCGGCGCCAGCATTGCCCCCCATCTGTTAGCACCTCGTACGACACGGGGCCAGTGACCCTGGTGACTGTGGCGGGTACCCATGCAGGGCCTGCCCCCAAATTCTTTGCGTACACTGGGACCTGGGCCTTGAAGGTCCGGGGGTTCCTGCCTTCCCCCACCGCTACCTCATCCTAAGCTCTATTGGGGTGAAGGCGGTCCAATCTGATTGCAAGGCGCCGACCCATTAGTAGTTCAGTGGGGCTCCGGCCAGTCGTTGAGCTGGGGGTGCTGTGCTGTGCTAGAAGGAATGTGGCAAGGCGGTACTCCCAATCCCCTTGCGTCATGCGGCGAAGGGTGTCCTTGGTGGTCCGCACCATGCGTTCTGCTTGGCCATTGGTGGCAGGGTGGAATGGCGCCGAACGGATGTGGCAGATGTGAGACGAGAGTGTCAGGGAGCCCATGGGTTGCTAACAGCCTGCGTAGTACCCGGATGGCTGCGGACGTAGAAGTGGACGGTACCAGTGCGACTTCCAGCCATTTGGTGTAGGAGTCCACCACTATGAAGAATGTTTTCCCCTCAAAGGGGCCAGCGAAGTCCACATGCAGGCGTGACCATGGTGCTCGGGCAGACTCCCAGGACCGGACTGGGGCACTTGGGGGATCTGGGCGGGATTCTTGGCAGGCTTGGCAGTGTTTGATCCAGGCCTCTATCTCTCCGTCGATCCCCGGCCACCACACATAACTCCTGGCAAGGGCCTTCATTCTCACTACCCCTGGGTGTGTCTCGTGTAGGGCTGTGAGGACCCTTTTGCGGAGGGGCTGGGGAACAACGACCCTGCTTCCCCATAACAGGCACCCCTTGTGGGCCGACAGTTCATGTTTGCGGGTTGTGTAGCCGGCGAATTCTGGCCCGGGGCTGCTGTTGGGCCATCCCCTCCACACCCAGTCCAGGACCCGGGAGATGACCCTATCTTTCTTGGAATGGTGTGCAACTTCTTGTGCCTGAATGGGGCGGTCAGGAAGCAGCTCCAGGCTCATAACCTCTTGTGCAGGTACTGGGTCGGGGCCTGTTTCCGGTAGTGGTAGCCTGCTGAGGGCGTCCGCAAGGCCCATCGCCTTTCCAGGGCGGTGAATCAGTGCATACTGGTAGCTGGCAAGGAAAATTGACCACCTGAGGACGCGAGGAGACAGCACTTGGGGGGTCTGCTTTTTGGCGGCAAACAAGCCAAGCAACAGCTTGTGGTCAGTCACCACGGTGAAGGGCCGCCCGTACAAGAAATCATTGAATTTTTTTACTCCCTTCACGATTGCCAGACCCTCCTTGTTGATTTGCGAGTAGTTCCGCTCGGTTTCGTTGAGTGTCTGGGAAAAGTATGCCACCGGTACCTCTCTTCCATCCGGGAGTTGGTGTCCCAGGACAGCGCCGATGCCATAGGGCGAGGCGTCGCATGCTAGCACCACCGGCAGCCTCTCATCGAAGTGTGCCAAGACCGAGTTTGAGACAAGCAAGTCCTTGACTGCCTGGAATGCGGCCTCCTGGCGCTGGCCCCACACCCATAGGTGCCGACTCCATGGGGCCTGAGGGGGCCCGAGCCCCCTCAAAAATTCGTTTGGGGGGCTCTGCCCCCCCCAATAATTTAAGAAAATTATTACCGTAAATTTCGCTCTATAACACACAGGCAAAAATAAGATCGGGCGGGCGGGCGGAGGGAAGGCGGAAGCTGCTGCTTTCCTGCATTCTGCCTCAGGGTCTTACTGCCCACCCACTTCTGTTGCTGCGTTTGCTCAAACTCAACAAAGAGCAGGGAATCCCCTGCCCTCCTGGCAAGCAGAGGGTTAAGGAAAGGATCGAGTCCTTCCTTCTAATTCTTTCCTAGTCACACTGCGTGCAGGCTCCAGCCCACCACCTCCTCCTCTCCGTGCTCTAGGGACTCGCAGGTGGGAGAGAGAGAGAGAGAGAGAGAGGGCTGGCTTGGGGGGGGACTTTTGCCTTCCTTTCCTCCCCCCACCCCGTTAAACTCCTCCCCTGCATTCTTAGCCAGCTGCTTCTCCGCAAACCCCTCTTGTGCTTCTTGTCCCTTCTGTGTTTCTCCTTCCCTCCCCATTTAAAACGTGGTGACAAAGCATGGATCCACATGGATCCTCAGGATTTTTGCATTGGGTCACCCCAAATTCACCATCAGATCACATAGCATGTTCATGGCTACATCTTGCACCAAAAAAACCACGCACCCACTGTTGCCTAGGGTCACAGTGGTGCAAAAACATGGTTACAAAGCACGGATCCACATGGATCCTCAGGATTTTTGCATTGGGTCACCCCAAATTCACCATCAGATCACATAGCATGTCCATGGCTACATCTTGCACCAAAAAAATCACGCACCCACTGTTGCCTAGGGTTAGTAAAAGGTAAAGGTAAAGGTACCCCTGCCCGTGCGGGCCAGTCTTGACAGACTGGGGTTGGTGCGCCCATCTCACTCAAGAGGCCGGGGGCCAGCGCTGTCCGGAGACACTTCCAGGTCACGTGGCCAGTGTGACGAAGCTGCATCTGGTGAGCCAGCGCAGCACACGGAAACGCCGTTTACCTTCCCGCTGGTAAGCGGTCCCTATTTATCTACTTGCACCCGGGGGTGCTTTCGAACTGCTAGGTTGGCAGGCGCTGGGACCGAGCAGCGGGAGCGCACCCCGTTGCGGGGATTCGAACTGCCGACCTTACAGTGGTGCAAAAACGTGGTTACAAAGCACGGATCCACATGGATCCTCAGGATTTTTGCATTGGGTCACCACAAATTCACCATCAGATCACATAGCATGCCCATGGCTACATCTTGCACCAAAAAAATCACGCACCCACTGTTGCCTAGGGTCACAGTGGTGCAAAAACGTGGTTACAAAGCACGGATCCACATGGATCCTCAGGATCTTTGCATTGGGTCACCCCAAATTCACCATCAGATCACATAGCATGTCCATGGCTACATCTTGCACCAAAAAAATCACGCACCCACTGTTGCCTAGGGTCACAGTGGTGCAAAAACGTGGTTACAAAGCATGGATCCACATGGATCCTTAGGATTTTTGCATTGGGCTACTCCAAACTCACTGTCAGATCTTAAAAATCTTTATAAAATAGAGAATTAAATACATACAGAATGTTAAATTTTCAGTTTGAAATATTAGTACTAGTTTAGTACTGTATTTCTATATTACTATAGTACTGTATTAGTTATTTTCAAATACTTAAATATTTTTAGGGTGTAAGACCCAATTAAAGCCCGTTATTTACATACAGTATAACAGTATTTACATACAGTATTAGGCATACTGTATTAACTTTATTAACTGTATTAAAGCATTAACTTTAAGATATTATATTTATTTAATGAACCCTCAGCCTTATTAAAAGTAAGCTTAAATTAGCTATTTCAGTTATTAATCAAAGTGCTATTACTGTGCGACAGCAATATTTTGTTTTATTCTTTTAATGATAGTTTAGGATTTATTTAAATATCATTTCAGACTTTTCAGAGCTATATATTCACTGCTCTGTAATAGTCTATAAGCATAATTGTTACTGTAAATTAAATTAGCTTTTTACGAAAATACCGTGCGTGTTTTTGTTTTGTTTCTTTTTTCAAAGCCAAAAAGTGTTTCAGGCTTGCTGAGTTTCCCGGAGTGTGGAGTTAAAGAGATTCGAGTTTTCGGGGTTCTAATGTTGATCATATGACTCTAAAATACTTTTTAAAAACTTTAAAACTCACTAATTTTCATCTAAAATTTAGAAAACTTCCCGGGGCAGGACCCCGGTATGGTCCCCCCCAATATTTTTTATAAGTCGGCGCCCCTGCCCACACCCAAGGGGCCCGCTTGTCCAGGAGTCTGTGTAGGGGCTCCGCTACCGCCGCCTTGTGGGGAAGGAAGGAATGGTAAAAGTTCAATAGTCCCAAGAAGGCCTGAAGTTCAGTCTTGTTCTTGGGCGCTGGGGCATCACAAATGGCCCGTACCTTGTTCCCAGTCAGGTGGACCCCTTCTGCGTCCACCATAAATCCCAGAAAGTCCACCTGAGGCACTCCTAGTAGACATTTTTCCCGCTTCACCTTGAGACCCGCTGTCTTGAAACGGTGCAGAACGGTGTGGAGGCGGTCCTCAAACTCCTCTGGTGTGGGCCCGGCAATCAACACATCATCAAAGAAGGGGGTGACGCCAGGAATCCCTTTAAGGAGAGAGTCCATTAGATTCTGGAATATGCCTGGTGCCCACACTGACACCGAATTGCAGCCGCTTTACCCTGAACGTTCCTCTGTGCGTCACAATCGTCTGTGCCTCTGCTGTGCCCTCATCTACTGGCAGCTGTTGATATGCTTGGGCCAAGTCCAGCTTGCCAAAAATTTTCAACCCAGCCAGGGTGGCAAGGCCATGGCTGACCACTGGCACTGGGTATGCATGGGCCGTGAAGGCCTTGTTTATGGTACAGTTGTAGTCTGCGCAGATGCGGACCGAACCATTAGGCTTGACGGGTGTGACGATTAGGGTTTCCCAGGGGGCATTAGGCACCGGCTCCAGCACTCCTTGCTCCACGAGCGGGTCCAATTCCTCGTCTATATGGGGTTTCAGGGCGAACGGGACTCGGCGGGCGTTGAGCCTGACCGGTCGTACTGTGGGGTCAAGCTGTAGGGCAATGGAGGAGCCCGTATACTGTCCCATCGAAAACCCCCGGAAATTCCTTACATATGGCGTCCACGTCCACTTGTAAGCTGGTGATATATAGAGGGAGGGGAGTCCCCAGACCCTGATATATAGAGGGAGGGAACCCCCAGACCCTGATATATAGAGGGGGAGGAGTCCCCAGACCCTGATATATAGAGGGAGGGGACCCCCAGACCCTGATATATAGAGGGAGAGGAGTCCCCAGACCCTGATATATAGAGGGAGTGGAGTCCCCTGACCCTGATAAATAGAGGGAGGGGAGACCCCAGACCTTGGTATACAGAGGGAGGGGAGTCCCCAGACCCTGATATATAGAGGGAGGGGAGTCCCCAGACCCTGATATATAGAGGGAGGGGAGACCCCAGACCCTGATATATAGAGGGAAGGGAGTCCCCAGACCCTGATATATAGAGGGAGGGGAGTCCCCGGAGCCTGGTATATAGAGGGAGTCCCCGAACCCTGATATATAGAGGGAGGGGACCCCCAGACCCTGATATATAGAGGGAGGGGAGACCCCAGACCTTGATATATAGAGGGAGGGGAGTCCCCTGACCCTGATATATAGAGGGAGAGGAGTCCCCAGACCCTGATATATAGAGGGAGGGGAGTCCCTGGACCCTGATATATAGAGGGAGGGGAGACCCCAGACCCTGATATATAGAGGGAGGGGAGACCCCGGACCTTGATATATAGAGGGAGGGGAGTCCCCTGACCCTGATATATAGAGGGAGGGAAGACCCCAGACCTTGATATATAGAGGGAGGGGAGTCCCCGGACCCTGATATATAGAGGGAGGGGAGACCCCGGACCTTGATATATAGAGGGAGGGGAGTCCCCTGACCCTGATATATAGAGGGAGGGGAGTCCCCTGACCCTGATATATAGAGGGAGGGGAGACCCCGGACCCTGATATATAGAGGGAGGGGAGACCCCGGACCTTGATATATATAGAGGGAGGAGACCCCAAGACCCTGATATATAGAGGGAGGGGAGTCCCTTGACCCTGATATATAGAGGGAGGGGACCCCCAGACCTTGATATACAGAGGGAGGGGAGTCCCCGGACCCTGATATATAGAGGGAGGAGACCCCAAGACCCTGATATATAGAGGGAGGGGAGTGCCTGGACCCTGATATATAGAGGGAGGGGAGTCCCCTGACCCTGATATATAGAGGGAGGGGACCCCCAGACCCTGATATATAGAGGGAAGGGAGTCCCCAGACCCTGATATATAGAGGGAGGGGAGCCCCCTGACCCTGATATATAGAGGGAGGGGACCCCCAGACCCTGATATATAGAGGGAGGGGAGTCCCCAGACCCTGATATATAGAGGGAGGGGAGTCCCCTGACCCTGATATATAGAGGGAGGGGACCCCCAGACCCTGATATATAGAGGGAGGGGAGTCCCCAGACCCTGATATATAGAGGGAGGGGAGTCCCCAGACCCTGATATATAGAGGGGAGTCCCCTGACCCTTATATATAGAGGGAGGGGAGTCCCCTGACCCTGATATATAGAGAGAGGAGAAGTCCCCGGACATTGATATATAGAGGAAGGGGAGTCCCCGGACCCTGATATATAGAGGGAGGGGAGTCCCCGGACCCTGATATATAGAGGGAGGAGAGTCCCCTGACCCTGATACATAGAGGGAGGGGAGTCCCCGGACCCTGATATATAGAAGGAGGAGAAGTCTCCGGACACTGATATATAGAGGAAGGGGAGTCCCCTGACCCTGATATATAGAGGGAGGGGAGTCCCCTGACCCTGATATATAGAGGGAGGGGAGTCCCCGGCCCCTGATATATAGAGGGAGGGGAGTCCCCTGACCCTGATATATAGAGGGAGGGGAGTCCCCGGACCCTGATATATAGAGGGAGGGGAGTCCCCTGACCCTGATATATAGAGGGAGGAGAAGTCCCTGGACACTGATATATAGAGGGAGGGGAGTCCCCTGACCTTGATATATAGAGGGAGGGGAGTCCCCTGACCCTGATATATAGAGGGAGGGGAGTCCCCTGACCCTGATATATAGAGGGAGGGGAGTCCCCGGACCCTGATATAAAGAGGGAGGGGAGTCCCTGGACCCTGATATATAGAGGGAGGGTGGGGCGGGGGTTCTCTCTGAAGAGTAGTAGGACTCAATGGGTATTGTTAACCTGTTGGTGACTGTGAACAACTGCAATTAGTCCTGAAGAAAAAAGCAGGGGTGCCAAAAATAGCCAGGTCTCTCCATAGTTTTCAGCTGGGTGATAAGTTGCAATTCAGCCACTTCTCTTTCAAGTCTCTATCTGAAATTCTTTTGTAATACAGTAATACAGCTGCTTGGAGATCCGGTATTGAACGTCCCAGAAGATGGAAGCGTTCTCCTTTTGGCTTCTCTGCCTTGCAATTCCCGATGTCGGAGTGATGCCCATTTATTTAGCCTGTTGGTCCAATAGAGAGCCCTGCTGGCATTTGATGACATTTGATTACATTTGATGACATTTGATGGCATTTGATGGCATACACAACGTTCGAAAATGAGCCATTCAATAGGCCTGAGATGGGATGTTTGGCATTGTTGGGTCCAGCGTTGGTGTTTTCTGGGTGTGAGTGGCAGCAAAGTTGGCACCTGGGTTTATTGCAGGCTCTGGTACCTGTGTCCGGGTATGATTGTGGGTGAGGAGTTGTTGTCGCCGTCTAGGAAGGTTGCAAATCTCTGAGGCGTTGAACTGTTTTAACTTGGGAGCTGTGTGTGATCGCTAGTGGCATTCTGATTTTTTATCTTTGGGGTCTGTATCGCAGCAAGCGCTCTCTGGCAATCTGTCTCACTTTGTCGATCTGTTGTTGAACTTTGAATTCCAAAACACCTGAATCTAGGATCTAAGGCTGTTTGAAAGAAGACCAACATCCAAAGGAATTTTGGCCAAGAATGAGAACTGCTGGGGAAACCCTAGGAGTTTGTCATAGAATCATAGAATCATAGAGTTAGAAGAAACCACAAGGGCCATCGAGTCCAACCCCCTGCCAAGCAGGAAACACCATCAGAGCACTCCTGACATATGGTTGTCAAGCCTCTGCTTAAAGACCTCCAAAGAAGGAGACTCCACCACACTCCTTGGCAGCAAATTCCACTGTCAAACAGCTCTTACTGTCAGGAAGTTCTTCCTAATGTTTAGGTGGAATCTTCTTTCTTGTAGTTTGGATCCATTGCTCCGTGTCCACTTCATGGAGCAGCAGAAAACAACCTTTCTACCTCCTCTATGTGGCATCCTTTTATATATTTGAACATGGCTATCATATCACCCCTTAACCTCCTCTTCTCTAGGCTAAACATGCCCAGCTCCCTTAGCCGTTCCTCATAAGGCATCATTTCCAGGCCTTTGACCATTTTGGTTGCCCTCCTCTGGACACGTTCCAGTTTGTCAGTGTCCTTCTTGAACTGTGGTGCCCAGAACTGGACACAGTACTCCAGTTGAGGTCTGACCAGAGCAGAATACAGTGGCACTATTACTTCCCTTGATCTAGATGCTATACTCCTATTGATGCAGCCCAGAATTGCATTGGCTTTTTTAGCTGCCGCATCACACTGTTGGCTCATGTCAAGTTTGTGGTCAACCAGGACTCCTAGATCCTTTTCACATGTACTGCTCTCAAGCCAGGAGTCACCCATCTTGTATTTGTGCCTCTCATTTTTTTTGCCCAAGTGCAATACTTTACATTTCTCCCTGTTAAAATTCATCTTGTTTGTTTTGGCCCAGTTCTCTAATCTGTCAAGGTCGTTTTGAAGTGTGATCCTGTCCTCTGGGGTGTTAGCCACCCCTCCCAGTTTGGTGTCATCTGCAAATTTGATCAGGATGCCCTTGAGTCCATCATCCAAGTCGTTGATAAAAATGTTGAATAAGACCGGGCCCAAGACAGAACCCTGTGGCACCCCACTAGTCACTCTTCTCCAGGATGAAGAGGAACCATTGATGAGCACCCTTTGGGTTCGGTCAGTCAGCCAGTTACAAATCCACTGAGTGGTGGCATAGTCAAGACCGCATTTTACCAGCTTCTTTACAAGAATATCATGGGGCACCTTGTCAAATGCCTTGCTGAAATCAAGGTAGGCTACATCCACTGCGTTTCTTCATCTACCAGGGTTGTAATTCTGTCAAAAAACGAAATCAGGTTAGTCTGACATGACTTATTTTTCAGAAATCCATGCTGACTATTGGTGATCACAGCATTCCTTTCTAGGTGCTCACAGACTGTTTGCTTAATGGTCTGTTCCAGAATCTTCCCTGGTATTGATGTCAGACTGACTGGGTGGTAATTATTTGGGTCCTCTCTTTTCCCCTTTTTGAAAATAGGGACAACATTTGCCCTCCTCCAGTCTGCCGGACTTTGCCTGTTCTCCAGGAATTCTCAAAGATGACTGCCAGTGGTTCTGAGATCACATCTGCCAGTTCTTTTAATACTCTTGGATGCAGTTCATCTGGCCCTGGAGACTTGAATACATCTAGACTAGCCAAGTATTCTTGTACTATCTCCTTAGTTATTCTGGGCTGTGTTTCCTCTGCTGAAACATTTGTTCCAAATTCTTCAGGTCGGGCATTGTTTTCTTTATCGGAGAAGACTGAGGCAAAGATGGCATCGAGGAGTTCATCCCTTTCTGTGTCCCCTGTTTGCATTTCACCATCTTCTCTGAGTGACCCCACTGTTTCTTTGTTCTTCCTTTTGCTACGAACATACCCATAAAAGCCTTTTTTGTTGCTTTTAACCTCTCTAGCAAGTCTGAGTTCATTCTGTGCTTTAGCTTTTCTGACTTTGTGTCTACACGTGCTGGCTATTTGTTTGAATTCCTCTTTGGTGGTTTCCCCCCTTTTCCATTTTTTGTATACATCCTTTTTTAATCTTAACTCAGTTAAAAGTTCTTTAGATAGCCACCCTGGCTTCTTTAGGCACCTTCCATGTTTCCATCTCATTGGTATTGCCTGAAGTTGTGCTTTTACTATCTCCCTCTTAACAAACTCCCAGCCATCATGAACTCCCTTTCCTTTTAGCATTACTGGCCATGGGATCTCACCCAGCACTTCCCTAAGTTTTATGAAGTCGGTTTCTTAAATTCAAGAAATTGAGTCCTAGTATGCTTGGCTGCTCCCTTCCGCTGTATAGTAAACTCCAGAAGAGCATGATCACTCGCACCTAATGATCCTTCCACTTCTACCCCACTAACCAGGTCATCAACATTGGTTAGGACCAGATCTAAAACGGCTGTTCCTCTTGTTGCTTCTCCCACTTTCTGGACAATGAAGTTGTCTGCAAGGCCAGTGAGGAATCTGTTTGACCTTATGCTCTTGGCTGAGTTTGACATCCAACAAATATCCGGGTGCTTGGCCATCTGTTCCAGGAAGGCATCATCTATGTCCTCCGTTTGGCTTGGGGATCTATAGTAAACTCCCACAATGAGGTCCCTGTTATTCTTCTCTCCCTTAATTTTGACCCAAATGCTCTCACTTTGGCTTTGAGGTTCTAAATCTTGGATCTCTTCACAGGTATACACATCCCTGACATATAACGCCACTCCTCCTCCTTTCTTGTCTGATCTGTTTCTCTGAAATAGATGGTATCCCTCCGTTATTACATTCCAATCGTGGGACTTATCCCAGCAGGTTTCAGTGATGCCTATTATGTCATATTTAGTTTGCTGTACCAAGAGCTCAAGCTCATCTTGTTTATTTCCCAGTGTGGTGTAGTGGTTAAGAGCGGTAGTCTCGTAATCCTGGGGAACCGGGTTCACGTCTCCGCTCCTCCACATGCAGCTGCTGGGTGACCTTGGGCCAGTCACGCTTCTTTGAAGTCTCTCAGCCCCACTCACCTCACAGAGTGTTTGTTGTGGGGGAGGAAGGGAAAGGAGAATGTGAGCCGCTTTGAGACTCCTTAAAGGGAGTGAAAGGCGGGATATCAAATCCAAACTCTTCTTCTTCTTCTTTGCGCATTAGTGTACAGACATTGAAGTCCATTAATCATTCCCCCGTGTCTCTTATTTAAGGATTTTTTCCTCCCACCACTAGGTCTGCGTGCTGTTTGCTCCATTTGGTCTATGACATTTGGATGATCATCTTCATCAATTGATAGACTCCTACCTTCAGGAGCACTGTCTCCCTCCCCCACATTAGTCAGTTTAAAGCCCTCCTGATGAGGTTTCTGAGATTTTTGGCAAAAACATTCCTCCCAACCGTTGTGAGGTGCAGCCCATCACTTGCCAGAAGTTCATCTTCAAGAAACTGCAGTCCGTGATCTAAGAATCCAAACCGTTCCTGTTTACACCATTTGCGAAGCCAGCTGTTCACTTCCACTATTTTTCCCTCTCTCCCCGGGCCACGTCGTTCAACTGGGAGGACAGATGAGATGACAATTTGTGCATTTAATTGCTTCAATTTCCTGCCCAGAGCCTCGTAGTCTCTTTTGATCTTCTGGAGGCTATTGCTTGCAGTGTCATTGGTTCCCACATGAACCAAGAGGAAGGGGTATTTGTCAGTGGGTTTTATGATTCCTTGCAGTCGTTCAGTTACATCTTGGATCTTAGCCCCGGGGAGACAGCACACTTCCCGAGACATCTTGTCAGGCCCACAGATCACTGCTTCTGTTCCCCTCAGTAGGGAATCCCCTATCACCACTACACGCCTCCTCTTAGGTCTGGTCGGGGTTCTTCCGTGAGCTGTCCGTTCCAAGGTCGCCTGCACACTCCCTGAGGACTGACTTTGCTGCTCGTCTTCATATACCTGATCGACTGTAATGAGGCAGAGATCCTCAAATGGAGTCTGCTCTTCGTCTTCCATGCTAGGGGAGAGGACCTCAAAGCGATTCTGAATTTCTAAACAATCAGAGCGAACCCTGGGCCTCCTACTTCTTTGAGTCACGTTTCTCCATATATCTGGCTCCTGTGTTGGTGAACTAGCCTCCTTCTCAGGGGAGTCCGCTGTCTCCTCCTTGGTGGAGATGGTGTGCTCTGTTGCTTGTCTGTCTCCTGTGTTCTGTCTCTTGATGGATGAGGTGGCAGCTGGCCTGATGAATGGGAGACAGGTCGAGGTTAACATAGCTGGAAGTTTTGGCAAGTCGGAGGGGAGACAGCGTCCCAGCCATTGAAGCAATGTGTTCCTTTGTGGATTAGGAAGCAAAACAGGCCATCCCGCTCTGCAAAGAGCAGCTGGGTCACGTCATGTTATTAAAAAAATGCCATTGCTTCTTTTCCCCTTATGGGGTACCCAAAAGCTCGTCTAGAGTCCTTAAGTGGGTTCCCTATCAGTAGGAGAAAAATTGTTGTTGTGCTGTTGACCCCACAGACCAGAGCATGCCAGGAACTCCTGTCTTCCACTGCCTCCCACAGTTTGGTCAAACTCATGCTGGTAGCTTCGACAACACTATCCAACCATCTCGTCCTCTGTCGTCCCCTTCTCCTTGCGCCCTCCATCTTTCCCAACATCAGGATCTTTTCCAGGGAGTCTTCTCTTCTCATGAGGGGGCCAAAGTCTTGGAGCCTCAGCTTCAGGATCTGTCCTTCCAGTGAGCACTCAGGGCTGATTTCCTTCAGAATGGATCGGTTTGATCTTCTTGTAGTCGGCGATCAGCCTTCTTTATGGTCCAGCTCTCACTTCCATACATCACTACTGGGAAAACCAGAGCTTTAACTATATGGACCTTTGTCAGCAAGGTGATGTCTCTGGTTTTTAAGATACTGTCTAGGTTTCTCATCAGTTTTCTCCCAAGAAGCAGGCGTCTCTTAATTTTGTGGCTGCTGTCACCATCTGCAGTGATCATTTATATCATTTAGGTGTAGACAAATTAGACTATTTGCTTTACTAAAACCTGAAGAGTGAAGTTTTGGATAGACCATTTGAGTCCAGGCGCTCTTGGGACAATCTTGCAGCACTAGGGATATTAGACTGGGGGGATTTGAGTATAGGTGAAGCCAGAAGTTAAATGTCCTGTGCCAGATTCATAATTCTACTGAAGGAAGATTGGCCTCTAGGCGCAATGATGCCTTTGGGACACAGGGTGGTACAGAAAAAAATTGCCTTAGAAACTTTGCATGCAGGAAAGCTCCAAGCTAGACCCCTGGGACCACCACTTTAAAACACCTGAGGTCGCAGGTGAATCAAAAACCCCCGAGACCTGCTGCCTTTCTGAGTATGGCGCTTGGTGGACAAATATCCTGACCTGGAACCAAGCGGCTTCCTAGGGTGATGTTATTGGGTCCATATTACAGATCAGATAGATTGAGGCAGAGGGCAAGAGAAAGGGTGTTAACTTCTCTTATGGAAATGACAGGTGCCCCCCACATCTTTAAAGTTGTTAAATGTTACAAATTTTATGCCTGAATGTATCACTTTGACTTGACAGCTCAGGGAAGATGCCCAGCTTTTAAAAAATCATATAACATCAACTCCTTTGCCAGTTTCGTCCATTTCAACGCTATTTTGCCCTTGGAAAAAGGACTCTTTTCCCTGCTACCTCCCCAAGCCTGGGGACATGTATACACACCTCCTACCCCAGGAAATGCCAGAGGTGACAATTGCTGAGCTGATTGTTGGCCAAAGGAAGCCAAATCTCATCACCAAACTTGTCTCAGGCTCCAGACATGCAAAGCAAGTTCTATTGTACTTTTGGGTGGTTGGTACTTGAGACATGTTTGCCTGTGCTAATCTTATACTTGGGTGTTGCCTTGACATATCTGTCTATGCTAATCTTGTGTAACCCTCCCCTTTCGGAGGGTTATATCACTACTGGGAAAACCATAGCTTGAACTATATGGATCTTTGTCGGTAAGGTGATATCTGCTTTCTGAGATGCTGCCTAGTTTTGTCATCACTTTTCTCCCGAGAAGCAGGCGTCTTTTGATTTTGTGACTGCTGTCACCATCTGTCATATCTTGGGGGACTCAAATGGGGGCCCCTTTTTAAACATTTTTAAAAGTAAAAAACCTAGTCTTATAGGCAGAAAAGTACGGTACCTTGGCAATGGATTATTTGGATCCTGAACAACCAGGAGTTCTTAGCAAGAGATGGAAAAGTCCACGGACGAACAAAACTGTTTGCTTTATGCGGCTGCACAGAGATGGCCAAGGAGCAGCATAGTTTGGATTTTTCAAGCCTTTTCCCATGTTTTGGAGGAGAGAAGGCTTGACTTAATTCCAGGCAGCCTCCCAGGCCCCGCGCTGGATCTCAAATGCCATCTTTCAGGATGTGGGGTTTCAAAGATCTTTTCCCGTGTCTGAGAGGTCCTCCTGGCTGGTTTTTTAAAACTTTGGTTTCCTGGTCTCTGTTGTGATGGTCTCCTTGTCAAGAATCACCCAGTTAGGCATTTATTGATCTGTGTAACTTTGGGAAATGTCAATCTCATCTCCTACCTGAGCAGTTCTCTTTCCACAAGGGCCAGCATTGATGTTGAAATCGAACATTGCCTGAGCTCTGCGAGTGCAGCTTTCTCCCAATTGAAGGGCAGAGTGTTTGAGGACTGGGACATTCGCAGGGAAGTTTGGGAAGACACAGGAGAACTAATGCCAGAGTACTAGAAGAAGCAAAGATTGCCAGTGTTGAAGTGACAATTCTTCAACATCAACTTCTTGAACCCTGACAAGACAAAAGTATTATTTTGGGGGGACAGGGGGTGGGTGGGTGTGAGTGAGGGACTCCCTGGTCCTGAATGGGGCAACTGTGCCCCTAAAGGATGAGGTGTGCAGCCTGGGGGTGATCTTGGACCCAAGGAGGCGCAGGTCCATTCTGTGTCCAGGGCAGCTCCATCTGGGACGCAGGATGAGACCCTCCCTGCCCAGAGCGGTGCATGCTCTGGTTATCTCCCACTTGGACTGCTGCCACACGCTCTACGTGGGGCTACCTTTGAAGGTGACCTGGAAACTGCAACTAATCCAGAATGCGGCGACTGGGAGCAGCCACCAAGGCCACATAACACCAGTCTTGAAAGACTTAGGGATGTTTCCAGGCCCAATTCAAAGCGTATTAAGAGGATTCCAGCAAGGCTGAAACTTACTGTTTTAAGGTAAAGGGACGGTATCCGCAATATACAAAATACTACTCCAAAATCCCACAAACCCCCAAGACACAATAAAAAAAAATGGGAGAATGACATAGGCTATGAGATTAACCCCACTCAATGGACCAGAATGTGGTTTAACCCCCCCCCTTTAAATCCATATCAACGAAAAGAAAAGAACTCACTCTGAAACTCACCTACAGGTGGTACCTAACACCAAGGAAACTAGCGCTAATACACCCAGGAACCTCACCAAAATGCTGGAGAGGGTGCACCTCCACAGGCACATACCTCCACATGTGGTGGGAGTGCCCCAAAATCCAACTATTCTGGACAACAGCCACATGAGAAATATGTAAAATAACTAAACAAGTATTAGACATCACCCCAGAATTGGCCCTACTAAACATCTTCCAAGACAACAATGCCCATTTACACCACAAAGAACTCATAACCCACCTACTTTCAGCAGCCAGAAACACCATAACCAGACACTGGAGAGACCTGTCAGGAGTAAGCATGGACCAATGGTACCAAATAGTATGGGAAACAGCCTTATTAGAAAAAATAATCAATAAACTGAAACTGTAAAGGTAAAGGTAAAGGTACCCCTGCCCGTACGGGCCAGTCTTGCCAGACTCTGGGGTTGGTGCGCCCATCTCACTCAAGAGGCCAGGGGCCAGCGCTGTCTGGAGACACTTCCGGGTCACGTGGCCAGCGTGACATCGCTGCTCTGGCGAGCCAGAGCCGCACACGGAAACGCCGTTTACCTTCCCGCTAGTAAGCGGTCCCTATTTATCTACTTGCACCCAGGGGTGCTTTCGAACTGCTAGGTTGGCAGGCGCTGGGACCGAACGACAGGAGCGCACCCCGCCGCAGGGATTTGAACCGCCGACCTTTCGATCGGCAAGCCCTAGGCGCTGAGGTTTTACCCACAGCGCCACCTACGTCCCAAAAACTGAAACTGACACGGGGACAAATAGAAGAAGACACCTTCACCCCGGTATGGCTCCCCTTTATCACATACACAGCCCAACAGGACAATGACAAAAATCCACCAACAGCATACAAATCAATATGGCTAACCTGATCCAAAACACCCACCCACCCTACTCACACATGAAAACACAGACCACCACAGCCAATCACAAACAAACAACCACACCCTAGGCCAACCCCAACCTCTCTCACCACCAAAGGGACACAAGTGAACAGTAGAGAACTGGCACGAGTAACGCTGACACGAAACCCATTAAGCAAAATAGAAACATCGCCACCCCCCCACTTCCCCCCCCCACTAATGTCTCAACAAATGAAACTGATTTGTAAAAATGTTACATGGAAAAAATACGAGAGACATTACACATATTTCTGTAAAACAAGAAAATCTTTAATAATAAATTAACTTACTGTTTTTTAAAAAGGGATTTTATTCTTGTCAAAAGGAAACCTTCTTCTGCGGGTCAATGTGAAGAGGATGCCAGTGAGGTTGAACCTTTCTGTAAAATAAAGTCTTACCAAGCCCATAAAACACCAGTCCTGAGAGACCTGCATTGGCGCCATCCTGTCAGATGTTAAAGGAATAAACAACTGTATGACATTTAGAAGACATCTGAAGGCAGCCCTGCTTAGGGAAGCTGAATGACTTGTTTTAATGTATTTTTAATCTATGTCGGAAGCCCCCCAGAGTGGGGATGCCTGTCCAATACCATGTTCTGAGCTGCAGATGCTTTTCCCGTTTGCCATGCACCAACCATGTGCTTCGCTGTCTCCTTCCCCACCGCCTTTGCCCTAAATATTATATTATTATTATTATTATTATTATTATTATTATTATTATTATTACAGGGCCTACCAGCTACACGGTGGGCACTATGTCGGAGCGCTTTGACTGCCACTATTGCCGGGACAACTTGCACGGGAAGAAGTATGTGCAGAAGGAAGGCCGCCACTGCTGCATCAAGTGCTTCGAGAAGTTCTGCGCAAACACCTGTGCTGAGTGCAAGAAGCCCATCGGGGCCGATTCCAAGGTGGTTATTTTAACAGTTTGCTTGTTTACTGAATGGATATTTCCATCCCACGCTCCCTGCCCCAAGAAATGTGGGGATGTTCAGGGAGGCAGGAGAGGACCCATTGTTTAATAGAGGCATAGGCAAACTTGGCCCTCCAGCTGTTTTGGGACTACAACTCCCATGATCCTTAGCTAGGACTCCCCTGTGTGAGTGCCTGAGGGCCCCAGTCCTGCCACTCATCACCTGGCCCAGGGCAGGGCCTGACAGGCCTCATAAGGACAGTTGTTGCTGCTGCTGCTGCTGCTGCTGCTGCTGCTGCTGCTGCTGGCCAGAAAGACTCGGAGCAGTGCAGTGTTCTTTTTAAAATGTTTTAAAATTCTATTATTTCCCTTTTGATTTTTTTTTTTTGTGGGGGGTGGGGGTGGGATGGATGTTTGGTTGGGTTTGGGAATTTGTTTTGATTTTGATGTGTTTGTAATTTTTACAGTTTTTTGTTTGTATTGTTTTATTGTGTTTTGTTTTAAAGGTTTTATTTTGTACTTAAGGGCTGCCGGGGAGTGTGGGTCCCAGCCAACAAATTGGCTGGGGCAGGTTCCACAGGGTGGGTATGCACTGGGACAACCGATCTCGGTGATCACGGGTAGGAGGAGGAGTTACGCTAAGACTAGACCATGTCATTACTGAGGAGGCAGGCTTAGTCGTTGTTTGAGGATTATCCCTGCCTCCAGGTCTGGTCTTGTTCGGACAGATACTGGAATCAGCAAGGGATAACCACACGACCTGAAGGTGCTGCTGTGCAATGCCAGGTCAATGATCCATAAGACCACTGCCATCCATGACTTGATCATGGATGGAGGACTTGACCTGGTCTGTGTAACAGAGACTTGGTGCATCAACCTCAGTTCTGCTGCCTTCCCCTCCTCCCTCCCTCCAGGAGCTGCATTTCAAGAACCGCTACTGGCACGAGAACTGCTTCCGCTGCTTCAAGTGCTCCACGTCTCTGGTCAACGAGCCCTTCATGCTGAAGGAGCACAACAAAGTGTGGTGCAACAAGTGCACTATGGATCAGGCCCCCCACTGCAAGGGCTGCCAGAAGCCCATTGTGGCAGGTAGGACTCCCCTCAGCTGCCTTGCACCCCTTTGTTTCTTGCCCCACTTGACTATGGAGCCTTGTCATGGGGTGGCCAGCAGGTTTATGGAACATTTCTTTTACCAAAATACTTACGTAACACGAATTCATTTTTAATGTTGCGCACAAAACCAGAGCTGTCTTGCGCATACACGTTGCCAGGGTGCAAAAACCCGTCCAGTGCCATAATAATAATAATAATAATAATAATAATAATAATAATAATAGTAATAATTTATTTATACCCCACCCATCTGGCTGAGTTTCCCCAGCCACTCCGGGCGGCTCCCAATTGAGTGTTAAAAACAATACAGCATTAAATATTAAAAACTTCTCTAAACAGGGCTTCCTTCAGATGTCTTCTAAAAGTCAGATAGCTGCTTATTGCCTTGACATCTGCTGGGAGGGTGTTCCACAGGGTGGGCACCACCACCAAGGCGGCCCTCTGCCTGGATCCTTGTAACCTCACTTCTCGCAGGGAGGGAACCGCCAAAAGGATCTTGGGAGAGGGACCCCAGTGTCCGGGGTGGAGGTGCTCCTTCAGGGATACTGGGCCAAGGCCATTTAGGGCTTTCAAGGTCAGCATCTACCCTTTGAATTGTGCCTGGAAATGTCCCAGGAGGAATGTAGGTCTTTCAGGACTGGAGTTATGTGGTCTTGGCAGCCGCTCCCAGTCCCCAGTCTGGCTGCCACATTTTGGATTAGTTGTAGTCACCTTCAAAGGTAGCCCCATGTAGAGTGCATTGCAGTAGGGAGATAACTAGAGCATGCACCACTCTTGCAAAACGGCCTGTGGGCAGGGAGGGTCTCAGCCTGCGTACCAGATGGAGCTGATAAACAGCTGCCCTGGACACAGAATTGACCTGCGCCTCCATGGACAGCTGTGAGTCCAAAATGACTCCCAGGCTGTGCATCTGGTCCTTCAGGGGCACAGTTACCCCATTCAGGACCAGGGAGTCCTCCACACCCACCCGCCCCCTGTCCCCCCAAAACATACTTCTGTCTTGTCAGGATTCAACCTCAATCTGTTAGCCACCATCCATCCTCCAACCTCCTCAAGACACTCACACAGGACCTTCACTGCCTTCACTGGTTCATATTTGAAAGAAAGGTTGTATCTCTGCATACTGATGAACACCCAGCCCAAATCCCCTGATGATCTCTCCCAGCGGCTGCATGTAGATATTGAAAAGCATGGGGGAGAGGACGGAACCCTGAGGCACCCCACAAGTGAGAGCCCAGAGGTCTGAACACTCATCCACCACCACGTTCTGGACAAAATATACTTTAGCCCTTCACATATGCGCCGCCCGGGTGCAAAGACCAGCCCAGTGCCCCCCAAATTTAGTTAATTTTGCATGCATGGCGCCACAAAGAATGACAAGTGCCACTGTTGAGTTGGACAGGCGCCGATATTGTGAATGAGAAGCACCGCTGCGGGCGCACCACATCTTTGGGAAATGAGCGCAAAAAATTGAAAGTCTTTGAGTGAAACAGTGGGTCTACATTTTGAGAATACCTAGGTATAGATGTCTATTTTTTCCTAGCTCTGTTCATAGGCAAACTCGGCCCACCAGATGTTTGGGGAGTACAACTCCCATCTCAAAATTACCACATTTCCCCGTGTATAAGACTAGGTCCCCCCCTTAAAAATAATGTCAAAAATGAGATGGGGTCTTATACTAGGATCCATCTACCCCACCCTACCCCGTTTTCTTCAATCTGAGTCCCCCCCAAATAGGGGACATCTTATGCATGGGGCCGTCTTATAGATGGGGAAATATGGTACTTATTCTTTCATAACAGGTAGAGGCAGCTCTTAATACAAACTGCAAGAACCATATAAATAATCAAAACCAGAAATCAGGTAGCTATTGTGGAAATAGGTATTCTTCATTGTCTGTTGGAATAGAGGAGTTTTTAGCCAGTATTTAAAAGTGGAAACAGAGGGTTCCCACTGAATCTCTGGTAGCAGAATATTCTGCAATAATGGTTCGCTTTCCTTTTCATTGTCAAACAAACATTCAGGCATCATTGCTTGTTGAAAGTGGAGTTGCAAACTGTTTCTCGGCTTTCTGGTTGACATGGGATTTTTGACCTGGAAGAGCACGCATGCTTTTTGCCAGCCCCACTCCACTATAATCCATGTACTATAGTCCAAGAGATTCATTATTCTTATTTTTTATTTTCATCTTTATTTCATTTCATTGTATTGCAGAATCTAGTGTCAATTATGACATTGATAAGAATCCCCGTTTCCTCTCTCATTCTGTTTCTGTGATTTCCCTCTGCCACATGGCAGCCTTTCATACATTTTGAACTTGTCATTGTGTGTGTGTGTGTGTGTCATAATAAATAACAAGATGAAAAAATCTTTAATAATTCCAGTGGCACCTTAAAGATCAACTAAATATAAGCTTTCAAGGTATGAGGTTTTGTGTGTAATACACACTCCGTCTGATACTCTGACAACAAAACATCCCAAAGGGTGCTCATCAATGGTTCCTCTTCATCCTGGAGAAGAGTGACTAGTGGGGTGCCACAGGGTTCTGTCTTGGGCCCGGTCTTATTCAACATCTTTATCAACGACTTGGATGATGGACTCAAGGGCATCCTGATCAAATTTGCAGATGACACCAAACTGGGAGGGGTGGCTAACACCCCAGAGGACAGGATCACACTTCAAAACGACCTTGACAGATTAGAGAACTGGGCCAAAACAAACAAGATGAATTTTAACAGGGAGAAATGTAAAGTATTGCACTTGGGCAAAAAAAATGAGAGGCACAAATACAAGATGGGTGACACCTGGCTTGAGAGCAGTACATGTGAAAAGGATCGAGGAGTCTTGGTTGACCACAAACTTGACATGAGCCAACAGTGTGATGCGGCAGCTAAAAAAGCCAATGCAATTCTGGGCTGCATCAATAGGAGTATAGCATCTAGATCAAGGGAAGTAATAGTGCCACTGTATTCTGCTCTGGTCAGACCTCACCTGGAGTACTGTGTCCAGTTCTGGGCACCACAGTTCAAGAAGGACACTGACAAACTGGAACGTGTCCAGAGGAGGGCATCCAAAATGGTCAAAGGCCTGGAAACGATGCCTTATGAGGAGCGGCTAAGGGAGCTGGGCATGTTTAGCCTGGAGAAGAGGAGGCTAAGGGGTGATATGATAGCCATGTTCAAATATATAAAAGGATGTCACATAGAGGAGGGAGAAAGGTTGTTTTCTGCTGCTCCAGAGAAGCAGACACGGAGCAATGGATCCAAACTACAAGAAAGAAGATTCCACCTAAACATTAGGAAGAACTTCCTGACAGTAAGAGCTGTTTGACAGTGGAATTTGCTGCCAAGGAGTGTGGTGGAGTCTCCTTCTTTGGAGGTCTTTAAGCAGAGGCTTGACAACCATATGTCAGGAGTGCTCTGATGGTGTTTCCTGCTTGGCAGGGGGTTGGACTCGATGGCCCTTGTGGTCTCTTCCAACTCTATGATTCTATGATTCTAATACATTTTGAACTTGTCATTGTGTGTGTATCTGAAAAAGTGTGCATACATGCAAAAGCTTATACCTCAAACTACTCAGTAGTCTCTAAGGTGCTGCTTTTTATTCTTTTGGAAGAATTCATTGAAAGACTTTCTTAGATCCTATCACTTTTTGGAAGACTTGATTCTTTTAAGGAAGTTTTTAGATTTTTAAGAAAAGTCTTTTGAACTATCTTTTTAAAGAATGGTTTTGGTATATTTTGACAATGGCAGACCAACATACCTACTTGAATCTGTTAGAAATATGGGCAGTTCATAAAAAACTTTTTTCTTAAAATGCCTGTTCCAAAGGTCTTATCTTACTACACTAGGGGTTATATAGTTATCTCTGAAATTTCATGCATATCAGTTAATATCTTGACCCTGCTCTGCTGAATTGACATTTCAGCCTTCACAACATAGGAAAATGGCCAAGTAAACAGCTATTTTCCTGGAGCAGGGTCAAGATATTAACTGATATGCATGAAATTTCAGCTATAGCTATATAATCCCTAGTGTAGTAAGATAAGAACTTGGGAGCAGGCATTTTCAAAATAGAGTTTTTTTATAAACCGTCCTACTGAACACCCAATGCTTTTCAGTGGAGCAGGGTCAAGATATTAACTGATATGCATAAAATTTCAGATATATCTATATAATTCCTAGTGTAGTAAGACCAGACTTTTTTATGAATCACCCTAATATATATTAGTTACTTTGGCCCCCAGGACAATCTGACAATAATTTCCCCACTTCTTTACGAAGTTAGCCCACGCATATCAATCCATTTGTTTTGGATCAATGTTTGGTCATTCTTCCAAACTAGTTCCGTTCCTTCTGAAGTTTCGGTTCCAATGGAAATCTCATGGTTACAGTCATTTTAGCCAACTCTATGAATTCACATAATTTGTTTAGCCAACTTCATGAGTTCACACAATTTGTTTAACCAATCTTCTACTGAGGGGATGTTGTCCCCTTTCCAATTTTAGAGTCCAAGAGATTTAGACCACTGTTTTTCATCACTGGGAGAGGTGAGGTTACAGGGAATCAGGCAGAGAGCCTTCTTGGTGGTGGCGCCCACCCTTCAGATGTCAAGGAAATAATCAACTATCCTACTTTTAAAAGACATCTGAAGGCAGCCCTGTTGAGGGAAAATTTTTAATGTTTGATGCTGTATTGCAGGGACGTCCAACTCTCAAGTATAAAAAAACTGGCAGTGATCTACCCCCTTTTTGGGGGGGGGGTTTAGTTCAAAGTTGTTCCTATCCCTAACCCCTATCCCTAATCTTGCATTTTTAATAATTGATTGGGAGCCACCCAGAGTGGCTGGGGAAACCCATCCAGATGGGTGGGCTATAAATAATAAATTATTATTATTATTATTATTATTATTATTATTATTATTATTATTATAGCTTTCAGCTTGCCATTCGTGAATCACAATTTTCTCAGTGCCACAAATTGCATCAATCTGGCAGTGAGCACCATCTCTTTCCCTCCCTCTTTGCAGGCGACCAGAATGTGGAATACAAGAAGACTGTCTGGCACAAGGAGTGCTTCACCTGCAGCCAGTGCAAGCAGGTGATTGGCACCGCCAGCTTCTTCCCCAAGGACGACGAGATTTATTGCACCTCCTGCCATGAGCAGAAATTTGCCAAGACCTGTGTGAAGTGCAAGCAGGTAAGTTGTGCCGACCCACCCTCCCCCAGCTTACCTGGATCCCATTTGGATCCCGGCTTTCCCCCAAAGGGCTCAGAGCTGCGCTCATTATCAGAGTTTCCTCCGCCAGTGCGGAAGGTGCGCCAAAAGGCACTCATGCCGACCAATGCACCCACTCTTCTTTCACCACGGCCTCTTGGTGCAGTTCTTAACGGAGGACATATGGTGGAGATAAGGGCAGGGTCAAGGGACTCCTGGAAGGTTCAGTCCAGTCCAAGGTGGCGATGGGGTTGCAGCACTCATAGGGGTTAAAGATAGGGATAGGGATAGCAGGCATGTCCAACAGGTAAATCATGATCTACCAGTAGATCACTGGACATCTGTGGTAGATCACTGGCTCTCCCTAAAGAAGCTCAACAAGGTCAACATCTTTGCCCTGCACCCCTAAAAAGGGGTAGATCACTGCCAGTTTTTAACTGTGAGTGGGTTGCAGCCTCTTGGGAGTTGGCCACCCTAGGTATAGGGGTTAGGGATGTCCAAAGTCCGTTTTGGGGGCCTAATCTGGCTCACCAGTGGATTTAATCTGGCCCCCGTGGCAGTATAGGTCCTGGGGTAAAATCCTAAAAAAAGCTTAACAACTCTGGTTGGGCCTCTGGCCCTTTTGATTTAAATCACTCATCATTAAGGCTTGATTAAAAACCTTTTTTCAGAAAGGTTCAACCTTGCTGACATCCTAATATTGACAACCAGAGGAAGGTTTCATTTTTGGAATCATAAATTCTCAGAGTTTTTACAGTTAAATAAAATATGACTGATTTGGTTCTGCTATGAGAAATACATTGACAGATAATGATAATGAGATTTATAGTGAAGTTTCATAAGTTAACTGCTTCTATTTGGACAACTTTTCTGCTGTATTTGATTGGAAGGAGAAAAAACATTTCCTTCATAACAATTTAAACCATTTATTTCACTAAAGCAGTTACGTGATAGCATATGGATCCACGTTTGTTAACTGATGTGCTTAAACTTTTTTTCTTTTTTCTTTTTTCTTTTTTTAGCACTTAAAAACAAATCCTTATTTCCTGACGAATAGCCTTTGGACTATAATGTAATTTCAATAGAAAACCTTTAGAAAGATTTTTCTTCCCAAAGCATTTCATTTTAAAAATCCTGATTTGAATAATAATAAAAATCCAATTTAAATCAAAATAAAGAGTTTGTGGGTTTTTTAAAGTCATAATTGAAAAAATCAGAATAATAATTGATAAAGAAAACAGTTTATAAGAAGTAAACAAGAAGGCCATGTACAGGATAAAATAAGTCTTTTATTCTGACGTTTTATGTTATGTTTATTTTATGTTATGTTCATGTCTAATGGTGGTTGATTTGTTGAGTTGAGTTGTGGTGGATTTATGTTGTACAATGTACAGTGGTACCTTGGTTTACAACCATAATCCGTTCCAGAGGTCCGTCTGTAAACCAAAACAGGTTGGAACTTGAGGCACGCTTTTGCCAATGGTGCCTCCCCCCCAAAATTGTTTGTTATCCCCCCCCAAAAAGGGGGGAAGGGCTGTAATCCAAAAAAAGGTTGCAATCCAGGGTAAGTACTTCCGGGTTTGATATGTTTGTAATCCAGAACGTCTGCAAACCAAGGTACCACCGTAAATAAATTTTAAATTAAATGAAAATTTTTAATACAAATGGTCGTCAAATTAATTCAAATGAAACCCCCCTCCAAATATATATATATATTTAAAAATCATTTAAAAAATCATTGTCCACCCTGCTTTAAACAGAAGAGAGAACAGAAGAGAGAAAGCTTCCACAGGTGACACAGGGTTCGGGGAGGCTGGGACGAATGGTTCCCCAGGAGTCGAAGCAGTGCTTGACCTCTGACTTCCTTCCCCACGCCAGGCCATCACCTGCGGAGGGGTCGCCTACCAGGAGCAACCGTACCACTCTGAGTGCTTTGTGTGTGCCACCTGCTCCAAGAAACTGGGAGGGCAGCGCTTCACAGCTGTGGAGGATCAATTCTACTGCGTTGATTGCTACAAGTCCTTTGTGGCCAAGAAATGCAGCGGTTGCAAGAACCCCATCACAGGTGGGTCAGTGATGGGTCCGGGACAGGTGCCTGGAGGTGGTTGGAGGATGGGTGGCGCCTAACAGGTTGAGGTTGGATCCTGGCAAGGCAGCAGTCCTGTTGTGGGTGGGCCCAAACAGCTGGAGGGCCAAGTTCAGCTATCACTGGGATATAGGATATATCAGATTATTCTGCTATAGGATACACAGGATATATATTCAGTTCCATTCGTTCATTTGCTTCCCAAAAGAAGCTCGACAACTTTGATCCGTCCAATAACAACAGGTAGATCACTGCCAGTTTTTTTCTACTGGGAGTAGATCGCAGTCTCTTGAGAGTTGGACATCCCTGGCCTAGCTCATAAGCAATTAAGTCAAGCATCCCCAAACTCGGCCCTCCAGCTCTTTTGGGATTACAATACCCATCATCTCTGACCACTGGTACTGGGAGCTAGGTATGATGGGGGTTGTAGTCTGAAAACAGTTGGAGGGCCACGTTGGGCCATGCCTGATCTAGAGTAGTGGTGGCCAAACTTGACCCTCCAGCTACTTGAGGACTAAAACACCCATCATCCCTGACCGCTGGTTCTGCTAGCTAGAGTTGTAGGCCAGGTTTGAGGAAGCCCACAAGTCTTGGGAGACCTGGGGGCAGGGCTCATTGGAGGGAAGCCCACCTACCTGTCCCCGAACTCCCCCACTCCTTCTTCCAGGCATAGGCAAACTCAGCCCTCCAGCTGTGTTGGGGCTATAATTCCCATCATCCCCGACCACTGGTCCTGTGAGCTAGGGATGATGGGAATTGTAGTCCCAAGACAGCTGGAGGGCCAAGTTTGCCTATGCCTGAATAAGTGACCTGTGTGCTTCCTTCTCCTTCCTTTCTAACCCTTCCCTCCCTGCTCCTCCTCTGAACCGGCAGGTTTCGGGAAAGGAACCAACGTGGTCAGCCATGAAGGCCACTCCTGGCACGACTACTGCTTCAACTGCAAGAAGTGCTCCATCCCGCTGGCCAACAAGCCCTTTGTCTTCCACAGCGAGCAAGTCTACTGCCCCACCTGCGCCAAGAAGCTGTAAGGGGCGGAGCCAGGGGCAAAGGGGGGGCACGGCCTCGCCTCTTCCCTGGAGGGGCTTGATCCGTGTGCTTGGAGAAAACCTGCCCACTCTCCTGCCCACATTTTAGGCTTCCCCATCCCCATCCTTAAGAGGTGCCCGGCATCTCCCCCCTCCCCATCTGACAGGTGGCATTCAATAAAAGCTCTGCCTTAGCATCCTACCTGCTGCTAACCTTGCTTAAAATCCCCCCTTTTAAAAGGAAAGGTCCTCTTATTTTCTTGCCATGCTTCGCAGGTGCTGGCCGAAGTTTAGGCTCAAGCTTTGCACATCCAAATGTACTTACTGATAACCAGGGTGGATTTGATTTAAATCATATATTCAGTAAGACTGGATTTCAATCACTAGTCAGGAAGACTTGATTTAAATCACTTTTTAAAAAACAGAAAGGTTCAACCTCGCTGGGATCCTCTTGCCTTCTTGCCATGCTTCGTGGGTGCCAGCTGATGTTTCGGCTCAAGCTTCACACAATCAAATATACCGCACTTTCCCGTCTAGAAGACTCCCCCTTCTGTAAGATGCCCCCTATTTTGAGAGACTAAAAATTTCAAAAAATTGGGGGGGGGGGATTGTTGAGCTTTTCTTAGGGGGCGTTGCCACAAATTGCCTACCCGCTGTGGTCACCGAGGGGTCTTTGCAGCCTGCGCTTTGAGTCTTATATAGAACCTCGTCTTCTACACGGAAAAGTACGGTACTTGCTGATAACTGAGCACATACAGCTAATTAGTCTTTTTCCTTGTATAACATGCCCCCATGTATTCATACCTCAGGTTGAAGTAGCTTCAGGTTAAACATTTTCAGGTTGCGCTCTGTGGCGACCCGGAAGTAATGGAGTGCGTTACTTTCGGGTTTCGCCACTTCCACAGACGCTCAAAATGATGTCATGGGCACGTGGCTAATTGCGACCCACGCACACGCAGACGCAGGTTGCGTTTGCTTCAGTATGTGAACGGGGCTCCGGAACGGATCCCGTTTGCATCCAGAGGTACCACTGTATAAGATGCCCCTATTTTGGATTGGACTTAAATGTCAGGGGTCCTTTACCTTTATTTTGGGGGACTCAAAAATTAAGAAAATGGAGGGAGATTGCCCCCAGGTATAAGATTAGCCCTCCCTTTTTTGCATTATTTTTTAGTAAAAAAAATATCCTAGTCTTATACAAGGAAAAGTATGGTAGGTTACTAACTTCTAAGTGAGCAGTAAGATGAGGGCTGAAATCACATGGCTGCTTTTGAAATGGAATTTTTTTGCTTTTCCTTCCTGGGGAGCAAAAGATCGGGAGAGAGTTTGAGGCCGTTTTAAAGGGTCACTCACTCACCCTTTAAAAGTCTAAACAGGACTGCCTTCAGACGTCTTGCTGATTTCCTTGAGATCTGATGGGAGAGGGTGCCACCACCAAGAAGGCCCTCTGCCTGTATTAAACTGAATCCTGGGGTGGGGTGGGAGGCAAAATGCTTGTGTGCTCTTCCATATCAAAAATCCCATGAAAGCCAGGAAATGGCCGGCCTGAGCCCTTTGTAATGTCAGTTTCCACAAGCAATGATGCCTTCATATTTGTTTGACAATGAAAAGCAGGGGTCAGCAACCTTTTTCAGCAGGGGACCGGTCCACTGTGCCTCGGATCTTGTGGGGGCTGGACCATATTTTTTGGGGGGAAATGAACAAATTCCTATGCCCCACAATTAACCCAGAGATGCATTTTAAATAAAAGGACACATTCTACTCATGTCAAAACATGCTGATTCCCAGACCATCTGCCAGCCGGATTGAGAAGGCGATTGGGCCGGATCCGGCCCCCGGGCTTTAGTTTGCCTAGCAATGCCCTAGGTCAGGCACGTCGAACAGGTAGATCACTTTGGCTTCTCCCAAAAAGCTCAGCCACTTTTGTTTCCTAGCCAAAAAGTGGGCCATCAGATTAAGTTCCACTATATAGGACTGGGGATTCAGGACCCTTAACTGTGTTTTATATAATCAACTTTTGATTATGTTCTGTGTATCTCACAACATTCATTCACAATATATATTCAGTTCCATTCATTCATTTGCTCCCTAAAAAAAAAGCTCAACCACCTTGGCTTCCCCAAAAAAGCTCCACAACTTTGATCCATCCAACAACACTGCCAGGATCACTGCCAGGTTTTTTTTACACTGTGAGTAGATCACAGTCTCTTGGGAGCTGGACATCCCTGCCCTAGGTCAGGGTGTCAAACTCAAATTCATCAGGGGCCGCATCAGCAGTTTGGTTACCCTCATGCGCTCAATATAAAAACAAGTGGAGGTTTCCTGAATGCACGTAAAGTGGAGGTTTCCTGTGTAGAACGGCTGGCACCGCTAGAGGGCAGACGTTCTCTGGCTTGTAGGCTGCTGTGCATGCGCTGAAGAGGCGGCTTTCTTGTGTCAAAAGAACCCAAAAAAACTGAGAATAAAAGGTGAAGGGTGGCGGCCGCCGGTGGCTACACGGGCCCACATGATGAGGTCTGGCGGGCCAGATTCGGCCCACGGGCCTTGTGTTTGACACCCGTGCCCTGGGTGATAGTATGTCAATATGCAGATCTGATCAGCATTACATGGTCCAGCCCAGAAACGTCTCCAGAAAACCTGGCCTTTGCAGATTAACACAATGAAACCCTTGATGCGCACGAAGGAATAAAACGCAAACGTTTGCAACACACAATTTCCTCCACCCATTCTTAGCTGATACTTTTATCTGTTATCACACCCAAGGTTGCGTCCAATGAAGTGTCTCATGGGGAATTAAGGGGAGGGGGGATTATAGAAATCTACGTGTGCTTGGTTCAAAACTGCATAAGAAGTAAGAAACGTCTCCCGTTTGGAGTCTTTTCCTTTCCTCCTTGGCGAGACTGGCTTTGACCCTGCTGCCACAGAAATCTCAAATAAAGGTCCAGCATCTTCGCTGCTTTGCTTCAACTTGCCTGCGTTTGTATTCCGTTTTTGCATGCCGGCCGCGGGAACCTTCACAGGTCCCATATGACAGGAGTCCCTTATTTTTCACCATTCCTGGAAGCCTCGTGTGGGAACATCAAACCATAGATGGACACCAGAGACAAAGTATGACAAGAAAAAACTCAGAATGGATGAAAATGAGATCATAAGTATGGATATATGGTAAACAGGGCAATTCAGAAATGCTCAGATAAAAGTGATTACATCTGGAAGTCAGGGAGGGGGATGGGAGGAAGTCAAAGTTCAATTTGAGCAAAGATTTATGTGATGAAGAAATGTTATTTGGTTGTTATAAAGCAGGCATGTCCAACAGGTAGATTATGACTGGATGTCTGTAGAGAAGCTCAACAACTTTGGCTCCCCTAAAAAAGCTCAACATTTAAAATGTTGCCTTCCTCCTCCCTAGAAAAGGTCAACAACTTAGACCTGAACCTCCCTAAAAAAAAAGTCACCCACTTAGACCTGAATCCCTTTTTTAAAAAAAGGGCTATCCTTCCTAAAAAAAGCTCACCCCCTTTGATCTGAATCCCAGAAAAGGGGGCAGATCACTGCCAGTTTAGATCGCAGTCTCTTGGGAGTTGGCCACCCCTGTTATAAAGGGAAAAAGAAAAAGAAATATTATTAAAAGAAAAAGAAAATGAGATCATTATCCATAACCCCAACCAGGCGACAGGAGAAAAGAGAGAAATCTAAACCTCTAGTAGAAGCCCTAAAAGGAAACCCGATAGTACACAGGTGGGAATTCCCAGAGGGCACCTCATTCTTCTTTGAGGGGGAAAGGCGGATGTTCACAACACCGAAAGACACTGAGAAATTTGGGACAAAAGCCACTTCTTTTCAGAGAAAGGCCCAATTGATTTTGTGCCTGATTTCCAAACATTCCTGTTCCGCAGACGAGGCTGTACCATGTCTATGGAACAGTCATATAGAACAGGCACGTCCAACAGGTAGATCACAATCTACTGGTAGATCGTGGGGCTTTCCTGGTCGATCTCTGGCCCCTCAGGGATCTCCTTCCCCCCCAGAATAAAAAAAGAACAAAAGGAATTAAAAAAACTCAACAACTACTGCTTCCTGTTATGTTCTGTGTACCGTATTTTTCGCCCTATAGGGCGCACTGGCCCATAGGATGCACCTCAGGTTTTTTTGGAAGGAAATGAATAAAAAAGAATTATTCCCCCCCCCCCCCAGCCGCGGGGCTAGGGCAGGGGAAGCCCGAGCTTCCCCCGCCCCCAGAACAGGCTGCTATCCACAAGCCTTGCGAGCCCGGTGGCAACTCCCACCGGGCTCGCAATGCTTGCGGACATCTGCGCGAAGCATGGGGCGCCCTCCGGAGGGCGCACCGTGCTTCGGGCTGCAGGCTTCTGCCCGCAAGCCTTGCGAGCCCAGCGGGCACTCCTGCCGGGCTCGCAAGGCTTGCAGATAGATTCCTGAAGCCTGGAGAGTAAGAGGGGTCAGTGCGCACCGACCCCTCTCACTCTTCAGGCTTCAGCGAAAGCCTGCATTCACCCCATAGGATGCACACACATTTCCCCTTCATTTTTGGAGGGGGAAAAGTGCGTCCTATATGGTGAAAAATATGGTATATCGCAAGGCTCATTCGGTTTCATTCATTCATATTTCCTGTTCCATTCATTCATATCTTCCGTTTCTTTCCTTCATTTGCTTCCTTAGAAAAAGCTTGTCAATGTTGGCTTCCGGAAAAAAGCCAGACAGCTTTGCCTTTCCAAAAAAAACGCAGCAACTTTGGCTTCATTTGGTTTCATTCATTTCATTTCTTCAGTTTCATTTATTCATTGATTCCTAAAAAAAAAAAGCTCAACAACGACTTTGGTTCCCTAAGAAAAGCTCCACAATTTGCCTTTCAAAAAAAAGCTCAGCAACTTTTGCTTCGAAGCAAAAAATGTGGACCATCAGATTAAATTATGTTTTGTTTATCTCGCAATTCTCATAGTTCCATTCATTCATAAATTCAGTTCCATTCACTAAAAAAAAACAACTTCGATCTGTCCAACGACAATGGGTAGATCACAACCAGTTTTTTTTTACATTGAGAGTAGATCACAATTTATTGGGAGTTGGAGACGTCCCTGATGTAGAACAATGACTGCTCCCTAAAGAGAGTATCTCTACTATTCAGCTTTTAGAGTTGGATTGCTGTACATCTGCCCCCCATTTCAAGAGGCTTCTCTCTCAAATTCAGGCTTGTTGAGAACCAGGGTGGATTTGACTTAAATCAAATCAATTTTAATCAGGATATAAATCACAATTTACCGTATTTTCCGCTCTATAGGATGCACTTTTTCCCCTCCAAAAATTGAGGGGAAATGTGTGTGCATCCTATGGAGCAAATGCAGGCTCCTTGGCTTCAGTGATTAGCAACGCTAAGCCTCCGAAGTGCGGAGGTAGCGCTCCCTCCGCGCTCCGGAGGCTTCGCGTTGCTTTCGCTAAAGTCTGGAGAGCGAGAGGCGTTGGTGCGCAACGACCCCTCTCGCTCTCCAGGCTTCAGGGATAGCCACGTGAAGGTCTTTGGAGCTCAGCGCAAGTTCCCACTGCACTCTGGAGGCTTCAGGTTCCTCAGCAAAAGGACAGTTCTGGATGGATCCCGCTCGCAGATTTGGCTTCCTCTTTAGCCACGCGCAACCCCTCCGGCAGGGAGAGGTCGCGCACAGCCTGTATGCTGCTCTTTGGGGCCGGGGGGGGGGGGGAATAATATTTTTTTTCTTGATTTCCCCCTCTAAAAACTAGGTGCGCCCTATGGAGCGAAAAATATGGTAAATCACGAATCTAAATAAAGACTTGATTTAATTTTAAAAAATTTTACAGAAAGGTTCAACCTTGCTGGTATCCTCTTCATATTGACAACTGGGAGGAAGGTTTCGTTTTTGGACTAATACATTTTCAGAGACGTTTTTTACAGTTATATTAGAAATACATAGAAAAGTAATTATGAAGAAAACCCCTGCCCCACCCTCCCTTTATATGTAAGGGTCTGGTGACTTCTGTTTCAGTGTATCTGAAGAACTGTGCATGCACATGAAAGCTTATACCAAGAACAAACAGTTGGTCTCTAAGGTGCGACAATTTTTAATTTTTTTATTTTGACTGTGTCAGACCAATACGGCTACCTACCTGAATCTATTCTGATTATTATTATTATTATTAAACCAACGATAGGTCAATACAAAGTCAGTTTCAGAAGCTCTGCATTTCTCCGTGCCGACAGCAACCGTTTTGGATCATCTGTTAATAACCAACTGCAGGCTGCTTACAATGGGAAAATTTATTTAACAGTGAATACGCGTTTACATACAGCATTCAACAGGCATCAGTTTGCACAGGGGAAAATACTGGAGTCATCATGTTTGTCCAAATGATTGTCTCTGCCAGAATGAAAAGAGTGATCATACAAAAATACATTTTGTTTCAACCTAAGGCACCGCTCTAAAATATTTGGGAATGGCAAAAAGGTTTGGGAGAGGGCAGAGGATGAGATGGAAAGGGGGCTGGATCTCTAGTTCCCAACTGCAATCCCAAGAAATGGGGCATCGTGCCAGTATGAACATCTGCCCTGAAAGCCGAGGGGTCACTGATCTGGGAAGCTGCTCTTTATAGAATAAATTATTATTATTAATCTTTTGACAAGGGACACCTAGCGATTCAGGACTGGAGGACAAGGACACAGCTGCCATTCTCTCTTAGCCACAGACTTCATCCCTTTATGCCAGTGGTGGCATAAAGGCCCAGATTGGCCATCACTGCTTTATGCAGAACACTGTCCAAGGGCTGGAGGCTAAATAGGTTGCTTTATGCCAGTCATGGCCAAACGTGGCACTCCAGCTGTTTGGGGACTACAACTGCCATCATCCCTAGCTAACAGGACCAGTGGTCAGGGGAATTGTAGCCCCCAAACAGCTGGAGGGCCAAGTTTGGCCACCACTGCTTGACACAAACAGCAGAGGCAAGCAGCGAGGTCAAACGAAGAGAAGGACAGAATAATTAATGAAGACAAAAACAAACAAACAAACAAACAAACAAAACCACAACACACACAACCTCAGGGGTTCGATACTGCTTTTATGTACACCAATATGCACAAAACTGACGTGTGAATATCAACTTAAATCAGGCACCCCAGACTCGGCACTCTGGATGTTTGGGGACTACAACTCCCATCATCCCTAGCTCACACGACCAGTGGTCAGGGATGATGGGAATTGTAGTCCCCAAACATCCAGAGGGCTGAGTTTCAGAATGCCTGACTTAAATACATGTTGCTGTTGTTTTTAAACCTGTTCAAAGCGCAAGCAATGGCAAGCACACAATGGGGAGCATTGGACAGGGGTGGCATTGCTGTGGGGCTGGCGCTCACTTCAATGGGGCTTGGCCCCAAACCTGCGCAAGCCCGGAAAAAACAAAATGCGCAGAGACCCAGCTTGACGGATTGGGCATGTTGCTGATGCCGCGCCTCTCGCTTTCTCGACATGCTCAGATGTGCGCTGGCTTCACAACAGTGAAGAGGCTTCCCCTGTGGAAACGTATTCCGGGTGGTACATGACATTTAGATGGTTTTCAATGTAAATAAGGTAAATAAAGATGGGTTTAAAGCAGGCATAAGCAAACTCCAGCCCTCCAGATGTTTGGGACTACAATTCCCTATCTAACAGGACCAGTGGTGAGGGAGGATGGGAATTGTAGTCCCAAAATCTAGAGGGCCGGAGTTTGCCTATGCCTGCTTTAAAGGTAAATCAGGGAAGACGCTCCATGCAGTGGGCTTCCCGGGCCCCCTCCAAACATTTGGTGTTGGGGTGGGGCTCCTGGCAGGTTATTTGGGCATTGGTCTCGGCCATTCTGGCCTCCCTTCCACGCACTTTGCGGGTCCTTGCCGAGTGTCTCACGGCGAGTCGTCGCCTTCAACAAGTGGGGGCTGACAGCAATTTCTAGGCCCCGTAGAGCACTGCACACCATGTTGCCATAATGACACTTGACCGTTGTCGGTGGGGATCCAGTTGCAGGGGAAGCCACTGGGGCACCCGGGCGGCAAATATGACGCGTATCCAGAGGCGCACCGATCCTCCCGAGAGTGCCGCCACCTGCGCATACACGCCCAGCATGTGGTGCCGCCTGCTGGGGATGGGAGTGCTGCCCGCCTGGCGTATTTGCACGATCAGCGGGCGGATTTCCGCAGCAGCAATTGTGCCTGTCACGAAAATTCACCCGCCACGACGCCAATCAGCCCGGGGGGATTTTGTCAACCCCCACCCCAGGCATGGGCCACCTCCGTCCACCAGTGGCTAACAGCAGTTTGCAGCCCCGACAGCGCTACATTACAATGATGGCACTCGATCATTGTTGGCAAGCTCACCAAAATACCGTATTTTCCCCTGTGTAAGACTAGGTTCCCCCCCTAAAATATAATGTCGAAAAGAAGGGGGCATCTTATACACGGATACATCTCCCCCCATTTTCTTAAATCTAAGTCCCCCAAAATAGGGGCCTCTTATAGACGGAAAAATACGTAGCTTGCCACTTGCCATGAGCAAGACATTTGTTGCCAAGCGCCGGAAGAGATCTTAGCCCTAAGCTAGATTTTTTTATGGCAGAAACAGTCCAACCTGTCGCCAAGGAAGATGGCTCGCTCTTAACGACGAAGCTCTCCTTCAATAATGGAGCATGCATGTGAAGCCAGTTAAGACAAGGACAAGGTGGTTTAATAAAGGTTAGGTTTCATTTTATTAGGCTGGCTGAGCTCTGTGCAACAATATTTGGTAAATCTCCAATACAAGCTACTAACAGAATAATGAACAATTCATGGAAGGGAAAACGTTTTCTTCCCGTCCCTTCGAGAAACCTGCGTTCAAACAGTCCCTCTAACAAAAACTCATTAAAGCAACAGTCTACCTGAAAGGTTTCCAAGGTGCAAAGTTAGGCAGGGTAGAATTTACTTCTTTTCCGGCGCCAAACTCGGGGGGTTCAACAAGCAGCTTTTCCAAAAACAAGGCCTTCATATGACTTGGGGGGAACCCCAAATTCCTGAAGCGGAGAGTCTGGAGTCTTTTCAGGGTCCTAGTGTTCACAATTCTGTTCAAAAGCAAGAGAGAAAGAAAGAACTAATAAGAAATGGAAGACAGGTGGAGTTTTAATTGCAATTAGTTACCACATTTTTCCCGTGTGTAAGACTAGGTTTCCCCCCTAAAGAATAATGTCCAAAATTTGGGGGCGTCTTATACACGGGGGCCATCTTCCCCATTTTCTTAAATTGGAGTCCCTCAAAATAGGGGGCATCTTACAGATGCAAAAATACAGTATTTGGCTGTGCAATAGAGATATTGGATTCTTGTCTCGTTACACGTATCAAAGCTGTTTTGCGTCACTGCCTACTATCCCTTGCTTTTTCCTGTAAGACAGGGATGTCCAACTTTCAAGAGACTGTGATCTACTCCCAGTACAAAAAAACTGGCAGTGATCTACCTGTTGTTATTGGACGGATCAAAGTTGTGGAGCTTCTCTTGGGAAGCAAATGAATGATTGCAGGGCAGCAGCTGAAGAAGGAGCAAAAAGGGTTTTCTTGTGTGTGTGTTTCTTTGTGGCTGATTAGCTGCTCTCACTGTGCAAAGATCAGAAGGGCAGGGTTTCTGTTGAGGCAGGTGATTAGCTGTGGGAGGAGCTTATCAGAGCTTGCAGGGCAGCGGCGCGCGCAGTTTGATCCATCTTTTAGATTTAGGGGAGCTAGTCTCAAATGTTCGTTGGGGGAAACCTCGGTTTTTTTGGGGGGGAAGTTATTTGTCCTGTCTTCAAGCTTTTTATGATGGAGGACCGCTGTAGTCACCCCCAACGACCGTTCTCGAGATGGAGGGTGAGGGAATAGCTGCAGTCGCCTGCGGTTCCTGCGCAATGTTTGCCATCTTGCCAAAGGTTGCAGGCAGCTTTTCCTGCAGCAATTGCATGTTGATTTCCCTCTTAAAAGACAAAGTCCAGCAACTGGAGGAACATGTAGCTACGCTCCAAAGAATTAGAGAGCTGGAGCACTTCTTGGAAGCAGCAGAGCACACCGTCTCCACCAAGGAGGAGACGGGACTCCCCCGAGAAGGAGAGTTCACCAACACAGGAGCCAGATATATGGAGAAACGTGACTCAAAGAAGTAGGAGGCCCAGGGTTCGCTCTGATTGTTTAGAAATACACAATCAAAATAAACAAGATGAGCTTGAGCTCTTGGTACAGCAAACTAAATATGACATAATAGGCATCACTGAAACCTGGTGGGATAAGTCCCACGATTGGAATGTAATAACGGAGGGATACAATCTATCCATCCCGGTCGCTGCTTTGGCTTGCTCCATAGTTGCGCGCAACCCCTCCGGCAGGGAGAGGTTGTGCGCAGCCTGTACGCTGCTCTTTGGGGCTGGGGAAAAAATTTTTTCCCCTTGATTCCCCCCCCTAAAAACTATGGTCCGGTGCGCCCTATGGTGCGAAAAATACGGTAGATGATGCCTTCATCAGAATGAATGAGGACATAGATGATGCCCTCAACAGAATGAACTCAGGCTTGCTAGAGAGGTTAAAAGCAACAAAAAGGCTTTTATGGGTATGTTGCTGGTAAAATGAGGTCTTGACTATGCTACCACTCAGTGGATTTGTAACTGGCTGACTGACCGAACCCAAAGGGTGCTCATCAATGGTTCCTATTCATCCTGCCACATGGCAGCCTTTCATACATTTTGAACTTGTCATTGTGTGTGTGTGTGTGTGTCATAATAAATAACAAGATGAAAAAATCTTTAATAATTCCAGTGGCACCTTAAAGATCAACTAAATATAAGCTTTCAAGGTATGAGGTTTTGTGTGTAATACACACTCCGTCTGATACTCTGACAACAAAACATCCCAAAGGGTGCTCATCAATGGTTCCTCTTCATCCTGGAGAAGAGTGACTAGTGGGGTGCCACAGGGTTCTGTCTTGTGCCCGGTCTTATTCAACATCTTTATCAACGACTTGGATGATGGACTCAAGGGCATCCTGATCAAATTTGCAGATGACACCAAACTGGGAGGGGTGGCTAACACCCCAGAGGACAGGATCACACTTCAAAACGACCTTGACAGATTAGAGAACTGGGCCAAAACAAACAAGATGAATTTTAACAGGGAGAAATGTAAAGTATTGCACTTGGGCAAAAAAAATGAGAGGCACAAATACAAAATGGGTGACACCTGGCTTGAGAGCAGTACATGTGAAAAGGATCGAGGAGTCTTGGTTGACCACAAACTTGACATGAGCCAACAGTGTGATGCGGCAGCTAAAAAAGCCAATGCAATTCTGGGCTGCATCAATAGGAGTATAGCATCTAGATCAAGGGAAGTAATAGTGCCACTGTCTTCTGCTCTGGTCAGACCTCACCTGGAGTACTGTGTCCAGTTCTGGGCACCACAGTTCAAGAAGGACACTGACAAACTGGAACGTGTCCAGAGGAGGGCAACCAAAATGGTCAAAGGCCTGGAAACGATGCCTTATGAGGAGCGGCTAAGGGAGCTGGGCATGTTTAGCCTGGAGAAGAGGAGGCTAAGGGGTGATATGATAGCCATGTTCAAATATATAAAAGGATGTCACATAGAGGAGGGAGAAAGGTTGTTTTCTGCTGCTCCAGAGAAGCGGACACGGAGCAATGGATCCAAACTACAAGAAAGAAGATTCCACCTAAACATTAGGAAGAACTTCCTGACAGTAAGAGCTGTTTGACAGTGGAATTTGCTGCCAAGGAGTGTGGTGGAGTCTCCTTCTTTGGAGGTCTTTAAGCAGAGGCTTGACAACCATATGTCAGGAGTGCTCTGATGGTGTTTCCTGCTTGGCAGGGGGTTGGACTCGATGGCCCTTGTGGTCTCTTCCAACTCTATGATTCTATGATTCTAATACATTTTGAACTTGTCATTGTGTGTGTATCTGAAAAAGTGTGCATACATGCAAAAGCTTATACCTCAAACTACTCAGTAGTCTCTAAGGTGCTGCTTTTTATTCTTTTGGAAGAATTCATTGAAAGACTTTCTTAGATCCTATCACTTTTTGGAAGACTTGATTCTTTTAAGGAAGTTTTTAGATTTTTAAGAAAAGTCTTTTGAACTATCTTTTTAAAGAATGGTTTTGGTATATTTTGACAATGGCAGACCAACATACCTACTTGAATCTGTTAGAAATATGGGCAGTTCATAAAAAACCTTTTTCTTAAAATGCCTGTTCCAAAGGTCTTATCTTACTCACTAGGGGTTATATAGTTATCTCTGAAATTTCATGCATATCAGTTAAAATCTTGACCCTGCTCTGCTGAATTGACATATCAGCCTTCATTTCTCCTCCCTCTATATATCAGGGTTCGGGGACTCCCCTCCCTCTATATATCAGGGTCCAGGGACTCCCCTCCCTCTATATATCAGGGTCCAGGCACTCCCCTCCCTCTATATATCAGGGTTCGGGGACTCCCCTCCCTCTATATATCAGGGTTCGGGGACTCCCCTCCCTCTATATATCAGGGTCAAGGGACTCCCCTCCCTCTATATATTGGGGTCAGGGGACTCCCCTCCCTCTATATATCAGGGTCAGGAGACTCCTCTCCCTCTGTATATCAAGGTCTGGGGTCTCCCCTCCCTCTATATATCAGGGTCCAGGGACTCCCCTCCCTCTATATATCAGGGTCAGGGGACTCCCCTCCCTCTATATATCAGGGTCTGGGGACTCCGCTCCCTCTATATATCAGGGTCTGGGGTCTCCCCTCCCTCTCTATATTAGGGTCCGGTGATTCCCCTCCCTCTATATATCAGGGTCTGGGGACTCCCCTCCCTCTATATATCAAGGTCTGGGGTCTCCCCTCCCTCTATATATCAGGGTCAAGGGACTCCTCTCCCTCTATATATCAGGGTCTGGGGACTCCCCTCCCTCTATATATCAGGGTCTGGGGACTCCCCTCCCACTATATATCATGGTGTGGGGACTTCTGCTTCAGTGTATTTGAAGAAGTCCGCCTGCACACAAAAACTTTGATCCAGAATAAACATTGTTGGTCTCTAGGTTCCTACTGGACCATTTTTTCATTTTTTAAGATATATTTTGACTGCGTCAGACCAACGTGGCTCCCTCCCTGAATCTAGTATAGGGAGCTGGTTCACAAGTGCCAGAGTTCGCAGAAAGGGGGCCCTGGGGACACCCATTTTAGGAGGAAGCGGAACGGCTTCATTAACCCACCCAAAACCTCTCCTTTTATTTCCCTCCAACTTCAGGTCAGTTAGCATCCTTCTTTCCAGCCCTGCAGCCCAGATTTCAAGTATTTTGAGAACCCTGAATGCCGAACTCAAATGCGAATTTGCCACCTTTCAATGGAGAGGTGGTTTGGTGCACTGGGCAGACCTCAGTGTCTGGAGGTGGTTGGAGGACGGATAGTGGCTAATGGGTTGAGGTTGAATCCGGACAAGACAGAAGTCTTGGTTATGGGTGGGCAGGTGGTCCTGAATGGGGCAACTGTGCCGCCTGGGGGTCATTTTGGACCCATGGAGGCGCAGGTCCATTCTGTGTCCTGGACAGCTCCATCTGGGATGCAGGATGAGACCCCACTAGCCTGCAGACTGCCTTGCCAGAGTGGCACATGCTCTGGTTATCTCCCACTTGGACTACTGCAAGGCGCTCTACATGGGGCTGCCTTGGAAGGTGACCTGGAAATTGCAGAATGCAGCAACAAGACTGGGGACTGGGACCGCCCAGACCATATAACACTGGTCTTGAAAGACCTGCATTGGATCCCCGGACGTTTCCGGACCCAATTCAAAGTATATGAAGAGGATTTCATTCTTCCCAAAAGGAAACCTTCCTCTGCGGGTCAATATGAAGAGGATGCCAGCGAGGTTGAACCTTTCTGTAAAACAAAGTCTGACTGAGACCATATAACACTGGTCTTGAAAGACCTACATTGCCTCGCAGGACGTTTCCAGGCACAATTCAAAGTGTTGCTGCTGACCTTGAAAGCCCCCAGTGGCCTTGGCCCAGTAGACCTCAATGAGTGCCTTCACACTGGACGCCGGGGTCTGTCTCCCGAGGACCTTCTGGCGGTTCCCTCCCTGCGAGAAGCCAAGTTACAGGAAAGCAGGCAGAGGGCCTTCTCAGTGGTGGTGCCCACCCTGTGGAACGCCCTCCCGTCAGATATCAAGGAAATAAACAACTACCAGACTTTTAGAAGACATCTGAAAGCAGCTCTATTTAGGGAAGCTTTTGATATTTGACGAATTGTTGTATTTTAATCTGTCGTTGGAAGCCACCCAGAGTGGCTGGGGAAACCCAGCCAGGTGGGCAGAGTAGAATAAATGAATAAATAATAATTAAAGCTGTCAGTTGAAGTCTCAAAAGACTGCAAGAGGGAGGTTGCCAGAATAATCTATTACTACTACTACTACTACTACTACTACTACTACATTTATTTCCCTCCACTTCAGGTCAGCCAGCTCTCCCCACCCCACCCCCAGGTTTCAAACATTTTGAGAACCTTGAACGCCGAACTCAAATGTGAATTTGCCACATTTCAATGAAGAGGTGGTTTGGTGCACTGGGCAGACCCTTGTGACTGTATATTTAATATTTTTTAAATCTCCTGTTGAAAGCAGCCCAGAGTGGCTGGGGAAATCCAGCCAGATGGGCAGGGTAGAAATAAATTATTATTATTATTATTATTATTATTATTATTATTATTATTATACCTGATGCGGTCTCTATCGGTTTGGTCAAGGAATTCACGGGACTTTCTTCTTCAAAAGCCAGCCTGGGACTCGCAGGTACAACAGCGACATCTTTCAAGCTCTGGGTGGCTTTATCTGCAGCCATGGTTGTCTTGGGATGGACGCCGAGTTCAATGATTTCTTCAAAATTCCACGTCGTAGATTTCCCATTCAGGTTAGATAGAAATCCAGTTGAGCGATCCTCTTCGTTAACGCACGAGATTTCAGAGTTCTCAACAACCATTTCCTTTGCTGGAGGACTGGGAAGAGAACAGGGTGGATAAAAATCAATGATTTTAAAAATAAAAATGGATTTTTAAAATAAAATGCTTTTGGAGGGAAAATCTTTCTAAAGATTTTTTTATTTCAGTTTTATGACAGTCCAAAGGCTATTCATCTGGAAAGGATTTGTTTTAAGTTTTTCATGTGTGCTAAAACTCAGTCTTTAAAAAAACAACGTTTAACCATATCAGTTAACAAACAGGGATACATATGCTATCATGTTATTGTTTTAGTGAAATAAATTGTTAAATTGTGATGAAGGAAATGATTGTTTGTCTCCTTCTAATCAAGTACAGCAGAAAAGTTGACCAAATAGAAACAGTTCACTTATGAAACTTCACCATCATTTCATCATTATCTTTCAATGTATTTCTTAGAGTAGAACCAAATCAGTATTTTTTGATATAACTGTAAAAACTCCTCTGAAAATGTATGATTCCAAAAATGAAACCTTCCTCTGGTTGTCAATATTAAGAGGATGCCAGCAAGGTCGAACCTTTCTGTAAAAAGGGGGGATATTTTATTGATTGATTGATTGATTGTGTGATTGCGGAAATGGATAAAAGCCCCCCATCCAAACAATGACTATCATCAGTGCAGGTCAGAAAATAAAAAATTAATTTCTATTTTTATCATCTACAATATCTTATTTCTTTAATGGTACGGCATATTGATGATTGCTTTCATTTTATGTCTTGATGGTCTCGTTAGAGTATAAAATTCATGTTAAATTGCTGCTTTTAAAACCTGAAACGTATTAATCCCTTTAGCAGGATATTCTATGGGAAATAAGTGCCTTGGTTTTGGAATGCTTTGGCTTTGGAACGGACTTCTGGAACAGATTAAGTTTGGGAACCAAGGGACCACTGTACGGGGCTGTTTGGGGGAGGGGCAGGAGTGGGCCACAGCTGCACCAAGCTTACCTAGCTTCTTTCACCTGAGTCAAATACTTCAAATTCCCACCACCATGGTCATTCCTCGGGTCAACCTCCTCCTCCTCATCCCCATTTACAAAGACACTGTCCGGTTCCATTTTTGATCTGTCTTTTGACGCGGCCAAATCGCACACAACCTCTGGACCGTCTTCGAGGGAGGAGTCATATTTTGCCTTTTCTAAAACAACAACAACAACAACAAAAATAAATATTATTATCTGGCTGGGTTTCCCCAGCCACTCTGGGCAGCTTCCAGCAAAAGATTAGAAATGCATTAAAACATCAGTCATTCAAAACCTCCCTAAAGAGGGCTGCCTTCCAGCGGCGTAGCGTGGGTTATCAGCACCCGGGGCAAGGCAAGTAATTTGCGCCCCCTAACCCGGGGCAAGGCAAGTACAGTAATTTACTCTCCCAAGCAGCAGCAGCGAGGCTTCTCTTTCCCCCGCGCTCTGCCGGAGCTGCCTTTTTCTTTCCTTTTTTCCCTTTCTCCAAGGCTTTTCGCTTTCTCACCTTAATTGATTCCCCCTCCACACCTCGGCGTTTCCTGGCTGCTTCCCCCCCCCTTCCCCTCTCTCTCCTCCTCGCTCTGCTTGCCTTGCCCTGCCCTGCCTGAGGGCGCCCTGAGGAGACTCCGCTCTCCTTTTTGACCAGGCCAGGTGGGAAAAAGGGGGAAAAGTCTCTTCCCTCCCCCTCGCCAGACTCCCTGCTCGGCTTGGCTCAAATTACCATAAAGCTCCTCTCCCTCCGCTTCGCCAAGCTGTCAAAGCCCGGCAGCAGCGGCAACGGCAGCAGCAGGCGCAGCCAGACCCCCACCAGCCCGCCTGGCTTCCTCTCCTTTTTTTGCCCGCAACAGAAGGCTTCGCTCTCCCCCTTCCGCGACCTCCTTGCCAAGCCGAGCGAGCGCGGGCTCCCTAACGCGTGGATTTTAGTAGGGGCAGAGAGCTGCTAGTGCGAGTGCGCCCCCCGCCCATGTTGCGCCCGGTGCGGCCGGCACCCCTGGCACCCCCCACGCTACGCCACTGCTGCCTTCAGATGTCTTACATCAGATAGTTGCTTATCTCTTTGACATCTGATGGGAGGGCGTTCCACAGGGCGGGTGCCGCCATTAATAATTAAGAGTCACCACCTGAAATTTGGACTGCGGATGGTGGTAAAAGGAAACTATTTTCAAACTGCCACTGAAGATGCAAGGCAGGCAGGCAGATGGCAGGCTTAACTAACCCCATGCTATTCTTTCCACAAGAGGGAACGAAAGCCCTCTGCGCCAGAAGCCCCTTCCGAGAAAATCAGGGAATACCTCCAAGCTAGCTAAGAAAGCAGGGTAGATAAAAACCAATGATTTATAAATAAATAAATAAAATCGTATTTTCTTGATTTAAATTGGATTTTTAAAAATTATTATTGATTTTTTAAAATTTAAATTGGATTTTTAAAACAAAATGCTTTTGGAGGAAGAACCTTTCTACAGATTTCCTCTTTAAATTACATTAGAGTCCAAAGGCTATTCATCTGGAAAGAAGGATTTGTTTTAAGTTTTTCATGTCTGCTAAAACTCAGTCTAAGTCGTTTAAAAAAAAAAAAGTTTAACCCCATCAGTTAACAAACATGTATACATCTGCTATCATGTTACTGCTTTAGTTAAATAAATTGTTTAAATTGTGATGAAGGAAATGATTGTTTGTCTCCTTCCAATCAAGTACAGTGGAAAAGTTGTCCAAATAGAAACCGTTAACTTATTAAACCTCACCATCATTTCATCATTATCTGTCTATGTCTTTCTAAGACAAAAGTGACCAAATCAGTCACTTTTGATATAACAGTAGAAACTACTCTGGAAATTTATCATTCCAAAAAGGAAACCTTCCTCTGCTTCTCAAGATTAAGAGGATGCCAGCAGGGTTTAACCTTTCTGTAAAAAAAAAAAAATTTAAATCAAGTCTTCCTGACTAGGGATTTAAAACGGGATTTAAATTGATTTAATTTAAATCAAATCCACCTGGCAAGGAAGACAAACAGTCGCAGGGCTGCCCCTTACCAGGCTGATCTTGCTTTTCGAGGCCCAGCTCTTCGTCTTCTTCGACGCCTTCATCCTCCTCATTGGACTTGTCGTCGTTCTGTGTTAGAGGAAGCAGAAAGATTCAGTTGCAAGATGAGCTGCTGGTTATAAGATGGCCCTGTGCCCAGCTGGCATCTGAAGGACATTACAAGCCATAGGAAACCTTCTTCTGGTTGTCAATATTGAAAGGATGCCTGCAACTTCCGGGTTGGCGCTTCCGGCAATGGCTGAATTCCTCTGATCAGGAGGGACTTGCTTCGTGGAAATCAGGGCCTGGCCACCACGGTGAAGGCGGGGACCCACTAAAAATCAGGCGGGAGAAGCCTGTGAACGTGGGATTCGGCTGGCACCTTTTGCGCCTCCTCTACTCGCGGGGAAACCCGGTTTCGGGGATCCGGAGCGACATGGGGTGAGTGGCGCGGTGCTTCAAATTGACTGCTTCTTTCACAGAGTGAAGCCGCATTGCTGTTGCCAGAGAGCGCTGACTTTTTCCTGTGGACAAATTGATCTTAAAACAACTACCCGTGAGTAGAACGGAAAATTGGATTTTTAAACGTCTTAATTTGGTACCAAAACGGGGAGGTTTCAAACAGGAAGTCCGCTTTCCCCTTTTGTAAATAGACTGAAGCAAAGAGGCTGCAAGCTAAAGTCTTGGAAAGCCTACAGTAAAGGACTAAACCTCCACCGGCTAAAATCATTAAACCCCCCTTGGAAGCAGGAGAAGAGGGGGGAAATTTTGGATCGCGTAAGCCTGCAGGAGAGAGAGCGAAGAAAGATAAATTACCACCGCTTTGAACCTGGAAACGGGCTGCTAGTAAGACTGACGTTTTGGGAAAGTTCATTGACTGTGAATAAAACGTATGTTGGCAGATAGTTAAATAAGAGAAATATATTGCTTCCATTGTTTCCTTCTGAGTTTAAAAAGGAGTAAAAGTAACTGAAAATTGAAACTAATTTTGTTGCTTGATCTGTGTTTAAAAGGATTGATACAAATAGAAATTGTTTCCCCCTAGAGTGAGCCTTTGAAACTGTTACAAGAGTGGAGCTGGGGGAATTTCCAGCTGCAGAGATAAAAAACCGTGAGAACCAGGAATTGACCTTGGTCTGGTAAGAATGTCGACAGAAGAAGCCTTAGTGATTGCATTATGCAAGATAAGTGATTCATTGGAACAGCTTCATAAGAAGATGGATGTGATGACTATCAAAATTGATAAGTTGGGACAAAAAGTGAACATCTATACAGAAACTATTCAGGAATCGATTCAGGAATCTACATTGACATGGCAAATTGTGGAGAAGGCGAGGGAGAAAGTTGTTGTTGAACCTCAAGTAATACAAGTGGAGAGAGCCCCAGCCTTACAGAGGCAATTTGATGAATAAAAGCTGTTGCCTTCTATGACTGAATTCAGAGAAAGTCAGATTTTGAGGATTGGAGCCCTGCTTGGACTGGAGAAGGAAAGTTGGATAGATCCCCTCATGCAGGGATGTACTGACCTTTGGGACCTGGACTTGGGTCAGGAGGAGATTGGAGTTGTGGGGACCTTTAGTTTTGGAGGGATTTTGAAACACGTCCTGAAATATCTTTTGGACTTTAGTTTTAACTACGGAGATTTGGCTGACCTGTCGAGAAGGAATAAAAACATTGGTAGGTTGGAGCTTCCCCGAGATCTACCCCTTAGCATCAAAGGAAGGAAATTAAGAACAAGATCAGCAGAAGACAAAGTAAAGTGCATGTATAAATATGAAGAAGATCTGCAGAAGGGACTTGGAAAAGAGTTAAGAGCCTCAGACAAAAGATCACCAGGTTGATGGACCATATGGAATTGACGGAAAGGACTGGCAGAATCCGAGACCAGGGAGAAGAAACGGTGGAAGAAGATTGGAAAAAGTTTATTTATAGAAATATTGTAAAATTAATGAATGTTAGAAAAATGTTGGAATGAAATTACATGGCTTTAGTAGAAATGTTATAAGGAGTTAAGTACAAATAAGTATTACGGTATTAATGGAAGATAAGGTTAAAATAAGATATGACAGAAAATAGAGAAAGATGGAAAGGAATTGCTGAAATAATTAATAGAAGTGGAATACAAAAAGGGAGGTGAGAGGAGGTCGATGAAATGAGGGAATGAAAGATAGGGCATTGAAACGGTATGATGTATGTTTTTAAATTGTTTTTGTTTTCTTATGTTTAGTTTAATGTGTTAATGTTGTGTTGTGCATTGTTTATATATTGTATTGTATTCTCTTTCTTTTGTTTTTTCTCTTTCTTTTTCTTTTCTTTTTTTATTTTTCGTAAGGTTTAAAAGTAATAAATATTATTTTTTTTAAAAAAAATGAAAGGATGCCTGCAAAGTCAAACCTTTCTGTAAAATAAAGGATTTAAATCAAGTCTGATCGAGGCCATATAGCACTGGTCCTGAAAGACCTACATTGGCTCCCAGGACGTTTCCGGGCACAATTCAAAGTGTCAGTGCTGACCTTGAAAGCCCAAAACGGCCTCGGCCCAGTAGACACCAGGGTCCCTCTCCCGAGGACCTTCTGGTGGTTCCCTACCTGCGAGAAGCCAAGTTACAGGAAATCAGGCAGAGGGCCTTCTCAGTGGTGGCGCCTGCCCTGTGGAACGCCCTCCCGTCAGATGTCAAGGAAATAAACAACTATTGGACTTTTAGAAGACATCTGAAGGCAGCCCTGTTTAGGGAAGTTTTGAATGATGGATGTTTTAATGTATTTCTAATCTTTTGCTAGAAGCCGCCCAGAGTGGCTGGGTAAACCGAGCCAGATGGGCAGGGTACAAATAATAAATTGTTGTTGTTGTTGTTGTTGTTGTTGTTGTTGTTGTTGTTGTTGTTGTTGTTACTGGAAGCTGCTTAGAGTGTCTGGCGAAAATCAGCAAGATGGGCAGGGTAGAAATAAATATGATGATGATGATGATGATGATGAAAGCTGTCAGTTGTAGTCTCAAAAGACTGCAAGAGGGAGGTTGCCAAATACGTTTCCCTAATATGCAATCATTTTCATTCACGGCCCAGGCAATCCGTATTTGCCTCTAGGAAGAGTATTCTGCCTTAAAAGCTGCCAACGAAAGAAGATTGGCAGATGAAATTATTGGACTATGCCTAATTGGCCAAACTGATGGGGAAAATCCAGAACCAGTAGGATCGGACTTTTCTGAAAGGCGGGGACAAATATATGTTATATCTGAAAGACAATTGTAAAAAACGTACATCGCTAGTAGGGTCACAGGAAGTTTTGTCCTGTTAAAATGACTGCTCGTTACTTATCTTCATTATTTTAGTTTATATATAAGACAACGATTTAATAGTAATAAGCAAGGTAAAGGGACCCTGGACCGTTAAGTCCAGTTGCGGACGACTCTGGGGTTGCAGCGCTCATCTCACCTTGCTGGCCGAGGGAGCCAGCGTTTGTCCGCAGACAGTTTTTCCAGGTTATGTGGCCAGCATGACTAAGCTGCTTCTGGTGAACCCAGAGCAGCGAACGGAAACGCCGTTTACCTTCCTGCCGGAGCAGGACCTACTTATCTCCTTGCACTCTGACGTGCTTTTGACATCTGGAGTGGTGGAATTTGCCTATGCCTGCAATACAAGGCAAGTATTTGTCCAAAAACGGAGCCAAATGTTTCATTTCTTTTTGCATACTGTGATGTTATGTATGAAAATATGTGTAAAAACCAGTAAAAATTCTAATGAAATGAACAACGTTCCCCTTGAATACTAGCAACAGAAATCAGAGGTAACCAGAGGCCTTAGCCAAAGTTGGAAGACATTTACCTTGGCGTCGTTCTGCTCTGCCTTCCGGGTCCTCCTCATTATTTCTTCTATTCTCTGTCAAAGAACAGTCACACCACTTAGTTAATGCCAAGACTCAGTTAATAGTAGTAGTAGTAGTAGTAGTAGTAGTAATAATAATAATAATAATAATAATAATAATAATAATAATAATGTATTATTTTGATCCCGCCCATCTGGCCCTTTCCTTTTCCTGCTTGGAGACCCTTGAATGCCAGCAGGGAGTAATGATTAGACTTTGACTGCGGTGGTGGTCAAACTTGGCCATCCAGCTCTTTGGGGACTACAACTCCCATCATTCCTAGCTAACAGGAGCAGTGGTCAGGGATAGTAGGCATTGTAGTCCCAAAACAGCTAGAGGTCCACGTTTGGCCACCATTAGGTTAGAGAGAGACCTGGCTCAAAATCCTCTCTCAGCTATAAAAGACACATTGGTGCATCATGGGCCTGTCATGGTATCTCCCTCCTAAAATCCCTCAGAGAGGTTCAAAGAAATAAATGGGGCTGGGGAGGAAGTCAAGCATACTTTGTTGAGCTCCACTGTAAAAGCAGCCCAGGGCTGATTTTGGGGACAACAACTCCCACCATCCCTGACCGTTGGTCCTGTTAGCAAGGGATGATGGAGTTGTAGTCCCAAAACAGCTGGAGGGGGTCAGGTTGGGCCACCACTGCATGAGACAATTAAATGAAAGGGACCCCAAATGCCAAATATCACTGTTAGGCCATAGAGTAGGCAAACTAAGGCCCTGGGGCTGGCTCCGGCCCCATCGCCTACTAAATCCGGCCTGCGGACGGTCCGGGAATCAGCGTGCTTTGACACAAGTAGAATGTGTCCTTTTATTTAAAATGCATCTCAGGATTATTTTTTGGGGCATAGGATTTTTTTTCTTTTTTTATTTCCAAAATATAGTCCGGCCCCCCACAAGGTCCGAGGGACAGTGGACTGGCCCCCTGCTCAAAAAGTTTGCTGACCCCTGCTATAAAGCATACACAATGTCCCACCCACAAACCCCCGCCAGCGTACAAGGGAAGTCCCGGCCTTCAACTTGTATTTACTGCTATGGTCTGCATCCACCCAAGGGCTTATCCAGCTGCTTTTTCATGAAACATTATATGTCTCTTTTGAAGGATATGGCAGGGATGTCCAACTCCCAAGAGGCTGCGAAATATTCACAGTGTAAAAAATCGGGGAGTGATCTACCTGTTGTTGTTGGACAGATCAAAGTTGTGGAGCTTTTTCTGGGAAACCAAAGTGGTTCGGCTTTTTTTAGGGGCAAATGAATGAAGGAAATGGAATATATGAATGAATGAAACTGAATATATCATAGAATCATAGAGTTGGAAGAGACCACAAGGGCCATCGAGTCCAACCCCCTGCCAAGCAGGAAACACCATCAGAGCACTCCTGACATATGGTTGTCAAGCCTCTGCTTAAAGACCTCCAAAGAAGGAGACTCCACCACACTCCTTGGCAGCAAATTCCACTGTCAAACAGCTCTTACTGTCAGGAAGTTCTTCCTAATGTTTAGGTGGAATCTTCTTTCTTGTAGTTTGGATCCATTGCTCCGTGTCCGCTTCTCTGGAGCAGCAGAAAACAACCTTTCTCCCTCCTCTATGTGGCATCCTTTTATATATTTGAACATGGCGATCATATCACCCCTTAACCTCCTCTTCTCCAGGCTAAACATGCCCAGCTCCCTTAGCCATTCCTCATAAGGCATCGTTTCCAGGCCTTTGACCATTTTGGTTGCCCTCCTCTGGACACGTTCCAGTTTGTCAGTGTCCTTCTTGAACTGTGGTGCCCAGAACTGGACACAGTACTCCAGGTGAGGTCTGACCAGAGCAGAATACAGTGGCACTATTACTTCCCTTGATCTATGAATGAATGGAACTGAATGAGCACTGTGATATACACAGAACATAGTAAAAAGTCGATTATATAAAACACAGTTAAGGGTCCTGAATCTGCAGTCAAATAGTGGACCTTAATCTGATGGTCAACTTTTTGGCTAGGAGTCAAAAGTTGCAGAGCTTTTTTTGGAAAGGTAAAGTTTCTGAGCTTTTTCTAAGGAAGCAAATGAATGACTGGAACTGAAGATATGAATGAATGAAATGAACACAGTTGAGGATTCATGAATCTGCAAATAGTGGACCTTAATCTGATGGTCAACTTTTTGGCTAGAAAACAAAAGTTGCTGAGCTTTTTTTGGAAAGGCAAAGTTGCTCAGCTCTTTTCTTAGGAAGCTAGAGTGGTTGAGCTTACTTTAGGAAACAGTAGAAACAGTAGTTGTTGAGCTATTTCATTCTTCTTTTTTTTACTTTTTCTTTTTTGAGGTGGTGGGAGGAGATCCCTGAGAGACTAGATATTGACCAGGAACACCCCACAATCTACCTGTAGGTTGCGATCTACATGTTGGACATGCCTGGTATATGCACACTGCAATGCTCTTTTATTGCAATGGCTGACGGAAATAAATTCATTCATTCTTTTGAAACAGAGGACTGAGAGCAGAAAAGGAAGGCGTCTCACCTTTTTCCTCTCCAGCCGCTCTTGCTTGTTCCGCTGCACAATCTGCTCCCGTTCCTGACGCTGCTTCTCGGCTTCCTCCAGAGCTTTTGCCTCGGCCTCTGCGCGCTAAAATTGGGGGGAAGAGGAATCACCGCCGGAAAACCCTTTTGTTCCCAAAACCCCACCCGAATGGAAACCGGGAACAACTCTCCAAACTGCAAGAGATTCTGTCAATGGAGTCTCCAGAAAATCTGACATGTCGCTCAGGAAGACAGGTGAACTAATGCCAGTGTACTGCAAGTGTACTGCAAGAAGCAAATATTGCCAGTGTCGAAGCGATGATCCTTCAACATCAACTTTGGACCGGTCATGTTGTGTATTGCCTTACACTGGAAAGTGTAACGCTGGTGGACCACAAAAGAGGTTGAAGGATCTCAAGACAAAAATGTAGTATAAACACTGACAACAGGGAAACACTGGCCTGTGAGCACTCCAGTTGGAGCCTCGACCAAAACAAAAAGTTTTGGTCATAGTTTTGACTATGGCAGACCAACACGGCTACCTATCTGCAGCCTCGACCAAAGGCTTCCTGGGCTTTGAAGACACTCGAATTTGGGACACGAGGGAGAAATGGGCGAGGAAGAAGAAACCAGGATCAACCCCTGCCCAGAAACCCCACTGTGGAAGAATGTGCGGATCCGGAATTGGCCTCCACCCTCACTTACGGGCTCACTGCTAAAATCCATGTTGATGGAAGACAATATGATTCAGCTACGAGGGATTGCAAAAGAAGAAGACAATAGGAATAACAATGGCAAGGGAGGCGGGGGACTGTGGCCCTTCCGTAGTTGCTAAAATGCCAACTTGCCATTCCCAGCCAATGGCCACGCCGTCTGGGGCTGAAGGGAGCTGGAGCCCTACAAAATCTGGAGTGCCACCACAGGCACCCCATAACTGCTATTAAGCAGCTAAGAGCCAGGGGGGAGGCTAATCTTTTGGGGGCTGAGGCTCAGCCAGATGGACAGGGTAAAAACAGTAAATTAATTATCATCATCATCATCATTGATCCTGCATCATGTAGCAGATGTGGCGTTCTCCACCCACACCCCATGACAGATATTGTAGGTCTTGGCAAGCAGATATCCCATGGGCTGCAGGGGTTCAACCCCCCCCCCCCCAGTATTAGAGGAGGCATAGGCAAACTCAGCCCTCCAGCTGTTTTGGGACCACAATTCCCATCATCCCTGACCACTGGTCCTGTTAGCTAGGGATGATGGGAGATGTAGTCTCAAAACATCTGGAGGGCCAGGTTTGGCGATGCCTGGCCTATTCAGTCACCAGGTTACGTTGAGAATCAACTGGAAAAGTCCTCTGGGCTCTTTAGTGGGGCTTTGGGGCATTATTTATTATCATTTATTGAATTTATATACTTCCCTATAACTGGAGGTCTCAGGGCGGTCTGCAGAACAAAATCAAAATATAAAATATATTATAAAAGGTAAAGGGGCCCCTGACCATTAGGTCCAGTCGTGGCCGACTCTGGGGTTGCGGCGCTCATCTTGCTTTACTGGCCGAGGGAGCCGGCGTACAGCTTCCGGGTCATGAGGCCGGCATAACTAAGCTGCTTCTGGCGAACCAGAGCAGCGCATGGAAACGCCATTTACCTTCCCGCTGGAGTGGTCCCTATTTATCTACTTGCACTTTGACGTGCTTTTGAACTGCTAGGTTGGCAGGAGCAGGACTAAGCAACGGGAGCTCACCCCATCGTGGGGATTCGAACTGCCGATCTTCTGATCAGCAAGTCCTAGGCTCTGTGGTTTAACCCACAGCGCCACCCGTGTCCCAAAATATATTATACTGTTTGGTATAATTTGTGTGTGTGTGTACCTCTGCAAACTCTGGGGTTCCCCTGTACAATTATTATTCCCACGTTGCATAGTGGTACCTTGGTCTTCAAACGCCTTGGGACTCAAACAACTCAGAACCCAAACACTGAAAACCTGGAAGGAAGTTTTCTGGTTGGGGAATGTTTTTTCGGAAGCCAAAAGTGTTCTGTTTTGAGTGCAATCTTTCTGATTTGAGTGTTTTGCTGAGGTCTGTCTGTTTTTGTGATTTATTTTGCATTTTTGCGGCTCTCTTTTTTGTGTGATTGTGCGCAACCCACTTCAGTTACTGATGGATAGATTGTGTGACTGTAGTACATTGTTGATTGCTTTCGTTTCACAGATCCATGGTCTTGTCAGAGAGAAAATTCAAGTTTGATGGCTATTTTAGCTTGTTTTTAAAAGTCTGGAACGGATTCATCCCTTTTACCTTACTTCAGGCTTCCGCAACCTCGGCCCTCCAGATGTTTTTGGCCGACAACTCCCATGATCCCTAGCTAGCACGACCAATGGTCAGGGATGTTGGGAGTTGTAGTCTTAAAACATCTGGAGGGCGGAGGTTGAGGAAGCCTGGTACAGTGGTGCCTCGCAAGACGAAAAGAATCCGTTCCGCGATTCTCTTCGTCTAGCGGTTTTTTCGTCTTGCGAAGCAAGCCCATTGACAGCTTAGCGGATTAGCGCTACAGCGGTCTAGCGGCTTCTAGCAATCAGCTGTTAAGCGGCTTATCAGCGGATCAGCTGTTAAGCAGCTTATCAGCGGATCAGCTGTTAAGCGGCTTAGCAGCTTAGGAAAAGGGGGGAAACGGAAAAAACCCGCGGGGACTCGCAAGATTTTTTTGTCTTGCGAAGCAACCCCATAGGGAAATTCGTTTTGCGAAGTGCCACCAAAACGGAAAACCCTTTCATCTAGAGGGTTTTCCGTCTTGCAAGGCGTTCGTCTTGCGGGGCACCACTGTATATGTATACAAGCCCACCACCATAGAATCATAGAGTGGGAAGAGACCACAAGGGCCATCGAGTCCAACCCCCTGCCAAGCAGGAAACACCATCAGAGCACTCCTGACATATGGTTGTCAAGCCTCTGCTTAAAGACCTCCAGAGAAGGAGACTCCACCACACTCCTGGGCAGCAAATTCCACTGTCAAACAGCTCTTACTGTCAGGAAGTTCTTCCTAATGTTTAGGTGGAATCTTCTTTCTTGTAGTTTGGATCCATTGCTCCGTGTCTGCTTCTCTGGAGCAGCAGAAAACAACCTTTCTACCTCCTCTATGTGACATCCTTTTATATATTTGAACATGGCTATCATATCACCCCTTAGCCTCCTCTTCTCCAGGCTAAACATGCCCAGCTCCCTTAGCCATTCCTCATAAGGCATCGTTTCCAGGCCTTTGACCATTTTGGATGCCCTCCTCTGGACACGTTCCAGTTTGTCAGTGTCCTTCTTGAACTGTGGTGCCCAGAACTGGACACAGTACTCCAGGTGAGGTCTGACCAGAGCAGAATACAGTGGCACTATTACTTCCCTTGATCTATGAATGAATGGAACTGAATGAGCACTGTGATATACACAGAACATAGTAAAAAGTTGATTATATAAAACACAGTTAAGGGTCCTGAATCTGCAGTCAAATAGTGGACCTTAATCTAATGATGTTTTCTTTAAGAGCGGGCGCACCACTGCCTCCTTCAGTTCCCCTGGGAATGTCCTGGTGCCAAGGGACAAATTGATGATATCCCCCAGGGGGGCCCGCACCTCGTCTGGACACGCTCTAATCAGCCAAGACGGGCACGGGTCGAGAGGACAGGTGGTGGGCTTTCCAGCTCGGAGGAGTCTGTCCACATCGGCTGGGGATATCCGGTCAAAGTGGTCCAATACTGGTCCCGAGGACAGTCGAGGGGCCTCCAGTTCCTTTATTGTATCCAAATTGGCAGGGAGCTCATGGCGGAGCAACAGAACCTTCTCCGCAAAAAAGCTCGCAAATGCCTCACAGCTGTGTGTCAAATTGTTATTTAAATTTGGCTGTCCCTCTAGGAACTTTAAAGACCTAATTACAGTGGTGCCTCGCAAGACGAAATTAATTCGTTCCGCAAGTCTTTTCGTCTTGTGAGTTTTTCGTCTTGCGAAGCACGGTTTCCCATAGGAATGCATTGAAAATCAATCAATGCGTTCCTATGGAAACCGCCTTCAGACCAGGTCCGGGGACAGTCTGTCCCCCGACCTCTTCTGAAGGCCGGAGGGGGGTGCGAAAGTCTTTGCTTCCACCCCGCCTGCCTTCCCGGGACAGCGGAGACTTCTCCGCTATCCCGGGCGATCTTAAAATGCTGGCGGGCGGCAGCGCCAGCATTTTAAAATCGCCCCGGGCTGTCCCGGGGCGATTTTAAAGCCCCCGGGAAGGCAGGCAGGGGGGAGCAAAGACTTTCGGCCCCCGCAGGCCTTCCTGGACCTCTTCTGAATGCCGGAGGGGGGGAAAAGGCTTTGCTCCCCACCGCCAGCATTTAAAAGAGGTCCCCAGGGATTTCCCTATGGGCTTTCTTCTTGCGAAGATACTAAATAATTGCACTGGGTGAGAGCTAGCGGATGCAATGGAGGCCGAGAAGTAAGACCTCTTAGCGGCCTTCACTGCCATCTCATAGGTTTTCATAAAAACCCTATAAGATGTTCTTGAGGCTCCGTCACGGGCACCCTGCCATACTCGCTCTAGCCTGGAAACGTCCTGGGAGCCAATGCAGGTCTATCAGGAACGGTTATGTGGTCTTGGCGGCCACTCCCAGTCCACAGTCTGGCTGCTGCAATCTGAATTAGTTGGGAGTTTCCGGGTCGCCTTCAAAGGTGGGGAGTACACTTCCTTTGAGGCGTGACTGGCTAATTCCCTATGGCCCTATATTGGGATTCTGGCTGTGTTTGACCCAACTTTATGTTATAATAATAATAATAATAATTAATAATAATAGCATGGTCTTGACCCAATCTATTTATCAGCCTAATCTGTTTCCTTGGGGAAGTGGGAATAACCCTAATCCACGTATACTATCCTGATATCACTGGAGTGGTCTTGGTGGACTCAAGGGCATCCTGATCAAATTTGCAGATGACACCAAACTGGGAGGGGTGGCTAACACCCCAGAGGACAGGATCACACTTCAAAACGACCTTGACAGATTAGAGAACTGGGCCAAAACAAACAAGATGAATTTTAACAGGGAGAAATGTAAAGTATTGCACTTGGGCAAAAAAAATGAGAGGCACAAATACAAGATGGGTGACACCTGGCTTGAGAGCAGTACATGTGAAAAGGATCTAGGAGTCTTGGTTGACCACAAACTTGACATGAGCCAACAGTGTGACGCGGCAGCTAAAAAAGCCAATGCAATTCTGGGCTGCATCAATAGGAGTATAGCATCTAGATCAAGGGAAGTAATAGTGCCACTGTATTCTGCTCTGGTCAGACCTCACCTGGAGTACTGTGTCCAGTTCTGGGCACCACAGTTCCAGAAGGACACTGACAAACTGGAACGTGTCCAGAGGAGGGCAACCAAAATGGTCAAAGGCCTGGAAACGATGCCTTATGAGGAATGGCTAAGGGAGCTGGGCATGTTTAGCCTGGAGAAGAGGAGGCTAAGGGGTGATATGATAGCCATGTTCAAATATATAAAAGGATGTCACATAGTGGAGGTAGTAAGGTTGTTTTCTGCTGCTCCAGAGAAGCGAACACGGAGCAATGGTTCCAAACTACAAGAAAGAAGATTCCACCTTAAACATTAGGAAGAACTTCCTGACAGTAAGAGCTGTTTGACAGTGGAATTTGCTGCTAAGGAGTGTGGTGGAGTCTCCTTCTTTGGAGGTCTTTAAGCAGAGGCTTGACAACCATATGTCAGGAGTGCTCTGATGGTGTTTCCTGCTTGGCAGGGAGTTGGACTCCATGGCCCTTGTGGTCTCTTCCAACTCTATGATTCTATTCTATTCTATGAGGTTACGTGGGAGCCGGTTGAAGTTAAATCCTTCGAAGACAGAGGTCCTCTGGCTGGGACGGGACGATATGGAATTGAGGGGGCAACTCCCATCTCTTGCGGGGCTGCAATTAGTGCCAGCACCGTCCGTTAAGAGTTTGGATGTAATATTCGATAGCTCCCTCTCCATGGAGGCGCAGATTACAGCTATAACAAAGGCGGCATTTTTTCATCTCTGCCAAGCTAAGCAGTTGGCTCCTTGCCTCTCTCGCCCTGACCTAGCCACTGTGATCCACGCGACGGTCACCTCCAGACTGGATTATTATAACTCGCTCTACGTGGGGCTGCCCTTGAGACCCAGAAACTCCAGCGGGTGCAGAATGCCACGGCGAGACTCCTTACGGGGTCTTTGCTGCAAGATCACATTCACCCGGTGCTATACCAGACACACTGGCTCCCGGTGGAGTACAGGATCAGGTTTAAGGTGCTGGTTTTAACCTTTAAAGCCCTATACGGCTTAGGACCCTCGTACCTATGGGACCGCCTCTCCTGGTATGTCCCACAGAGGAACTTACGGTCTTCAAATAAAAACATCCTGAAGGTCCCAGGCCACAGAGAGGTTAGGCTGGCCTCAACTAGAGCCAGGGCTTTTTCGGCTGTGGCTCCAATCTGGTGGAACGCTCTGTCACAAGAGACTAGGGCCCTGCAGGGCCTGCAAGACAGAGCTGTTCCACCAGGCCTTTGGTCAGGGCGCAGCCTGACTCCCTCCTTTGGCAATCTTTACAGAACTTAAGCTTATGGTTGCCATCAATTTGATTTTAATTAATTTTTATAATGAAATGTTTTTAGAATGTTGCACTATTTTATTGTTGTTAGCCGCCCTGAGCCCAGCTTTGGCTGGGGAGGGCGGGATATAAAAATTTATTATTATTATTATTATTATTATTATTATTATTATTATTATTAATTCAAAGGGTTGTTGCAGACCTTGAAAGCTCTAAACAGCCCAGTAGAGGAAACTTTCCTCTGGTTGTCAATATTAAGAGGAAGCCAGCAAAGCTGAACCTTTCTGTAAAATAAAGGATTTAAATCAAGTCTGACTGAGACCACACAACACTGGTCCTGAAAGACGTGCGTTGGCTCCCAGGACATTTCCGGGCACAATTCAGTCTCAGTGCTTACCTTGAAAGCTCTCAACGGCCTTGCCCCAGTAGACCTGATGCAGCATCTCCACCCCGGACGCCAGGATCCCTATCCCGAGGGCCTTTTGGCAGTCCCCCCCCCCCCCGCGAGAAGCCAAGTGACAGAGAACCAGACAGAGGGCCTTCTTGGTGGTGACACCCGCCCTGTGGAACGCCCTCCCGTCAGATGTAAAGGAAATAAAAAACCACCTGACTTTTAGAAGACATCTGAAGGCAGCCCTGTTTAGGGAAGTTTTTAACGACTGATGTTTTAATGTATTTTTAATCTCCTGTCGGAGGCCACCCAAAGTAGCTCGAGAAACACAGCTAGATGGGCGGGGTAGACATAAAATAATAATAATAATAATAATAATAATAATAATAATAATAATAATAATAATAATTAAAGCTGACAGCTGAAGTATCAAAAGACTGCAAGAGGGAGGTGGCCAGAATACTGTATTTTTCCATATATAAGACTGTATCTTTACCCAGTTTTTAAAAAATTAATAGATTGCTTATACTTTATCTGTTAAACATTTTCTGAAATTGAAACTCTAATGTCAAAAGAAGACTCAGCACAACTAGATTAAGCAGTTTATGGAATCATTGAGTAGTAGAGAGAAGCTATTGGGTGACCAAGAGATGGTGGAACCACTCAACACTTACTTTGCAGCCCTGTTTAGGGAAGTTTTTTATGACTGATGTATTAACCTGAGGATTGCCATTTCTTTAGTTTAATTTTAATTTATTTGAATTTTAATCCATTGATTGTTTGTTTTTATGTATATTGTGTTATTAATATGATGTAAGCCCAACTCTGGCAGGGGAGGTAAAAGGTAAAGGTAAAGGTACCCCTGCCCGTAAGGGCCAGTCTTGCCAGACTCTGGGGTTGTGCGCCCATCTCACTCAAGAGGCCAGGGGCCAGCGCTGTCCGGAGACACTTCCGGGTCACGTGGCCAGCGTGACATCGCTGCTCTGGCGAGCCAGAGCCGCACACGGAAACGCCGTTTACCTTCCCGCTGCAGGGGAGGGAGGGATACAAATATAATAATAATAATAATAATAATAATAATAATAATAATAATAATATCTCCTGTCAGAAACTGCACAGAGTGGCTGGGGAAACCCAGCCAGATGGGCGGGGTAGAAATAATAATCATCATCAAGTAGGGGCAGGAATCACCAAAACAACAAAAGACATGGAAGTTTTCGCCCACCAATGGGGATTATTGCAGTAAGAGGTCCCAACACACTTGACTGGTGTAGATTTAAAAATGGAGCTTGGCATGCACTTAAGAAACCTGAAATGAAAATTAAGATCTATTGGATCCCGGGACTGCTGCCCTCAATCCCCCAAAGGGTGCTTTTTGCAGACTGCTGAGCATCCCAGAACATAAAATATTTTCCAGTATCTAGCCTCTTTCCACTCTGCCTCGAGTCCAAACCTGAAGCTGGAGCTCGGCCATCGTCTCCTGCTGCTCCTGCTCCTGCCTTTGCGGCTCCTCCTCCCCTGCCCTCCTCTCGTCTTCCAGTTCCTGGAGGGCCTCTTCCAGCTGGGCCTGCTTCTCAAGGGCTCGCTTGGCGACTTCTTCCTTTCTGATCCTGTTCCAAATAAATCGACAACATGTCAGATCCTTGCTTTTGCACAGGTAGGATAAAAATCAATGCTTTTTAAAAAAAGAATACAAAAAAAATCAGATTTTTAAAATTTAAATCAGACTTTAAAAAAATTTGAATCAATTTTTTTTTAAATGTAAATCGGATTTTTAAAATACAATGCTTTTGGAGGAAAAAAATATTTCCAAAGATTTTCCCTTTAATTCATTTCAGTCCTGGAGGTGCTCTTGAATATGATTAGAGGGGACCGGTTGGTTGAAGGAGTTCAGGTCGGAGCGAAACAGTATAAACTTAAAGCTTTTGCAGATGACCTAGTTTTGACCTTACAAGAGCCAGAATCTAGTACGAAAAGGGCATTACAATTGATTCATGAGTTTGGTCGGGTGGCGGGATTTAAACTAAACTAACAAAAAACTAAGGTATTGGGGAAAAACTTGACATCTTCAGAATCAGAAAGGTTTCAGAAAGAGACAGAGTTAAATGTGGTTAAAAAAGTAAAATACCTAGGGGTAAACCTAACAGCCAAGAATCTGAGTTTATTTAAGGATAATTATGAAAAGTGTTGGTCAGGAATTAAAAGGGATTTAGAAAGTTGGTCAAGATTGAAACTTTCCTTGTTGGGCCGAATTGCTGTTATAAAGATGAATGTATTGCCAAAGATGCTGTTTTTGTTTCAGACTTTACAGATTGTGGATAAAATGGAGTGTTTCGGGAGGTGGCAAAGAAATATCTCCAAATTTGTCTGGCAGGGCAAAAAGCCCAGAATTAAGTTTAAAATATTAACTGATGCTAAAGAAAGAGGGCCCCTTCATGGATCACTGCCTTGCCGTGGCGAAGGGGCTTGAAGAACTCAGAGAAGCTATGAACTATGCCGAGCGGGGCACCCAAGATGAACAGGTCATAGTGGAGAGTTTTGACCAAACGTGATCCACCTGGAGGAGGAACCCGCAAGCCACTCCAGTATCCCTGCCAAGAAAACTCCATGGACAAAGACAACAGGCATATAAAAGATATGACGCTGGAAGATGAGCCCCTCAGGTCGGAAGGCGTCCAACATGCTACTGGGGAAGAGCGGAGGGCAAGTACAAGTAGATCCAGAGCTGATGAAGCGGCTGGGCCAAAGCCGAAAGGACGCTCAGTTGCGGATATGCCTGGAAGCGAAAGGAAAGTCCAATGCTGTAAAGAAAAATATTGCATAGGAACCTGGAATGTAAGAACCATGAACCTGGGTAAGTTGGAGGTGGTCAAAAAGGAGATGGCAAGAATAAATATTGACATCCTGGGCATCAGTGAACTAAAATGGACGGGAATGGGTGAATTCAGTTCGGATGACCATCATATCTACTACTGTGGGCAAGAAACCCGTAAAAGAAATGGAGTGGCCCTCATAGTCAACAAAAGAGTGGCGAAAGCTGTACTGGGATGCAATCTCAAAAATGATAGAATGATCTCGATACGAATCCAAGGCAGACCTTTTAACATCACAGTAATCCAAGTTTATGCACCAACTACTTGTGCTGAAGAAACTGAAATTGACCAATTCTATGAAGACTTACAAGACCTTATAGAAGTGACACCAAAGAAGGATGTTCTTCTCATTATAGGGGATTGGAATGCTAAAGTAGGGAGTCAAGAGATAAAAGGGACAACTGGCAAGTTTGGCCTTGGAGATCAAAACGAAGCAGGGCAAAGGCTAATAGAGTTCTGTCAAGAGAACAAGCTGGTCATCACAAACACGCTTTTCCAACAACACAAGAGACGACTCTACACATGGACATCACCAGATGGGCAGCATCGAAATCAGATTGATTATATTCTCTGCAGCCAAAGATGGAGAAGCTCTATACAGTCAGCAAAAACAAGACCTGGAGCTGACTGTGGCTCACATCATCAGCTTCTTATAGCAAAATTCAAGCTTAAACTGAAGAAAGTAGGAAAAACCACTGGGCCGGTAAGATACAATCTAAGTCAAATCCCTTATGAATACACAGTGGAAGTGAGGAACAGGTTTAAGGATTTAGATTTGGTGGACAGAATGCCTGAAGAACTATGGATGGAGGCTCGTAACATTATACAGGAGGCAGCAACGAAAACCATCCCAATGAAAAGGAAATGCAAGAAAGCAAAGTGGCTGTCCAATGAGGCCTTACAAATAGTGGGGGAGAGAAGGCAAGCAAAATGCGAGGGAGATGGTGAAAGATACAGGAAATTGAATGCAGATTTCCAAAGAATAGCAAGGAGAGACAAGAAGGCCTTCTTAAACAAGCAATGCAAAGAAATAGAGGAAAGCAATAGAATGGGAAGAACCAGAGATCTGTTCAAGAAAATTGGAGATATGAAAGGAACATTTCGTACAAAGATTTCCATAATAAAGGACAAAAGTGGAAAGGACCTAACAGAAGCAGAAGACATCAAGAAGAGGTGGCAAGAATACACAGAGGAATTATACCAGAAAGAAATGGATGTCTCGTACATCCCAGGTAGTGTGGTTGCTGACCTTGAGCTAGACATCCTGGAAAGTGAAGTCAAATGGGCCTTAGAAAGCACTGCAAATAACAAGGCCAGTGGAAGTGATGGTATTCCAGCTGAACTATTTAAAATTTTAAAAGATGATGCTGTTAAGGTGCTACACTCAATATGCCAGCAAGTTTGGAAAACTCAGCAGTGGCCAGAAGATTGGAGAAGATCAGTCTACATCCCAATCCCAAAGAAGGGCAGTGCCAAAGAATGCTCCAACTACCGCACAATTGCACTCATTTCACACGCTAGCAAGGTTATGCTTCAAATTCTACAAGGAAGGCTCAAGCAGTATGTGGACCGAGAACTCCCAGAAGTGCAAGCTGGATTTAGAAGAGGCAGAGGAACCAGAGACCAAATTGCAAACATGCGCTGGATTATGGAGAAAGCTAGAGAGTTCCAGAAAGACATCTACTTCTGCTTCATTGACTATGCAAAAGCCTTTGACTGTGTCGACCACGGCAAACTATGGCAAGTTCTTAAAGAAATGGGAGTGCCAGATCACCTCATCTGTCTCCTGAGAAATCTCTATGTGGGACAAGAAGCTACAGTTAGAACTGGATATGGAACAACTGATTGGTTCAAAATTGGGAAAGGAGTACGACAAGGCTGTATTTTGTCTCCCTGCTTATTTAACTTATATGCAGAATTCATCATGCGAAAGGCTGGGCTGGATGAATCCCTAGCCGGAATTAAGACTGCCGGAAGAAATATCAACAACCTCAGATATGCAGATGACACAACCTTGATGGCAGAAAGTGAGGAGGAATTAAAGAATCTTTTAATGAGGGTGAAAGAGGAGAGCGCAAAATATGGTCTGAAGCTCAACATCAAAAAAACAAAGATAATGGCCACTGGTCCCATCACCTCCTGGCAAATAGAAGGGGAAGAAATGGAGGCAGTGAGAGATTTTACTTTTTTGGGCTCCATGATAACTGCAGATGGTGACAGCAGCCACGAAATTAAAAGACGCCTGCTTCTTGGGAGAAGGGCAATGACAGGCCTAGACAGCATCTTGAGAAGTAGAGACATCACCTTGCCAACAAAGGTTCGTATAGTTAAAGCTATGGTTTTCCCAGTAGTGATGTATGGAAGTGAGAGCTGGACCATAAAGAAGACTGATCGCCGAAGAATTGATGCTTTTGAATTATGGTGCTGGAGGAGACTCTTGAGAGTCCCATGGACTGCAAGAAGATCAAACCTCTCCATACTGAAGGAAATCAACCCTGAGTGCTCACTGGAGACAGATTGTGAAGCTGAGGCTCCAGTACTTTGGCCACCTCATGAGAAGAGAAGACTCCCTGGAGAAGACCCTGATGTTGGGAAAGATGGAGGGCACAAGGAGAAGGGGACGGCAGAGGACGAGATGGTTGGATAGTGTTTTCGAGGTTACCAGCATGAGTTTGACCAAACTGCGGGAGGCAGTGGAGGACAGAGGTGCCTGGCGTTCTCTGGTCCATGGGGTCACGAAGAGTCGGACACGACTAAACGACTAAACAACAACAAAGAAAGAGGGGGGTTTGCCCTGCAAGACTTAAGGTTGTATTATGAATCAGCAGCTTTCTGCTGGTTGAAAGATTGGCTGCTTCTTGAAAACAACTGATGTTTTAGATTTGGAAGGATTTAACAACGCCTTCGGATGGCATGCATATTTGTGGTATGACAAGGTTAAAATTCATAAGACCTTCAAGAACCATATTGTTAGGAAAGCAGTGTTTAATGTCTGGACAAAATATAAAGACTTATTAGAAAACAAGACCCCAAGGTGGTTATCACCTATGGAAGCTAAGGCTCTGAAAAGACCCAATATGGAGGCCAAATGGCCGAAGTATTGGGAAATATTAGAAAAAGATGGAGACAATTGGAGGCTGTAGAGTTTGGAGAAACTAAAAGATAAAGTGCGAGATTGGCTACATTATGCTCAGATTAAAGAGGTTTTTAAATTGGATAAAAAGATAGGATTCCAGGTGGAAAAATCGAAGTTGGAAACAGAACTGTTAGAACCTAAGACTAAGGTACTTTCAAGAATGTACAACTTGCTGTTAAAATGGAATACACAGGATGAAACGGTTAAATCAGCTATGATAAAATGGGCACAGGATATTGGGTATAATATCATGTTTGCTGACTGGGAAAGGTTATGTATGGGAAAGGTTCACGGCATGTAATGCCTTGAAAGAGAATATTATGAAAATGATATATAGGTGGTACATGACCCCAGTCAAGCTTGCAAAAATATATCACCTGCCTGATAATAAGTGTTGGAAATGTAAGGAAACTGAAGGAACGTTCTTTCACCTCTGGTGGACTTGCCCTAGGGCAGGGGTCGGCAACCCGCGGCTCCGGAGCCGCATGCGGCTCTTTTACACCTTTGCCGCGGCTCCGCAGATCCTCGGGGACCCTGAGCAGAAAAGCAGAAGCGCCAGAAAGAGGAGGGGGATGGAGCTGGGCAGCCGAGCCGGGCAAAGCAAGGCGGTGGCGGCAGCGGAGCTCGAGAGGTGGCGGCTGCTGGGATGGAGGAGAAGGCAGCGGCGGCCGGAGAAGGGCTGCTGCTGCTTCTGCCGCCGGAGGGAAGTTCTGCCAGGCGGCTTCATAGCTCATAGCTTCCCCCGGGGTAGGACGGGCGGCGAGGGGGATGCCTCGTCTGGAGGACGGTGAGGAAGCGGCTGAGCAGCTCACGGCGGCGCCTCTTCCCTCATGGTGCAGGGAGCGAGGAGGAAGAGGAGGAGGGCGGTGGCAGGAAGGTGTGGTAGGGCGCAGCGACGGTTCTCCCCTCAGGTGGACGCGGCTGCCACTGCCACCGCCGGCACCTGCCACACGCAGGCGCGCTTGCTTTCGCCGTCGCGGCAGCCCGCCCGCCCTTAGGCCCCGCGCGCCGTGTGACATCGAGAGCCGCCCACCCAGGCCACGCTCTCCTCAGCCCCGCGTGCGAGGCACCTGAGGCGAGGGAGAGAGCGTGCACTTGAGGGAAATGGCGGGGTGGGGTTTTTGTGTGTGTTTGTGGGGGGGGTGGCGGTGGTGCTTCTGGATCCTTTTCCGTGCCTTGCTTCTGAGTGGCCGCCGAGTTGAGGGAGAGCACCTGAGGTGAACCACAAAATGGGCCCGCCCTCCCTGTCAGGGAGGAAGGGGTGAATTACTCAGTGACGAGGAGGGGGTCCAGAGGTAGCCAGCAGGAGAGGCGGGGGAGCACGAGAGCAATTGCAGAGGGAGGGGGGGCTGTTAGGCACCAAAATCCTGCCTGTGGGATTTCCCCCATTCTCTCGTGCCTATGCAATTCCTGCCCTTCTCCCTTCCCCCTCGAGATTTGCTGCAGAGACAAGCAAATGAAGAAGAAAGGGAAGAGTATTAGCTGACATGTCCCCGGATCCCATGGAAAGCACCACAGATTCCTTTGCTTACCAGCTCTTTTTATTTTAAGTTGGCTTCAAACCTGTAATTGTGTAGGTGTGTGTGTGTATACATATACACACATAAATATTCATATCTCTTCCCTCTCACCTTCCTTTCACCCAGTTTCTCTGGCACTGGTTTATAAATGCTGCTATGTAGAAATGATGAGAAAGTTGCACCAGCAGAAGGAATGGATATGTGCTGCTGGTAAAAAGAGAGGGAGTTGAACTGCAGGGAGGGACAGACACTTTTCTATGTATTAATTTGTATAATGCCCTCTATGCACATGGTGCTTTGCGAAAAAATGAATATGAGAGGTACAATACCCCTCTTTGCTATCTGAAATAGACTCAGGGAAAAGAGAGAGAATGGGGGAAGGGGAAGAATGTGTGGTTATTTACATTTGGCTTGTTTTGTGGCTCCCAGTTTTTTTTTTCCGGAAACGGGTCCAAGTGGCTCTTTTTGTCTTAAAGGTTGCAGACCCCTGCCCTAGGGTTAAGGCTTTCTGGGAAATGATATACAATGAGCTGAAAAAGGTATTTAAGTATACCTTCCCTAAGAAACCAGAGGCCTTTCTTTTGGGCATTGTTGGCCAGAGGGTGTTAAAGAAGGACCGAACATTTTTAATGTATGCAACAACAGCAGCAAGGATACTTGTCGCCAAATACTGGAAAACCCAAGATTTGCCTACGCTGGAAGAATGGCAGATGCAACTGATGGACTATATGGAACTAGCAGAAATGACTGGCAGAATCCAAGACCTGGGAGAGGAAGCAGTGGAAGAGGATTGGAAGAAATTTAAGGACTATTTACAAAAACATTGCAAACTGTATGAGTGCTAAGAAGGATGCGAGATTGAAAATAACACGACACCATTAAGTTAGTTGAAAAGAATATGAGAATGAGTGAATTTTAAGAGAAAGATAAATTTTGAATAAATATCATGCCTAAATTAGGGACTTAAGACTTAGATAAAAGTATTCAAAGTTAGGGACACAATATTGGAAATTTACAGAACAAGAATTGAAACAAGGTGATAAATTGCTGGTTAAAGTTGTATAAATTTGGAACGCAGGAGCGAGAGATGTGAGGAAGTCCAAAAAGCGAAGAAAATATGGCTATTATAAGATGTTAATTCTATTTTTTCTTTTCTCGTTTTGTTTTCTGTTTTTTCTGTTATCTTTTTTATTGTACTAATAAAATCTTTAATAAATTCTTATAAAAAACAACAACAAAGATTTTCCCTTTAAGTTACATTCTAGACAACAACCAATTGTCGCTGCTTTTGTGTTGAATATATGCTATATGGCATGGGTAGGCAAACTAAGGCCTGGGGACTGAAACTGGCCCAATCGCCTTCTAAATCTGGCCCATGGACGGTCTGGGAACCAGCATGTTTTTACATGAGTAGAATGTGTGCTTTTATTTAAAATGCATCTCTGGGTTATTTGTGGGGCATAGGAATTTTTTTTTCTTTCCGCCAAAATATAGTCCGCCCCCCCACAAGTTCTGAGGGACAGTGGACCGCCCCCCTGCTGAAAACGTTTGCTGACCCCTGCTATATGGTAATTTAGATCTCTAAAGCCATTTGCACGTCACAAATAGGAGCCGACACAACACAACACAACACAACACAAAACATGGTAGCTGTATGTTGCTTTTATTTGTTTTTTATCTTATATTTTGCAAAGGTACATCCAGGTTTTTTCCCTTTAATTTTTTGGGGGGCTCCAAGAGAGGGAGGCCCTAAGCTGGAGCTTGCTGAACTTATACGTAAATCCGGCACTGGGTGTCATTCTGACTTACCATGGCATCTCACCTTAGTCACCTAAAGCACAGGTGACCAGAGGCATTGACATTTTCAGACACGCCATTCACAACTTAACAGCAACGGAATGGCAATATGAAAGCAGAATCATTAATATGAAGGAGGGTGTGAATGGCTGCCCCTTATTGATTTACCGCATTTTCCCATGTATAAGACGCCCCAATGTATAAGACTTGGGGCTCTTTTTGGAGCTCAAAATGAAGAAAGAAAGAAAAAGAAAGAAAGAAAGAAAGAAAGAAAGAAAGGAAGGAAGGAAGGAAGGAAGGAAGGAAGGAAGGAAGGAAACATTCTGTGTATAAGACAACCCCCCATTTTAAACTTGGGGGGAAATATAGTCTTATACACGGAAAATTACAGTACCTTTCATACCCAGACAAGATAAAACATTGTTTTTAGATGCTACAACCGTAGCAAGAATATTACTAGCCCAATGATGGAAGCAAGAAGAGATCCCAACGAAAGAAGAGTGGCAAATGAAAGTAATGGATTATGCCAAATTGGCGAAACTTGGAAAATTTGGAACCAGCAGGACCAGAATTTCTTGAAACACTGGAATAAATCTAAGTTGTATTTAAAAGACAACTGTAAACAAATGACATTGCTAGTAGGGTTACAAGAAGCTTTGTAGGTTAGATTATCATTTATTACAAGAAGCGGACATGGAGCAATGGATCCAAACTACAAGAAAGAAGATTCCACCTAAACATTAGGAAGAACTTCCTGACAGTAAGAGCTGTTTGACAGTGGAATTTGCTGCCAAGGAGTGTGGTGGAGTCTCCTTCTTTGGAGGTCTTTAAGCAGAGGCTTGACAACCATATGTCAGGAGTGCTCTGATGGTGGTTCCTGCTTGGCAGGGGGTTGGACTCGATGGCCCTTGTGGTCTCTTCCAACTCTATGATTCTATACTTAATGCAATTCACAAACTGTTTTTTAAGATTATGATTTAATAGTAATATTAATAAGAACAAAATGCATACCAGAGATTGAGTTGGAAAACCATTAGTTGAGGAGGAGGGAAGTTCCAGGATTATCAGCCAAATGTTTCTATATGTAATTTATAGGAAAGCTGTTATGATGAAAAAATTTGAAATACCAATAAAAATTACTATTATAAAAAATATAAATTAGAGATTAATTTGGAAAACCATTAGTCGAGGAGGAGGGAAGTCCTAGGCTGAAACAGCCAAATGGTTTTACATTTTGTATACAAGACTGATGTTTGGATGGAAAATATTTGGAAAAACTAATAAAAATTATTTTTATATATACAGTACCTTTCTTCCTCTTCTCTTTGAGCTCTCTCCTGGTCTTTGCGCTCCCTCTGCTCCCTTGCAAGACGGCGCTTCTCGGCCAAGATCCTCGCCGCCTCTTCGGCCGTTGTGGTTGCCAGAGTGGTTTTGCTACTTGCATCTGGAAAAAGAAGGGGTCCGAATGAATGGAAACAGTTGTCGGCGCAACCGTCTTATCTGCTGAAAAGCGTGCCCTGTATTAAGTCCTGCTTCCTGTCTAGGCTGTGATAGCCAAAGGTTTGTTATGATGTATCAGATGGGATGTTATGTTTGGAAACCATGTGCAAAAACCAATTTTTTCTCTCTCTCTCTCTCACACACACACACACACGTACCGTATTTTTTGCACCATAACACTCACTTTTTTCCTCCTAGAAAATAAGGGGAAATGTCTGTGCGTGTTATGGAGGGAATGCCTACGGGTGGCATGCCTACGGATTTTCCTCCTTAAAAACTATGTGCGTGTTATACAGCGAAAAATACGGTATGTGTATATGTGTGTGTGCATGTATATGTCCTGTTTCCTGCTGTGGGAAACGGCTGCCTCCCATGAGATCGGACCCCCGTCGTGCCAGTAATTTAGGGTCAATACATTCGCAGGGAAGCCAAGATGCTCGTTTTCAAGCTATTGTATTACAAACCTTACTTTCCGCTTGTGAAACATGGACCACTTATCAACGCCCTCTCCAACTCCTCCAATGATTCCATCAGAGGCAGGCATGTCCAAGGTTTCGGGGGCCCAATCCGGCCCGCCGGTCGATTTAATCCGGCTAGTGTGGCAGTTTATGCCCTGTGGTAAAATCCTAAAAAAAGCTCAGGAACTTCAGTCCTTAAAAAAGCTCAACAACCTTAGGGGTTAAATCCTAAAAAAAGTTCAACAACTTCAATCCCCCCCAAAAAAGTTCAACAACTTTGGTCAGTCCTCACACATGTTCATCCAAAAAGTTTGGTGGGCACCCCTGATCAAAGGTGTCTCTGGGAATTTTTAAACATCACTTGGGAAGACAGGCGAACTAATGCCAATGTACTGAAAGAAGCAAAGATCACCAGTGTGGAAGCAATGTTTCTTCAACATCAACTTCATTGGACTGGTCATGTTGTTCAGATGCCTGATTCTCATCTTCCAAAGCAACTACTCTATTCCAAATTTAAGAATGGAAAGCATCATGCTGGTGGTCCACAAAAGAGATTTAAAGTTCTCTAGGCAATTTTTTAAAAAATGTAGCATAAACACCGACAACTGGGAAGCACTGGTTTGTGAGCACTCCAGTTGAGAACAGCCTTGACCAAAGGTGTCCTGGGCTTTGAAGACACTCAAACTCGGGACACAAGGGAGAAACGGGCAAAGAGGAAGGAAGCATCACCGGGATGCTGTGGAAGGATTTGTGGATCCAGAATTGGTCCCCACAGCCCCTTACAAACTTACTGTTAAAACCATGTTTATGGAAGACAATCTTACTCAGCTACGAGGGATTGTGAAAGAAAGGAGGAAAAGGAGAAAAAGAAAAAGGAGGAGGAGAAGGAGAAAAAGGAGGAGGAGGAGGAGGAGGAGGGAGGAAAAGGAGGAGGAGAAAAAGGAAGAAGATGGAAGAGGAGGAAAAGGTAGAGGAAGAGGAGGAGAAAGAGAAAAAGGAGGAGGAGGAGAAAAAGAAAAAGAAAAAGGAGAAGGAGAAAAAGGAGGAGGAGAAAAAGAAAGAGAAGAAGAAAAAGGAGGAGGAAGAGGAGAAAAGGTTTAAATCTTTTTTCCTTTTTTACAGAAAGGATGCTTGCATCCTCTTCACATTGACAACCAGAGGAAGGTTTCCATTTGGGAAGAATAAATTTTTACAGATCTATCAAAAATGAATCATTTGGTTCTCAAATTGCTACTTAAGCTTCAGGCAGACAAACAGACAGAAGGCTAAACCAGGGTGGATCTGATTTAAATCAAATCAATTTAAATCATGTTTAAATCACAATTTCAATCACTCGTCCGTAAGTCTTGATTTCAATCACTAGTCAGTATGACTTGATTTAAATCTTTTTTCTCCCCCCCACCCTTTTTTACAGAAAGACTCATTATTGCTGGTATCATCTTCATATAGACAACCAGAGGAAGGTTTCTTTTTTGGAAGAATAAATTTTCTGAGTGGTTTTTACAGTTATATAAAAAATGACTGATTTGGTTCTACTCGTAGAAATACATAGACAGATAATGATGAAATGATGGTGAATTTTAATAAGTTAATTTTCTATTTGGACAACTTTTCTGCTGTACTTGATTAGAAGGGGGAAAATAATCATTTCCTTCATAACAATTTAAACAATTCATTGCACTAAAACAATAACATAATAGCAAATGTATCCATTTTGGTTAACTGATGTGGTTAATTTTTTTTAAAAAAAGAAAAAACTTAAGACTGAGTTTTAGCACACATGAATAACCTTTGGACTATAATGTCACTGAAAAAGAAAACTATCCACATTTATTATGCTATTTATAACAAACTTAGTTGGTCTCTAAGGTGCTACTGGACAATTATTTAATTTTTATATATATTTCGACTGTGTCAGACCAAAATGGCTACCTACCTGAATCTATGCTATTTTTGTAATAGATAAAGGACAGGAGAAAACTGGGCCAACTTATTTGTAGACCATCATTCCTGTTTATAAAAACCAATAATAATAATAATGAATTGAAAATCTTTGGAAAGATTTTTCCTCCCGAAGCATTTTAAAAGACATTGGGTAGTGAGCGGGTGCTTCCTGCTGAGACCTTGGCGTACCGCCATCAGTCAAACCATGCTAGCCAACATGACCAGTTGTCTAACTCAGTGTAACACAAGTTCATCTAGGGACCTAGGAAGCTGCCTTCTACCAAGTCAGACCATTGGAACTATCTAGCTCAGAAGTGTCTACACCAGGGGTCAGCAAACTTTTTCAGCAGGGGGCTAAGTCCACTGTCCCTCAGAGCTTGTGGGGGGCCTGACTATATTTTGAAGAAAAGAAAAGAAAAAAGAACAAATTCCTATGCCCCCCAAATAACCCAGAGATGCATTTTAAATCAAAGCACACATTCTACTCATGTCAAAACACCAGGCAGGCCCCACAAATAACCCAGAGGTACATTTTTTAAAAAAGGACACATTCTACTCATGTAAAAACATGCTGATTCCCAGACAGTCCGCGGACCTTAGTTTGCCTCCCCTTGCTTTTAGGAGCTTGTCTCCATGGCTTCAGAACGATTATAACTATAGGGTATGTAGACTGTTACATTGGACCGACCGTCAAGGTCCATTTTCTGCAGGGAATGGAAGTGAGAAGGAAAACTCATTCCAGAACCCCACACCCCCTGCAGCAAAATCTTTATTTTATTCCCTATGTCCTCCATGCCACCCCAACTCCTTCTGGTGTCCAAGAACAAATTTAGTTCCCAATCCCTAGTTTAACTTTCCCTGCATTCTTTCTGAATTTAAGACGGTAAAGCAACTAAGAGACTTGTAGAGCTTCTAGTTGCTCCTGGGTTCAAAAGTTTCTTGCTCTCCAGTCTGAATAATGCAGAACCTAAGCAGATCAACCCACCGACCCTTATCCTATAGAAAATGTAACACAATATTGCGTATTTTTCCGACTATAAGACTATAACCCATGTATAAGACGCCCCCTATTTTTGGGGACTCCAAATTAAGAAAATACCCCTCAGAAATACCTGTGTATAAGACGAGCTCTCAATTTTAAAACCTATTTTTTTGGTTTAAAAAAAACAAAACCCTAGTCTTAGACAAGGAAAAAAATGGTAAATGTTGGACTATTATCATGGACAGTGCTACTTGTTTGGAAGGACCACCAGTGTTTTAATATGCATGGCACTTACTGAGACACGGCTAAAATAAAAGAAGACTGCTCTGTGCATTTGAAGAGACATTTTTAATTGCCAAAGGTCACACACGTACACCACTGGAGACAATTTCTAGCATTGCTTTTGATTTAAAGTGGTATGGCAATAGAAGCATCAAACTGAGGAAAGTAGACATATTAATGTGATGGTGCCAAGCATTCCCCCAAGTCATGTGACGGAGCCTAGTACCTAGGGATTATAAATGCACAAGGCCGCCATGGTCTCTTCCCTGGCTGTTCAAAGCTATGGGTGCATGAAGGGGAAGAGCTGTTCCCTATCAAGAAATTGTGCCTCCCAGTCAAAGCCTGACAGGGGTCCAAGCACACAAGGCCTGATCTAGAAAGGTTGGGAGATCTCGGTCTCTTCAGCCATAGTATTCGGGGCCATTGTGAGAAGAGTGGCTAGGAAGAGGCAGTGTGCTAAAGTGGTGTGAGAGATCGGCTAGGTGGGTGTTCAGCACCCTGAGCTCCTGGCTGATGTTGTCAACACTGCACCGCATGGTTTGGAAGGTGTGGAGCAATTTCTCCAGAACATAGGGGTCTGTCGCCATAGTCACCGGCTGGTTATTTGGCAACCTCCGACTGATAGTGGAACGGGAGGTATAAATATAACCTGGGCCGATCCTCTGAGGGGATGGGAAATTAAAGCACCGGAGAGGGCTGACAGCTGCCCCATCTCCCTGCCGTGAAGCTTCCAGAGCAAAGTTGCGCAGGAAACTACCCTTAGCTCCCTGGTCTTCCCCGAGATCCCGAGGCGGAGGAAGCATGCTTGGGGAGCAGGTGCCATCCATTAAATCGGTGTGGAAAGGGGTAGTAGGAGAGTTGCCCGAGGAGCGAGAGGGAGCGCGAATCCGGGACATCGGATCGTATCCGAAAAGGATCTTCCTTGCGACGGAGGAGGCGGGCTGGAAATCCTGAGGGCAGAAAGGCGAGGCAGCGGGAGACGAGGGGCCGAAGATGGAGGGTGGCAACTCAGGTAGGAAGGTGTAGGAGGCCGGAGGCTCTGCAAAGGAAAACATGCGTGTCTGAAGCCAGGGGCGTATTTGCGCAGAAGGTGAAATATTGTCAAACAGAGCTAGTCGACACGTAACATTTAGTGTGCTCTACGTAATAGCGATGGGGAGGGGAAGACAAACCATTCAGACTTGTACTAGACTAGCAGGGACGTCCAACTCTCAGTAGATTGTGATCTACTCTCAGTGTAAAAAAACTGGCAGGGATCGACCTGTTGTTTCAGAAGCAAATAAATGAATAGAATGGAATATATGAATGAATAAAACATGAATGAAACGGAATATATGAATGAATGAAACTGAAGGAGCATTGCAATATGCACAGAATATAATCAAAAGTTGATTATATAAAACACAGCTTAGGGCCCTGAATCTGCAGTCCGATAGTAGAACTTAATTGGATGGTCCACTTTTTGTTGCTAGGAGGCAAAAGTTGCCGAGCTTTTTGGGAAAAGCAACATTATTGAGCTTTTTTTAGGAAGCCAATGTTGTTAGGCTTTTCTTTGGAAGCTTTTCTTAGGAACTCACAGTGGTCAAGCTTTTTATTAGGAAGGAAGCAGTTGTCCAGCTTTTTTTAAAAAAATTGGGGACAAGGAGACCAGATACCAGCCAGGAACACCCTGCGATCTACCAGTAGATCATGATCTACCTGTTGGACGTGCCTGACGTAACACTGAGTGTGCTCTACGTAATAGCTAAGGGGCGGGGGAGACAAACGATTAAGATTTGCACGAAAGGGATTAGTCGTACGACAATCAGCCTACAGCATTAACCTGGAGGGAAGCCCTCCAGGAGAATCATGTTTCCAATCACGTGCATTTGACATCGAATGTAGCAGCCAAGCAACCCACTCACCTGTGGCTGTTTGTAGAGAGAGATGCCTCCACCAGGTGCCTGGGTCAAACTCCTTTTTCTGCTAAGGTAGCCCCTAAGTCCTTCTCCAGGGAGACAAATGCCCAGGACATCTCATCCGAAATGTCTCTTTTTTGAGAGGTGACAGAGGGTGTGTCCATCCTGCTCAGAAGGGTAGAGGATGTGCTTCTTGCGCACCGGGGCAAGGAGGGGAGATGATTGAGGCATTCATTCCGCATTGTTTTAAGTTTCCCTAGGGGGGACCAAAAGTGACTCTTCGTCCCCTAAGCAACTGCGCATACAATGAAACCAGCTTTTCAGGGGAACTTACACCACTCTCTTCCTAAGTCAGAGGTCACAACACCTGAGACCTGAGAAATCCATTTTCCCCCTTCATATTAGTAGAACCACAAACTTCAGAAGTGCCAACTTAGCAGTGTTAAAGAGGCATCAGACATGGGAAATAAAGACTTAACTAATATATATTTGTTAATTGATTTTCAAATTGAGCCTCGTTCCAAAATTTTGCAATAGAGTCAGAACATTGGTTTTCAACATTGGTATGTCAAAGTTTAAAACTGACAAATTGTCCTTTTGAAAATCTGATGGTGCACCTGATGAAAATCTGATAAACTTATTGAGTTGATGAAAGTGTAAACAACATTAACCTTCAAGGGCACAATACAGTTTGTTTTTGAGGCAAGAGACTACTTGATTCAAAGAGCTAAATTTCATTCACATAAATAGTACATTTTGTACTGCACAAAGTATGTGGACAGAAAGACTACTGTGCTGAAAAAACTGGTATGGATGAGTACGAGGTAAGATGTGTTTATGCTTGGGAAGTCAACAAGGGCATAACAGAACCTGGGCCTATTGGGCAAATCAGTATAAATCTGTAAAAGTACAGAATACCGTATTTTCACGTGTATAAGATGCCCCCATGTATAAGATGACCCCTATTTGTTTGAGCCCCAAATTCAGAAATAAATAATGGCAACATTCTGTGTACAAGACAACCCCCAATTTTGAACTATTTTGGGGGGAAATATAGTCTTATACACGGAAAAATACAGCAAGTTGCTTTAGGGTGTTGATGCGAAGACAAGCCTACAGAATGCCATGTGATAAAAACAACACCAAATTACCAATTACTAATTTTAAAAAAAATCAAAGGGGTAGGTGTGCTATTTTTGCATGACCAAGTTTAATGTTCAAGACCAAGGAGCATTTAAGAAGCAGGGATCGTCTTCTCTCTGATTCCTATTTTAAATGATTAGTGGAAAGTAGAGCCCTTGAAGGATGGAATATAGTAAAGGCTGAGAATATTGTATCTAAAGCCCTGAGACTATTGGCTGCCGGCAGAAAGATATGCAGAGACAAGTCAATAAGAAGTCAAACTGTCTTTGTGTTTAATTACTCATTCTGATGAAACAAAAACCATTCATACATCACCTGCTATGCTGCCACAGTGGCGCTGTGGTCTAAACACCTGAGCCTCTTGGTCTTGCCGATTGGAAGGTCGGCGGTTCGAATCCCCGCAACGGGCTGAGCTCCTGTCGCTCTGCCCCAGGTCCTGCCAATCTAGCAGTTCGAAAGTACGCCAGTGCAAGTAGATAATAGGCACCGCTGCGGTGGGAGGGTAAACAGCGTTTCCGTGCACTCTGGTTTCCACCATGCGCCGGAAGCAGTTTAGTCTTGCTGGCCACATGACCCAGAAAACTGCCTGTGGACCAACGCCGGCTCCTTCGGCCAGAAAGCGAGGAGCGCTGCAACCCCAGAGTTGCCTTGGACTGGACTTAACTGTCCAGGGGTCGTTGACCTTTTTACATACCTCTAAGTCCTATCTCTAGCCCCTATCCCTATTTATTTTTTATTTTATTTATACCCCGCCTTCCCCGGTGGCTAACGTCAAGTATAAAAACAATTCATTAAAATACAACTTAAAAACAGGATTAAAATACAACTTAAAATGCAGCCTCATTTCAGTGGAAGCCCAGATCAAAAACTGTTTGGGGAGAGAAAACGTCAAATCTTCATCAAGGCCAACTATCCAGACTGGTCCTACGTGGGCCAGAAAAAAGCCAGGGAAGTCCCAAATAGGGGTTCCATCACATAAGGAAAAGGAAAGAGGGGAAGTGGATCAGGCTGATTCCAAGCCAAAGGCCAGGTGGAACAACTCTGTCTTACAGGCCCAGTGGAAAGAAATCAGATCCCGCAGGGCCCTGGTCTCATGAGGCAGAGCGTTCCACCAGGCTGGAGCCAGAGTTGAAAAGGCCCTGGCTCTGGTTGAGGCTAATCTAACTTCCTTAGTGTCAGGGAAGAGTTAGAGTTAGGAGTTTCCAGTTTCCCAGAGGGAGAATGTTTTCCCCAAGGGGGGGAGGAGAGCAGTGCATCTAACAGAAGAGAGCAACAGGAACAACAGGGAGGGACTGGCTGTTCCCAGAAAAGGCAAGGGTTAAGTTCTAGTTCAGATTCGGAGGAGAGGAGATACAAGCCACCTCGAGCCAGGAGGTTAGAAAAAAGAGCGGGAAAGGGAAGGGAAGGGCGCCTTCGCCATTTTGAGGGTGCCTGGTCACAGAGAAGCAGAGCTCAGAAGGTATCTGAAATAAGTGACTCTGAGGAATAGTAGTTAAAGATAAGAACCATTTATAAGTTTGTTAATACGCAATAAAAAGCTAAAAAAAGAACAAGAAGTGTTTGTGTGGTGATCTGAAGAGGACAACGACCAGTCCTGACACCTAGGGCCCGGGACCTCTAGAGTATTGCTATTTATGGACCTTAAGGTTCTCTAGAGTATTGCTATTTATGGACCTTAAGGTTCTCCGTAGGGCATACCAGGAGAGACGATCCCGTAGGTATGAGGGTCCTATGAGTGCCGCAACCCCATAGTTGCCTTGGACTGGAGTTAACTCTCCAGGGGTCCTTGACATTTTTACCTATTCCTAACCCCTATCCCTATCTTTAGTCCCTGTCCCTAACCCCTATGAGCACCGCAACCCTAGTCACTTTGGACTGGACTGAACAGCACAGGGGTCCTGTTCCTTCATCTTATGCTTCCTATGTGAAAACTATTAAGAAACTGCGCTGATTTTGTTCACTGACTAGAATTGCTGAGAAAATAAATGTCAACATAATGCATAAATCAACGGCATTATACATGTTTGACCACATTTAGACATGGGACATTCCTGAAAGCTCATCTGTAACAGCAGATAAATGCATCATCCTCCAAAGGCTCTGGCAACCATTATTTCCATTTTATACTGACTTGTTTTTAAGAGGAGATTTAAATATTGTTTGATTTTTATATCAAGAGTTTATATTTGATGTTAGCCGCCCTGAGCCCAGTCTCGCCCGGGGAGGGAGGGATACAAATAAAAGTTGTTTATTATTATTATTATTACTCTTTCCAGTGAGGAAAACCCTTGAGCTAGACCCAGGAAGGGGAGAAGGGTGGATCAACAGGCGAGCGGATCACCTTTCGCGCAGGTTCTCTTACCTTCTTTGGTCTTTGGAGCAGCTGCCGCCAGTTCTCTCTCTGAGGAGGGGTGCAGCATGGCCGCCGGGCCAGGATCCTGACCCTCGGGATCCTCCAACCTCTCCTTTGGTCGGCACACTGGGTCACTTTGCTTTTTGGCAACGTTAAGGACGTTCGGGGTGATGGACGGGCGCTGAATTGGTGCTGGTTTGGAGACCAAAACAGGAGATGGTGGCCACTGTCTTTTGGGTGAACTTGGATGAGACTTTTGTCTGATAAGAAAAAGGGATCGATCAGAGAACTGCACGGCACAGAAACATGTACAGCTATCGTATTTTCCCGTGCATAAGACGACCCCTATTTTTTGAGCCCAAAATGAAGAAATAAATAATGGCAACATTCCATGTATAAGGCGAACCCCAATTTTAAACTTACAAAATGGGGGGGGGGATACAGTCTTATACATGGAAAACTACAGTGTATTCTGGGGCAGGCAACTCCTTAGCTCCTAATTCTTTAGTCCAGATAGGAAGTTCTGACTCGGGCGTTAAGGCTGCATTTAAATAGATCCAGGTCTACTACCCCTTACAGCACTTTTTTACAACAGTGAAATAGAAGAGGGAAATTTGCTCAGAAATCTTTACTCACCGAAATTATAAGAATCAACAGAGCTTAGAAAATTACTGTATATTTCAATAGCCTTAAGAACAACTTAGCAAGGGAAATCATACCTAAACTGGGAGCTGGGGGCCCTGTAATACAGTGGTTCGGCTGCTTCCTCCTGGGCCGTGTCCAGAAAGTGGGGGGGGGGACCCCTGGGCTGTCACTTGTGGGGTGCCTCTTTCCCCATGCTTTTAAACATCTATATGAAGCTTCTGGGAGAGATCATCAGGGGGGTTGGGCTGGGCTGGGGGTTCATCAGTATGCAGATGATACCCAGCTCTACCTCTTTTTTAAATCAGAACCAGTGAAGGCAGTGAAGGTCCTGTGTGAGTGTCCGAGACGGTTGGAGGATGGATGGCGGCTAACAGATTGAAGTTGAATCCTGGCAAGACAGAAGTACTGTATTGGGGGGAAAGGGGACCAGCTGCGCAGCCTGGGGGTGATCTTGGACCCATGGAGGTGCAGGTCCATTCTGTTTCCAGGGCAGCTCCATCTGGTACGCAGGATAAGACCCTACTTGCCCGCAGACTGTCTTGCCACAGTGCAGCATGCTCTGGTTATCTCTCGCTTGGAATCCTGCCATGTGTTTTACGTGGGGCTACCTTTGAAGGTGACCCGGAAACTGCAATTAATCCAGAATGCGGCAGCCAGACTGGGAACTGGGAGGGGCTGCTGAGACCACATAACACTGGTCCTGAAAGACCTGCATTGGCTCCCAGTACATTTCTGAGCACAATTCAAAGTACTGGTGCTGAAACCCCTTGAAACCCCTCAACTGCCTCGGCCCAGTAGACCTGAAGGAACGCCTCCACCCCGGACACCGGGATCCCTCTTCCGAGAGCCTTCTGGCGGTTTCCTTCCTGCGAGAAGCGAGGTTACAGGGATGCAGGCAGAGGGCCTTCTCAGCGGTGGCACCCGCCCTGTGGAATGCCCTCCCATCAGATGAAAAAAAATTAAACAACTATCAGACATTTAGAAGACATCTGAAGGAAGCTCTGTATAGTGAAGCTTTTAAAATTTGATTAATTAATGTATTTTAATCTTTTGCTGGAAGCTGCCCAGAGTGGCTGGGGAAACCCAGTCAGATGGGCGGGGTATAAATAAATAAATAAATAAATACATACATACATACATACATACATACATTATTATTATTATTATTAAATTTTCATTTGGATTTCATACTAGCACATGCAAGAAGCTAAAGGAAGATTATGGGCTGAATCTGACCCCACTGAGTTTGACAGGAAGGCTTACAAACCAAGGTGTCAACCCACCCCCACTTCCTCAGTTCTGCCAGCTCCCGTCCATAACAATATAGCATTTCTGCTCACGTAAAGGTAAAGGTAAAGGACCCCTGACAGTTAAGTCCAGTTGCAGATGACTCTGGGGTTGCAGAGCTCATCTCGCTTTACTCGCCGAGGGAGCAAACATTTGTCTACAGACATTTTTCCCAGGTCATGTGGCCAGTGGCTTCCAACAAAATATTAAAATACAATGATTCATCCAGTATCAAAAGCTTCCCTAAACAGGGCTGCCTTCAGATGTCTTCTGAATGTCATATAGTTGTTTATTTCCTTGACATCTGACGGGAGGGCATTTCGCAGGGTGGGCACCGCCACTGAGAAGGCCCTCTGCTGCTTCCCTGTAACTTGGCTTCTTACAGGGAGGAAACCACCAGAAGGCCCTTGGGAGAGGAACCCTGGCGTCCGGGATGGAGGCGCTCCTTCAGGTCTACTGGGCTGAGGCAGTTGAGGGCTTTCAAGGTCAGCACCAACGCAATTGTCCCTTTGTTGATGAAGAGGAGAACAACCAAGGGGGGCAGGGAGGACCAAGCTGGTTTTACTCTAGAGTAAGATTCATGAAGAGGAGATGAATAGAAACCTGATTGTGGCTGGAGACGGAGCGCGTCTACCCACGTTGGCAGGAGAGGGAGACCGCCTGAGACCGGGCAAAGATGGCGACGGAGCGCGTCTACCGGTAGACGAGGGCTGCTTTGTGGGCTCCGATTTCTGCGGGAATAACAGACACATACTGGTAAGCTGCCACTTTCTAAAAGGCAATCAGGACATAAGGAAATGAGAAAAGCAACAAGCAATTTGTATTGTAAAATTATCCAATAATAATAATAATAATAAAAATAAAAACAACCTAGAAAGCTTATACTTAGCTGGTCTTTAAAGTGCTACTGGAATTATTTTTTTAAAAAAATGGGGAAAGATTCTTTTAAAGACTGTCTGAAGACAAAAGACTTAATTCTCTTAAGGGAGTTCTTTTTGGATCATCTTTTAGTAAAAATAAAAATATCTTTCATCTTATTATTATTAACAACAACAACAACAACAACAACATATTATTTATACCCTGCCCATCTAGCTGGGCGTCCCCAGCCATCCTGGGCCACTTCCAGCAGAATATTAAAATACAATGACAATTCCGCAGCTGAATACAGCTGAATACAGGATATGTGAAGCTGCTTTAGGTGTTCTGAGCTCCGGCCAAAGGACTTACCTGATCTCCCAAAGACATGGCACAGAAGGATTTCTATGTTAAATTCATAGATGATGACAGTATTGGACTTCAAATATGCTACCTGAAAGACACACTGCCCTTAGGAGCCTCCCAAAGTGGCTGGGGAAACCCAGACAGGTGGGTGGGGGGATAAATCATCATCATCATCATCATTATTTTAAAAAATTGTCCTGTAGCACCTTAGTTTGTTCTGGTCTCCAAGGTGCTACAGGACAATTTTTTAATTGTTTTATTAATTTCTACTGTGTCAGACCAACACAGGTACATTATTATTATTATTATTATTATTATTATTATTATTATTATTATTGTGATACCTCTACTTACATGCACCTCTGGTTACGTATTCTTTGGGATATGGATGCAGCAAACCCGGAAGTATTTTTCTGCGTTTCGCCGCGCATGCCTACCAGAAGCGCTCTACCACGCCACACGCCTGCACAGAACAAGCACCTCTGGTTGTGGAAACCTCGGGATCCGACTGGAGCTCCAGAACACATCCCATCCGCAACCGGAGGTACCACTGTGGTGGTGTTATAATATAAGGCTCTCCCTCCAGCCCTGTAAGAACTTTCTTGTTAAGTATATTAGGTCTTCAGTTTGAACAGATATTAGTAACTGAAAAAGACCGAAAAAACCAACACAAAAATGTAAGATTCAGGTAGGTAGCTGTGTTGGCCTGACGCAGTCAAAATAATAATAAAAAAAAAAATTGTCCAGTGGCACCTTAGAGACCAACTCAGTTTGTTCTGGGTCTAAGATTTACGTGGGCATGTGCCCTTCTTCCGATACACAGAAACCGAAGTCTGTATAAGAACTAGCATGAAAGAGGCCTCCCAGCGTTCTCACAGGCCCATATAAGAGCAGCGCAAACAGTTGGGCTTGATGAGCGTTTACTGTTCCCAACCCTAATTCTGCGGAAAGCCATCTAATTGGATTTGAATTTGATCCTGACTTGTTTTCAGGAGGTACTGTATTTTTCGCTCTATAAGATGCACGAGACCATAAGACGCACCTAGTTTTTGGAGGAGGAAAACAAGAAAAAAAAGATTCAGAATTTCAGAAGCCAGAACAACAAGAGCTTGCAGGGCAGCAGCTGAAGAAGGAGCAAAAAGGGTTTTCTTGTGTGTGTGTTTCTTTGTGGCTGATTAGCTGCTCTCCCTGTGCAAAGGTCAGAGGGGGTAGGGTTTCTGTTGAGGCAGGTGATTAGCTGTGGGGGGAGCTTATCAGAGCTTGCAGGGCAGCGGCACGCACAGTTTGATCCATCTTTTAGATTTAGGGGAGCTAGTCTCAAACGTTTGTTGGGGGAGACCTCGGTTTTTTTGGGGGGGGAGTTATTTGTCCTGTCTTCATGCTTTTTATGATGGAGGACCGCTGTAGTCACCCCCAACGACACGTTCTCAAAATGGAGGGTGAGGGAACAGCTGCAGTCGCCTGCGGTTCCTGCACAATGTTTGCCATCTTGCCAAAGGTTGCAGGCAGCTTTACCTGCAGCAATTGCATGTTGATTTCCCTCTTAAAAGACAAAGTCCAGCAACTGGAGGAACGTGTAGCTACGCTCCAAAGAATTAGAGAGCTGGAGCACTTCTTGGAAGCAGCAGAGCACACCGTCTCCACCAAGGAGGAGACGGGACTCCCCTGAGAAGGAGAGTTCACCAACACAGGAGCCAGATATATGGAGAAACGTGACTCAAAGAAGTAGGAGGCCCAGGGTTTGCTCTGATTATTTAGAAATACACAATCGCTTTGAGGTCCTCTCCCCTAGCATGGAAGACGAAAAGCAGACTCAATTTGAGGATCTCTGCCTCATTACAGTCGATCAGGTATATGAAGACGAGCAGCAAAGTCAGTCCTCAGGGAATGTGCAGGCGACCCTGGAACGGACAGCTCACGGAAGAACCCCGACCAGACCTAAGAGGAGGCGTGTAGTGGTGATAGGGGATTCCCTACTGAGGGGAACAGAAGCAGTGATCTGTGGGCCTGACAAGATGTCTCGGGAAGTGTGCTGTCTCCCCGGGGCTAAGATCCAACTTGTAACTGAACGACTGCAAGGAATCATAAAACCCACTGACAAATACCCCTTCCTCTTGGTTCATGTGGGAACCAATGACACTGCAAGCAATAGCCTCCAGAAGATCAAAAGAGATTATGAGGCTCTGGGCAGGAAATTGAAGCAATTAAATGCACAAATTGTCATCTCATCTGTCCTCCCAGTTGAACGACGTGGCCCGGGGAGAGAGGGAAAAATAGTGGAAGTGAACAGCTGGCTTCGCAAATGGTGTAAATAGGAACGGTTTGGATTCTTAGATCACGGACTGCAGTTTCTTGAAGATGGACTTCTGGCAAGTGATGGGCTGCACCTCACAACGGTTGGGAGGAATGTTTTTGCCAAAAATCTCAGAAACCTCATCAGGAGGGCTTTAAACTGACTAATGTGGGGGAGGGAGACAGTGCTCCTGAAGGTAGGAGTCTATCAATTGATGAAGATGATCATCCAAATGTCATAGACCAAATGGAGCAAACAGCACGCAGACCTAGTGGTGGGAGGAAAAAATCCTTAAATAAGAGACACGGGGGAATGATTAATGGACTTCAATGTCTGTACACTAATGCGCAAAGCATGGGAAATAAACAAGATGAGCTTGAGCTCTTGGTACAGCAAACTAAATATGACATAATAGGCATCACTGAAACCTGCTGGGATAAGACCCACGATTGGAATGTAATAACGGAGGGATACCATCTATTTCAGAGAAACAGATCAGACAAGAAAGGAGGAGGAGTGGCGTTATATGTCAGGGATGTGTATACCTGTGAAGAGATCCAAGATTTAGAACCTCAAAGCCAAAGTGAGAGCATTTGGGTCAAAATTAAGGGAGAGAAGAATAACAGGGACCTCATTGTGGGAGTTTACTATAGATCCCCAAGCCAAACGGAGGACATAGATGATGCCTTCCTGGAACAGATGGCCAAGCACCCGGATATTTGTTGGATGTCAAACTCAGCCAAGAGCATAAGGTCAAACAGATTCCTCACTGGCCTTGCAGACAACTTCATTGTCCAGAAAGTGGGAGAAGCAACAAGAGGAACAGCCGTTTTAGATCTGGTCCTAACCAATGTTGATGACCTGGTTAGTGGGGTAGAAGTGGAAGGATCATTAGGTGCGAGTGATCATGCTCTTCTGAAATTTACTATACAGCGGAAGGGAGCAGCCAAGCATACTAGGACTCAATTTCTTGAATTTAAGAAACCGACTTCATAAAACTTAGGGAAGTGCTGGGTGAGATCCCATGGCCAGTAATACTAAAAGGAAAGGGAGTTCATGATGGCTGGGAGTTTGTTAAGAGGGAGATAGTAAAAGCACAACTTCAGGCAATACCAATGAGATGGAAACATGGAAGGTGCCTAAAGAAGCCAGGGTGGCTATCTAAAGAACTTTTAACTGAGTTAAGATTAAAAAAGGATGTATACAAAAAATGGAAAAGGGGGGAAACCACCAAAGAGGAATTCAAACAAATAGCCAGCACGTGTAGACACAAAGTCAGAAAAGCTAAAGCACAGAATGAACTCAGACTTGCTAGAGAGGTTAAAAGCAACAAAAAAGGCTTTTATGGGTATGTTCGTAGCAAAAGGAAGAACAAAGAAACAGTGGGGTCACTCAGAGAAGATGGTGAAATGCAAACAGGGGACACAGAAAGGGATGAACTCCTCGATGCCATCTTTGCCTCAGTCTTCTCCGATAAAGAAAACAATGCCCGACCTGAAGAATTTGGAGCAAATGATTCAGCAGAGGAAACACAGCCCAGAATAACTAAGGAGATAGTACAAGAATACTTGGCTAGTCTAGATGTATTCAAGTCTCCAGGGCCAGATGAACTGCATCCAAGAGTATTAAAAGAACTGGCAGATGTGATCTCAGAACCACTGGCAGTCATCTTTGAGAATTCCTGAAGAACAGGCGAAGTCCCGGCAGACTGGAGGAGGGCAAATGTTGTCCCTATTTTCAAAAAGGGGAAAAGAGAGGACCCAAATAATTACCGCCCAGTCAGTCTAACATCAATACCAGGGAAGATTCTGGAGCAGATCATTAAGCAAACAGTCTGTGAGCACCTAGAAAGGAATGCTGTGATCACCAATAGTCAGCATGGATTTCTGAAAAATAAGTCATGTCAGACTAACCTGATCTCGTTTTTTGACAGAATTACAAGCCTGGTAGATGAAGGGAACGCAGTGGATGTAGCCTACCTTGATTTCAGCAAGGCATTTGACAAGGTGCCCCATGATATTCTTGTAAAGAAGCTGGTAAAATGCGGTCTTGACTATGCTACCACTCAGTGGATTTGTAACTGGGTGGCTGACCAAAGGGTGCTCACCAATGGTTCCTCTTCATCCTGGAGAAGAGTGACTAGTGGGGTGCCACAGGGTTCTGTCTTGGGCCCGGTCTTATTCAACATCTTTATCAACGACTTGGATGATGGACTCAAGGGCATCCTGATCAAATTTGCAGATGACACCAAACTGGGAGGGGTGGCTAACACCCCAGAGGACAGGATCACACTTCAAAACGACCTTGACAGATTAGAGAACTGGGCCAAAACAAACAAGATGAATTTTAACAGGGAGAAATGTAAAGTATTCCACTGGGGGGGGGGGGAATGAGAGGCACAAATACAAGATGGGTGACTCCTGGCTTGAGAGCAGTACATGTGAAAGGGCTGCATCAATAGGAGTATAGCATCTAGATCAAGGGAAATAATAGTGCCACTGTATTCTGCTCTGGTCAGACCTCACCTGGAGTACTGTGTCCAGTTCTGGGCACCACAGTTCAAGAAGGACAGTGACAAACTGGAACGTGTCCAGAGGAGGGCAACCAAAATGGTCAAAGGCCTGGAAACGATGCCTTATGAGGAACGGCTAAGGGAGCTGGGCATGTTTAGCCTGGAGAAGAGGAGGTTAAGGGGTGATATGATAGCCATGTTCAAATATATAAAAGGATGTCACATAGAGGAGGGAGAAAGGTTGTTTTCTGCTGCTCCAGAGAAGCGGACATGGAGCAATGGATCCAAACTACAAGAAAGAAGATTCCTCCTAAACATTAGGAAGAACTTCCTGACAGTAAGAGCTGTTTGACAGTGGAATTTGCTGCCAAGGAGTGTGGTGGAGTCTCCTTCTTTGGAGGTCTTTAAGCAGAGGCTTGACATCCATATGTCAGGAGTACTCTGATGGTGTTTCCTGCTTGGCAGGGAGTTGGACTCGATGGCCCTTGTGGTCTCTTCCAACTCTATGATTCTAAGAGGGATCGCTGCGCAGCGAAAGCTGTTCTGGCTTCTGGGATAGCTACACAGCCTGCATTCGCTCCATAAGATGCACACACATTTCCCCTTAGGAAGGAAAAAGTGAGTCTTATAGAGCAAAAAATACGGTAATTTCATTATTGCTTGATTTTATACCAGTGTTATCTATTTGGTGTTAGCCTTCCTGAGCCCAGTTTCGGACAGGGAGGGCGGGATACAAATAAAAGTTTATTATTTTTTATTATTATTAACCAGACCCTGATAGATAGTGGGAGGGTGGGGCGAGGTTTCTCTCCAAAGGGTAGTAGGACTCAGTGGGTATGGTCAACCTGTGGGCGACTGTGAACGACTGCAATTAGTCCGAAAGGAAAAAGCAAGGGAGAGTATGCAGATGACCAAAAATAGCCGAAAATAAATAAAAAAATGGTCCAGTATGACCTTAGAGACCAACGAAGTTTGTTCTGGGTATAAGCCACAGATTGGGAATGCATAGTATAAGCTTTTGTGTGCATGCACACTTCTTCAGATACACTGAAACAGAAGTCACCAGACCATGATATGTAGTGGGAGGGTGGGGTAGGGTATTTCTCAGAAGGATAGTATGAGATGGGTGATTTTATGGTTCCAAAATGGAAACCTTCCTCTGCTTGTCCATATTGACTACAAGTATTAATCATGGAGGTGCAGGTCTGTAATCCTTTTTTATGGAAAGGTTCAGCCTTTCTGGCATCCTCTCAATATGGATAAGCAGAGGAAGGTTTCTGTTTTGGAACCATAAAATCCCTTTTTTCCCCAGAAAGGTTCGACCTTGCTGGCATTCTTTTAATATAGACAAACAGAGGAAGGTTTCCATTTTGGAACCATAAAATCACCCATCTCCTACTACCCTTCCAAGAGAAAACCCCGCCCCACCCTCCCAGTATATATAAGGGTCTGGGGGCTTATGTTTCCGTGTATCTGAAGAAATTTGCCTGCACACAAAAGCTTCAACCCATACCAAACTGAGTAGGTCTCTAAGGTGCTGCTGGACAATTTTGTTATTTTTTTTACAAAGATAGAAAAGAAGATTCAGAAACAGGACTGTACTATTAAAAGTACATCATCCTTAAAACTGCGGTGAGAGAAGCACTGTTATTGCCCTATCAAAACTATCAAGAGATCCATCAGCTTTGAGGAAGCCATTGGTATTTTTATTGAACCAACGACCCGCCTGCGGTCATCGACCCAAATGCCGCCGACCCACCTGCGCCATTTCTGGTGAAACGTTTCCCGACGGAGAGCCGGCCGCCTTCAGTCGGTCTGTGCTGCGGCTGCGCATGGGCACTTTGGGTGCGTGGGCCGGGGAACTGACAGCACTGCCGGGAGCTGAACGGGGACAGAGGAGATACTCTATAAAGTTGGGAATTTGGCAGGGCAAACAGATCGCTGAGGGGAAAAGCAGGTGGGGAAAGAGGACAGAGAGAGAAGGAGAGACTCTCAACTCCGGCCCTCCAGATGCTTGGAACTAAAATGCCCATCATCCCTGACCACTGGTCCTGTTAGCTAGGGATGATGTGAGTTGTAGTCCCCAAACAGCTGGAGGGGGCCAAGTCTGGCCACCACTTAGTTAAGAGCAGGCATGGCCAAACTTGGCCCTCCAGATGCTTGGGACTACAATTCCCATCATCCCTTGCTAACAGGATGAGTGGTCAGGGATGATGGGAATTGTAGTCCCAAACATCTGGAGGGCCAGAGTTTGCTTATGCCTGCTCTAAACTGTGTTTTATATCATTGACTTTATTTTGCTCTATGTATATTGTCATGTTCCTTCGGTGCTACGTCTTATGGCTGACGCAAATAAAGATTTCATTCATTCATTCATTCATTCATTCAAGAGATCCGGTAGACAGACCGCCACCATTTGAAGCACACAAACCGCAAGAGGGAAAAGAAGAGGGAAAAGAAAACAGAAGGAACAGGCCATTAAAATGAAATGCTTTCCCCACACAAGCAACAGCGAAAAATGTTTTTTGTTCTAGGTTACTTGTCCATGAGGAAGGCAGCCATCGTAATTCATCACGACTGTTAAATTAGGATTCTTTCATATATCTTTTATGAGAAGCTACCGTACCTTTCCGTGTATAAGACTAAGTGGCGCTGTGGGTTAAAGCCTCAGCGCCTAGGACTTGCCGATCGAAAGGTCGGCAGTTCGAATCCCTGCGGCGGGGTGCGCTCCCGCTGCTCGGTCCCAGCACCTGCCAACCTAGCAGTTCGAAAGCACCTCTGAGTGCAAGTAGATAAATAGGGACCGCTTACCAGCGGGAAGGTAAATGGCGTTTCCGTGTGCGGCTCTGGCTCGCCAGAGCAGCGATGTCACGCTGGCCACGTGACCCGGAAGTGTCTCCGAACAGCGCTGGCCCCTGGCCTCTTGAGTGAGATGGTCTGTCAAGACTGGCCCGTACGGGCAGGGGTACCTTTACCTTTTACCTTATTGCTGGTACAATCTTAATATTTACAACCAGATGAAGGTTTCATTTTTGGAAGAATAAATTTTCAGAGTAGTATTTACAGTTATATGAAAAATGACTGATTTGGTTCTACTCTTAGAAATACATTGACAGATAATGATGAAATGATGGTGAGAGTTAATAAGTTTAACGCTTTCTATTTGGACAACTTTTCTGCTGTACTTGATTGGAAGGAGAAAAATAATCATTTCCATCATAACAATTTAAACAATTTATTTCACTAAAGCAATAACATGATAGCATAGGTATCCATGTTTGTTAACTGATGTGGCTAAACTTGTTTTGTTGTTTTAAAGACTGAGTTTTAGCACACATGAAAATCTTAAAAACAAATCCTTCTTTCCTGATGAACAGCCTTTGGACTATAATGTAACTCAAATAGAAAATCTTTAAGTAAGGTTATATCCTCCAAAAGCCTTTCATTTAAAAAATCTGATTTAAATCAAAATAATCCGATTCAAATAAAAAAAATGATTTTATTTATTTATTTATTTTAAAAAATCATTGATTTTTATCCACCCTGGTTAAGAAAACAACATAGCAGCTGTGTTTGAAATGCAATGTGGTGGGGGGAAAGGGGTATAAGGGAAGGCATTCCAGCTTCTTATGGAATCAAAAGGAATTCGGGCAAAATCTGCTGCCATGCAGGCATGTAATTTGTACCTCCCTGGCACACAGGTCCAATATGGTTCCCACAAGGGATTTTCACCAGTGTCCCAGAAAGAACACAGATTTTCAAATTTCCAGCAGCAGGTCTAGCTGCAGAACAGTGGTCCTTTGATTCTCAAATGCCTCGGTTCTCAAATGCCAAAACCCGGTAGGAAGCGTTCTGGTTTCCGGACGTTTTTCGGAAGCTGAAGGTCCGACATGGCTGTCAGCAATTATTTCTGGGGCGCTTGCGCCAATGAGAAGCCACGCCTTGGTTTTTGAACATTTGGACTTCTGGACTGGGTGAAGTTTAGCATATTGTTTTTGCACTTCTTTTGGCATTTTTGTTTTTTTAAAAGGCTTTTTCAGTTGATTTGTTTTTGTGACTGTGTGAACCCAGTTCAGCTCCTGATGGACTGATTGTGTGACTGCAGAAATGGATAAAAGCCCCCCATCCAAACAATGACTTTAGCTACGGATGGATGGATTGTTTTGGAACAGACTTCCAGAACGCTTTAAGTTTGAGAACCAAGATTTAGGGAAGTTTTTAATGTTTAATGCTGTTTAATGTGTTTTTAATACTTGGCTGGGAGGAACCCAGGGTGGCTGGGGAAACCCAGCCAGATGGGCGGGGTATAAATAAATAAATAAATAAATAAATAAATAAATAAATAAATAAATAGGTACCACTGTACTCAACGTGGCTTGTGACAGCCCGGTTCCATGATGCCAGGCGCATGGGCAAATCCCACTCGCCATTGCAGTAGCATGTGTCACACTGGGCCTGGAGGGGTTGCTGTGCTAATACAGTGGTCCCTTGGTTTTCAAACTGAATCTGTTCCGGAAATCTGTTCCAAAACAAAAGTGTTCGAAAACCAAGGCGCTCTTTCCCATAGAGAGGAATGAAAAACAAATTAACACGTTCCAGGCTTTGAAAAACAACCCCTAAAAACAGCCATTTCACATGAATTTTGCTATCTAACAGGACCACTGACTCATCAAATGAAAGCAGTAAGCAATGTACTGTACTATAAAAGAAATAAAACAGCATGGTAGGTGATAAAATTACTGTACTTTTCTGTGTGTAAGACTAGGGTTTATTTATTTGAAAATTCATGCAAAAATGGGGGGTTGTCCTATACACGGATACAATCTCCCCCCGTTTTCTTAATTTGGAGTCCCCCAAAATAGGGGGTGTCTTATACACAGAAAAATAAAGTAATTTTTTTCTGACCTGCACTGATGATAGTCATTGTTTGGATGGGGGGCTTTGATCCATTTCTGCAGTCACACAATCCATCCATCCATCCATCCATCCATAGCTAAAGTCACTGTTTGGATGGGGGGCTTCTATCTATTTCCGCAGTCACACAATCAATCCATCAGTAGCTGAACTGGGCTCCACACGGTCACAAAAACAAATCAACCGAAAAAGCATCAAAGCCAAATAAAGAGCAAAAAAAAAAAAAGTGCCAAACTTCATCCGTTCCGAAAGTCCGTTTGACTTTCCAAAATGTTCAAAAACTGAGGCGCGGCTTCCAATTGGCGCAGGCGCCCCAGAGTAGCCGACAGTCGAATTTGATGTTCAGCTTCCGAAAAATGTTCGAAAACCAGAACACTTCCTTATGGGTTTTCAGCGTTGGGGAACAAGGTGTTTGAGAACCAAGGTACCACAGTATGTCCCATGTTCTGCAAAGTGGGCTGGATGTGAGTGCATCCAAAGACACAGGGATGAATTTTGTCTACCCAGGCTAAGACTCCCAGTGTGCTATCCTGCGTAAGCGGAGAAAGTCTGCCCTTCCGTTCTGCCCTGAAGAGGAACAGCTGTCAAACCTGGACTTCCACAGCATGTCCTTCCTCGTTATAGATTATACCCCCAAATTCTCATGTCCTCACACAGTCCTACCACATAGGCTTGAAAGTACCCTCCCTGTTTTTAACATCTCCGACAAACGTTTGAGGTTTTTTTAGACCAGGCACCCCAAACTTGGCCTTCCAGCTGTTTTGGGACTACAATTTCCATCATCCCTGACCACTGGTCCTGTGAGCTAGGAATGATGGGAGTTGTAGTCCCAAAACAGCTGGAGGGCAGAGTTTGGGGTGCCTGGATTAGCTTTTCCTCTCATTTTGATGTTTCTATGGTGAACCCCTTTTGTCTGTCCTTGCTATATCTTTCACTGAGTTGGAAGGAGAGGTTTAATAAGCGCATTGGCCAGATACACCACTCCTAACACATCATATGTGTTAAAAATAATTGATTTTTATCCACCCTGGTGCCCTGTTACCTGAGGGATCTTGGCCATCAGCTGATAAAGTGGCGGCACTTTTACTCCTAGCTAGGGAGGCCTGGGTGGGGGTAAGCAGGCGGCTGAGCACGTTGCTCTCCAGAGGACTGACCTGGGAACGGCGAGCTGGAGGGCGGGAAGAAACCAAAGAGGATTGCAACAGAAAACCCAAAAGCAAAGCAAGCAGCCTAATGAAGCAAAGTATGGGAGACTATCGCAAGTCAAAGTGCATTTAGAAAGAAAGAACATCATGGAGAGACAGTGAGAGCCTACACCAGGGGTCAGCAAACTTTTTCAGAAGGGGGCCGGTCCACTGTCCCTCAGAGCTTGTGGGAGGCCGGATTAGATTTATTTTTGGTGGGGGGGGGGAGAATGAACAAATTCTTATGCCCCACAAATCACCCAGAGATGCATTTTAAATTAAAGGACACATTCTACTCATGGAAAAACACGCTGATTCCTGGACCGCCCACGGACCGGATTAAGAAGGCGAATGGGCTGGATCCGGCCCCCGGGCCTTAGTTTGCCTACCCATGGCCTACACTCACATATGATTTAAAACACGTTATTCTTAAGGGAAGCTCAATAATTTTAAAATTTTAAAGCCCAATTTATATCAAAGCAAGAAACAGATAGAAATACATGTTTTTAAAATCTGTTTTTCAGCCATCCTGCACTGCTAGTGCACAAATGGGAAACCCCACTGATGTTAAGTATGCCTGCACATTTCTTTTTTGTCTTAATGTAGTTAATGTAGGCAAAGATCCTGGTGGATTGGCACGCTTTACATTAACAGTGGATTACTATTATATTTGAATATTAAACACAGTGGTACCTCAGGTTACAGACACTTCAGGTTACAGACTCCGCTAACCTCGAGTTAAGAACTTTGCTTCAGGATAAGAACAGAAATTGCGCAGCGGCAGCGGGAGGCCTCATTAGCTAAAGTGGTGCTTCAGGTTAAGAACAGTTTCAGGTTAAGAACAGACCTTCTTAACCCGAGAGGTACCACTGTATTCTTAGCAATAAGACCAGAGTTTATTTAAAAAACGGCTTTCATTAGCAACCAATTTTCCCACTTCTCCTGTTTTACGGGCTGGGCAGAAATCTGTTTTTTGCACCTTTCTGCTCTGCTTGCAAACCTTTGGATTCTGGCTGCTCAGAATTCGGAGGAACTTTGTTATTCAGTCTGTTTAACGAAGAACTTCTTTTAGTTGAGCCTGCAAGGATAAAATCGTGCCACGATTAGCTTTGCATATAGTAGCATGTATATCAATCAAGCCAATTACAAAGATTGACAGAAGATGATTACGCTCTTCAATCTGAATTGCAATGTGTATAAAACTCCACGTAGATGGAAAGAGGAAGCACATTCTCGATTAATTCAGAAAGCAATTATTGCTAGGTGGAAATTTCTCAACCACTTTTTTTTAATTGACAGGGCCTGTGAACTACCTTTTCTAATTGGCTACAATCCTAATTAGCTTTGTAAATGCTCTATTTCACAAATACAGTCTTGTGCGGAAGAGGTCAGTATACCAATGGTTGAAAATCTACTGTATTTCCCCCAATTTTTTTACGGTTTAAAATTGGGGGTCGTCTTATACACGGAATGTTACCATCCATGATTTCTTCATTTTGGTCTCAAAAAAGAGGGGTCATCTTATACACAGAAAAATACGATACTTCGCATGTAGAGAACACCCCAGGGTCAACCCCTGGGGGTCTCCAGGTAGGGCTGGAAAGACCGCTATCTGAAATCGCAAGGAACTACCGCTAGTTAGTATGAACAGTATTGACTTAGACGGGCCAATGGTCTGATTGTGGGGAAGGCAACTTCCTAGGTCCTAATCCCACAAAATAACAGTAACAGGGGGGCTCAGTGCAATTACTGCACGTAGAGAATGAACCATCTGCCCAGACTTAGGGCAAGTTCATCATCATCATCATCAGTTTTTATTTATACCCCGCCCATCTGGCTGGGTTTCCCCAGCACAGACTCAGGCCCAGTTCATTAATAATAATAATAATTTATTATTTCTATCCCAACTGTCTGGCTGGGTTTCCCCAGCCACTCCTGGCGGCTTCCAACAAAAGAGTAAAAATACATTAAAACATCAATAATTAAAAATTTCCCTAAACAGTTCAGAAGTCAATGACTTCCCATTCGAGGCTGACAGGCACACACCCCTTCCTCTCTGTCATGGCCACGAGACCTGAAGATTTCACTTCAAATTTTAAGGAAACCAGTCTGCTGTTAAATCCAACTCAGGAAACTGGGGTTTGTTTGACTCCCTGGTCCTGAATGGGGCAACTGTGCCCCTGAAGGACCAGCTGCGCAGCCTGGGGGTGATCTTGGACCCAAGGAGGCACAGGTCCATTCTGTGTCCAGTGCAGCTCCATCTCGGACGCAGGATGAGACCCTACCTGCCCAGAGTGGCGGATGCTCTGGTTATCTCCCGCTTGGACTACTGTCATGCACTCTACATGGGTCTGCCTTGGAAGGTGACCCAAAAACTGCAACTAATTCAGAATGCGGCAGCCAGACTGGGAACTGGGACCGCTGAGACCATATAACACCAGTCTTGAGAGACCTGCACTGGCTCCCCGTATGTTTCCGAGCCCAATTCAAAGTGTATTAAGAGGATGCTGGCGAGGCAGACTGAACCTTTCTGTAAACAAGGATTTCATTCTTCCCAAAAGGAAACTTTCCTCTGTGGGTCAATCTGAAGAGGATGCCAGTGAGGTTGAACCTTTCTGTAAATTAAAGTCTTACTGAGACCATAAAACACCAGTCCTGAGAGACCTGCATTGGCTCCCAGTACATTTCCAAGCACAATTCAAAGTGTTGGTGCTGACCTTGAAAGCCATCAATGGCCTTGGCCCGGTAGACGTGAAGGAGTGTCTCCACCCTGGATGCCGGGGTCCCTCTCCTGCGAGAAGCGAGGTTACAGGCAACCAGGCAGGGGCCTTCTCAGTGGTGGTGCCCACCCTGTGGAACACCCTCCCACCAGATGTCAAGGTGTTAAGCAACTATCTTACTTTCAAAAGACTTCTGAAGGCAGCCCTGTTTAGGCAAGTTTTTCATGTTTCATGCTGTATTGTGTTTTTAATATTCAACTGGGAGCCGCCCAGAGTGGCTGGGGAAACCCAGTCAGATGGCCAGGGTATAAATAATAAATTATTATTATACTATTGTTGTTGTTATACTGTTGTTGTTGTTGTTGTTGTTGTTGTTGTTGTTAATAGATGGGTCATTGGTCTGATCCAGCAAGTCTGTTCTTCTATTCTTATGACTGAGAATCAGCTATATTTAGAATCAAAGAACCATTATCACAAATCAAGATAACTAGATCTGACTCTGTAATTCTCCTCTGCAGGTGGAGGTTAACATGACCATATGTGGTCATGAAGTATGAACTTGTGCAGCCCATGCACAACCTTGCCTGCTGTCTGTGAAATCTAGAAAGTCTCAGGACAGGAGATGTACATAAATCACTTTTAATAGTAAACGGTTGAGGGTATGTGACTCTATGTGAGAAAAGCCTCACACAATACAGCAGAGAATAATTGGGCGTACGGACAGAAGTACGTTGCAAACCGTATGCATGATATGGCTGCTCTCTTTGCCGTGCTACTTTAGACTTTGTGCAATGGCCGGCTGGGGATGCTAGCAGCAGGATCAGAGATTGCAAGGATAAATGTGCAGACAGTGATTTAAAGAAGTCGAATTGTAGCGGAGGGAAGCTGCGGGTGGGTGGGTGGAGTACTATACAACATGTACCGTATTTTTTGCTCCATAGGACACACTTTTTTCTTACTAAAATGTAAGGGGAAATGTCTGAGCGTCTTATGGAGCGAATGCGTGGTCCCTGGAGCTGAATTACCCAGGGTCAAAAAGCAGATCATGCTCTTTTTTTTGAAAGAGGGAAGTGGGTGTTGAAACAAAGCCGCTGATTGGCAAGTGATCGGGAAGCGAGATAAGGGACACTAGCGATAAAGGAGGCTGACTGTGAGGGGGAGGTAAAGACAGCAAACTTGCAAGGAGAGGAGACAGGAAGACTAAAGCAATGAAGAGAGAAATCAGAAGAAAAGGAGGAGCAAAAAACTGCTCCAGCTGAGGAAAAGACACTAAGGCAAACAAAAGAGAAGGGGGTGTTGAAAGGAAGCAGCTGATTGGTAAGCGATAAGGGAAAGAGATAAGGGACATGATAAAGGAGGCTGCCTGGGAGGGGGGATCCTCAGGATTTTTATATTGGATAGCCTCAAATTCACCATCAGATCACATAACATGTCCATGGCTATAGCCTGCACCAAAAAAATCACACATCCACTGTTTTGTGGGGCCGCAATGGTGCAAAAACGTGGTTACAAAGCACAGATCCACATGAATCCTCAGGATTTTTGTATTGGGCCACCCCAAATTCACCGTCAGATCACCTAACATGTCCATGGCTACAGCCTACACCAAAAAAATCACGCACCCACTGTTTTGTGGGGCCGCAATGGTGCAAAAATGTGGTTACAAAGCACAGATCCACATGAATCCTCAGGATTTTTGTATTGGGCCACCCCAAATTCACCATCAGATCACATAGCATATCCATGGCTACAGCCTGAACCAAAAAAATCACGCACCCACTGTTGCCTGGGGCCGCAATGGCACAGAAACATGATTACAAAGAACAGATCCACAAGGATTCTCAGGATTTTTGCATTGGGCTACCCCAAACTCACTGTCAAATCAAATGTCTGTGGCCACAGCATTCACCACAAAAATCATACGTCCACTGTTTCGTTCAGAATATTTTTTTCTTGTTTTCCTCCTCTAAAAACTAGGTGCGACTTATGGAGTGAAAAATATTTTGTTTTCAATGTTTTTGAACTGTGTTTTTTCTTCTCTCAATTTCATTTCATTTTTTTCTGTTGTTCTATTTTTGCTGTATTATTTAAATTATTTTTTTTTAAAAAAGGAAAAGGGAAAAAAAGGAAAGGGGGGGAAAACCGCCACCAATTTTCAGACACCTGACTACTGTCCTTTTCCGTGTAGAAGACACCCCCATGTATAAGATGACCACTCTTTTTTGAGCCCAAAATGAAGAAATAATGAATGGCAACATTCTGTGTACAAGACTACCCCCAATTTTAAACTTCAAAAATTTGGGGGAAAATATAGTCTTATACACGGAAAAACACAGTACTTAAGTCTTGGGTCAAATGGAAGTACTTGTGATTGACAGCATGCAAATCCTGATGGGTTAGTATGGAAGAGTAGGTGGCAACAAAAAAGGAATGGCAGGATAAATTATTAGATTATGCTGAATTGGCCAGATTAACAGAGACGATTAGGGGACAATCCAGATAAGAATTCCAAAAAGAATGGGGAAAATGCAGAGAATACTTTCCCCAAAAGTGCCCCAAAATATACACCTGGACTTGTTTCGATTAATTTCTACAGGAGACTTTGTGGTTTTTTAAGTCATAATTAGGAAAAATTGTAATAATCCCATACAAAAGAAATAGTATACAAGAAGTAAATAAGGAGGCCATTTACAGGATAAAGGAAGTCTTTTATTTTTATGTTATATTTGTGTAAGAGGATAGGAGTTTAATTTTGATAATTAAATTGTCAGTAGTGGTGGGTTTGTATGTATGTATGAGTTGTTGTGGACTATGTTGTAAATAAAGGTAAAGGTAAAGGGACCCCTGACCATTAGGTCCAGTCGTGACTGACTCTGGGGTTGCGGTGCTCATCTCGCTTTATTGGCCGAGGGAGCCGGCGTACAGCTTCCAGGTCATGTGGCCAGCATGACTAAGCCGCTTCTGGCAAACCAGAGAAATCAGGGGTAATAATTTGGCTTTCTGAATTCCAGAACTGAGGGGGTCTGCAAAGTGTCTACCATGACTCTTCTGTTCTAAGGGACCTTGTCACATCCAGCAACCAATGGGTGGAGATATGCACTGTCCGCTGGGTTAACAAACTAAGTCAAAAAGGGAAATTTAAGGCCAAAATATCACGAAGAGGTGTAAAAGCAGACTATGTTGTTGCTGTTTTGCAAACATACACTCACCCTTGCTGGGAGAATTCAGACGTGCTGCTGAGGATGAAAGGCGCTTATTGATGACAGTTTCCGCTTGCTTAAGGTTTGCTGAGGAGGTAGAGCGCTTGCTGCCTGAAAAAAGGAATTATTACTTTAGCACAGGGTAGATTTAAGTTCTCAAACTGAATCTGTTCCAGAAACCAAAGCATTCCAAAACCAAGGTGTGCTTTCCCATAGAAAGGAATGCAAAATATATTACTCCATTGGAGACTTTGAAAAACAACCCCTAAAACAGCCATTTCACATGAATTTTGCTATCTGGTCTGCACTCTTTATAAAGACTTGAGGAATGAGATTCTCACCCCTCTTTTATTGTCCATTCTGGGTCACCCAACCACTGCCAGTCTCCTTCCTCTTGGCAGGTCAAGAGGAGCAGAGGACAGCAAAGGCTGCCAGGTTTTGAGCTGGGGCCATCAGAAGATCCACTATTTGGCTGCTGATTGAGGACCCTAAGGTGTCTTTTATACCATCGACTTTTGATTTCTGTTCTTTGTATATTGCATTCCTGTTTTGTTGCTATGGCTGATGGCTGACACAAATAAAGATTCATTCATTCATTCCAACTCTTGAGACACAGGCACAACTCCTAAAAGGATGTCTCCCTGGGACATGCAACTCTGGGGTCTCTGATTCAGTTCATAGAAATAGCAAGGTAGCAGACTGGGTGGGTGAACAGGTAGGCAGGTAAGGAGTTCCTATGGTGGAGGCAGCATCTAGGCTATATTACACCAGACACCAGAGAATATTCCAAGGGGCCATGCCTAAGGTTTTCATGCAGTGTATACAATAATCTTATGAGCAAGCAGGTCATATGAATTCTTTCGCTCTCAAAGAGGAAGTAGCAAGTCAGTTGCATGCAAGCAATTGCCTGGTTAAGAGGAACGCAGCTCTGCATGGGTTACGGAAGGCCTCTAAGCAAAACCGTTCTAGACAGGAAGTTACCGTTGCTTAAATCCAGCTATTGAAGGGGAATGCCAAGGCTAATGGGGTTAGTTCAAATAATAGCAAGCAGGCAAATAGATACTAGACCCACCTTCATCTGGAATTGGCGACTCTGTGAAATAAAGTTTGTAAACGAAAATCACAACGATGAAACAAGCATGAGAGAATTCACAAGGAAAACATTCAGAAATAAGGGGCAAGGCAGGATTAAGGTTCTTAATCTTAAATAACTGGCACTCTTATTAAACAATCCCATTACAAGATGTAACATTAGTTAAATCCCCAATCTGCCAGTACCTAACAATATAGGAAGCTGTCTTATACTGGGTCAGAGCATTGGGTTCACCTAGTTCAGTACTGCCAACACTGGCTGGCAGAAGATGTTCAGGGATTCAGGCAGGGAACATTCCCAGCTCTACTTGAGATGTGATGTATTGAACCTGGGCTCTTCCAAATAATAATAATAATAATAATAATAATAATAATAATAATAATACTGCTACAACTAATAATAATAACATTTCTACCCTGCCCATCTGGCTGGGTTTTCCCAGCCACTCTGGGCGGCTTCCAACAAAATATCAAAATGCAATAATTCATCCAATATCAAAAGCTTCCCTAAACAGGCTGCCTTCAGATGTCTTCTAAAAGTCAGATGGTTGTTTATTTCCTTGACATCTGACGGGCAGGCGTTCCACAGGGCTGGTGCCACAACCGAGAAGGCCCTCTGCCTGGTTCCCTGTAACTTCGATTTCTCAGGGAGGGAACTGCCAGAAGGTCCTCGGGAGAGGGACCCCAGTGTCCGGGGTGGAGGTGCTCCTTCATGTCTACTGGGCTGAGGCCTTTTAGGGCTATCAAGGTCAGCACCAACACTTTGAATTGTGCCTGGAAAGGTCCTGGGAGCCAATGTGGGTCTTTCAGGACTGGTGTTATGTGGTCTCGGGCTGTGCAAATGCAAAGCATGTGCTCTGTCACCCCAAGGGCCTGCCACCCTTACAAAGATACTGTTTCAGCCCAGAAGGACATCAAAATGTAGATTAAGGGAGTTTATGCCCCTTTTGATATTAACATTCAATATGAATGCAAAAGACTCAGGTGTTATCAAGCACCGGGAAGCCTCACAGAAACTTGCCTACACTTCGCGTCATTGTTACACTCCTATGACAAGCAGAAGCTGACAGGAACGCCTTGCTCCAAACGGGACAGGTTTTAACAGTGTGCCACCCGACCCGATTAACAATTTTTAAGGTAGAAATGTCTCTAGGAGGAGGCACCCACAAGGGAAATGGAAAGCTTGTCTATTTAAAAAGTTCCCCCTCTGCTCAATCATTTTTAGTCATCTGAAGGCAGCCCTGTTTAGGGAAGCTTTGAATATTGGATGAATCATTGTACTTTAATATTCTGCTGGAAGCCGCTCAGAGTGGCTGGGGAAACCCAGCCAGATGGGCGGGGTATAAATAATAAATTGTTGTTGTTGTTGTTGTTGTTGTTGTCAGGAAAGGGAATTAGCCATGATAGCTAAGTGAATGTCCAGGCTCAAACAGAAAGTTCCTCCGAGTAGCCGTTGTGGGGGTGGTAAACAGCAATGGGTGGCTATTTCCTCCATGCACTAAACTGGGATTCCTGGAAGCAACTGGCAGGCCAATGCCAAAAACAAGATGACTAGATTTATTGTATTTTATTGTATTTTAATAAAGATGGGTGGGGTATAAATAATATATCATCATCATCATCATCATCATCATCATCATCACCACCACCATCATTGGTCTGATCCAGCAAGTCTGTTCTTCTATTCTTATGACTGAGAATCAGCCGTATTTAGAATCAAAGAACCATTATCACTAATCAAAATAACTAGATCTGACTCTGTACTCATTCTCTCCTGCAGGCCAACTTCGAAAACCAAATGTCTAACACATGGGTAGGCAGATTAAAGCCGGGGGCCGGATCCGGCCCAATCGCCTTCTCTTTTTAAAAAATATATATATATATTAACAGGCCAATCACATCACATTATCCAAATCACATTATCCAAATCACATACAGCCAAATTTTAAATTTTGTTGGGGGTACCCATACATCAAGCTCCGCACGAGTCCAAAACTCTGAATGAGTCCAAACATCACTTATATTACTGCTTTAATTAGACAGTTCTATCCAGTTCAATCCAGATAGTCCTTTATTACTTTCTTTCTCTTCTTGTTGTTATCGTATATTCCTTTCTTTGCAATCTCTGATAATTTTCACAAGCAGATTGAAAATAGGCATCCCCTGTGTGGGTTTTGTACTCTTCAAAGATCATATCGCTCAGGGACAGCCTCTGTTCAACGCTTTCATTAAAAAAAAAATCTTCGGTCTGTCCTTTACTTTTCTCAGGCTTGCCAAATAAATCAAATGAATCAGGAGGCTCTGTCAGGTCAAGCTTGCGTTCCAACATTCCTTCTCTTTCGAACGGTCCTGATTCTCCTCCCCCTGTCCTTCTTTCTCTGGCGAGACGCCATTTTTTAACTGCGTCATAAAAAATTTCCTCTTTCTTACCGTTCACCAATCCTCTCTCCTGTTATAATCCATCCCACACAGTTCTTGAATTCCTGCTTGTGATTAATAAAAATGCAACGATCTTATTTCTATCTGGGATGAAGGGTTATTAATACCACATCATGCAAAGGAAAAAAAGTTTTTTCCTTCACCCTCCCTTCATTCCAAACATACAGTCTCCTAGTGGTGATTCATCAGAAGATTTACTTATCCATCCGTCACTTCCGGTCACAGAGATCCATTAATCAGCAGTCTTATCTCTCGAACATTACTTGATGTATGTGCTTCAGCTACATTTCCAATCATATGTTTCCAATTATAATTCCGAGCTGAAGCAACCAGCACGCGCCGATTGGAATCGGCGTCGGGAAGATCTGACTTCACCGAGGGCTCGTGCCAAGTGTTCGGCACCCCCATCTCTCGGATCAGGGGGTGCATTGTGAACACCGCTGGCAAGGCAGCACCCTCCCGTCTCCTGGGGGGGTAGGAAGACTGCATACTTCCTATAGCAGCCCCTTAATTACCTCGTATGGGTCAGAGAGATGTTATTGTCAGCCATCTTCCAACGCGCCACCTGGTGGCCCTTCGGCCCAATCGCCATCTCAATCCGGCCCATGGACGGTCTGGGAATCAGCACGTTTTGACATGAGTAGAATGTGCCCTTTTGTTTATTTAAAATGCATCTCTGGAGGGATGGTGGACTGGCCCCCTGCTGGAAAAGTTTGCTGACTCCTGGTCTAACAAGTATCTGCAAGATAACTGACATAGGAAAGCTACCGTGCTTTCTGTGGAAAGAGCCAGTTTAAACAGGCCACATTTACTGAACCCTTCATAGAATCATAGAGTTGGAAGAGACCACAAGGGCCATCGAGTCCAACCCCCTGCCAAGCAGGAACCACCATCAGAGCACTCCTGACATATGGTTGTCAAGCCTCTGCTTAAAGACCTCCAAAGAAGGAGACTCCACCACACTCCTTGGCAGCAAATTCCACTGTCAAACAGCTCTTACTTTCAGGAAGTTCTTCCTAATGTTTAGGTGGAATCTTCTTTCTTGTAGTTTGGATCCATTGCTCCGTGTCTGCTTCTCTGGAGCAGAGGAAAACAACCTTTCTCCCTCCTCTATGTGACATCCTTTTATATATTTGAACATGGCTATCATATCACCCCTTAACCTCCTCTTCTCCAGGCTAAACATGCCCAGCTCCCTTAGCCGTTCCTCATAAGGCATCGTTTCCAGGCCTTTGACCATTTTGGTTGCCCTCCTCTGGACACGTTCGTTTGTCACTGTCCTTCTTGAACTGTGGTGCCCAGAACTGGACACCTTTACTTTTAAATCAAACCACACTTCATTCCCATGCTCAGTTTTTCATACATCCAAAGCTGCCTTACAGGGAGCCAGACTTGTGGTCTAAACTGGCCCAGCACTGACTACTCTGGCTGGCAGCATTTAAAAGACTGTCTCAAAGCAAATTTAAATTTAAAAATGGAAAGCGTAGTGCTGGTGGTCAACAAAAGAGGTTGAAAGATTCAAGGCAAATCTAAAAAAAAGTAGTATAAACACCGACAACTGTGAAACACCGGCCTGCGAGTGCTCCTTGACCAAATGTGTCCCCTGGGCTTTGGAGACACTCAAACTCAGGATGCGAGGGAGAAACAGGCGAAGAGGAAGGCACGCTGGGCAAATCCACACTGGGATTAACTCCTGCCTGGAATCCAATGTCCCTGCTGCTGAAGGACATGTTAGTCCAGAATTGACCTCTGCAATCCCACAAAAGGGATTGCCAAAGAAAAAGAGGGGGAAGAAAAGGAAAAAGGAGGAGCAGGTGGAGGAGCAGGAGGAGGCGAAAAGAAGAAGAGAAGAGAAGAGACGAAGGAGGTGGAGGATTAGGAGAAGAAGAAGAAGAAGAAGAAGAAGAAGAAGAAGAAAAGAGGAGGAGGAGGAGGAGAAAAGAGGAAGGGGAAAAGGAGGAGGAGAGATGGAGGAGAAGGAGGAGGAAGAAGAGGAGGAGGAGGAGACGGAGAGAAGAAGAGAAGGAGGAGGAGAAGAAGAGGAGGCAGAGAAGGAGGAAAAAGAGGAAGAAGAGGAGGAGGAGAGGCGAAGGAGGAGGAAAGGAGGAAGAAGAAGAGGAGGCGGAGAGAAGAAGGAGGAGAGGAAGAAGAAGAATCCTCTGGCTGGCAGCATCTCTCCAGGCCAACAGAAAGGTAGCCCCAGACACCTACCTGGCTTGCCATCCGAATCAGTCACAGAGCCGCCCCAGGACCATCTCTTCTGTCGAGTTTCCAGCCGCTGGCTCCGCTCCAGGGTGCGATGCAGCACCGCCTCATAGCGCTCCTATTGATCAAAAAATCTCTGGAGTTAGGCAGCGGAAACTGTGAGCGCGTCACTCTCTGGAAAATTATTATGATGAATGCATATATAATATATGACAAATATAAACAGAAAATACAATTATGAGGTTAAAAATGAGAAGAGACAAAAGTTCCAACCTTAATTTTAACAGATAAGGAATACAAAAATTTAAGCAGATGAAACAGAGATGTTATAAATCAGAAAGGGAAGTTGGGGGAAGTCATGGCAGGGGGTGGTTCACTGAAATTGTAAAATGTAATTTGAATGTTTGATTATGTTAAAATTTATTTAATGAAGTCATTAGATGATAGATAGATAGATAGATAGATAGATAGATGATAGATATAGATGATAGATAAGATATTGCTATAGATATAAAATATATGCAATAATAATAATAATAATAATAATAATAATAATAATTTATTTATACTCCACCCATATGGCCAGGTTCCCCCAGCCACTCTGGGTGGCTCCCAATCGAATATCAAAAACACAATACAACATTAAACGTTTAAAAATTCCCTAAACAGGGTAAGAATCCCTCTCCAGAGGAGTTTTAACAGGGTGGATAAAAATCAATGATTTAAAAAATAAAAAATTGAATTTTAAAAAAATTAAATCACATTTTTTAAAATTTAAAATATTAAGCTTAAACAGACAAGCTTAAATATTCTTTAAGCTTGTTTGTTTCCACGCTCAAATAAAGAATATTTGAAAAACTACTATGATAGCAAAAATCTCCTGGCAGACCTTGAATGATTCTTGTAATGTATATATAATAAACTAAATAATTTTTCTCTGAAGAAAATTAAGGAAACAAAGTAAAAGAACATGATACTGTGTAAAAAATAACAAATGAGATTCAGTTTTTTGAGAACAATCGGAAGTTTATTTTATCTTTCTTATCTTTATTCTTTATTTTCTTTTTTTTCTGTGTAGTGTACATGCATAAATTGTAATATGGTAAATTGTTGTGTAAATACGTGTTGAATGTTTAATGAAACAAGCATAATATAGGATTTTAATGGCTTGGTATAATTTTTTTGAAAAAAATAGAGGATTTGGGTAAAGGGGAATGATATTATTCTTAGAAATTAGAAATATTCTTTCTAATATTTTCTCTTTCTGCATATTTTAAACTAATCTTGTTTAAAATAGGCAGAAGGATAAAAGATTAGAAAGAATCAGAAGGGGAAGTTGGGCTGGCAGAAAGGGAAATATGTTTGTTTCTTTCCGTGACTTATGTTATGTTGATTGAATTGTCAAACCCAATACACACACACAAAAGCAAAACATCTTCCAAATTCACTAGTTGTGAACTGAATCAGTCTGAATGGAATGATTAACGGAGCGTTGTAACTGCAACCACTTCTAGATATTTTTAAGGGATGCAATGACCAACCTGTTAATATGAAAAAACACTGTTCTAAGGATAACATATTGATATGCATAGAATAAGAATGTCAAGATGTTCGAAACTAAGGCAAAATTAATACAGTGGTACCTCGGGTTACATACGCTTCAGGTTACATACGCTTCAGGTTACAGACTCCGCTAACCCAGAAATAGTGCTTCAGGATGAGAACAGAAATCGTGCTCTGGCGGTGCGGCAGCAGCAGGAGGCCCTATTAGCTAAAGTGGTGCTTCAGGTTAAGAACAGTTTCAGGTGAAGAACAGACCTCCGGAACGAATTAAGTACTTAACCCGAGGTACCACTGTAATGGCTTTACATTGATTTCTACAAGACACAATGTTAAAGCATTTATAACATACCGGATGTCGGGTTGCGGTGGAGGGAAGCCACAAGGGTGTAAATGATAGTTTTTTATTTTTGAGTATATGGATTTTGTTTTTCGTATTTCTTTCTTGTTTTTTTTTTCTTGATTAATTTTATACACACACACACACACACACACACACACACACACACGAGATGCAATGAAGGGATGATTGTGGGCATTGTGACCCCTTCCAAGTTGTCCCTTATGCCAGGGACATTCGACTCCCAGGAGACTGTGATCTACTTCCGGGGGTGGGGGGTGGGGAGACTGGCAGTGATTTACCCATTTTTTAGGGCGGTGTTCAGAGTTGACAAGCGTTTATTTAGGGGGGCAGACCAAAGTTGTTGAGTTTTTTTAGGGGGGCAGGTCAAGGTTGTTGAACTTTTCTTAAGGGGGCAGGTCAAAGAAAGCTTTTTAAGTATGTGATGGGAATGCAAGAAAATAAGAGAATTTTGGGACATTACCGTATTTCCCCGTGTATAAGACTAGGTTTTTCCCCTAAAAAATAATGTCAAAAATTAGGGGGCATCTTATATACGGGGCCATCTCCCCCCATTTTCTTAAATCTGAGCCCCCCCCCAAATAAGGGGCATCTTATACATGGGATGTCTTATAGACGAAAAAAAATACGGTATATATAATGATTTTTTTTTTAATACTCACGTTCCCATTTACAAAAAAAATGGAGAGCAGACTTGCTCGATCAGACCAATGGCCCATCTAGTCATCTTGTTCTGGGCACTGGGCAGCCAGTTGCTTCTGGGAATCCCAGTTTAGTGCAAGGAGGAAATAGTCACAATATATATATAATAAACTGAAAAAGATACTCAAATTCCCATTTACAAAAAAACCGGAGGCCCTCCTATTAGGAATCATGCCAACAGAAATTAAGAAAAAGGTTAGACCAGTCTTCATGTATGCACCGACAGCAGCCAGAATTTGAGTGGTGAGGAATTGGAAAAGTGAAAATATTCCCACAAAAACCAATTGGCAGGCCCAAATGGTAGAATATATACAACTGGCAAAAATGACAGGGAGACTTCGAGGATACTCGACATAGAAGGTGAATAAAGAATGGGTAGTATTGAAAGATTATTTGAATACTGATGGGGATAACAAAAAACTTCTGACAGACATAGATTAACTCTTGTAACTGAAAGGTGACAAATAAAAGGACCTTTTGATAAGAACTAAGAAATCGCAAAAAGACACTATGTGTAAAATTACAAATTGAAATATGGTATAATGAGAATAAGCAGAAGTTTGTTTTACTGATTTCATCCTTGATCCGTATTTTAATATTCTGTTGGAAGTCACCCAGAGTGGTTGGGGGAACCCAGCCAGATGGGCGGGGTATAAATTTTAAATAATAATAATAATAATAATAATAATAATAATAATAATAATAATTCTGTTGGGAGCCGCCCAGAGTAGCTGGGAAAACCCAGCCAGATGGGTGGGGGAGAAATGATATATTATTATTATTACTATTATTATTCTATTTTTTCCTTTTCCTTTTTTTCCTTTCTTAGCAAAGTTTGTATATGGAGTTTGTACATGGAGTTTGTATACAGGTTACATTGTTTATTTTTATGTATGTAATGTTTGAATGTTTAATAAAGATTTTTAAAAATTAAAACAAAAATAAAACGGAAAGTGTGAGAAATTGCAAAAAATTGCGGGCAGCCAGTTGGACACCCCTGACTTATACTCTAAAAGATGATTTAGACAGCTATAACTAGTGCCACTATCATAGTGTCTCTCTAATGCAGGCATAGCCCAACTTGGCCCTCCAACTGTTTTGAGACTACAACTGGAGGGCCAAGTTTGGCCAGCTCTACAATACCTTGTCCTCCTCCAGCTTCTGTTTCCGCTTTTCCTCTACTGCTACTCTCCTTTGTTGCTCCTTCAACTTCTGTTCCTTCAGTCGTCTCTGCCTCTCCTCCATTTGCTTCTCATACTGGAGCTTGGCCTTCTTCTCCTTTTCCAATATCTGAGTTTCTTTGGCAGCTGCAAATTTCAACCAGGGTGGATAAAAATCAATGATTTTAAAAAAATATTTTTTTTAAAAATCGGATTTAAAAGATTTAAATCAATTTTTTAAAATTTAAATCAGATTTTTTGGTTTAAATCAGATTTTTTAAAAATGTACCGTATTTTTCGCCCCATAAGACACACTTTTTCCCCTCCAAAAATGAAGGGGAAATCTGGGTGCGTCCTATGGGCGAATGCAGGCTTTCGCTGAAGCTTGGAGAGCGAGAGGGGTGGGTGCGCACCGACCCCTCTCGCTCTCCAGGCTTCAGGAAGACCTCTGCAGCCTGGGCAGCCCTGCAGGAGGTCAGGCAGGGATGTCTAGGCTGCGGATAGCAGCCTGCTTCCTGGAGCGTCGGGCGCCCTGAAAGCAGAGCGCCCGGCGCTTCGGGAGCACATCCGCAGCTGGGCAGCCCTGCAGGAGGTCCAGCAGGGCTGTCTAGGCTGCGGATAGCAGCCTGCTTCCTGGAGCGTCGGGCGCCCTGAAAGCAGAGCGCCCGGCGCTTCGGGAGCGCATCCGCAGCCTGGGCAGCCCTGCAGGAGGTCCGGCAGGGCTGTCTAGGCTGCGGATAGCAGCCTGCTTCCTGGAGCGTCGGGCGCCCTGAAAGCAGAGCGCCCGGCGCTTCGGGAGCACATCCGCAGCCCGGGCAGCCCTGCAGGAGGTCCGGCAGGGATGTCTAGGCTGCGGATAGCAGCCTGCTTCCTGGAGCGTCGGGCGCCCTGAAAGCAGAGCGCCCGGCGCTTCGGGAGCACATCCGCAGCCTGGGCAGCCCTGCAGGAGGTCCGGCAGGGCTGTCTAGGCTGCGGATAGCAGCCTGCTTCCTGGAGCGTCGGGCGCCCTGAAAGCAGAGCGCCCGGCGCTTTGGGAGCACATCCGCAGCCCGGGCAGCCCTGCAGGAGGTCCGGCAGGGATGTCTAGGCTGCGGATAGCAGCCTGCTTCCTGGAGCGTCGGGCGCCCTGAAAGCAGAGCGCCCGGCGCTTCGGGAGCACATCCGCAGCCCGGGCAGCCCTGCAGGAGGTCCGGCAGGGATGTCTAGGCTGCGGATAGCAGACTGCCACCCGGCGGGCGGGGCGCCCTGAAGCAGAGCACCCGCCCGCCGGACAGACATCCGCAGCGTGGGGAGCCCTGCAGGGGTTCCCCGCAGGGCTCCCCACGCTGCAGATAGCAGCCTGCCTCCCGGCGGGTGGGGCGCCCTGAAGCAGAGCGTCCCGCGCGCCGGACAGACATCCGCAGCGTGGGGAGCCCTGCAGGGGTTCCCCGCAGGGCTCCCCACGCTGCGGATAGCAGCCTGCCGCCGGGCGGGCGGAGCGCCCTGAAGCAGAGCGCCCCGCGCGCCGGACAGACATCCGCAGCGTGGGGAGCCCTGCAGGGGTTCCCCGCAGGGCTCCCCACGCTGCAGATAGCAGCCTGCCTCCCGGCGGGTGGGGCACCCTGAAGCAGAGCGCCCCGCGCGCCGGACAGACATCCGCAGTGTGGGGAGCCCTGCAGGGGTTCCCCGCAGGGCTCCCCACGCTGCGGATAGCAGCCTGCCGCCTGAGGCAGACATCGGCCAGCCCCACAAGCTCAGGGAGGTGCAGCGCCCTTCCTCGACCTGGTTTGGTTTCCCCGACCTGCTTTTGGGGGGGAAATAAAGGGAAAAAAATTTTCCTTTATTTCCCCCCCAAAAAACTAGGTGCGTCCTATGGGACGAAGCGTCCTATGGGACGAAAAATACGGTAAATCAGATTTTTTAAAAAATGTAAATCAGATTTTTAAAATAAAATGCTTCTGGAGGAAAATTTTTTCTAAAGATTTTCTATTTAAGTGACATTCTAGTCCAAAGGCAATTATTCATCAGGAAATAAGGATTTCTTTTAAGTTTTTCATGTGTGCTAAAACTAAGACTTTTTTTAAAAAATGGTTTAAACACATCAGTTAACAAACATAGATGCCATGATACTATTGTTTTAGGTAAATAAATTGTTTAAATGGTTATGAAGGGAATGCATCTTTTTCTCCTTCCAATCGAGTATAGCAGAAAAGCTGTCCAAATAGAAGCAGTTAATTTATTAAACTTCACCATCATTTCATCATTATCTGTCAATGTATTTCTAAGATTAGAACCAAATCAGTCATGTTTGATAGAACTGTCAAAACCACTCTGAAAATTTATTCTTCCAAAAATGAAACCTTTCTCTGCTTGTCCAGATTAAGAGGATGCCAGCAAGGCTGAACCTTTCTGCAAAATAAATTGATTTGAATCAAGTCTTACTGACTAGTGATTTAAATCAGGTCTGACTGACTAGTGATTTAAATTGATTTGATTGAAATCAGATCCACCCTGTCTGCCACACAAATGCAACAGGCTGCATTTTTTATCCATACTTTTAAATATATGCCTACCTTGCTGCTTCTCGCGCTCCTCTCTCCGTTCCCTGGCCAGCCTTTGCCTCTCTTCTGTTCTCAAAGTGGAACCATCGATCACTGGAAAGGACGGCAAAGTTGAACTGGTTACAGGGCTGAGATTTCTGGAGGAACAAGTGACCAATGGGCGCAATTTTCTTTTCCCAGGAGTGCAACTCCAGCCTGATCAGAATTAGGGTGGTTCATAAAAAGCTGAAAACTCATGGGAACCAGCAGAAAAAATTAACATTCCAGAATTGCAGAGAGAATTTCATAGAAAATATCCCCACAAGCCAAAACCCCATAACTGGCATCTTCAAGAAATTTTTGAAGAGACAGATAGTGAGGAACAAGAGTTCATAGGGTTCGGTCCTTCAGAAACAGAGGAGAGCGAGGAGGAGGAAGGGGGGCTTAGGGGAGGGGGTGATGTCAGGGAAGAGTTAGAAGTTTCCAGTTTATCAGAGGGAGAAAGCATTCCCCAAGGGGGGAAGGAGAGCAGTGAAGCTAATAGAAGAGGAAGAAGAAGAAGAAGAGGTTGGATTTGATATCCCGCCTTTCACTCCCTTTAAGGAGTCTCAAAGCGGCTAACATTCTCCTTTCCCTTCCTCCCCCACAACAAACACTCTGTGAGGTGAGTGGGGCTGAGAGACTTCAAGGAAGTGTGACTGGCCCAAGGTCACCCAGCAGCTGCATGTGGAGGAGCGGAGACGCGAACCCGGTTCCCCAGATTACGAGACTACCGCTCTTAACCACTACACCACACTGGGAGCAAGAGGAACAAGAGGGAGGGACCGGCTGTTCCCAGGAAAGGAAAGGGTTCAGTTCTAGCTCAGATTGGGAGGAGGGGAGATACAGGCCAGCTCTAGCCAGGAGGGTAGGAAAAAGAGCAGAAAAGCAAAGGGAAGGGCGCCTTCGCCATTTTGAGAGTGGCTGGTCACGGAGAAGCAGAGCTCAGAAGGTATCTGAAAGAAGTGACTCTGAGGAATAATATTTAAGAACCGTTTATAAGATTGTTTTGTTAATAATCAATAAAAAGTTATAAAAGAACAAGAAGCGTTTGTGTTGTGATCTGAAGAGGACAACGACCAGTCCTGACACGTGGCCAGCGTGACGAAGCTGCCTCTGGCGAGCCAGCACCAGCACACGGAAACGCCGTTTACCTTCCCGCCGGAGCAGTACCTATTTATCTACTTGCACTTTGACATGCTTTTGAACTGCTAGGTGGGCAGGAGCTGGGACCGAACAACAGGAGCTCACCCCGCCGCGGGGATTTGCACCGCCGACCTTACGATCAGCAAGTCCTAGGCACTGAGGTTTTATCCACAGCGCCACCTGCGTCAGATATAGCCATATAATTCCTAGTGTAGTAAGATAAGACCTTTGGAGCAGGCATTTTAAAAATAGAGTTTTTTAATAAACCATCCTACTGAACACCCAATGCTTTTCTGTGGAGCAGGGTCAAGATATTAACTCAGGCATGGCCAAATGTGGCCCTCCAGCTGTTTGGGGACTACAATTCCCATTATCCCTGAGCACTGGTCCTGTTAGCTAGGGATGATGTCCCCAAACAGCTGGAGGGGCAAGTTGGGCCATGTCTGGTAGAGGTAAGACTGGCAACAAAGTATAAAGAGAAGCGTTGGAAGTCGAATATTTGTGGTGTTCACATAGGATTTGTAGGTATGTTGGGTATGTATTATATGTAATGTATGTAATGTATTGTATCATATTTGTTAAGCACTATGTAAACTGATGTATAATAAAGATTATTTTAAGAGAAAAGTAAATGCAGGGGTCAGCAAACCTTTTCAGCAGGGGGCCGGTCCACTGTCTCTCAGACCTTGTGGGGGCCGGACTAGATTTTGGAGGAAAAAATTGAACGAATTCCTATGCCCCACAAAAAAAGAGATGCATTTTAAATCAAAGCACACATTCTACTCATGTAAAAACACCAGGCAGGCCCCACCAATAACCCAGAGGTGCATTTTAAATAAAAGCACACATTCTACTCATGTAAAAACACGCTGATTCCTGGACCATCTGCGGGCTGGATTGAGAAGGCCACTGGGCTGGATCCGGCCCCCAGGCCTTAGGTTGCTTACCCATGTGGTCATTTCCTGCTTTGCAAAACAAAAACAGCATCTTCACTGGCCCAAGTAGACCAATTCCTACCGAGCTTTTGAAATATGTCAAAATGGGACTCTTCTGAGAAGGAGAATATGCAACTTAAAAAGTAGCAGCACAGATTCGTGAACTAAAAAGCGGAAGGATGCGAAGAGCCACAACCAAGGTAGCCACAGGAATGGTTTTTTTTATTATTATTAAAGCAAGAATTTTACCTGGCCTGGTTGAAGATTTCATACCAGCTGGAGATTGGAGTGGAACAGGACTAGCACCACTTTGGCTTCTTCTTTCTTCTGCTAACACCTGGGCTGCAGCGACTGTAAAACAGACCACAATCACAGTTATTACAGCGAAAATCCACAATGTATTTCTGGCGGCAGGCTTCATGCAAGACTTGCTGGTTTGTCTCATCATTTTTTAAAATTTCTTCGTATATCATGTCAAAAAAACCAGCATTATTTTTATGAGGAATTTTCACAATGGACATTCCAAAGGACAATAAAAAGAGTCTTTCTATATGCGACTGGGGCCGCCAGGATCATGATTACAAAACCCTGGAAAAACAACATATTGCCGACAAAAGAAGAATGGCTCTTAAAACTTAGCGAGTATCTAGAACTATCTCAACTTACAGAATCAATAAGAAATCACTCAAATGTGAGAATAAAGAGAGAATGGGTTGTTTTTATAAACTACATGAAAAAAGGTGGTTCTCAGTACTTCTCTTGGCTTGGGGTAGCCTAAAATACCACAGGCAATCCATAGACTTACTAAGAGAAAACAGACAAACAAAATATGATTTATTAGGAACCGCTGGTGGGTGGGGAAGGAAGTCAAGATACGAAGTAGGGAGTCAAGCCTGAAGTCATAAGAGGAAATGTTATAATTATAAAAACCTGTAAGAAATAACTAATAGGAGAAAGGATGGCTTGTATTCCTTACAAAGAAGTTTATTGGATACTGTTTCATTTCTAGTTTCTTTTTCTTTCATTTTTCTTTTTTCCTATCTTTCCTTCTTTTGTTGGATATGCAGTGGCGTAGCTTGGGGGGTGCAGGGGGGCCCGGCCGCACCGGGTGCAACATCTGGGGGTTAGGGGGCGCAAATCCACGGGTTAGGGGGTGCAAATTACTTGCCTTGCCCCGGGTGCTGACAACCCATGCTACGCCACTGTGGATATGTAATATATACATACAGTGGTGCCTCGCAAGACGAAAAGAATCCGTTCCGCGAGTCTCTTCGTCTTTCGGTTTTTTCGACTTGCGAAGCAAGCCCATTAGCGGCTTAACACTATTAGCGGCTTAGCGGATCAGCTGATAAGCGGCTTAGCGGATCAGCTGATAAGCGGCTTAGCGGAACAGCTGTTAAGTGGCTTAGGGCATCAGCTGTTAAGCGGCTTAGCGGATCAGCTGATAAGCGGCTTGGGGAAGCAAGCCCATAGGAAATTCGTTTTGCGAAGCACCACCCTTTCATCTAGCGGGTTTTCCGTCTTGCGAGGCATTCGTCTTGCGGGGCACCACTGTATTATATATGTAATGTTTTTTTGGCTAAATAAAAAAAGGAGGGGAGAAACTTGCTGGTACGACAGTATTCAAACCTGCTTCTTGTGCAGATACGTCTCTAAAAATAAAAAGCTCATAGTTCTAAAACTCCTCACCCACAATAATACAGAAAGCAGACTTAACATGGACACGGGTATCAGAATGTGATCCCATCTCAGGCCTATTTCATTGCTCATCTTCTAACACTGTGTATGCCATCAAATGCCAGCAGTGCCCTTCGGCTCCCTATGTTGGGCAAACAGGCCAGACTCTATGCCAAAGGATAAATGGGCATCAATCTGAAATCAGGAATCACATGGCAGAGAAGCCAGTTGGCCCTCCAGCTGTTTGGGGACTACAACTCCCATCCTCCCTGACCGCCAGTCCTGTGAGCTAGTTATGATGGGAGTTGTAGTGCCCAATCAGCTGGAGGGCCAAGTTGGGCCATGCCTGATCTAGAGCAGTGGTGGCCCAACTTGCCCCTCCAGCTGTTTGGGGACTACAATTCCCATTATCCCTGACCCCTGGTCCCGTGAGCTAGGGATGATGGGAATTGTAGTCCCAAAACAGCTGGGGGGCCGAGTTTGCCCAATCACTGCAGTAGGAGAACACTTCCATCTCCCAGGACATTCAACGCAGAATCTCCAAGCAGCTGTCTTATGACAAAAGAATTTCAGAAATAGACTTGAAAGAGAAGTTGCTGAATTGCAACTTATTACTCAACTGAAAACTATGGAGAGACCTGGTCTGAATAGAGATATTGGATTCCTGTGTCTTTATACATGCTAAAGCTATTTTGGGTCATCTGCATACCATCCCTTGCTTTTTCAGTTGTTAACAGTCACCAGCTGGTTGACCATACCCACTGAATCCTACTACCCTTTGGAGAAAATCCCCAACCCACCCTCCCACTATACAGTGGTATCTCGGGTTACATACGCTTCAGGTTACATACGCTTTAGGTTACAGACTCTGCTAACCCAGAAATAGTGCTTCAGGTTAAGAACTTTGCTTCAGGATGAGAACAGAAATCATGCTCCAGCGGCGCAGCAGCAGTAGGAGGCCCCATTAGCTAAAGTGGTGCTTCAGGGTAAGAACAGTTTCAGGTTAAGAACGGACCTCCGGAACAAATTAAGTACCTAACCCGAGGTACCACTGTATATCAGGGTCCAGACCAGTTTTACATACCATACTAAAAGAGCATAAAGCACAATAGAATTAAGTTTGGATTAACAATCAAATATAACAATAAACAATACAAATATGGGAGCAACAGGATTTTTAAGCATTGAGGTTCAAACCCACTTGGAAAGCTTCTACTAAAAACAAGATGAGTTGGTCTCTAAGGTGCTACTGGACAATTTTTAAATTTATTTCGACTGCGTCAGATCAACACAGTTACCTACCTGAATGTTTCTTCAGCAGCTGATCATAAGAAATTACCGTATTTTTCCGTGTCTAAGACGCCCCCATGTCTAAGACGCCCCCTGTTTTTTGAGCCCTAATTGAAGAAATCAAGAATGGCAACATTCCGAGTCTAAGATGACCCCCAATTTTAAACTTCAAAAATTGGGGGCGAAATAAGAGTCTTACGCATGGGAAAATGCAGTTGGTTTCTACAATCGACACAAAGGAATAGATGCTGGGAATGCAAAACATACACAACACAGCAAATCAGGAATGTCAAAGTTCAGGCACAATGCAACATCTTTAAACAGCCCTCTTTCGGGAAGTTTTTAATGACTGGTGTTTTAATGCATTTTTAATCTTTTGCTGGAAGCTGCCCAAAGTGGCAGGGGAAACCCAGCCAGATGGGCAGGGTAAAAATAATACATGATGATAATCATCATCATCATCATCATCATCATCATCATCTCCTGATTTCATAGGGAAAGATACTTCTTAGCAGCTGATCAAAAGAAATTACATTTCTACAATTGACACTAAGGATTCTGCAAGCAAAACAAGGCGGCTGGCTTCCTTGTCCCCGATTTCGGTCCTCACTCGAACTCAGCACTGTGGAAGGGAGGGAAGGAGGAAGAAGGAAAAGCATTTCCCCTCTCCATGACAACTGTTCTGTCATGGCAATAATCCTCCCCAGGCTGCACCAAAAACAATCACCTCCAAGTACTTTAATAAAAAATGATTTAAATCAAGTCTTACAGACTTGTGATTGAAATCAAATCCACCCTGCTATGGATATTTACATCATGCTTTATAGAATAACAAGCGCCGAACAGCCAATCTCCTTGTGCAAGATACCAAATAACTGCAACAGGCTTTAAATTGACAACACAATGATAAAAAAGACCCCTCTGAACTAATTCCTCCCCCAGCATAAGGATCTTAACTCATCATTATCTAAGTGTGGCGCATGGCATTATCCTGGCTGCATCCCTCTCCCCTTGAACAAATGCCATTGTCACAACACTTGCTTCAAGGAGGACGGAGTTAATAATAATAATAATAATAATAATAATAATAATAATAATAATTTCTACCCTGCCCATCTGGCTGGGTTTCCCCAGGCGCTCTAGGCGGCTTCCAACAAGAGATTAAAAATACATTAAAACATCACTGATAAGAAATCAGACCCTCTCGACACTCAATTTGTCTCACTGACCTGGAGTAAGAAGACAGACATTAAAATTAATGGAAATTAATTCAAGAACACAGAGGCCAAATATAGATCTAATATTCTCTGTGCCCTGCATATAGACTAGTATACTAAAACAGATGTTGATCTCTTCCTGTTTTCATGCTCCCCCACCTCACTGCATTGAGAAATTATGCTTCTTTTTTCATTTTTCTTTGTTTTTCCTTGCTTGCTCTCAACGCAGGGAAGTAGACTAGTTTCCTCTTCCCCTCTTCCCCGCCCCTTTATGTGAGGAAATTGCCTTCCCTCTCAGTGGGAACTTTCCCCCCTGTATGTGTTGTTTGTCAAGTTCACAGGCATTATCAATACACCCCATTAATACACCCCAATTAAGAAGAAAGGAAGAAGAGGAAGAAGAAGAAGTTGTTATTTATACCCCACCCATCTGGCTGGGGTTCTCCAGCCGCTCTGGGCGGCTTCCAACAAAAGATTAAAATACAATAATATTAATAATAATAATAAATATTAAAAGCTTCCCTAAACATTTGGACTGTCTCCTAGTGTCATGACTGCAGTCCAAATGGGAGACTCCCCCAGCTTCTTGGAATAAAAGAAAAAGACCCCGGGAGATCCATTAACAGATGTCCTGTTTCAGGTCTAGTTTTTGGGTCTCAGTTCTGTCTGTATTTGAAATTACTGGTAAAATGTCAGTTCATATGTAAGAAGTCTGAGGCTGTTTCATTCAGAAGATGTGACAGTAGAACTGTTCCATTTTAGTATAACATGTGGAGTAGAGAAAATCTTTATAATTTCAGATTTGCCAACCTAAATTAAACAGATAGGTAGCCGTGTTGGTCTGCCATAGTCAAAACAAAAAAAATTCCTTCCAGTAGCACCTTAAAGACCAACTAAGTTAGCTCTTGGTATGAGCTTTCGTGTGTATGCACACTTCTTCAGATACCTGAAGATACTTCTTCAGATACTTCTTCAGATACTTCTTCAGATACCTGTGGAAGGACGTATCTGAAGAAGTGTGAATGCACACGAAAGCTCATACCAAGAACTAACTTAGTTGGTCTTTAAGGTGCTACTGGAAGGAATTTTTTTTTTTGTTTTGACTAAATTAAACAGTAATTCCAAGTAGGATCATTCCACATCAAATTGACGCAAAAAACCCCAAGGGTTTCATCACCTGCCATATCAGATTTGAACGAAACTTGGTGTACTCCCTTCCCTTACAGTTGAAAGACACCCCCTTAATTCCTCCCCCCATCTCAAATGGTTTTAATTTTAGTAAGATTAAAAATGCATGAAAACATCCGTTCGAAACTTCCCGAGACAATAGATCCTAGCGCTGCAAATCACAACGGGTTCCCAGTCCAACTTTGAAATAACTTGCGTCTCCGAAAGACACAATGATGTCTCTATCATGCAAGTGGAAAAAAGCATTGCTATTGTATTTAGACTCCCCGAGCTTCTTCCTTCATAAGAGTTTGCATTCTTCCTCTGCCCATGCATTCATGTTCGTGGTACCACTTCGCTCGACTCTACAGCACTGCCAAGTCTGTAAGGTTCAGATAGTTAACAAATATGTCATCACTAATACGGAAAGGCTGCAGAAAGTCCCAGGCTCAAACATCCAATATCTCCACACCTGAAACCCTGGAGATTTTCATCGGCAATACTGCATTGGATTGACCAATAGGTCTGACTCAGAATAAGGCAGTTCCTATGCTCACTATAACTCAGTGGTGTCCAAACCTTTTTCAAAGACGGCCGGATTTGATGAAGTGAAGGACTGTGAGGGCCAACCAAAGGGCCAACCAAAGCTGTTGAGCTTTTTTTAGGACTTTGGACATGCCTGCTATAACTAATGCCAGTGTACTGAAATAAGCAAAGACTGTCAGTGTCGAAGCGACAATCAACTTTGAACCGGTCACGTTGCCTTCCAAAGAAACGACTCTCTTTCAAACTTAAAAATAGAAAGTGTAACGCTGGTGGAGAGGTTGAAAGATCTCAAGGCAAATTTTAAAAATGTAGTAGAAACACCGACAACTGGGAAACACTGGCCTGCGAGAGCTCCAGTTGGAGAACAGCCTTGACCAAAGGCGTCCTGGGCTTTGAAGACACTCAAACTTGGGACGCGAGGGAGAGACGGGTGAAGAGGAAGAACCTTCACCGAGATCAACTCCCCCCAGAAACCCCACTGTGGAAGGACGTGTGGATCCGGAATTGGCCTCCACTGTCACTTATGGGCTCACTGCTAAAATCCGTGTTGATGGAAGACAGTCTGACTCAGCTATGAGGGATTGCCAAAGAAGAAGGCAACGACGTAAGGCTTCCATTTTCAGATAATTTTTAATGCAGGGAAGCCCACAAAAGGGCTGTCTTCCTGTCCAAAATGGCACAATTCATAATGTGACCTCCTGTATGAGATATAGACCTATCCTTATTTTGGGGTTGTGAGAGGCTAGCCACCCACCCACCTCCACAACTAAACAATTTGCTTTCTGTGTGATCAATGAAGAGGGGGGCTTGGCTGTCAGGAGATAAGGCCAGGAAGCTGTTTTAAATATCCACTTCTTTTTAAATTCCAGGGTATCAGTATGCCTCGATATATCATAGGTACAAGGGAGGGCGTTTGTGGAAAAAATGCTGCAATAGTAAGTTTTGTGCTAAGACTGAGACAAAAGATACCCTTGATTCAGTAGCAGATATACTGTATTTTACCATGCATAAGACTATATCCCCCCACCAATTAAGTTTTAAATTGGCGGTCGTCTTATACACGGAATGTTGCAATTAATTATTTCTGAATTTGGGGCTCAAAAGATAGGGGTCATCTTAGACATGGGGGCATCTTGTACATGGAAAAATACGGTAATTTGTTTGGAAAACTCCAAAAGCCTTTTTTTCCTTTCCAGCAAACCGATCAGTTGGTCTGCTAAAGACAGAGAAAACTGTCAATTTCATTGTTGCTCGCAGATTTCAGTGTCTCAGCTGTGGATCTGCCAGTTTCATTGTGCTGCCTATTCGGCGGGGGGGGGGGGAATAGGAGTAGACAGCGACTGGTACCAGAATCACCCACAAACCAAAAATAATACATGATGTACATTAAAATGACAACTAAGGATCTTGTAGCGCCTTAGATACTAACATGCTTGCAGTTTGCTCAGCTAACTTCTTGTGAACTGACTCTGAAGCTGCTGAAAACTAATAAAAAGGAGATATTTAAATCAATAAATTTCACAAGCACACACACATGCTAAAAAGAGGCAGAACCAGTGAACATCTGTCTAGGATGGAGGGAAATCAGAAAAAGGTTAGAAGAGAATGACCCAACTGAGGAGGGAGAGGACCAAGACAAAACGGAGGAGCCAGGTTGGAGAAGTATCAGAAAACAGGGCTTTAAAAGTCATCTTTGTTTCTTCAGCTTGTAAAGCGCCTTGAGTAATGTAAGATAGAAAGACGGTATACAAGTGATGATGATGATCTTAAGGGGCAATAGGGCGGTTCATTAAAAACTTTTTAATGAAAATGCCTGCTCCAAAGGTTTTATCTTACTACACTAGGGATTATATAGCTGTATCTGAATTTTGTTGCATATCACGGGAAGGGGGGGTTACGAGGTGTCTTGCGAGGGGGTGAGAATAGGAGGAGCCTGCCCTACCCCTTCCCCTCCCTCTCCCTGCGCCCCCTCACCCATCTTCTCTCGGAGCCCCCTCAGGGGCGGCAGAGGCGGAGGCGAGGCGGCGAGGGTCTCGGGGCCCGTGGCGGCGCCGTTGCCCTCCGCCATTTTCGGACCACTGAGGCGGTGTGGGGGGCGCGAGCCCCACTCGCAGGCGCGCGCTCCGCTCCTCCCGGACTCCCACTCGGGCGGGCCGACTTCGTCAAGCTGACTTGAGGCGCGACGGCGCTGCGCATGCGGCCTTGAGCGTCCCCGTCCGTCAGGCGGGTCGCGCACGCGCGCTCCCTCCACCACTCGATCGCGCGCCTGACACAGCCCCCGGCGGCACCTCAAGGGAGGGAGCGGCGGACGCTCGAGCCCCACACTTCGCCCCCCCCCCCCGCCCCTTGGAGCGGCGCTAGGCCCCCTTTCCCGCCAAAAGTCTCAGACCCGACTTCGGAGGACTGACTGGAGGCGCATGCGCCGGGTAGGGAGGGAGGCCGGGCCTCGCGCCCGCCCTTGATCGTCCCCCGTGCGTCTGGAGGGTGGCGCGCGCCTAATTCCGTCCCAGGCGGTGCCTGAGGGGAGGGAGGGAGGGAGCGGCGCGCACGCGCTCCCACTTGCCGCCTTCGAGCGGCTCCTCAATGGAGGGAGAGAGCGGGAGCGCGCGTTCCCCCTCAGCGCGCGCTTTCTCTATCTCTCCTGACCCCCTCTGGAGCGGCGGATTTGAATCCTCCCTTTTCCCACCAAAATTTACCTCAGATCCGTGAAACTGAAAACCGAAAAAAAGGCGCGACCCGTTAGGAGGCGGCGTTGCGCGTCGCTTCTTTTCCCCTGGAGGAGGACCCGTGAGTGTACACGTGTCGGGTCATCCTCACGTAGAAAGCCCGTGGCTTTGTCTCCGGGACTCCCGGGAACTGTAGTTTCCTCCTTGGTGCGCTACGGTTCCCAGCCGCCTGGCGCCCACTGCACATCCCAGGATTGGTCGTGGAAAGCCAGGCGCTTTCGGCGGTGCGGCACACACACACCCCACCCAGGGCTGGATTTAGGTTTGATGAGGCCCTCAGCTAATAATAATAATAATAATAATAATATATTCATACCACTGAGAGCCAGTGTGGTGTAGTGGTTAAGAGTGATAGTCTCGTAATCTGGGGAACCGGGTTCGTGTCTCCGCTCCTCCACCTGCAGCTGCTGGGTGACCTTGGGCCAGTCACACTTCTCTGAAGTCTCTCAGCCCCACTCACCTCACAGAGTGTTTGTTGTGGGGGAGGAAGGGAAAGGAGAATGTTAGCTGCTTTGAGACTTCTTAGGGCATAGCTGTCAAGAGTCCCTTATTTGAAGGGACAGTCCCTTATTCCAGCTCCATGTCCCGCTGCTGTCCCTTATTGATGGATGACCCTTAAATGATGTCCCTTAAATTTCAAAGGAAGCAGCTTCTCTCCCCCCTCCCTGCCGGCCAGGGAGGCTCCAACTGTGTTGCTTGGCTGTGTTGCTCACCCAATAAGAAGTCTAAGAATGACTAGAGGGTGGAGCTTGCATGCCTTGTGTGTGGCTAGTTAATGCAAACTGAGGGGTTTTTTGAATGCTGGACGCCATTTTGTTGCACGTGCTGCTGCAAACTTTGCAGTGCAAAGCCAGGCCGGGGAGCCATCTTACATTGAGGCTGCATAGGCCTTGTGGTGCATGTGATTCAGATTCTATTCAGTTGAACCTCTGGTTACAAAGTTGGTTGGACAGTGTTCTCGAAGCTACCCAGCATGAGTTTGACCAGACTGCAGGAGGACAGGAAAACTGGAGTGCCTGGAACAGGTGAGGCTGCAGGTCCCTTATTTTGGCTGCTGGTCCCTGGGCCGGATTAGGGTTTGATGCGTCCCTCAGCTAATAATAATAATAATAATAATAATAATAATAATAATAATAATAATAATTTCTTCCGCACTCAGGGCTGGATTTAGGTTTGATGAGGCTCTAAGATACAGGACACAGGTGGTGCTGTGGGTTAAACCACAGAGCCTAGAGCTTGCCAATCAGAAGGTCGGCAGTTTGAATCCCCGCAATGGGGTGAGCTCCCGTTGCTCGGTCCCAGCTCCTGCCCACCTAGCAGTTCGAAAGCACGTCAAAGTGCAAGTAGATAAATAGGTACCGCTCCGGCGGGAAGGTAAACGGAGTTTTCATGCGCTGCTCTGGTTCGCCAGAAGCGGCTTAGTCATGCTGGCCACATGACCCGGAAGCTGTATGCCGGCTCCCACGGCCAATAAAGCAAGATGAGCACCGCAGCCCCAGAGTCAGTCACGACTGGACCTAATGGTCAGGGGTCCCTTTACCTTTAGAAACAATTAAAAAAAGTTAAAATGAATTAATCCTTACACCCATGTATACCAAAAATAAAACAATGAATTTAAGGGGGGAAATGGAAATAAAAGGAATAGAAAAGAACATACCAATAAAAGAAAAAGAAGGTCCCTTTACCTTTACCTAAGATACTGAAGGTAATGGGGCCCTTTATATGGCCAGATGTCCTTCGTTCACAACAAATTGTCGCCGTTTTTTTGTTGAATATATGCTATATGGTCATTGATGGACCTCATAGGTATCTCAAGCCATTTGCCCATCACAAAAGATGTATTTTATCAAAGCAATGGTTGAACTGAAATACAATTCAGAAGAAGTATATTCATAATGAAATCATTATTAATAATTATTTTTATTCATTTGGGCAATCACAAAAGATCCTTTAGAAATCCCGTTTACAAACTCATCATCTAGTCTCTAGAAACTTGCTATAACATGAAATAATAAAAGATGTCAAGATAGGATGCAAAGTACTAATAATTATGAATAGCTTTATTAATATGAAATGAAGTGTTATAACTTGTACAATGCAATGCCTATAAAAGCAGGCCGGCTGAGCTGTTTGCTGTTCTGTTCTGGCCTGTGAATAAACAAGAGCTGCTTTGGAGAAATCGCTGTGTCGTCTGCTATGTCTACCCACTATTTAACAATTAGATAGATCTGATTGATAGAGGATTGATAGATTAAATAAATAGATGGTAATTGATAGATAGATGATAGATAGATGAGATAGATAGATGATACATTAGGTACATATAGATGATAGATTAGATACATAGGTAGATTGATTGATTGATTGATAGATAGATACGATAGAGATAGATAGATAGATAGATAGATAGATAGATAGATAGATACATACGATAGATAGAGGGCCAGATTTAGGTTTGATGAGGCCCTCAGCTCCTGAAGGTAATGGGGCCCTTGATATGTCCAGCTGTCGTTTGTCAACAACAAATTGTCACTGGATTTTTGTTGAATATATGCTATATTTGGTAACTGGTGGATCTGATAGGTATCTAAAGCCACTTGCACATCACAAATAGGAGCCGACACATCACAAAACACAGTTGCTGTATGTTGGTTTTATTTTGTTTTTTATCTTATATTTGGGAAATGTACATCCAGTTTTTCCCCCCTTTAAATTCTTTGGGGCCCCCTGATATATACCATATTTCATTTCTTCTTTCCAGTTGGCTTCCTTTTTTTCGTTTTGGGTAAACCAGGCATAGGCAAACTCAGCCCTCCAGATGTTTGGGACTACAATTCCCATGATACCTGGCTACTGGTCCCGTAAACTAGGGATGATAGGAGTTGTAGTCCCAAAACATCTGGTGGGCTGAGTTTGCCTATGCATGCCTTCATTAATTTGGCAGAAGCTCAGTGAAATAAGTCCCAAGTATCGAACAGAGGGCACTGCTTTGGAATGTATTCTCTGTATTTTCCCCAGTCTTGTTGGTGTTTTCGTTTGTGCTCCCCCCCTTTCCGCTTCCGCCTCCTCCATGGCAGGTGTTGCATTTACAGATGGATTCTGACTTCACACCCATCTTTCTTTTGCAACCCAGAGCCTGGCAAGAGAGGCAAACGGTTTGAATAATCCTTTTAATAATCCTGGGAGGCACAGGAACTGCCAGCTCTCTGCAGCCGGTTGTCCTGCCATTCAAAGCAAAGCAGTCATGGAAATGTACAGCATAAACCTGGTGAACTTTTGATTCCTTACACTTACGAAACTACGGTTTGTAGTTTCCTACTTGATTTTATTTTGATTTTCAATGTGGCTTGAATTATATTTTAAACTTAATCGTTTGATTTTCTGTTTTCAATGGATTATATATTTGATGTTAGCTGCCCTGAGCCCGGTCTCAGCCAGGGTATAAATAAATTTATTATTATTATTATTATTATTATTATTCCCATTTATTTGGGGAATCCATATTTGCAACGCGTTTGGTTCCTTAAAAAAACCACAACCAGGGAAAGTACACGGAATTTACGAATCATGTCATAAGGAAATTGTAATATAAAACATGGAAAAAACATAAGGATCTCCTAGAACCGAAAACACCATGGTGGGCATCACCTCTAGAAGCAATTACAATAAAAAAGAAAAATATGGAATTAGAATGAGCCACATATAAAGATCTGATTAGGGGAAAAGACAATAAATTGGCAATTAAAGATTATGAGGAAATTAAACAACACCTTAGATCTGGTCCTAACCAATGTTGATGACCTGGTTAGTGGGGTAGAAGTGGAAGGATCATTAGGTGCGAGTGATCATGCTCTTCTGGAGTTTACTATACAGCGGAAGGGAGCAGCCAAGCATACTAGGACTCAATTTCTTGACTTTAAGAAAGCCGACTTCATAAAACTTAGGGAAGTGCTGGGTGAGATCCCATGGACAGTAATACTAAAAGGAAAGGGAGTTCATGATGGCTGGGAGTTTGTTAAGAGGGAGATAGTAAAAGCACAACTTCAGGCAATACCAATGAGATGGAAACATGGAAGGTGCCTAAAGAAGCCAGGGTGGCTATCTAAAGAACTTTTAACTGAGTTAAGATTAAAAAAGGATGTGTACAAAAAATGGAAAAGGGGGGAAACCACCAAAGAGGAATTCAAACAAATAGCCAGCACGTGTAGACACAAAGTCAGAAAAGCTAAAGCACAGAATGAACTCAGGCTTGCTAGATAAAAGCAACAAAAAAGGCTTTTATGGGTATGTATTTCGTAGCAAAAGGAAGAACAAAGAAACCGTGGGGTCACTCAGAGGAGAAGATGGTGAAATGCAAACAGGGGACACAGAAAGGGCTGAACTCCTCAATGCCTTCTTTGCCTCAGTCTTCTCCGATAAAGAAAACAATGCCCAACCTGAAGAATTTGGAGCAAATGATTCAGCAGAGGAAACACAGCCCAGAATAACTAAGGAGATAGTACAAGAATACTTGGCTAGTCTAGATGTATTCAAGTCTCCAGGGCCAGATGAACTGCATCCAAGAGTATTAAAAGAACTGGCAGATGTGATCTCAGAACCACTGGCAGTCATCTTTGAGAATTCCTGGAGAACAGGCGAAGTCCCGGCAGACTGGAGGAGGGCAAATGTTGTCCCTATTTTCAAAAAGGGGAAAAGAGAGGACCCAAATAATTGCCGCCCAGTCAGTCTGACATCAATACCAGGGAGGATTCTGGAGCAGATCATTAAGCAAACAGTCTGTGAGCACCTAGAAAGGAATGCTGTGATCACCAATAGTCAGCATGGATTTCTGAAAAATACGTCATGTCAGACTAACCTGATCTCGTTTTTTGACAGAATTACAACCCTGGTAGATGAAGGGAACGCAGTGGATGTAGCCTACCTTGATTTCAGCAAGGCATTTGACAAGGTGCCCCATGATATTCTTGTAAAGAAGCTGGTAAAATGCGGTCTTGACTATGCTACCACTCAGTGGATTTGTAACTGGCTGACTGACCGAACCCAAAGGGTGCTCACCAATGGTTCCTCTTCATCCTGGAGAAGAGTGACTAGTGGGGTGCCACAGGGTTCTGTCTTGGGCCCGGTCTTATTCAACATCTTTATCAACGACTTGGATGATGGACTCAAGGGCATCCTGATCAAATTTGCAGATGACACCAAACTGGGAGGGGTGGCTAACACCCCAGAGGACAGGATCACACTTCAAAATGGCCTTGACAGATTAGAGAACTGGGCCAAAACAAACAAGATGAATTTTAACAGGGAGAAATGTAAAGTATTGCACTTGGGGGGGGGGAAAAAATGAGAGGCACAAATACAAGATGGGTGACACCTGGCTTGAGAGCAGTACATGTGAAAAGGATCTAGGAGTCCTGGTTGACCACAAACTTGACATGAGCCAACAGTGTGACGGGGCAGCTAAAAAAGCCAATGCAATTCTGGGCTGCATCAATAGGAGTATAGCATATAGATCAAGGGAAGTAATAGTGCCACTGTATTCTGCTCTGGTCGGACCTCACCTGGAGTACTGTGTCCAGTTCTGGGCACCACAGTTCAAGAAGGACACTGACAAACTGGAACGTGTCCAGAGGAGGGCAACCAAAATGGTCAAAGGCCTGGAAACGATGCCTTATGAGGAACGGCTAAGGGAGCTGGGCATGTTTAGCCTGGAGAAGAGGAGGCTAAGGGGTGATATGATAGCCATGTTCAAATATATAAAAGGATGTCACATAGAGGAGGGAGAAGGGTTGTTTTCTGCTGCTCCAGAGAAGCGGACACGGAGCAATGGATCCAAACTACAAGAAAGAAGATTCCACCTAAACATTAGGAAGAACTTCCTGACAGTAAGAGCTGTTTGACAGTGGAATTTGCTGCCAAGGAGTGTGGTGGAGTCTCCTTCTTTGGAGGTCTTTAAGCAGAGGCTTGACAACCATATGTCAGGAGTGCTCTGATGGTGTTTCCTGCTTGGCAGGGGGTTGGACTCGAGGGCCCTTGTGGTCTCTTCCAACTCTATGATTCTATGATTCTGTGACCTTATGGGTTGGATCCAGTACCATCAATTACATGAAGTGTTCAGGACATATTAAAAAAAGGTTTCTCAAATGAACCTTCATGATTAGAAAAAGTGTTATTACAAAACAAATAAGGTACTATCAAAAGACGAACAGGTCAAGCAAGTAATGATCAAGTGGGCTTTACATATTGGAAAAACCATTAACTTATCAGCATGGGAATATGGAGAAAGAACTGGAAATTTACAGCCTGTGAAGTATTGAGGGAAAACCTAATCAAGATGTTTTATAGATGGTACTTAACACCTACCAAAATAGCTAAGACAAAAACAAATCTGTGCTGGAGGTGTGGTAAAACAGAGGGGACACTTATACATGTTTGGTGGACCTGTGAAAAAATCCAAAGCTTCTGGAACACAGTGTATGATGAGCTTAAGAAAATGTTTAAGTGTAACTTTATGAAAAATACAGAAGCTTTTCTACTAGGGATAACGGACACAGGTATAGCAAGAGAAGATCAGAAAATATTCCTCTATGCCACAGGAGCGGCAAGGATCCTAATTGCTAAAAACTGGAAAAAAGAAACTGCCAACAAAAAAGGAATGGCAAGATAAACTGTTAAGAGTATTTTGAACTGTTTCTTGTACGGAATGAAGCAATAAAAAGAATTTTCAAAAAAAAAGAAGAGTATTTTGAACTGGCTAGATTAACAGAGACAGAGATCACACTAGACAAGAGTTTTTAAAAAGCATGGGGAAAATGCAGAGAATACTTCACAAAACAGTGCCCTATACCTGGACTTGTTTCTGCAAGAGACTTTGTGGATATTTAGCTTATAATTAGAAAAATCTTAGTAATTATTCATAAAGGAAAGAGTTTATAAGTAAATAAGGAGGCCAGATACAGGATAAAGGAAGTCTTTTATTTGGTTGTTTGTATTATTATATGTTATGCTCACTGTGTTATGTTCATGTTTAAAGAGGATGGATTTGTGTATTGGTTGGGAGGGGGTTGTGTAATGTTGTAAATAAAATTCCAATAATTTTTTTAAAAAAAAAAATTAAAACCACCACCAGACCTAGATGGGCAGGTGTATAAATCTATTTATTTATTCTTATTATTCGAGTTTGGATCGGCCCCTACAAATATTGCAAAAAATAGCACCTTGCACCAGTCTGCTGTTCTCAGAATTAAAAGGTCTAAGACAGGGGTCAGCAACCTTTTTCAGCCATGGGTCATTCCACTGTCCCTAGGACCTTGTGGGGCCCGGACTATATTTTTTTTTTGGGGGGGGGGGAATCTAAACCAATTCCTATGCCCAGAAAGGCATTTTAAATAAAAGGACACATTCTACTCATGTAGAAAAAAACAGAAGAAACGCTCCAAGTCAGTGATTTTCATTTTTATTTGTCCGACACTTATCTGGAAATAGAAGCCGTCACAGTGAGCAAGCAGAAAGAAACACAACGGGAGGAAAGACACCTTCTTCCCTCGCCTTTTTAAAAACTACACACAGTGGTTAACCTTTCCAGGACATCTTCTGGCGAAAAGCAAAAGCTCAACTCCCTAATCTCTGGACTGAAAGCGAAAGCTCAACTCCCTAGTTTACTCCCAAGTAGATGTGTAGCCTTTCTCCACCGGCGGCAAAATTCAGAATTCTTCGCCATGAAAAGAAAGCACCGGGCACGGGGGCAACTAAATGCTTCTCATCAATATTATTATCTATATCTAGAGAATCGATATAACCCAGCCCATAATAAGCCCAAATGAAGGGAACTGGCGCTGCAAAGATTGAAGATTTAACCTCAGGGCCCGGGACAAATGCCTCTGGCTGATATTATCTATATATAGATCATCGATACAATCCAGCCCATATTAAGCCCAAACGAAGGCAACTGGCGCTGCAAAGATTTAAGGGTTGACCCCAGGGCTTGGGCAACTAAATGCTTCTTGCTGATAACTATATATAAATAATCGATACAATCCAGCCCAAATTAAGCCCAAACAAAGGGAACTGCAAAGGTTTAAGCACAGCTCAGGGCGACATACCTGAGGATCAAATTCGGAATATAACGAAAGGCGCGTGAGGCCGGCCACAGATATAAATTATTGGCACGGATCCATGTGCAGCACCACCGCAAGCACAGAAAATGCACCACTCTTAATCTTTTTGGCATTGGGCAGGGAAGCAATTTGGAAAACAACCCATCAGATACAAGCTTTGCCCTCCAATCAATCATTTTATGGGCTAAAAGCGATACTTCGGATGTGAAAAAGGAGGTTTGCGCTCGACCGTGATATTTCCAAAAAGCTTGCCGAAGTGGAGGCGGAAACCCATACTTACCTGGAAGAGCTGCATTTGACAAAGTCAAAGCGCCGGCGGCCCAGCACATAATTGTTCCATCAACTGAGAAGCGCATGTCCGAATGCGCCAACCTGGGCAAAACCCAACGCTCTTCTATTCATTTTCAGCCTTGATGGCGGTGTGCAGGCCTGCGCCTCTGTACATAATTTGATGCCTCCCTGGAAGGATGCGGTTTGGCACCGGGTTGCTATCCTCCCCCCCACTTTACGCATTTTTTTTGCGCAGTCAACCCGGTGTGAATTGAAGCTGAAAAAGCCAAAACTTTACGTCTTAAATTGCATTTGCTTTTTCCGTGCAATCGACCCGGCGTGAATTGAAGCTGAAAGAAACAAAACTTTAGGTCTTAAATTGCGCTTGCTTTTTCTGCAGTCGACCCAGCATAAATTGAAGCAAAAAACAAACAACAGTAGCCCCAGAGAGAAGTCCAAGATTAAGAAAGCGGATGTTGGTTTGAGTGGTTTATAAAACCCGTAAAAGCTGCGGCGCGTTTATCCCTTCCATCAACCTTGGAAGAAGGATGCGGACTTAAAATGCTGTTAAAAGAGAGCTACTGACGGACCAAGAGGAATTCTTAACAACGTTATCTTTAAAAGCTCCAGATTTGTGTAGGAAGGAAGGGGGGAGAAAAGAGACTTGTTCACGGGAAATCCGAATCAACTGACCATCCGTTCACGCCTCCCCGCGGCAAGAAGATCCAGAAAAGAGGGTTTTTTCAGGGGGTCGGAAATTGCTGGCGTCCCCGTCATGCAAGAACTAGAGTCACCGGTTGCCACCCAAATCACATCCTTGGCTCCCACTTCCCTCTGCTCCGGAAGGAGGGACATATCCTGAAGGATCTATATTCCGTGGCTCCGGATCTTTAGGCTGATTCCCCAGTCTCGGCGGGCTTGAGGATGTGGTCTGGTTTGTGGCCGGCGGAGAAGTGGTCCCACATCAGGAGGTAGAGCCGCTCCAGTTCCAGGGTGTACTGCTTGGTGTTGAAGAGGGGGCTAGATATCCTCTGCTTCCACACCTTGCCACGGATCTTCTTCAGGCTACATGAGACAAATGTTCATTTATTATTAATTAATTAATTATTAGTAATCCATTTATTAATCAACATTTCATTGATTTTCCCGAAAAGAAAAAACGGGAAATCACAAACAAATTAAACGGTAATTTGGGTGGGGTCAACCTCCTTCCGCTCCCCCCTCAGTTCCATTCTAATACTTATATATTTATTATTGCAAAAAGGAAACATTCCTCCAATTTTCCAAATTAAGAGGACGCCAGCAAGGTGGAACCTTTCTGTAAAACAAGGATTTTACGATTCCCAAAAGGAATCCCCCCTCTTGGTTCCTTTCTAATATACGTGTTCATGCACGTCCATAAAATCTTATATATCGTATTATTTTTCCGTCTATGAGACGCCCCCCATTTTTGCAGCAACAACCAATCGCCAGTCCACCCTCGGCACTATCCACGTATGATTCGCCTGTCTTTAGCACCTGCTCTTTGCAAACTGTTGTTGTTGTTGATGATGATGATGATAATAATAAAGTATGCAAAGAGCATGTCTCAATGAGTGCCTGTCTTTAGCAACTGCTCTTTGCAAACGGAAGCGTGGCACTGAAATTGGAAGCGTGGCACTCAAAACGGAGTACGTTTGGCTTCCGGAAAAAGTCCACAAACCAGAACACTTCCTTCTGAGTTTGCAGCGTTTAGCTTCTGGGTTGTTTGAGTGCCAAGGCATTTGAATGCTACCTTCGGGTTTCGTGAGCTGCACAACCAATGCCGCAGCCTCTCCCAACCCCAGTTGCATGTCTACTTACTATTCTGGATCGGTCCCCAGTTTCACGGCAACGTCTTCGTATTCCTGTCGACTCTTTGCGATGAGCTCGGGGCACCCGAGGCAAGTGAGCTGGGAGGCAGCAACGCGTGAGGCGAGGGTTTCCCCTGCAAAATGGAGGGCAGCAGGTCATACAAAGCTCCGTTGCAAGCATGGTCTGTCCTCATCTTGTTGAGCAAACTAAGTGCCAGGGGCTGGATCCAGCCCAATCGCCTTCTTAATCCGGCCCGCAGACATGTGTTTTAACACGAGTAGAATGTGTTCTTTTATTTCAAATGCATCTCTGGATGATTTGTGGGGAATAGGAATTCGTTCATTTCTTTTTTCCAAAATATATTCCGGACCCCCACAAGGTCTGAGGGACAGTGGACCAGCCCCCTGCTGAAAAAGTTTGCTGACCCCTGCCCTATCCTCTATCCCTAACTCCTATCTCTAGCCCCTATCCCTATTTCTAACTCCCTAACCCTAAGCCCTATCCCTAATCCCTGCCGACAAAATTTGCAGACCCCTGTTGTTGAGGAACATCTTGTTGGTGGATTAAGGGAAGCGCCCAAGTAGAAGGGCCCATTGCCCAAACTGGATAACCCAAGTCTTCCTTCCTTCCCACTAGCGTAACCATCTGGCTCACAACCAAGCCCTTGGGATACATAGGCCAACCTCCTGACAATCCCCCAGAACACCCCCCTGGTGGGAATCCCAGGTCCAACTCAAAGCAACGTGTCTCAGCACCCAATACCAGAACAATATGCATAATCATTGTAATCATCACAATATCGACTCGAGCTGCCATCTCACCTGGCATGGTCACCATGGGGGTTCCAGCCCAGAGGACATCCATCCCGGTGGTGTGGCCATTGCAAAGGGGGGTGTCCAGGCAGACGTCGGCCAACTGCCCCCTCCTCACATGCTCCTCTTTGGGGGCGACCGGAGAGAAGATGATCCGGTTCTGGGGGAGGCCCATGTTCTGCGCATACTGCTGGATATTTGGTTCCCCCACAGCTGGGAAACGCAGCAGCCATAGGACGCTGTTTGGGACACGTTTCAGAATCTGCAAGTAATAGATAGATAGATAGATAGATTCTTTATTGTCATTACACAAGTGCAACATTGCACAAGTGCAACGAAATTGGATGCCATCCCTTAAAAACAACAAAAGCAACACAACAACAACAACCAAACAAACCACATTCCAGCCACACCCACACCCACACCCATCAAACTCCCAGGTCACACTATCGAGTTACTGCATTTAAGAAGGCCAAAGCTCTTGGATAGAAACTATTTTTCAGTCTATTTGTCCTTGACTTGATGTTTCTGTATCTCCTGCCAGAAGGCAGTAGTACAAACAGACTGTGTCCCGGGTGAGATAGCAATAACATTAACAATAACAATAATAATTTATTATTTCTACCCCACACTCTGTGTGGCTCCCAACCGAATATTAAACAGAATAAAACATCAAACATTAAAAGCTTCCCTAAAGAGGGATGTCTCCTAAAAGTCCGATAGTTTATTTCTTTGACATCTGATGGGAGAGGGAGCCACCACTGAGAAGGCCTTCTGTCTGGTTCCCTGTAACCTCACTTCTCGCAAGGAGGGAACCACCAGAAGGACCTTGGGTGAGGGACCAGGGTCCAGGGTGGAGATGCTCCTTCAGGTGGGGTCTTATCCTGTGTCCCAGACGGAGCTGCCCTGGACACAGAATGGACCTGTGCCTCCATGGACAGAGGTGAGTCCAAAATGACTCCCAGGCTGCACACCTGGTCCTTCAGGGACAGTTACCCCGTTCAGAACCAGGGAGTCCTCCACAGCAGCCTCTCCCCTGTCCCACAATAACAGGACTTCTGTCTTGTCAGGATTCAACCTCAATCCGTTAGCCGCCATCCATCCTCCAACCGCCTCCAGACCCTCACACAGGACCTTCACTGGTTCAGATATGAAGGAGAGGTAGAGCTGGGTATCATCCGCATACTGATGGAAACGCCCAGCCCCAAATCCCCTGGTGATCTCTCCCGGTCCATTCATATCAATGTTAAAAAGCATGGGGGAAGAGGCACCCCACAAGTGAGAGCCCAGGGGTCTGAACGCTCATTCCCCCCCCCCCCACTTTCTGGATGTAGCCCAGGAGGAAGGAGCAGAACCACTGTATAACAGTGCCCCCAGCTCCCAGCCCCTCTAGACGGTGCAGAAGGATATTATGGTCAATGGTATCAAAGTCCGCCGAGAGATGCAGCAGAACCAATAAATAATAATAAATTATTTATACCCTGCCCTCATTGGCCAGGGCCAGGCTCAGGGTGGCTAACACCAAATATAAATTACAATAAAATGTAATAGAAAAAACCCCCAATTAATTAAAATACGGCTTAAAATGCAGCCTCATTTTAGTAGTAGCCCATAAATCAAGACTATAAAGGGAGGAAACATCAGCTATTCACCCGAGCCAGCTAGCCATGCTGGATGGGCCAGCATGGGCCAGCAAAAAAGCCACGGGAAAATTTATATGCCAAATCCTATACAAGGTGTCAGAGTGAGTCTAAGCCCATGTTGTCCTGACCCAGCCAGAGGACCTCTGTCTTCGAAGGATTTAACTTCAACTGGCTCCCACGCAGCCACCCAGCCACGGCTTCCAAGCATCTGGTCAGTGTGTCTGGGGCCGAGTCAGGGTGGCCGTCCATTGACAGATAAAGCTGGGTGTCATCAGCATATTGACGACAACTCAGCCCTAAACTCCGGACAATCTGGGCAAGGGGGCGCATAAAGATACTGAAAAGCATCGGGGAAAGGATTGTGCCCTGCGGCACTCCACACAACAAGGAGGGCCGTAGCGACAACTCCGTTCCTGGATGTTTCATCCAGAAACCTACCAAAATGTTTGGTAACTGCTCTCTCAATTACCTTACCTAGGTACAGAAGATTCGAAACTAGGCGGTAATTGGATAGATCTAAAGGATCTAGAGATGTTTTCTTTAAGAGGAGACACACCATTGCTTCCTTCAACTCCCCTGGGAAAGTCCCTGTGCCAGATTGATGATCTCACCCGGGGGGCTGCACCTCGTCTGGACATGCTCTATTCAGCCAGGACAGACACAGGTCAAGGGGGCAAGTGGTGGGCCTTCCAGCTCAGAGGAATCGGTCTACATCGGCAAGGAGAAACAGTTTTCACCTTTGTCCCTAGCCCGCTGGAGATCCTTGATTGGCGCAACCAAGGCAGTTTCAGTCCCATGGTGAGGCCTGGATCCTGCTTGGAAAGGATCCAAATGGTCTGCATCCTCCAGGCGTGCCTGGAGTTGTTCTGCAACCACCCACTCAATCCCCTTGCCCAAGAATGGAAGATTTGAGACTGGGCGATGGTTGGCCATATTGGCCGGGTCCAAATATGTTTTTTAAGAAGCAGTTTAATGACTGCCTCTTTTAGTGGCCCTCACAGAGGGAAGCATTTGCCACCCAGTGGATCCCATTGTCTAGCTCTTCCCAGCTCGCTTTTATGAGCCAGGATGGGCAAAGATCCAGGAGACAGGTGTTGGTTTCACTCGTCCAAGCGAGTGGAACAGATTGGAATTGATTCATAGAACTCGACTAGACAAGACTCTTAGCTCTCTCCCGCCCCATCCCTAATCCCAAAGTGGAGTCTATCCCTTTCTGAATCTGAGTGACTTTATCTGCAAAAAACTTTCCAAAATCATTGCAGGAGATCCTGGTGTCTTTCCCAGGCAAGGTGGTTCCGTGAAATTGTGAACCACCTGAAAGAAACCACCTGCTGCTGTTTTCTGCAGATGCAATGGGGTGGTGAAGTAAGTCCTCTTCGCCGTCACCACTCAGTAGGCTCGACGTTGAGCTCTAACCCGTGTCTGGTCCGATTCAGAATGAGTTTTCTGCCACCCACCCTCTAGCCGTCTCAGCGATTGTTTCATCACCCTCAGCTCTGGGGAAAACCATGGGGCTGTCCAGGCTCCATGCAATCGGAGAGGGCGCTTCAGAGCCAGGCGGTTGATAGCCCTGATTAACTCTGCATTCCAGGAGCCCCCCAGGGAATCAGCTGAAAGGCCATCAGCATGGGATAAAGCACCCCCTACCACTCTCTGGAAAGCATTTGGATCCATTAGGTGGCAGGGGCGGACCATCCGAATCAGTTGCGCCTCCTTGCAGAGGGGAACCAAACTAGGGATCTCCAGGAGAACATCCACCACGACCTGAATCAGCTTGGCCAGGGAATCTTGGTGCAGCGGGGAGGTCGGTACACCAAAAGGAATTCTGTACTGCCCCTATTGCCCAGCTTCCAGAACATGCACTCAGAGGACTGGGTCTTCCTAAGTGGGCGCCCAGTGTGACTTCTGATTCGACGCAGGGAGCTACTCACATTGGCCCACATCTGCAGGGTGGCTGGGTCAATCTTGTAAAGCTGGTTGAAGTTGCAGTAGACGACAGAGTCCTCCGGCAGCCCGTACTGGGAGCGGGTGGTGACGATGATGGTGCGTGGCACCTCCTCACCCGTCGCCGCCTTGTTGTTGATCTGAAAGAGAAGCCAGAAAGGAAAGATCGGAAGGAAGCTCAAGGGGCAGAGCTTTGACTCAACAATATGCAGCGTCAGATCAGAACCCAATCAATAGGCCAGAACGTTTATTTATTGACCATATTGGCTGTCTCGCATTGATTTCACTCTGGCAACTTCTGCCTTTGGTGATTGGACATGAACCCAATCAATAGGCAAGAACTTTTATTTATTGGAAATAGAGGACACCATGGTGTCCTATTAGAAACATTAGAAACAACAGCGCGTGCGGGGGGGGGGGGTAAATATGGGCACTAAATGGGCACATATAGAGGTGGGGTGAGGGGTGATGGATGGTGATGGGAAAAGGAATTATTTGTGGGATTGAGTGTAAGTATATCTGAACACTTTTAAGGATTGTATGAAATGTATGTTTGTATGCTTGTATATAATTAAAATAAAAATTAAAAAATCGGTTATGATTAAATGGGCACAAGAGATGGGACACAATATCCAGATGGAGGAATGGGGAAAACGATGGAAGGATGAGATAAAATTGACAGCATGTGTGGCAGTTAAAGAAAATTATATGAAAAGGATGTCTAGATGGTATTTAGCTCCAGTTAAATTAGCAAAGGAAAGCAAGTGTTGGAAATGCAAAACAATAGAAGGGACATTTTTCAGATGGGGTGGGATTACAAAATTATAAAGAATTATTGGGAAATTATCTATAATGAAATCAAAAAGATTTTTAAAATAACTTTTGTTTATTTTATTTTTTATAAGATATTTATTCAAAATTTTCTTAATACAATGTAAAAAACAAACAAAACGACATATAACTTTACAATAATCATACTTTCTTCACTTCATTGGACTTCCTCACGTCTCTCGTTCCTGCGTTCCAAGTTTAACTTTGTCCAGCAATTTATTACCTTGTTTCAATTCTTATTTTATAACTTTCAGATATTATGTCCCAAATGTTAAATAATTTTACCCCAATCTTAAAAACTTAATTTTAACATATTATTTAACCAAAGATTAGCTTTTCATATGTTTTCACTTATCTTCATATTCCTTTAAACTAATTTAATGGTGCCATATTATTTATAATCTTGCATTTTTCTCAACACTCATACAGTTTACAATATTTTTGTAAATAGTCCTTGAATTTCTTCCAGTCCTCCTCCACAGCTTCTTCTCCCAGGTCTCGGATTCTGCCAGTCATTTCTGCTAACTCCATATATCAGTTGCATCTGCCATTCTTCCAGTGTGGGTAAATCTTGGGTTTTCCAGTATTTGGCGACAAGTATCCTTGCTGCTGTTATTGCATACATAAAAAATGTTCGGTCCTTCTTTAACACCCTCTGGCCGACGATGCCTAAAAGAAAGGCCTCTGGTTTCTTAGGGAAGGTATACTTAAATACCTTTTTCAACTCATTATATATCATTTCCCAGAAAGCCTTAACTCTAGGGCAGGTCCACTAGAGGTGAAAGAATGTTCCTTCTGTTTCTTTACATTTCCAACATTTATTATCAGACAAATGGTATATTTTTGCAAGCTTGACTGGGGTCATGTACCACCTATGTATCATTTTCATAATATTTTCTTTCAAGGCATTACATGCCGTGAATTTCAGACCGGTGGTCCATAACCTTTCCCAGTCAGCAAACATGATATTGTACCCAATGTCCTGTGCCCATTTTACCATAGCCGATTTAACCGTTTCATCTTGTGTATTCCATTTTAACAGCAAATTATACATTCTCGAAAGTACCTTAGTCTTAGGTTCTAACAATTCAGTTTTCAACTTTGATTTTTCCACCTGGAATCCTATCTTTTTATCCAACTTAAAAACCTCTTTGATCTGAGCATAATGTAGCCAATCTCGCACTTTGTCTTTTAATTTCTCCAAACTCTGCAGCCTCCAATTATCTCCCTCTTTTTCTAATATTTCCCAATATTTCGGCCATTTGGCCTCCATATTGAGTCTTTTCCGGGCCTTAGCTTTCATTGGTGATAACCACGTTGGGGTCTTGTTTTCTAGCAAGTCTTTATATTTTATCCAGACATTAAACACTGCTTTCCTAACAATATGGTTCTTGAAAGCCTTGTGACTTTTAAACTTGTCATACCACAAATATGCATGCCATCCAAATATGCATTGTTAAAACCTTCCAAATCCAAAACATCAGTGCTTTCAAGAAGCAGCCAATCTTTCACCACCAAAAAGCTGCTGGTTCGTAATACAACTTTAAGTCTGGCAGGGCAAAGCCCCCTCTTCCTTTAGCATCAGTTAATATATTAAACTTAATTCTGGGCTTTCTGCCCTGCCAGACAAATTTAGAGATGTCTCTTTGCCACCTCCCAAAACACTCCATTTTATCCACAATCTGTAAAGTCTGGAACAAAAACAACATTTTTGTTGTTGTTTTTGTTAAAATAACTTTTGTTTAAAAGTTACTATCTTGGCTGTCTCTCATCACAGACCCAGTTCCACAGTTGCTGCTCGCCATGAACCAACGCTGGCAGTATTAGCAGCAGATCTCTGTTATGCTTCAGGTGATATTTCATTCTTTTGCCAATCGTGGTGTTTTAAATATGCACTTTATATTTGACTACTTCAGTAATGATATTGTTTTAAATCTTAAGATTTTTTTAACTTTGCTTCCTTAAATGTGTGCAATCTATACTTGACCTCTCTTGTAATGTTTTATCTTGAAACCTTTAAGCTAATGTTTTAGATTCATATTAATTATGCTGCTCTGAATAATAATAGTAATAATAGTAATAATAGTAATAATAATAATAATAATAATAATAATAATAATAATAATAGCTTAGCTAGTAACTTAGCTTCCCCATAGAGAAAGCGCTTGTGAAGGAGCCTGTGGATAAATAATAACAATAACAGTAACAATAACAATAATAATAATTTATTAATTTTACCCTGTCCATCTGGCTGGGTTTCCCCAGCCACTCTGGGCGACTCTCAACAGAACATCGAAAACAGAATAAAACATCAAACTTTAAAATCATCAGTTGTCTTTTAAAAGTCAGATAGTTGCTTATTTCCTCGACATCAGATGGGAGGGCGTTACACAGTGCGGAAACCAGCACCGAGAAGGCCCTCTACCTGGAATGCTTTACACCTGACTTTATTCCGTGCTGTTTTATCCTGGAGGACTTAATTTGATGTTTTAACATCAACTGCTTTGGGATTTCCCCCCCCCTTAAAAACATAAAGCAGTATAGAAATAAAAAGGGGAACATAGAATAACAACACTAGGCCTTTTCAAGCCCCCTGCATTTTGGTTATTTGCGAATGGTGCTATTTTATGAAGTCACTCCTTTTTATTTAATTTGTATCAAAGTTGCTATAGATTACACTGAACTCTTAAAAGATTTCAAGCGGGCATGTCCATAGAATCATAGAGTTGGAAGAGACCACAAGGGCCATCGAGTCCAACCCCCTGCCAAGCAGGAAACACCATCAGAGCACTCCTGACATATGGTTGTCAAGCCTCTGCTTAAAGACCTCCAAAGAAGGAGACTCCACCACACTCCTTGGCAGCAAATTCCACTGTCAAACAGCTCTTACTGTCAGGAAGTTCTTCCTAATGTTTAGGTGGAATCTTCTTTCTTGTAGTTTGGATCCATTGCTCCGTGTCCGCTTCTCTGGAGCAGCAGAAAACAACCTTTCTCCCTCCTCTATGTGACATCCTTTTATATATTTGAACATGGCTATCATATCACCCCTTAGCCTCCTCTTCTCCAGGCTAAACATGCCCAGCTCCCTTAGCCGTTCCTCATAAGGCATCGTTTCCAGGCCTTTGACCATTTTGGTTGCCCTCCTCTGGACACGTTCCAGTTTGTCAGTGTCCTTCTTGAACTGTGGTGCCCAGAACTGGACACAGTACTCCAGGTGAGGTCTGACCAGAGCAGAATACAGTGGCACTATTACTTCCCTTGATCTAGATGCTATACTCCTATTGATGCAGCCCAGAATTGCATTGGCTTTTTAAGCTGCCGCGTCACACTGTTGGCTCATGTCAAGTTTGTGGTCAACCAAGACTCCTAGATCCTTTTCACATGTACTGCTCTCAAGCCAGGTGTCACCCATCTTGTATTTGTGCCTCTCATTTTTTTTTCCCCAAGTGCAATACTTTACATTTCTGCCTGTTAAAATTCATCTTGTTTGTTTTGGCCCAGTTCTCTAATCTGTCAAGGTCGTTTTGAAGTGTGATCCTCTGGGGTGTTAGCCACCCCTCCCAGTTTGGTGTCATCTGCAAATTTGATCAGGATGCCCTTGAGTCCATCATCCAAGTCGTTGATAAAGATGTTGAATAAGACCGGGCCCAAGACAGAACCCTGTGGCACCCCACTAGTCACTCTTCTCCAGGATGAAGAGGAACCATTGGTGAGCACCCTTCGGTTTGGTCAGCCACCCAGTTACAAATCCACTGAGTGGTAGCATAGTCAAGACCGCATTTTACCAGCTTCTTTACAAGAATATCATGGGGCACCTTGTCAAATGCTGAAATCAAGGTAGGCTACATCCACTGCGTTCCCTTCATCTACCAGGCTTGTAATTCTGTCAAAAAATGAGATCAGGTTAGTCTGACATGACTTATTTTTCAGAAATCCATGCTGACTATTGGTGATCACAGCATTCCTTTCTAGGTGCTCACAGACTGTTTGCTTAATGATCTGCTCCAGAATCTTCCCTGGTATTGATGTCAGACTGACTGGGCGGTAATTATTTGGGTCCTCTCTTTTCCCCTTTTTGAAAATAGGGACAACATTTGCCCTCCTCCAGTCTGCCGGGACTTCGCCTGTTCTTCAGGAATTCTCAAAGATGACTGCCAGTGGTTCTGAGATCACATCTGCCAGTTCTTTTAATACTCTTGGATGCAGTTCATCTGGCCCTGGAGACTTGAATACATCTAGACTAGCCAAGTATTCTTGTACTATCTCCTTAGTTATTCTGGGCTGTGTTTCCTCTGCTGAATCATTTGCTCCAAATTCTTCAGGTCGGGCATTGTTTTCTTTATCGGAGAAGACTGAGGCAAAGATGGCATCGAGGAGTTCATCCCTTTCTGTGTCCCCTGTTTGCATTTCCCCATCTTCTCCTCTGAGTGACCCCACGGTTTCTTTGTTCTTCCTTTTGCTACGAACATACCCATAAAGCCTTTTTTGTTGCTTTTAACCTCTCTAGCAAGCCTGAGTTCATTCTGTGCTTTAGCTTTTCTGACTTTGTGTCTACACGTGCTGGCTATTTGTTTGAATTCCTCTTTGGTGGTTTCCCCCCTTTTCCATTTTTTGTATACATCCTTTTTTAATCTTAACTCAGTTAAAAGTTCTTTAGATAGCCACCCTGGCTTCTTTAGGCACCTTCCATGTTTCCATCTCATTGGTATTGCCTGAAGTTGTGCTTTTACTATCTCCCTCTTAACAAACTCCCAGCCATCATGAACTCCCTTTCCTTTTAGTATTACTGGCCATGGGATCTCACCCAGCACTTCCCTAAGTTTTATGAAGTCGGTTTCTTAAATTCAAGAAATTGAGTCCTAGTATGCTTGGCTGCTCCCTTCCGCTGTATAGTAAATTTCAGAAGAGCATGATCACTCGCACCTAATGATCCTTCCACTTCTACCCCACTAACCAGGTCATCAACATTGGTTAGGACCAGATCTAAAACGGCTGTTCCTCTTGTTGCTTCTCCCACTTTCTGGACAATGAAGTTGTCTGCAAGGCCAGTGAGGAATCTGTTTGACCTTATGCTCTTGGCTGAGTTTGACATCCAACAAATATCCGGGTGCTTGGCCATCTGTTCCAGGAAGGCATCATCTATATCCTCCGTTTGGCTTGGGGATCTATAGTAAACTCCCACAAGGAGGTCCCTGTTATTCTTCTCTCCCTTAATTTTGACCCAAATGCTCTCACTTTGGCTTTGAGGTTCTAAATCTTGGATCTCTTCACAGGTATACACATCCCTGACATATAACGCCACTCCTCCTCCTTTCTTGTCTGGTCTGTTTCTCTGAAATAGATGGTATCCCTCCATTATTATATTCCAATTGTGGGACTTATCCCACCAGGTTTTAGTGATGCCTATTATGTCATATTTAGTTTGCTGTACCAAGAGCTCAAGCTCATCTTGTTTATTTCCCATGCTTTGCGCATTAGTGTACAGACATTGAAGTCCATTAATCATTCCCCCGTGTCTCTTATTTAAGGATTTTTTCCTCCCACCACTAGGTCTGCGTGCTGTTTGCTCCATTTGGTCTATGACATTTGGATGATCATCTTCATCAATTGATAGACTCCTCCTTCAGGAGCACTGTCTCCCTCCCCCACATTAGTCAGTTTAAAGCCCTCCTGATGAGGTTTCTGAGATTTTTGGCAAAAACATTCCTCCCAACCGTTGTGAGGTGCAGCCCATCGCTTGCCACAAGTCCATCTTCAAGAAACATGTCCAACTTCCAAGGGACTGAAATCTATTTCCACTATTAAAACAAAACAAAACACTGCCCATTGGATAGATCAGAAGTTGTGGTAGTCTCATTTTCTCTTTGTAGAATAACAAGGAGGCTCACAGGTCCTTATAATATTGGGGGAAACAGTTTGTTCTGGTGAGTATTAACCACTTTTCATTTTAACCTGAGGACGGCCATTTGTCCCCTTTTAACTTTAATTTATTTGAATTAATTTTGGGGTGCATTTTAATTGATCGATTGCTTCTTGTATTATTGATATGATAGCAGCCACTCTGATCCCGGCTCTGGACGGGGAGGGTGGGGTACAAATAAAAATTCTCCTCCTCCTCATTTTAGGGAGCCAAACTGTTGAGCTTTTTGGGGGGAGCTGAAGCTGTTGCGCTTTATTATTATCATCATCTTTATTGCGGTCCAACGACCCATAACATGGATTCAGAATAGATTCATACAGACAGCCCCCCAGAGAAGGGAGACCAAAGCGTTATTTGTTTAGTCATGGGTATGTTGATCTTTGATTTGTATGACTACTGAAAGAAACTTTGCCACGGCCACTGTGATATCATTGGACTTGTCGTCCAGAAGATATTTGATATAGTAGGCTTCAGATTGACCCAGCCGATTTGCCAATAGTGGTTTAATCTATAGTTCCCTAGCTTGATCATATTGTCCGCAGACTACCTTTTTTCGAAGCCAAAAGTGCTTTGTACTCTTTTTTACTTTTGAAATAGGTTGGGGGTAAATAGTTTAGGCCAGCGTTTCTGTAGGCCAAATAAGAGTTCCTTAAGGCTTTCTTCACGCTGCACTCTTGGTTGAACCATCTGCATCCTTTAGTAATGTGGGGCTTGCTGGCTGGATTTATGTTAACAGAGACCACATCCTGCAATAACTCAATGAGATTTTCGTTAGCAGACAGGGAAGAATCTGTTGATAGCTCAGGTGTCCATTTTTTCCTACAAAATGCTAGTTTTATCAATATTCTCTTGTTCTATGTGAGAGCACTGAATTGAATTTTGGCCAATACAGTGGTACCTCAGGTTAAGTACTTAATTTGTTCCAGAGGAGCGTTCTTAACTTGAAACTGTTTTTAACCTGAAGCACCACTTTAGCTAATGGGGGCTCCCGCTGCTGTGCGATTTCTGTTCTCATCCTGAAGCAAAGTTCTTAACCCGAGGTAATATTTCTGGGTTAGCGAAGTCTGTAACCTGAAGCGAATGTAACCTGAAGCATATGTAACCCGAGGTACCACTGTAGTGGAGATGATCAGAGGCAAATGATCACTCTCAGTCCTGTTATCGATATTGAAGTTTTTGATTAATTTAAAGGCTTCCCTGTTACTGAGACAGTAATCTACTGTGCTAGCTCCATTAGAATTTATGAACTCTCCTCTGTCCCCCGGTAGTGCCCCGTTAACAATCATAAAGTCAGGACTTATTTGTAAAGAGGCCAGACAAAAGCCGGCATAGTTGATTTGGTGGTCTTTAGAAGACCTATGGGGGGGGGGCGCTTAAGGAGAAAAGGCTGTTTTCCTTTAGTTTCCTTAACATTGGAAATTTTATTTCCAGGCAGTCGTCATTTGAGCCTAGTCTGGCATTCATGTCTCCCATTATGTAAAAAGGTACTTAATTTGAAGGTACTTAATTTGAAGAGAGTAAAGGAAACGATGGAATTTACGCCATGTACTCTCAATCTGTGCTTGCACTTTGTATGGTGGAATGTAAGCTGAGACGATATTCTTGGACTCATAGTGCAAGGTGATCCCCTGTGCCAGGTGCTCGAGAACTGAACACTCAGTAACCTGTGACATCAAGGAAGTGGAGACCAGAGTTACTAGCCCCCCCCCCCCCCCGGCTTCCCCTTTCGTGCAGCTTAGAGGCCTTAATTTCATAGGCAAAGTACCGCATTTTTCGCCCTATAGGATGTACTTTTTCCCCTCCAAAAATGAAGGGGAAATGTGTGTGCGTCCTATGGGGCGAATGCAGGCTTTCGCTGAAGCCTGGAGAGCGAGAGGGGTCGGTGCGCTTCAGGAGAGCCCCACCGCCAGCCCCACAAGCTCGGGGGACAGCGGGGAGGCGCAGCCCGACTTGGTTAGAAGGCTGGCGGGGGGGAGAAGCCTGCTCCTCCCCGTCGCCAGCCCCGCAAACTCGGGGGACAGCAGGAGGCGCAGCGAGCCTTTCCCGCTGTCCCCCGACTTGGTTAGAAGGCTGGCAGGGGGGAAGGATGAAACGGTGAAATCTGCTATGATTAAATGGGCACAAGATGTTGGACATAACATTATGTTTGCTGACTGGGAACAGTTATGGACCACAGGTATGAGGTTTACGGCATGCAATGCCTTAAGAGAGAATATTATGAAGATGATATACAGGTGGTACATGACCCCAGTCAAGCTTGCAAAAATCTATCATTTTCCCGATAATAAATGTTGGAAATGTAAAGAAACTGAAGGTACATTCTTTCACCTTTGGTGGACGTGCCCAATATCAAGGCTTTCTGGGAAATGATCTATAATGAAATGAAAAAGGTATTTAAATATACCTTTCTGAAGAAACCAGAGGCCTTCCTTCTGGGTATTGTCGTCCAATTGGTGCCAAAGAAGGATAGAACTTTTTTTATGTACGCTACAACAGCAGCAAGAATACTTATTGCAAAGTATTGGAAGGCACAAGATCTACCCACTTTGGAAGAATGGCAGATGAAGGTGACGAACTATATGGGATTGGCAGAAATGACTGGCAGAATCCGGGACCAGGGAGAAGAGTCGGTGGAAGAAGATTGGAAGAAATTTAAAGACTATCTACAGAAATATTGTAAAATTAATGAATGTTAGAATGATGTTGGATAGAAATTAAGTGGTTTCCAGCTGTAATGCTTTAAGAGAATATGAAAAAAGGGTTATAAACAGGTAAAAAATTAATGGTAAGGATTTGCTGAACCAACAATTTGAAGTGGAATACAAAAAAGGGAGGTATGAGGAGGTCCGGGAAACAAGCTAAAGGAAAACTAGCAATGGAAAATCTGTGTGTTTTTAAATATTTTTATTTTGTATTTTTGTTATTTCCCCCCCCCCCATTTTTATTGTAATATTTTAAAAAATCTTAATAAATATCCCTTTAAAAAAAAATAGAAGGCTGGCAGGGGGGAGAAGCCTGCTCCTCCCCATCACCAGCCCTGCAAACCCGACTTGGTTAGAAGGCTGGCGGAGGGCTTCCCCCTCCCCCAGCCCCGCAAGCTCCCAGAGCGATGCCAAAGCTGCATGCAGCTTCGGCATCGCTCTGGGTCCCGTTCTGGGGGCTTGCATCGGGGGAAACTCGGGCTTCCCCCGCCCCAGCCCCGCGCCTAGGGGGGGAAATAATTTTTTTCCCCTTTATCCCCCCCCCCCAAATCTAGGTGCGTCCTATAGGGCGAAAAATACGGTAGCCATCAAGGACTATGTTGTCAGTTGCCCAGGTTTCCTGCAACGTTATCACATCAAAACACGTTATGTATTCACAAAATGTCTCGTCCCCTAGTTTGTTGGCCCAACCCGCTATTTTCCACACTTCATTGCGGGGGACAGATTTTGATCAGCTCTCCCTCTGTCTCCGTAATAACGCAACCATTCTTAAGATGTAAAAGTTGTTGTTCCTGGGGTTGAGTTACAGAATTGTCCATGTTTTCAGCAGTCAGCTTTTTTTAGGGGGCCCAAGCTGCTGAGATTTTTTTAGGGGGCCAAGCTGAAGCTGTTGAGCTTGTTTTGGGGGGCCAAATCTCCCAGGACTCTCTCAGGTCAAGCTTGCTTTTTGGAAACAGAGGCTCAGGGCTGTGCAAGTTCTGTGCAAGCTGGATGGGCGGGGTATAAATCATAATAAATTCTTCTTTCATTCATTCCTTAATCAATTATCATCATCTCATTGAATTGCAGGCGGATTCTGCTTCTGGGCAGTCCTAGGATGGGGAATAAATGGGCAATGATATATATTGAATTAGAAAAAAATGTTTAAAAAGACTTTTCTTAAGAAACCAGAAGCATTCCTCCTAGGAATTTTAGATCAAGATTTAGAAAAAGAAAATTAGAAATGATTTATCAATGCAACAACAGCAGCAAGAATTATATTAGCACAAGCATGGAAGACAGAAGAAATACCAGCGAAAGAACAATGGCAAGGGAAACTTATGGGATATGCAGAACTGGCAAAATTAACAGATAAATTACATGAAAAGGATAGAAAAGACTTTAAAAGAGAATGGGAACCATTTACAACATATATATGAAGGGGCAACATAAGGAATTGGACTCATTGGCAGGGTTTGAATAAACCAGGCACCCCCAACCTGCGGTCCTCCCGATGTTTTTGGCCTACAACTCCCATGATCCCTAGCTAGCAGGACCAGTGGTCAGGGATGATGGGAATTGTAGTTCAAAACATCTGGAGGGCCGAAGGTTGGGGATGCCTAGAATAAACCAACACAATTGTATATAACCAAAAGCAAGACTATACACATTGGGGAAATAACACCCAATCCTCTCACCTGAGTCGTTGCCAGCCCGTTGCTGATGTTGAATCCGTTGATGGTGATCTGAATCTGCCCACGATTGATCATGTCAATCACGGCTTCAGCAATGGTGTTCATGGGAATGACTGGCATGCTGAGCCCAGCGGCGCCATCGTCCCCGCCGTCCGGACATTTCATCTGGAAGCCAAGATAATGGAATAATAACGATCCAGCCCCATGTTCACCACCTCGCTGCCACTCCTGTGCATTAGAAGCATGCATTAGAAGTGAAATGGATTTTGCTACAAAGTCGGCTATGATCAGGTTTTCAACACAGCAACCCCTCTTGAGGCTTTATTGTGTCCGCGTTTCAGGCATTTTAAAGTGGGGAGGGGGGAGAGCTATCGTACGCGGGGAGACTGCAAGGTGATTATAAAAAAGGGAAATGATATATAATGAACGGAGAGGGGGGATTATTAATCCCGTTTGCATTTCTTCCTATGGGAAAGTGTGCCTTGGTTTCCTGTTAGAAGGGAAACCCAGTCAGAGTATAAATAATTTATTATCATCCTCCTCCTCGAAGCCGCCCAGTGTGGCTGGGGAAACCCAGTCAGATGGGCGAAGCATAAATAATTTACCATATTTTTCGCTCTATAACACGCACCTGACCATAACACGCACGTAGTTTTTAGAGGAGGAAAACAAGAAAAAAAATATTCTGAATCAAATGTTGTAGTTGTACTAAACTATTTAATAAATAGTTGTACTAAACTATTTAATAAACAACCGGTATATCAGAATCATATTACAACTATGTAAAGTGAACAGCAGTAAACAGTGGCATTAAGAACCATCATCACTGTCATTAACAAATGAAGAGAGAATTTTAGGTTCGAGTACTCTTCTAGTCTTCTGTGAACCCCAAGAACTCATCAGTGCTAGAGTCAGAATCTATGAAGTTCAGCTGCTCACAATCACTGGCATCACTTTCTTCGCCATCTTCATATAAAATCTCATCTTCTTTTGCATCCAAACCATTGCTAATGCCACATTTTTTGAATGACTGTGCAACAATTTCCTCCTTCACCAAGTGCCATGATGTTTTCACCCATTCACAAACTTGAGTGATAGTGGGCCTCTTCATTCATCCTGTAGGTGTCAGATCATGATTACCAGCAGCCATCCATTTGTTCCACTCTTCTCGCATAAAAACCTTAAATGGCTTGTTGATGGAAACGTCGAGAGGTTGCAACTGGCTGGTAAGACCTCCAGGAATTACAGCTAGATGAGTCTTCGCTTCTTTAAAGCACTTTTTTGTAGTTTCGCCAATATGTGCTCTAAACTGGTCCAGTACTAATAAGGCAGGTTTTTTCAAAAGCCCTCCAGGACGTTTGGACCACACTTTTTCAACCCATACTCTCATTCCATTTTCGTCCATCCATCCTTTCTCATGAACATGTACAACAATTCCTCGTGGAATCACTTCTTTTGGAAATGTTTTCCTTTTGAAAATTAACATGGGTGGCAATTTGGTGCCGTCTGCACAGCAAGACAACACAACCGTGTAATGGGTTTTCTCATGTCCGGAGGTTTTCACAGCAATAGTTTTGGCACCTTTCAGATCAACAGTCCTATTAGATGGCACATCAAAGGTTAGCGGGACTTCATCCATATTCCCAATCTGGCCAATTTCAAATCCATTTCTCTTCCTAGCATCAATTACAAATTTATGAAAAGACAGAATCTTAGATTCATATTCTTCTGGCATTTTTTGTGCAATTCTAGTTTTCGTGCGCATAGCAAGGCCACATCGCTTCATAAATCTGTAGCACCATGATGGTGAGCCAGTAAAATCATGAATGCCTTTCTCTAAAGCAATGCGTTTGGCTTCATATATTATCATTTTTGTGGAGACTGTGAAGCCATTATTGCGGTGACGTGTGATCCATTCTTTCATGGCCACGTCCAACTGTAGCCACTTTGCAGCATGTCCACGAAAAGTGTGCTTATTTTTATCTGCTTTTTGCAGCTGATCCTCCTGTTTCCTCCAATCTCTTATCATTCTTTCTGTTGGAGGTGGCCCAAAATGTCTCTCTGCTGCTCTGTTTCCATGCTCCTTAGCATATTTTACTACTTCTAGTTTAAAAGGAATCTTATATGCTAGTCTTCTCTGCTTTATCATCCTTATCAGAATGGGGGAGGTTTTCTGCAAGAAAATACCGGTACAGTTTTCCTCAAGAAAATGATAAAGGAACTGTCAGTAATGTATGGTATCTCCAATATAGTGATGAAGGAAGGGGGGGGGACTCACATTTCTCCTAGGCAAAGCAGCCAACTCCTATAGGCCTAGGTGCCTCCCCCCCATTAATATTTGAGGGAGTCATCCTCCCCCCATGCCGATGGGCATTGCCATTTGTCTTGAGATCATTGCAGTCTGTGAGATGGGGCTTACCTGTACCTGCCCACCCCCAATATTTTATTGAAGTTGGAAGAGGGAGGGAGAGCTCACATTTGTCCTAGGCAAAGCAGCCAACTCCTGTGGGCCTAGGTGCCTTCACCCCCCATTAAATATTTGAGGGAGTCATCCCCCACCCCCCATTGTGGTATGTGAGGTGGGGCTTACCTGGCCGCCCCCCAATATTGTTTTAAGTTGGAAGAGGAAGGGAGGGAGGGAAGGAAGGAAGAGAGAGGGGGAACTCACATTTGTGCAGCTGCCTTGCCTTGAACGGGAGCAAAAAGAGGAGGAGGAGACACAGGGACACGAGCCTTGTAAGCCGCTTTGTTTGAATTTACCGGTGAGGTGCTGGGGGATGGACGGAAGGGGATGCCCTCTTTGTCCCTCCTTCCGGCTCATTGTAAAGAAAGCAGAGCCGCTTACATGTGTGTAAGGGAGAACCATAGAGCAGGCAGACACTGAGAATCTGAACGCGCTCAGCTGTTGCCGGCTTCCCTCCCAGCGACGGAGGAGGAGAGGAGAGGCTGCCGAAAAGCCAGCAAGCAGGCAGACACACTGCACTCAGCTGTGCCGGCTTCCCTCCCAGCGACGGAGGAGGAGAGGAGATTCCCTCCCAGCGACGGAGGAGAGGAGAGGCTGCCGAAAAGCCAGCAAGCAGGCAGACACACTGCACTCAGCTGTGCCGGCTTCCCTCCCAGCGACGGAGGAGGAGAGGAGATTCCCTCCCAGCGACGGAGGAGGAGAGGAGAGGCTGCCGAAAAGCCAGCAAGAGCGGCTCCTCCCGCCTGCATTCGCTCCATAACACGCACACACATTTCCCTTTATCTTTTAGGGAGGGAAAACTGTGTGTTATGGTCCGAAAAGTACGGTATTATTATTATTATTATTATTATTATTATTATTATTATTTACTCCTCATGTGTTGGTCCGATGCCTGTGGGAAAGCTCTTCTCTTGTGGATACAGTGGTACCTCGGGTTAAGAACTTAATTCGCGCCAGAGGTCCATTCTTAACCTGAAACTGTTCTTAACCTGAGGTACCACTTTAGCTGATGGGGCCTCCCGCCACCCCCACGCCGCTGGCTCGCAATTTCTGTTCTCATCCTGAGGTAAAGTTCTTAACCTGAGGTACTACTTCCAGGTTAGCAAAGTCTGTAACCTGAAGTGTCTGTAACCCGAGATGCAACTGTAACGTGCTTTCTCTTTTTTCTTTCAAGTTTCTTATTTTCAATCTTTTATGTTTATTTCCATACACTCCAAACATTTTCCATATATACAATACTGGGATTAAACAAACCCCTTGGATTTCCGCACCCCACCCCAGTTTCCATATTTTGCCCTCTTTTCTTGCATGTAATTATAACAATCCATTATATTCCATCTCCTTATTTACTATTCTAATTCATTTGACTTCATCAATGATATATCCATCCTGCCTGCAGAAAGCCGTCTAATTCGATTTCAATTTGATCCTGACTTGTTTTTAGGGCAGGCTTCCTCAACCTCGGCCCTCCAAATGTTTTGGGACTACAACTCCCATGATCCCTAGCTAACGGGACCAGAGGTTAGGGATGATGCGAATTGTAGTCCCAAAACAGCAGGTTGGCCAAGGTTGAGGAAGCCTGGTTTAGGAGGTAATTTCATTATTATTTGATTTTTTAAAAAGTTACTAAGAACTTCACATAGTAAAAGACCAGAAACATATCTTTTGGGAATATTGAACAGTGATATTCTAAAAGAAAAAACTCAATTTTTTCTGAATGCAACATCAGCGGCAAGAATTCTCGTGGCGAAGTACTGGAAGGGTAACCAGGTACTGACCAAAGAGGAGTGGCTATATAAATTATGTGAATATTTGGAACTGGAGAAATGGACGGATATAATAAGACTAAAGCCAATGAATACAGTCCAGGAGGAATGGAATTGCTTGAATGACTACTTAGAAAGACAAGGTTCAAATGTAAAAATTTGGCTGTGTCTAGAACGACCTGGTGAATGGAAAAGGGGAAATATACATATATACACATTTATATATTCAGATGAAAATAATACTGAAATACAGATAAAATATGAAAGGTGAAAGGAAGGGTTGTGAGAGTGATGGAAGTCTATTATTATTATTTTGCAAAACAGTATTTATTGTATTGAAATATGCTTTTCTTTATTCTTTGACTCTACTTTTCTTTGCATTTTTTTCTTTTCCTCCTTTACTTTTCCCTTCTTTCTGTTTTATTGGATATTATTCTTTATGTATGCTTTTGTTTTGATGTATTTACTTTGCAGTAAAAATTTAATAATAATAATAATAATAATAATAATAATAATAATAATAATAATAATGTTTGATTTTATACTAATGTGATGTATTTGATGCTAGCCGCCCTGAGTCCAGTTTCGGACGGGATACAAATAAGTTTATTATTATTATTACTACTACTACCACTATTATTATTATTATTATTATTATTGAGTGCTAGACTCCAAAACCACCTACACATGCCCGGATTTTCCTGACCTTCACTATTTTCACATCAGGCAGGCTGTCGAGGAATGCCTTCAGGTCGACACCGTTCAAAACAATCCGGTTGTCGTAGATGTGACCATTCGATTTGAAGTCGATGACGGCTTTTTTCTGAAAGAAAGACATATAATACATCTGAAAAACACGCCAATTTGGATCTGGGCTTTTTTTCCAAGAAAAAAAGACCGGGATACGAAGCAGGCTGTTCCCCTCTTCCCAAATACCTTCAGATGCGGGAACATATTGGCGTGATCACCAATGAAGAAGGTATTGGGCATGTAAGCCAGTTTTTCTGAATATTGCTCCGCCACTTCCACCGGGGATGTTTCCTGGTCAGTGATAATGTAATCCATGAATAAGGCCCCGCTGGTTCCCGGGTAGCCCAGCCACATTGCCTGGAAGGCAAACAAATGAGGGTTGTTAATTAATAATAATAATAATAATAATAATAATAATTTATTTCTACACGCCCATATCTGGCTGGGTTTTCCCAGCCACTCTGGGCGGCTTCCAACAAAAGATTAAAATACAATAAGGCATCGAGGCAAGATATCCAGAGCTTCTTGTTTTATAAAAACTTATTCAAGAATTACATAGAGAGAGTGTCCAGTAGCCAATTAAGTTTGTTCTTGGTATAAGCTTTTGTGTACGTACACACTTCTTCAGATACACTGAAATAATATAATATAATATAATATAATATAATATAATATAATATAATATAATATAATATAATATAATATAATATAATATAATAATGTCAGGGAACTGCCATCGGAAGGACAGGTGGTGGACAGGCTCCAGGAGAATAGGAGAGACTCTGCAGCAGAAGAAGGAACCAGCAGGGGGAGTGCAGGAGTTACAGCGGAGGGGAGGCTCTGGGATACTTCTAGTGAGAATAGTGAAGAGGGAACAAGACCCCCCTTAGGAACTCCCACCCTTCGCCGGAAACTGTCACGCAGAGAGTCACGAAGGCGCATGTCCGTCAAACTGCTTTTATGTTGGCGTAAGTTCCGTAGACAAGGGACGCAGGTGGCGCTGTGGGTTAAAGCCTCAGCACCTAGGACTTGCCGATCAAAAGGTTGGCGGTTCGAATCCCTGCGGCGGGGTGCGCTCCCGCTGCTCGGTCCCAGCGCCTGCCAACCTAGCAGTTCGAAAGCACCTCCGGATGCAAGTAGATAAATAGGGACCGCTTACCAGCGGGAAGGTAAACGGCGTTTCCGTGTGCGGCTCTGGCTCGCCAGAGCAGCGATGTCACGCTGGCCACGTGACCCGGAAGTGTCTCCGGACAGCGCTGGCCCCTGGCCTCTTGAGTGAGATGGGCGCACAACCCCAGAGTCTGTCAAGACTGGCCCGTACGGGCAGGGGTACCTTTACCTTTACCTTTAAGTTCCGTAGACGCCCACTGTCAGATTCTACCAGCGACTGACGGAGCCATGCTTTGGGGGCTCCGTTAGTGCCTCGGTTTGGATGACCAGCCAAACCCCAGAGGGATCAAGCTTTTACGCACAAGCAGCTCATTATCCCATCACATATAATATAATATAATATAATATAATATAATATAATATAATATAATATAATATAATATAATATAATATAATATAATATAAATAATATAAAGAACAAACTTCTTCAGATACACTAAGTAATAATATTTTGACTGTGTCAGACCAACTTGGTTACCTAAATGAATAAATAATATACCGTATTTTTCGCACCATAGGACACACCGGACAATAGGACGCACCTTGTTTTAGAGGGGGGAGAACAAGGGGAAAAAATTATTCTGCTCTCTGCCCAGCGCCCCTTCAGTGAAGCGGCAGGAAGCGCTGCGCAGAGAGTGGGAGAATTTTCCCCCTCTTGTTTTCCCGCTCTAAAACAAGGTGCCGTTTAAGGTGCGTTCAGGCAGCTACCTTGGAAGCCTGGAGAGCTAGAGGGGTCAGTGCGCACCGACCCCTCTCGCTCTCCAGCCTTCAGGTTCCTTTCGACCTGCTCTTTGGGGCTGGCGGGGGGAAGCCCACCACCAGCCCCAAAGAGCAGGTCAGGGAGCAGCAGAAAGGCTGCTGCCATAGTCACGCGTCACTTCTCCAGCTGGGAGAGGATTGCGGGGATATGGCTTCTTTAGCCCCACACGCGCTCTCCCGGCTGGAGAGGTGACGCGTGGCTATGGAGGCTCCTGCCATTGCCGCGCGTCACCTCTCCAGCTGGGAGAGGGTCGCGGGACTATGGTGTCTTCGCTCCATAGGACGCACACACATTTCCCCTTCATTTTTGAAGGGGAAAAAGTGCTTCCTATAGAGCGAAAAATACGGTACATACGCTTATTTTGACAAAAAAGGAAGTGTCCATGTGCAAATCTTCTTCTATAAATTGCCAAAAATTAAGCTTGGGTTAAATTTATGCAGTCTCTTTTTTAAGAGGAAGGCCTCTGACAAGATATCCAGAGTTTGCCAAAAAAAACCCAAAACCCACACCCCACCTTCTTAAAGAGGACCGTGTCTTTCGGCAAGATCTACAAAAAGGCCGCATAAAACAAGATAGTTGATCACATAATTAAGGATTTTCTTAAATCAGATTTTTTCAATTTAAAGTGGATTTTTAAAATAAAGTTCTTTGGGAGGAAAAATCTTTCTAAAGATTTTTTGTTTAAGTTCCATCGAAAGCCATTCTGAAAGAAGGATTTGTTTAAAGTTTTCCATGTGTGCAGAAACTCAGCCTAAATTGTTTTTTTTTTAAAAATTGTTTAACCACATCCGTTAACAAACATGGATACATATGCCATAATGCTATTCTTTTACTTAAATTATTTAAATGGTATGAAGGGAATGAGTCTTTTTCTCCTTCCAATCAAGTACAGCAGAAAAGCAGTCCAAATAGAATCAAATCAGTCATTTTTGATAGGACTGTCAATACCACTCTGAAAATTTATTCTTCCAAAAATAAAACCTTCCTCTGGTTGTAAATATTAATGTCTTAATCACATTTTTTAACCTCACAGCCTTAACATCTTACGACTACGGTAAAGAATATTTTGGGCATGCAGTGGTACCTTGGTTCTCAAACTCTGAAAATCTGGAAGCGTTCCAGTTTTCAAACATTTTTTGGAAAGTCAAGCAGACTTCCAGAACAGATTAAGTTTGGTGCTTTTGATGTTGCTATTTTGTGTTTCTGTTCTTCGGTCAATTTGTTTTTGTGACTGTGTGGACCCAGTTCAGCTACTGATGAATTGATTGTGTGACTGCGGAAACGGATAGAACCCCCCCATCCAAACAATGACTTTAGCTACTGATGGATAGACCAATGGATGGACCGTGTGACTGCGGAAACGGATAGAAGCCCCCTATCCAAACAATGACTATTATCAGTGCAGGCAAGAATTTTGTTTAAAAAAATTTCTATCATCTACCATACTGTCTTATTTATTTTATAGTACAGAACATTGATGATTGCTTTCATTTGATGGATCAATGGTCTTGTTAGAGAATAAAATTCATGTTCAATGGCTGTTTGAGTGGTTGTTTTTCAAAGTTTGGAAAGGATTAATCCCTTTTGCATTCCTTTCTATAGGAAAGCGCACCTTGGTTTGGGAATGCTTTGGTTTCGGAATGGACTTCCGGAACAGATGAAATTTGAGAATCAAGGGATCACTGTATGATGAACATTTCACTGTGACTTCCTTTACCTGGATCGGTGCCGGCCGGAGAGCAAACAGCTCATTGCGGGCTCCTTTGGTGTAGCCATTCATATTGATCAGGATATGTATGCCGTCTTGGTGAATGCGGTCAGCCGCCTTGCCATTGCACGGGACCTAAAACACAAACATTAGAAGCACGTTTATGGAAGTTTTGAATGGCTGATGTTTTAATGTGTTTTTCATCTCTTGTTGTAAGCCGCTCTGAGTGGCTGGAGAAACCCAGTCAAATGGGTGGGGTACTTTAAGTAATAAAGTAGTGGTACAGTGGTACCTCAGGTTAAGTACTTAGTTTGTTCCGGAGGTCTGTACTTAACCTGAAACTGTTCTTAACCTGAAGCACCACCTTAGCTAATGGGGCCTCCTGCTGCCGCTGGAGCACAATTTCAGTTCTCTTCCTGAAGCAACGTTCTTAACCTGAAGCACTATTTCTGGGTTAGCAGTGTCTGTATCCTGAAGCATATGTAACTTGAAGCGTATGTAACCCGAGGTACCACTGTATAGTGGGAGGGTGGGTTGGGGATTTTCTCTGAAGGGTAGTAGGATTCAGTGGGTATGGTCAACCTGCTGGCGACTGTTAACAACTGAAAAAGCAAGGGATGGTATGCAGATGACCCAAAATAGCTTTAGCATGAAAATGTTCTTAACCTGAAGCACCACTTTAGCTAATGGGGCCTCCTGCTGCCACCAGAGCACAATTTCTGTTCTCATCCTGAAGCAAAGTTCTTAACCTGAAGCACTATTTCTGGGTTAGCGGAGTCTGTAACCTGAAGCACATGTAACCTGAAGCATATGTAACCCGAGGTACCACTGTAGTAGTAGTACATCTGCTAAGGTTGACTTGACAACCTGGCGATGATGTCCGAGCCCTCGAATGGTCCTTCTGAGCTTCTTTCCCTCATACGGTGCACTTGCCGTTGCTTTTGCAAAATCCCACACTGCAGGAAAGTGAGCTGTTTTGGCCAGATTGCCATACTCTGGATACGTGCTCCGTGACAAAAAGTGGGCAGGGTATCTGAAGCACTACTCTGCACCCATGACTTGAGAGCATCCAGGAATCATTTGAAATGTAGTTTAGGTTTAGGGTTAGGGACTAGGGTTTAGAATTAGGGAGGGCAAAGGCTAAGGCTGGAGGTAGGGTTAGGCTTAGGCTAAGAATTACTGTTAAGAGTTAAGGCTTACAGCGCAAAGGCAAGGGCTAGGCTGAGATCCTTTCAATCCTAAAAAAAGCTCAACAACTTTGGCTGGCCCTTGCGCATGTTCGCTTCAAATCTTCATCAAATCTGGCCCTCCTTGAAAAGAGTTTGGACACCGACTAGTGATTTAAATCAAATCCATCCTGTTATATACATTACCAAGCAAGAACTTCGACCTGCCACTGGGAAGCCCCTGAGAAGCGGCTAAGTGACCCCCCCCCCGCCCCCGGTTGCACAACGCTTCGGCCATGAGTTCAGACATGCTTTTCCGAGCTATGCCCAAAAATCTGATTTACCGTATTTTCCCCTCTATAACACGCAGATCTTTTCTCCTAAAAAGTAAGGGGAAATGTCTGTGCGTGTTATAGAGCGAATGTGTGGTCCCTGGAGCCATTTGTCCCAAGTGCATGGCAAAAATCATATTGCGCCGTCACGGAGGAGAGAAGGCTGCTACTTTCCTGCATTCTGCCTCAGGGTCTTACTGCCCACCCTGTTCTGTTTCAGTTGATGTTTGCTCAGACGGAACAAAGAGCAGTGAAATCCCCTCCCCTCCAGGCAACCCCTCCCCTCCAGGCAAGTAGAGAGGAAAGCAGAGCGTCCCTGCTCCGCTGCTGCTGCTGCGTCTGGGGGATCGGCAGGTAGCGGAAAACATGCAGATGAGAGAGAGAGAAAGAGGGCTGGCTTGAGTGGGTGGGTGGACTTTTGCCTTCCTTCCCCCCCCTTTAAACCCCTCTCCTGCATTCTTAGCCAGCTGCTTCTCCGCACATCCCTCTCGTGCTCCTTGTCCCTTCTATATTTTTCCTTCCCTCCCCACTTAAAACGTGGTTACAAAGCACAGATCCACATGGATCCTCAGGATCTTTGCATTGGGTCATCCCAAATTCACCATCAAATCACATAGCAATGATCTGATGCAAAAACAGGGCTGCAATGGTGCAAAAACGTGGTTACAAAGCATGGATCCACATGGATCCTCAGGATCTTTGCATTGGGTCACCTCAAATTCACCATCAGATCACATAGCATGTCCATGGC